>NC_066317.1:7436931-8050491 GCF_022539315.1 Serinus canaria | reverse complement strand
GTTGAAGCTGGCTCCTGAAAGTTTTGGGTTTTTTTTTTTTTTTTTGTCACCACCATTTTAAGACCATGCCTGCACAAATATGTGGCAGCACATACAGCAGATTTGATGCTCTGGTTCTTCCTTATGTCCTCACATGAAAGTAGTTACTATTACTGCATTTGTGGTGAAGCTCAGCCTTGGGGAAGGCATCCTTAAAAAGATGCAGCCATGTGCTGCAAATCTGCTCAGTCTTCTCTGAAGCTTTAATTAGATATCCTTAAAAGTCAACTTATCAATACCTGGAGACTCTTCAGAACAAAAAGGAGGTAAGGTGTCTTCAGACTTTGGCAGTAGTTGAGCTAGATTTCAGGGTTACAGTTATATGTCTAAGATTCCTCTTCAAGAGTCAAGTTGCTTCTTTTAAAAAATGACTACGTGGACTAACTGGCCCTACTTACACCAACAGAAAGAATTTTTGTGGATTATGCCTCAGCAATGTTTTGGAATTGATGAATTTCCCCAGCTGGCCTTGATAAAGGTTAGGACCAGTCCAATGAAATGGGATAAATATTCAATCTTACTCTGAGATTTGTGCTTCCAAAACTTTGGAGTGCTTCACTTGTGAAAAGTGTAGCACTGGAGCTTCCCCATCCCTGTCTCCAGGTGTGTAGCATGTACTCCTTTCTGCAGACTCATCATCTGGCAGGGAAGTAGAAAGGTGATGAAGTAATGAGAATTAAAGAATGAAAGTGCTAATAGTCCTAGATAGACACAGAGTCCTAGCAGTGCTCAGCAATATCATTTATTTCATGATATGAGGAAAACCAGTGGATGGCAAATTCAAGATTAACTATCTGTTGTAAAAAAAAATTTCCCAGGTTTGCAGCTTGTCAATAACTGCTATGCTCAGATACTTTTCCTTTTTCTTACTTTTGGTATATATTTTACTTCACTTCTCTATGACCTGATCCTGCTGGACACTGTTAGAATTTTCACATATGTAGGATATTTTCAGGGCAAAATGACAATAGGTGCAAAACTCCCCTTTAATTTTTTCCTAGTGTTTTCAGTTGCCATGGGATCAGGCCTAGGGAGATCCATATTATTGGACCATGTATTCTTAGGTGTCAAAGGGCTAGATTTTGGAAAAACAGATCTCATTAATTAAGGGGAAAAATCTGAATTTCTGAAAGGGATTCATGTTGCTGAAACTTCCATCAGGTTAACAGGCTACAAGCATACCTGCAAAGAGACCTCATCTCCCTCTCTGGCCATTTTTCATGCAATTGACCATAAAATAGCTCAGAATTGGAAGTTATGGGGATTCATTAGTGGTAGTAGGACTGTATTAATGCACTACTTCTCCTCAAGCTAATAAGCCCTGCTACACACCTTGAGTACTTTCCAGGCATAAATAACTGTAAATACTTATTCCATGTGAAAATACTAGTAAGTATGGTAAAAAAAAAAAGAAAATAATCACTCCAACATGCCCCAGAGCCTTCTTTCATATAAAATCTGTGTCTTTATCATTGAGTTCAGGCTACTCTTGCTGAGATCATATCTGTTACTTAAGAACAACCAGGGAGTGCCAGCTACCTCATGTATTACCAGCAATCTAAGAAGTAATGTTCTTGTCAGGAGGAGCAGCTGCTCAATTCATCTTACTATGCCCAATCACAACCTTGTATAATAACGCAGGGCTCCTCCAGAGAGGAACAGAATGTTTCCTTTTGTCTTCATTTAGTGTTTGCCATTCCCCCCCCTTATAAATAATATGCTGCAGTTAGGAACCCTCATGCTGGTAAAATTAAAAAATTGTTTTCTGTTTGGCATCCAAGGACCTGCAAGATAACATGAAGAACTGGAGCATGTGACCCTTTCCAACAAGAAAAGGTTGAAAACCTGCAGTTTAGGCTTGGCTACTAATTTGCCTTTTAACAAATGACACCTTTGTCTTCTACCACCCCTGCACTGTTCCCTGCTCTGGTGGTGTCCCTGCAATACCCATGGGGAACCTACAGCCAGGGAAGAGGGGACTTTGTGATCATACATCTTACTCTGAGTATGCAACTGAAAAGGAGGCTGCTACAACCCCGGCAGCCTCCAAGGAAATATTATTCATTATGTATTTACAGTTATTGGATTAAAACTCTGTAATGTGCTCTGTTCAATTAATAATAATACAGAGCAGAATGAGCTATGAGATGCATTGTGCCTTTTAAAAGATCTAATATAAGAAAAGACAAGCAGTTTGTCCTAATGAATGCATCTAATTGGTGCACTTTATTATAAAACACTGGAACAGCATTTTTCACGAGGCAGTTCTATTTGTAACAGGCTGTCTTCAGCACGTCAGGGTGTAATAAATGTGCTACAGACTAGAACTGCTGATTAGTATTTCTGGAAGCCCAGGAAGTTAGTAGAGATTGTTTGCCACTGCAGAAAGACCTTCCAAATCCTTTTGGAGGGACCTGCAGCACTGTGACCCATCAGGGATAGGTACACCTCTGTGACTGTCCTTTTGGAGCCTGCCCACTGGATATGTGTGTGGAGCCTGAACAGCCAAAACAACAACAAAAAAATTGCTGGTACTTTGTGGTACCCCTGGTGACTTCCACAGTGCTGTTATGTGAAAGGGGCTTTCAGTAAATACTGCCTTCCACAGGGCTTTCACAGCAACAGCTGGAGACAGATGTATGGTTTATGCATGACTGTAACTCACTGTCCACATCACCCTTTGTTCATTTTTGATGAATGTAAAGAGGAAGAAAGAAAGGATGCACATGCAAGATTTCTTTTGAAGTATAAGAAACAAAAAGCCCTAGAGGCACTTCTGAAAACACACCTTAAAGCCTTAGAGGAAAACAGTCAAGAGTGAATATTCCTTTGGCAGGACCCGTATTCAGAATGACATGACAGCGTTCAAGCAAAGCAGTTTAGATAATACCAAATCTATGCAGAAATCAAATCTATGCTGAAGAAATAAAAGACTATGAAAGGAGTGAGCTTTGACTCAGAGTTCTTTTGTTTTCACTCTCAATAAATAACAAGAAGTTTTTCAGGCCTTTAAATCCCAGAAAACTGTACCAGTAAATGCAGTTCATTTTATGTTCATGCTTTTGAAATAAAGGATACACAAAAAAGCTTCCATTGGAAAAATAAACATGCTTTCAGGTGCAGGAGGCACTTCAGTCTTTCTAGGATGCCTTTTGGTCTCATCAGTAGCTTCATTTCCCTTGATATTCACTGCTGAAAGACACACCCTGCATTTCTAGCTGGGGCTGGCAGTCCATTAGCCTGAACCTGGGAATGTCTCCCAGCTTTATGGTGTTATTCAGCCTAACAGCATTAATCTGCCTTAATACAGCTTCCTATAATAAGATGGATCCACCCCATTACTTTTACTGATTTATCTGAAAGAACAGAGGCTTCCACCCTGGCTGCTTGGGCATTGTCCTGGTATCTGTAGTGTTCAAATCCTGCTGATTCTGTGTAATGGGAAAGAATAAATTATACAGCCATGCAGGGAGAGTGTGACTGTGTATTTACCTTCATCAACACTCCTGTCCCTGAGAAAGGTAACTTTATGATGAGGGAGTAGTACAGATGAGGTCATGGGTTATAAGTATATACACACTTTGTACATGTATTACTCCTAGGAGTCTAAGACAGAAATGCTCAAATAAGGCAAAAGGAAAGAAGGCTTAAGGCTACTGCATCCCTTTTCCTGTCACACACCACACAAACTGATTGGCCTCAATTATCCTGTTACATTTCCACACCAGCCAGTGCTGACAGACTAAGCCACAGGTGTTGAAATTCAGGATATCCCTCTGGCTGTCCTGGATTGCCCAAACCCCTGTCAGGGGGCTCAGAGATCCTGGCACGGAGCCCAAGAAACCTGTGACTTTGATTATGACCCATGGAGCAAATTACCAACCTTATATGAGGATCTGCAAGCCACAAAAGTCTAAGTAGAACAATAATTAGTTTGTCACAGGGAGCAAAATAGATTTTTTGGGGTTTTTAGAAAGGGGGTTCAGAGGCAAGTTGGAGGAATCTGGACATGTCCAGCATTTCTCCTTCTTCTTGGTCTCCATCTTTTGGGTGATGCTGGCATTTTGGATTGGTTTAGAGTAGAATCTCACTGTCTAACACAGGTGATAGGTATTGGGAAGCTATGGTATATAATGTACACGTAGTTTTTAGAATAAAAGATAAAAGATAAAAGATAACACCGCCCTGAGGGCGTGTTTGTGGCTTTGTCTGACCTGCTGAATAGACCTTGGCAGGCCAGGAGAAAGAATTTTACAGATAAGAAACAATAAACAACCTTAAGAATGAGAACTGGAGAGTTCTGACTCCTTCTTTGACCACCAGAGACTTTCTGACATATCTCAGGGTCACTGTGAGCAGCAGAAGTTTCGAGACACAGGGAAGCAGGGTGGCACTTCTGAATGGCATGCACAGCCCAGGAGCAGGCTCTGCTGGCACTGCCAGTGGTATGATGTGGTGTGTGTGTGATGGACAAAATGGCCCAGGGTGTGGCTGTTTACTCATCTCCAGTGTAGATTTTGGCTTAGCCTGCTCATGCTAGGCTGAGAGCAGCACCACTAGGTCAAAGACAGGGCACCAGGTAGGCAGAACAGGTGGCCAGAAAGAGCTGAAAGGCCACCATGCCCCCAGCAGCCACTGTGGTTTGTCTGGCAGTGTCCCCAGAATCCACCAACTAACAGAAATGAGACAGACTAAGCCTCCAAGCCTGAGAGCATGAAACATCTGTCTGAAGGTGTTCCTGCCCATTACAGAGGGTTGGGCTCTAAAGGTCTCTTTCAACCCAAACGATTCTTTGGCTCCATGATCTTACCCAAAAAGCTTTTGAAGTGGATTCAGCTGCAGCTGGAGTGCTGAGGTTTTGCTGCTTCCTGGTGTGATACAGGGGATGCCTGCACTGTGAGGAAGAGGAAGGGTCACTGCTTTCTCTGTTAGCTAGGCAACCAAGTTTTTCTTTTTCTCATAGGCATATGGTATCAAGAGTTATACCAAGCAATAAAATCTTATGAATTCTTCACTTGAATAAGTTGGCTAATGTGATAGATAAGTCAGGGTAAAAGGTGATGGAGCCTCAGTTTGTCATGTTTATTTTATTCCTTAATAAGCTAAAGAAATAAAGTTGAAATCACAGAGTGTATTGTCTTGTAAACTTGAAAGAACTGAAAGGACCATGACACAGGGAAAGCTGCATGCAAATCCTGTTTTGGTGTCACTCAGTCCTGGCTGCCCATTCTGGTCTTAGGATAAATCAAAGTGTAATTGATGACGAAAAATGCCAAAGACACATACACTTCACAGCATCTTTACTGTACTCCTGCTACCCCTTTCTGCCCAAGGGTGGGTGTTGTGGGAATAATTATGTCGATTTCACAGGTCCAAGTAACCCTGAAGCAGTGAGCTATGCTGTCTTTGAGACACACTCTACAGTATATGGGCAACTCTGACTTTCTGTGCCTTCTACCTCATTATCTATTGCCTACTTTTCAGTCTATCACCTATGAATACTGATCTTGATCTGTACACATGGTGTCCCAGGTGTCTGTGGCCACTGTCCTTCCACCTCCATCCCTGTTTAGGGGCAGCAGCCAGGACATGGTATCCCAGAAGGGTGAATGAGAATGAGTTTGGAAGGCTTTGTCTTCATGCCATTGTCTATTCATGAGACCATGGGGCATACATGAAACTCCCAAACATTATTTAATGCTGTGCCCCCCATGCTCAGAATAAGACAACAGCCCTTGTAGGTGGTTTGGCATCACAGGTCCCTCAGGAATCTTGATTTCATGGGGGAAAAGGGGTTTGAAGAAATAAACTCTTCAGGAGAATTCTGAAATTCTTTGGGGACTTCAAAGACCTGACTATGCAATAGCTGGTGCATGGCCTCTTGACATTCAACAGACAGCAAGGAGAAAAGCAAACCAAACCCAAGGAAAACAAGAACAAAAGCTTTCTCCTTTGTGCCTTTGATGACAGGATATGAAAGAAATTGTGAGTTTCCTTTTTAAAAACAGTGGTCTTAATTAGGATTTCTTACACACTGGAAACAATCTCCTTAATAGGTCATAAATAAATTATAGAAATTCTACACACACAGACAAAACACAAACTTGAATTAGCTCAGCCTGATGTAAAATATCTGTGGGTCTTGTAAATCAAACTCTGTCATCTAAAGGCATATTTTGCCCTGCATTTTCAATTGATTGAGCCTGAACTTAAATGTTCCCTTTTGGGTCAGAAGCTGGACTGGCCTTTTAACTTGCTTTGCAAGAGCTTCCAGGCCTGAACTTTCTCAAGCATAAATGTCAATACAGTAGTCAAAGTGCTTGGCTTATTCCAGTTAAGACACATATGTATTTCCATATATGGGAAAACCTAAATGAAAAAAAAATCCCCAAGTTCTGTCTATTATTAGAATATATACCAACATGTAAAATAAACTAAAACATATGGGGGAGATTCCTCTCCATGTTTTCTCTGGAATACACACTGTACTGCAATTTCTTGGAACAAGCACACAATGCATAAATATTTCTGATGGTAGCTTATGAAAAGGACATGCATGGTATATGATTATTGCAAACTAATTTTTCTGTCTCTGAAAGGTTCATGATAATTTTGTTTCTCTCAGTGTTTCTGAAGAAAAATACAGGATGTAAAAAGATATCTGAAATACGTGCAGAAAGGTCAAAAATAAAATGGAAAATTATACACTGAAAAGAAATGAGAATTTTTTTAGCAAAGGAGCTATTATTTGCATTTCAAATATTTTATTATCTCTTTGGTTTGAGCTAAAATTCAGGTTGTTTTTGCCACAGAAGGTCTTTCAGAGCCTGCACAAATTTTCTCTGGCTGAACAAAGGAAGCAATGAGTAACAGAGGTGAGCATGTGCTCAAATTTCCAAGTCTCTTGCAGTCATCACTTTATCCCAAAACACCTTAATGAACCAACTATACTCTTAAATTACTTCTCCTTAAACCAGCACTGTGAGTTTAAAACGTACCAGTGCTGTACATCAAACTGCTAAAATAACCCCTTTGAATGATTTCCCTTCCCTAAGAAAGAGACACAGGTCCCTTGTGTTCTGGGATGTGACTTCTCCTCATCCCAAGTTTCTTGTTTACTGAAATGGAGTTAATGCGTTTTAAAATGACTGAAATGTCTGTTTCCTGGTTGATTACAGGGCTTGATTATTTGAAACTTCATGGGCCTTGATGTTCAATTTTTATATCTTTGCCCTAATTAGGATCCAAACATGGTCATTTTCTTCTATGTAAATGAATGAAAATGAACATTTTTATTTCAGAATTTAATCATTTAAATTCAAGAGTTCCAATATGGTCTCCTCACAGGAGTAGTGAAAGTGCCAAATATTAAATATATTTCATATCTAAAGTATTTTGCTTTCAAAAAGTGAAAGCTTCATGACTATATCATCACACTGTGTGGATTATTAATAGAATTTTACAATTTTGGGCTGGCTGGAATGCAGAGCTAAGAGAGCTACCCTCTGTTCAGGATACTAGATAAAGTCCCATGTGACAGACAGAATGCTTTTGTCAATATACTTTATGTTATTAATTTCCCTGCAAATTACTGTTCATAATAAAATCAAATTCTAATCTTACCTATTAATTTTTGGTACAGTTTGAAGAGACAGAAAACATTCACTTTCAATTGTATGGCTGTAGATGCAGGGAGAGATCTTGATGTCTTTAAATCTGCAAAGGAAAAAAGAAAGGATTTCTGAGAATTTAAGGGTGTTTAATAAATATTTGTCTCACACCATTCCAGAAATAGTCAAGCTTCTCACTACAGTTTTCATTAGGCATTTTTCACCTTACAGCATTTCTCCTTTCTGATGTCAACTGCCTCTGTAAAAACTCAAGCCCAAATTCCAAGTGTTCAAATGGGGAATATCAGGTTGTTTTTGTCACTTGTAGCTTAGCTTGGATTCCTTAGAAAAGCATCAAAGTCCAAACAGTCCAGGAGTGGGGAAGCTGAGGGAGAAAAGAGAGAAAACAGCCAGCATTGGTTCATGCTGCCAGCTGTTCATACATCATAATGAAACCCAAAGGTCCCTAAATGTCCCTAAAAACTGGCTCAGTGCTGGTTGATCCAAGGCACTGGGGTCATTTTTGCCCATAAAGAAGCCTGGATTTGTGTTACTGAGCAGATGAATGGCATGATGAATGGCACCAGAACAGAGCCAGCCTTTGTGCTGGGCTTCCAAGTACACCTGGTGCACCTTTCACAGCCTGAAGGATCAGCTTCCCAGGCCCTCTTGGTGTCACAGTCATATTTTCTGAAAATCCCTTCACCCAAGATTTTTCTCCTGGGAACTGAGAAACCTCAGAGAAAAATGAAAACAATATTATCTAATTTGCTTCTCCTGTGTTTAGCTGCTTTGGAATGTGTTTGGAGATTGTTTACCAACAGATGGGTGTTTCATTAGTTTCTGCTGTGAGTTGTTTTGACTTATTGGCCAATCAGGGTCAAGCCGTGTCAGGACTCTGGAAAGAGTCACAAGTTTTCATTATTATCTTTTTAGCATTCTTTGCTCTTTCTACACTCCTGCCTCCCTCCTGTTCCTGTCTTTTTCTTGGAGCAAAAGTGGCACGTGGCAAAGCTCTGTATACACACAATGTGAAACTAGATAAGGCTTTAAATAGATATAAAAATAGAGCTCTGCCTTTCCTATGCAATTATTCATGAAATCACCAAGAAGGTGATGCTGTAAGTGTGTGTGCTCCTGAATACAGCAGGTATACTCTCACACCATTCTTCTGAGCTAAAGAACAGATGCCTGAGCCTGCTTCAAAGCCCAGAACTCAGACACTTTCAGAAAGCAATCTCTCCAACACCATATCTGCATCCATATTAAAGCATGTCTACACAGAAAGGCTGTGTGTGGCAGCCAGGCTCTTCTCAGGGGTGCCCAGCATTTGGGCAAGAGGCAAAGTGGAGAAACTGATGAACAGCAAATTCCACCCAGATATGAAGAAGGGTATTTCTGTGCAGTGACTGCACACCAGAACAGATTGCCCAGAGTGCTGTGGAGCCTCCCCCACTGGGAGTATTCCAGAGCTGTCTGGACACAACCCTGTGCCATGTGCTCTGGGATGGCCCTGCTTAAGCAGAGAGCTGGGGCCAGATGAGCCACTGTGGTCCCTTCCAGGCTGCCCCATCCTGTGGTTCTTTGACCAAACCACAGAGCTACTAGATCTCAAGTGGGGAGCCCTGGAGTGTCTGTGGGTGTCACCTCACTTAAGCATAACTCCCACTGGGCTGTGGTGGCTGCACCCAGCCTACTCTGGGGTGGATGGCAACAGAGTGGGCAAGAGCTGAGTGGAATGGTGAACAGACAATTTTCTGCTATGCAAATCTGAGTAAAAGTCAATTATCTTACTCTGCAAATAGTGGACAGCCCCTGGCTTGCTGAGCTCTACTGCACAGCAGCAGGCTGCATGCCAGGATCTGCCCTCCAGCAGGAATGCCTCCCAAGGTTAGTCCTTGAGGCTGAGAGATGTTCTGCCACAATAGATTCTCTGCAAGTGATTAATAGCATGCTAAGCTTTGAAATCTTACCTAAGTGATATAAAGTATTGATTGTGCATATATAATCCTTTAGACATAAACCACTGACCATGTCTGGGAATAAGAGTGATGCCCCCAGACTCCCCTCCAAGACAGAGTTTGGAAAACAAGGCTGTACTTCCTGAGCCTCGTGGCTCAAGAGGATGATCTCAGACAATTTTGTCTGACCCTGAACTCCATGGAATAAGGGAGGGAATAAGCAAGCTTACATTGCCACTAAATCTTCTCAGACCACTATCAGATTTACCTCTGAACTTGGTTATCTCCCTCCTTTCTAGCAATAAAGTGTACTGTGTCTCCTTTGTTGTAAGTGCATGACTCCATCCGTGACACTGTCACATTGTTTCATAGGAGTTCAGAAACTGAAATAACCTGGCTGTGTCTTCTTCAATTATTTATTTCTCATCTACAATCACTTCATCTCCAAGGATATGAATGTGATATTACTCAGCTGTTTATTCCTCATAAACCATTTTACTACACTTAGGTATGTCAAATCAACATAGAGATCTGTAATAGGCTTATTAAAACAGGTCATTACAGTCATCTTATTGCTCAGGATTGATAACAGGACTGAAAGATAATAAAACATGATGTTTCAAAAGCAAGCAATAAAAAAGTCACAAAAGAACAGAATAAAAATTTTATTATGCAGTGTCAGGAATGTAAATAGTTTCAAAAGTGATACTGTCAGGCCTTTCAGGACCTATCTCTTGGGGCAGTCTCTTCTCAAAAAAGACAAAATAGAAATAACTTCACTCTACAGACTGATAGTTTATAAGAAAAGTACAGACAATAATCTATATTGAATTACACCAGCTTAAATATTGGACAGCAATTCAGAAAGCATGCAACAGAACCAAAATTTGTTCTACCACAGGAATATATAAAATTTGTTACTTTGGCAAGTAACATCCTGACACAGCTGAAGTTACTAGTACATCCATCTATACTCTGAAAACCTTTTTGTTTTTTTGTTTGGGTTGGTTGTCAACACTTTGGAAACACTCCCTACCCATAAAAGCAACATACCTCTATTTTATTGCACAATTACATCCCAAGCTTTATTTATGGAAAAGTCTTCCTAGCACAAATATTTATGCATAAGATGATGACATTCTGTTTGAAGAATATCTTCACAGGGGGCTTGGAAATGCACTTCCTGGGAATCTTCTGAAGAGCTGAATGCAGTCACTTAGCTGCTGCAAGTCTGTGACCTTTCTGGTACCTGCATCTGTGTTTCAGCTGAAGTGAATCTGGAATTGAATGAAAATTCCTGTGGAAAGGATATTTTGTGACCTTTTTTTTTTTAATTTTGTGTCTACATTCCACTTGCATTGTATTTCAGTCATATATGGAAGTCCCTTTACAAATCTGGCCCTTATGTAACAGTCAAGGCTGCCACTTTATTTCTAATATTTTCCATTTCTTCACATTCAGTTATATGCAACAAATAGAAAATTAATTAGTTTTGGGGTTCAACACTTATCTTCAACATCATCAGTAATAACAGAGCAATTGAAATATTGTCTTTTTTTTGGCTGCTGAGATGAATAACTCAGTTTTGAAAATTTCTGCATTAAAAATTTATTTTTAGGGAAAAGGCAGTTTAATTTAGACAACATATAACTTCTTGTAGCAAAACAAAAGCAATTTTGAACTTTGAAACTGTTCCAAGGTTTCTGAAGAAAAGCTGGAATTACTTTGCAAAAGAATATTATTACAATTAATGGTTTTCTTTTATGTTTATCCTGCTATCTTTGCTTTCTTCCTGTACCTAAGTATTACTGCAGGCGAAATGGTTGCCCAGCTTTCCCACCATAACAATTCCTACAAATGCTAAGCAATTTGAAAGCTGTCATTTCATAAGTAAGACACTAAGTTTTTTTCCTGCTTTGTCTTTTAAGATTAAACTTCATCATTTCATAAATTGAAACAGGGATTGAAACCATTCACCTTCTCAAAACTGCATATGGTAGGATACTAAATACATCCCAAAAAGTGAGTAGAGCTCCAATCTGATGCTGAGTTGCTTTGAAACAAATTTTGTCTTGCTGGTCTTTGTTTTATGATATCTGGTTGAAAGATGACATATTATTGGAAGTAGTGATGCATAAGCTCCACATATGCATCAGGAAGTAATAATGATTGTGGAAAGTGGAGATTGAGTGATGAGCCTTTGGCTTAAGACAGTAAGTTTTTGATTAATTAAAAAGCATAAAAATATATTCTCTTACAAACTGGGAATTGAGGGTGCATTTTATCACTCAGAGGAGCCAACACTTTGCAGGATTAGGCAAATACCAATTCTGCAGCTGTTATTCATCAATTTTTGCAGATACTAGATAAAGCTAAAGCAGAGCCTCACCATCTTAATTTTTTTTCCTAACTCCTAGGCCTTCCATTTTTCATCTTGACAGTGTTTCTTTAGAGAAATGATACAGTATAAACACACCTTCTGAAGGAATTAGGAGAGACAAATACTGAGAAGTACCACAGAATCCCTACATACTTGCCTGAACAGAGCACATCCCACAAATAAAAGGAGAGGACAGCTTGCTGCCCTTGGATATTCCAAGTATCCCTTCTCTGAGAAGCAAAGGAGCCAACAGCAGAAGCAACGGAGGTGAGCAAGTCACTGTCCATTAAAATAAAAGGGAAATGGACCCAACTCAGAATTTTTGGAGCAGATATTAGAATCATTTTCTGTGTTGTCTGACTATGATTCAGGCATGCCTGATATTTTAGCAGAATGTAGCATCCTTTATCTGATAATTCCAGTGTGCTTTACACATTAAAAGTGCAATTAATAGAATATGTACCAAGCAATTAGATGACCTGTTGTGACCTTTCAATTTACACTGTGACAAAGACACACACTTGGAATTCAGTAGTAGACCATTTTCTGGCATTCACACAGCCAGTTTAATGGAGCTTGGCAATATTTAAATCAAAAGGGGAGAGATGAAAGCTAATTAAGGCCAATATACTAATGCTCAAATAATTTGTATTAATAGAAATTAAAAAGAAAGGGGCAAAAAGAATTCAGTATTACAGGGAGTGAACATATTTTTTCTCTACTAATTTAAATGCCACTATGGGATAATTTCAGTCTTGGCTTGTGCTCATATTGCATGACTTTTATTAACATGAATAAAAGTAGTGAATTTATCCAGAGTAGACTGGAAAAATGTACCACATTATTTTTAATCACAATGGAACACAACACAGGCTCTCTCTTTGTATTTAAGTATCTCAACCACACAGTAAAACCCCTCCCAAATCTTTGCATGGCTCCTTAGTGTGCTAAACACTGTATTTGAGGTTAAAATGCCCTCGAATAAGGAGCAAATGGTCATTTTAGAGGGAAATGCTCTTATGCACACAAGCCCTCCCTTTCCTAAACTCCATCAGCACTGCAGTCCCACAGGCACAGGCAGGGCAGGGACCTCACTCTGTACTTCTCCTTTTCACCTCCATCAGAATGAGGGAAAACTTCAAGCAAGTCAGTTTGTGCCCATGGCTCATCTCACCAGGAAATGGCAAGAAATGAGCAGTGTTGATTTGTTAGAGAATGGGACTCCTTTTCAAAATTCTTTTACCTGCCTAATAGTTGGTTAAATGAAAACATTTTGAACTGTAAAATACATTCTGAGGTATGCTGAGAACATTTGTGCTGTATCCCAGGTTCTGATGATGATGGAAAAAAATATTTCTAATTTTGTTAATTTTGTTTGCAGTCAGTTCTTAATTGATGTGAAATATGAATTATTACAATGATAGCAGTAGTATTAGTGTGCCAATGATCACAGTTTCCTCCAGACAAGCCCCCATTTTGCCAAATACAGGTGAAAATCATGAGTAACTGAAAAACTAGAATTTTTTATTTGAGATTTACCATCTAATGTTCAGTGTCAGAGATTCAATGACATTTTCTTCTCTTTATGTAGTCTCTACAGAAATCAGACTACCTCTGTGGACATGCACTTTGCTAAATAGTCATTTTCTTTATTCCAACAAGTACCAATTATAAATGTATATAGTTCATTATTTGTAAAGAAACTTGGTGAAAAAATTCACTGTGTTCTTCCACAAGTTTTTAATGACAATCTTCTGCCAAAATTATGATTTGAAAACAGATTTACTACTATGTACAATTAGGAAAGTCTTAGAACACCAGCACTGAGCCATATAGTGAAAAGTTTCTTTTTCACCCATTCTGCCTCTCTTGAGTTCACTCAGGGCTCAATTATGCAAGTCAGTGACAAAGTTGGCCCTTGACTCTTGTGTGACAAAATCCAGCCTCACAGAATTTCCTGTTTATATTTGTGACCTTGTTGGTATTCCGGCCGTGTGCCCGCCAGCGCTTCCAGGGCCGCCTGCACGCTTTCAAAAAGAAGGTCATAGTTCTTCCAGGATCATCAAACCATCATGAGTGAACCATGAATCAAGATGGAAAACATGAGGGGAATGTTCTCCTGAAAGATAAGAAAACATATAATTTCTGCAGTGCAAGCCAAATGACTCATCCCCAAAAGGAGCATCATTTTTCTGACCCTGGAATGGCAGCCTGCAGATTTTGGTGGCAATTCTGGTTATCACTGAACTTTGATTAACTCAGGACAGCATGAAGTACTTTTGCTTTATGGCTAAGGTCAGGCCAAATATTTCTTGTCGTCTGCTTAAATAAAAAGATCTCTTTCCAGACAGATCATCTGTCTTTGCAGAGCAGAGACAGATGATCGGCAAAATCTGATCCAGTGTGAGTTTCACTGAGTTGTGCTCTGATATTTATATGTGTTTGTTTAATAGTGTGTTTTGGAAGGTGAAACTCACGTGATGAAAATTTAAGAAAAAAGGTAGGATTGGGAGAAATCAAGGAACAAGCAATTGCTATTTTCTTCTAGGATCTGTATTTGCCATCTCTGTCTTGAAAAGTTGCACACAGGGTTATCTAACTGTGCTATTTGAAATATAGCTTGTTCTTTATTATTCTTAGTTTCCTATGGAATGTTTCAACTGAAGTTATGCAAATAATTAATCTGGTGGTTAACTGCCAAAAATTTATAAAGGTTATAAATTCTATACTCTTACAGTATGGCATACCTACCCCTGGGGCAGAAAGAAACTTGCCTTATCTTGATGAAATATGTTATTTTGATTGCTCCTTAAATGCTTTAAAAATATTTTTATCTTTTCAATTCTCAAAGCAAAATTTGACATTAGACTAAGAATAATAACATTGAAAATTTGACAGCTAAAGAAATATTTTAACAATTTTCATTTTCCCTTTGAATAATATAGAGTGGACTCCTAAAATAATAAAATTAAATTCTGAAAAGCCATAAGAAAAAGTACCAACAAAAAGAATTCTGCTTGCTTGGTCTACAACATATCAGTCTGCAGCTATTTAAAGAAGTTTTCAGAGAGGGTGGTGCTAATTTATAATGCAGATGAGAATCTGCTGTCTGAAAGCAACAAATACAATTAATTTGAGCTGCATCTAGCTGAGCTAGATGTTACAGAGACTTCTCCCTAAAGAGACACAGTAAGATACTAGAGTAGATTCCAGGGGCCTTATGCCTGGGGCATTTTGGAAATCTTTGACACTGGAAATTCATTGAAGGAAGTTAGACAAACATCTTCCACTAGTCTGTATCTTCAGGCAATAATAGAATTATCAGAAGTAGAAGGGGTTGCAAGGGATCTTGAAGATCCAGTTTCAACCTTCCTGTTACGGGCAGGGACAGCTTCCACTAGGCTGAGAGCCCCATCCAGCCTGGCCTTGAACAATTCCAAGAAGGAGGCATCCAAAATGTCCCTTGGCCAACCTGTTCTAGTATCTCACCGTCCTCACAGTTCAGAATTTCTTCCTAACATCTGACCTAAACCCACTCTGTTTCAGTAGGAAGCCATTCCCCCTTGTCCTGATACTGCACGCTCCTTTCAGGTACCAGAAGGCCACAGTTAGGTCACCTCAAAGCCTTCTCCTTTTCAGGCTGAAAAAAAAATCAATATTCTCAGTTTTTCCTCACAGGAGAAGTGCTCCATCCCTCTGGATTATTTAACCCCATGGCAGCCCCTGCAGCTCTGTCTTGCACTAAGATTTTTATGAAGCAGAAAGAGCTGTCGCTAGCCAAAATGAGTTATTATCTAAAACCATTTCCAGGTCTTTAGAAATGCTTTCACCATTCTTTTTTTAGAGCATCTAAAAAGGTTTTGAGGGTTTTAGAAATACAACATCAGGCTTATTCTTGTCATTTTTGTAATTGTTCATAAGCTTTTGAAGGTAAGTGCAAAGATCAGTAGTTACTCTGGATAACTTTTTCACCTGGTGCTTCTCTTCTGTTTCAGGTTTTGCATTCTCCTTGTACTTTCCTGTAAAATATACTTTTTATTTAACACTCTGCTCTGCAGTTAATTGAATTTTGAGAACTTGAAGTCCTTTCAGACATTTGAATAAAATTTTAAAACTCAAAATCATTTTAAAAAGTCTCTAAAAACAGTAAAAAAATCTCTTTCACTTACGAGGCACACTCATGTTTTCTCTAGTTTAACACAGGGTTAAGGGCATCCTTTTGCCTGTTCTTAAGCTGTGTCATTGATGCTTGAAATATGCTCAGCAGAAGTCTCCCACTTGGCTCTTCAAACAGTGTTTTTTAAAAAATGCTTTCAATGTACATTCCTGTTCTTTGATGGGAAAAGGTTTTTATGGCATTTGAAAGAGACTCCTGAGGTAAGTACTATGTGTAACATGAATTATCAAGCTTTTTTTGTGGCTCTGTAAATTCTTAATATTTTTGCATTTGGCTGTTGTTTGGGCAAGGTAACAAAGCCATTTCACCTCTCCTGCTTCCTATGAGGTGTCTGAAGAGCATCCCCTGAGCCCTGCAAAGCTGTGAAACCCCTTTGAGCCAGCACTTCAGCCATCCTTGTCCTGCTGCACAGCTCCTGTTCAACTGGGCCATTTCCAGCTGATCCACTGCAGCAGCAGTGGGTACAGTCAGGGGGGGATGAGTTTGTGGGGTGCAGGGGGAGCAGAGGTGCTCCACAAAGGCCAGAAGTGCAGGGATGCTCTGCAGCAGCCCAGCAAATGAGAAGGCTTACCCCACTCCTGTGCAGCAGCACTCTTCAAAAACCTCAGGCAGAATGTGTCAGCACGTGTGCAAGTCATCAGAAAGAAGTAAGAATCAATTTTGCAATTGTTTTCCTTTTTTTTTTTTACTAATCAGGTGGCAACCTTATTGTTCTGCCAATTTACAAAGCTGGATTGAGGAACCAGCTGTGATCTCTCAGCCAGAAATCCACATTGGCAGCTTTTGGCACCTGTTCCTGGCCAAGCACTAGCACAGGGAGCACTCTTGAACTTGTGAGAGGGTGGCCTGATTACAGTAAGCAGCTCTGAAAAAACTCCACATTGCATCAAGTGGTGTCTGGTCTGAGAAGCCCTCAAGGAACTTTTTCTTTTTGCAGGTTTAAATGTATATTTTATTCTTTTTCTCCAAAAAATAACCTAACCAACCCACCAACTGATTGTTCAACTATTCATATTTATTTATTATGATTCCTAATGTTCTTCCTTCATTCCTGAATGCACACATACATGGCACCTGGCTGTGCCTCCAGCAGATCCAAGTTTGACTTTAACCCACCTGCTGCCAAGTGAATGTTGTTACCAATGGCATCCCATGGAAGTCACTGTTTCTACAGTCACCTTTCTAAAACACTGCTCATAATGGTAGAATTTACCCACAGGAGAGCAGAGATGCTGCAAGGTAAATGGATTTCCTAGTTCTATATCTGGATGAAAATATAATTAGCATTTAATGACAATTATTACGCATGTCCATCTCCCATCACAGAAAGATTCTACTGTTTTGTCTTTTGCGATTCCATACCCTCTCCTACTGATGCTACACACAAAGCATTTTACCATTAATTCCATTTTCTCTCTAATTCCTAAATGCAACTAGCTTTAATTCAACTGAAGCTCTGTACTGTTTGATTTTCTCAGTTCAGTAGTTTACTGCAGTTATCCTATTCAGATCAGAAGCACTAATATTGTGAGGCTGAAAGCTGCCAAAGGTGTTTCTGTTTGATGGATAAACTTTCAAAGCCTCCTTAAGGAAACTGTGCAGTCTTTTAGTTCTGAAAATTAAATCTCTAAGGGCCATGACAAATTTTATATACCAGTGAAAGGCATCATTTAAGGTTTATATTTACATCTATATTTATACTGATTAAAGTTTTGATATTCATTAACACTAGCCTTCATGTCTTCAAAATATTCATATATATATCTCTATATATATCTATATTAGATGCATAGAATGATCTGCTTTGTTTTGAACATCTTCAGAAGGCTGTACACAACTCTGCATTTCTATTCAGGCTGTACACAACTCTGCATTTCTATTCACAACTCTGCATTTCTATTCCATCTTTCAAATGGAAAGCCACCACCTTATGAAGAATTGTTATCTTCACTCTCCTCCTTTTCCCCAAATTCTCTAATATATAAGGGCTTGTGTTCTTATATTTACTCCTTACAAATCTTTCATTTTGGGGTCCATAAAATTTCTGCCTTTTTATCTCAGTGGAAGAAAGTTCAGGCCTGTTAAGTCATTCTCATGGCTCACACTTCTTTAGCCCATCTGTTAGGTGGTTTGTGAGAGACTACACCTACCAAACACTGCTGTGGCAAGTTACATTTTTCTGGTTTCCTCTTCCTGATTCTGTGGTTTATTGAAAGCCTTTCACTGTCCAGGGTTAATAACATCAGTAGCTCAGATTAATTCTTTTTGGTCTTTAGCCATTCAACCAGCTAATTTTGTCACCTGGCTAATTTAGTGATGCGCCAGCAAAATCCATAATTGCAGCTGAAAGTATTTGTACTTCTATAGCTTGCTAAGCTAAGGTGACTCTGTGAATGCCATGTGCTACTTCTGCCCTTCAGTCCAGGAGAACATGTTTAATAAAAAATGTGGAAGTGGAGCCTATCATCTATTCCTTTAAAACTTTCATTGCTTTTGTTTTGCTCTCAGCAGGACACTAGGCCATATCCTACTCTGAGTTACACAGGAAAGGATTTCCCCTCCCTGGTTAGGAAATACAGCTTGCAAGAAGAATGTTTTAGACAGAATTTGAAATCCAGATGAGTTAAATCTCTGTTAAATGTGGGAAGAGTATGCCTTTGCATATGGTGACTTCACCAAGATGTCATACTTTGTGATTTTGATGTTCTTCACAGGAAAAGTAGGATTTAAGGGATGTTTTACTAAGCTTTTCCCAATTTTTAAATGAGTAAAATTTCCAATAAAATCTTCCATCAAAAAAAAAAAAAAAAGAAATTACATTTCCATACAGAACCTTTTTTTGAAGACAGGATTTAAAAGGCCACAACCCAACTATGAACCTCATTAGAGTGTCTGCTGCACATCAGTTTCACCACCTGTTACTGTTATATTTTCTAAAAAACCCCTTTGCCAGGATTTCTTCTCCTGGGAAGCTGAGAAGCCTCAGAGAAAAATGAAAACAATAATTATCTGATTGCTTCTCCTGTGTTTGGCTGCTTCAGAATGTGGCTGGAGATTGTTTATCCAACATGTGAATTGTTTTTACTTAGTGACCAACCCCGGTCAGGCTGTGTCAGGCTCTGAGGAGTCAGTCACGGGTTTTTTATTAGTATCTGTAAACCTTTTGTAAGTATCCTTTCTCTATTCTTTAGTAGAGCTTTAGTACTACTAATATAATATAATATAATATAATATAATATAATATAATATAATATAATATAATATATATATATCATATATATACTCTATATATATAATTCATCTAGTATCCCTCTCACTATACTATCATCGAATATAATCTAACTCTCTAAGATCATTCTAATATCATATCAGATACTATAGCTACTTAATAGAATACTACTGTCCTGTCATCTCTATAAGTCCTCTCACCTCATCCTTGTCCTCTACTCTCACATTCCTTGCCTCTCTCTCCTATCACTGTACTCTCATGCTACCTGTCACTGTACTGTCGTCATTTCCTTCATCTCCTGTCTCTCCTCTCCTGGTCCTCCTCTCATGTCCTCTCCTCTCTGTCCTCTCCTTCTCATCTCACGTCTACTCTCCTCTCATATCCTATCCTCTCCTCTCCTCTCCTCTCCTCTCCGCTCATCTCCTCTCCTCTCCTCTCCATCTCCCTGTCCTCTCCTATCCTTCCTCTCCCCCTCTCCTCTCTTCCTCTCTCTCCTCTTCCTCTCCTCTCCTCCTCTCCTCTCTCTCCTTCCTCTCCTCTCTATCCTCTCCTCTCCTCTCCTCTCCATCTCCTCTCCTCTCCTCTCCTCTCCCTCCTCTCCCTCTCTCTCCTCTCTCTACTCTCTCTCCTCTCCTCTCCTATAGCTCTCTACCTCTCCTTCCTCTCCTCTCCTCTCCTCTCCCTCCTCTCTCTCCTCTCCTCTCCTCTTCCTCTCCTCTCCTCTCCTGTTCTCCCTCCTCCCTCTCCCTCCCCCCCTCCTCCCTTCGCCTGCCCCGCCCCTGGCGTCGCTTTCCCTTCCTCCCTTCGTCCTGGGGACCCCAAAAATACCACAAC
The DNA here is from genome assembly GCF_022539315.1 of Serinus canaria. Classification (NCBI taxonomy): domain Eukaryota; kingdom Metazoa; phylum Chordata; class Aves; order Passeriformes; family Fringillidae; genus Serinus; species Serinus canaria. The sequence goes on along the minus strand of NC_066317.1, from coordinate 8,030,261 downwards.
CACCCTCCCAATGCAACTTCCCTCTTCACCAAAAATGGTTGCAGACAGGACAGAGACATTTCCCCAGACATCATCGTTGCAGGCTTTCCAATTGAAAATGTTTGATACAAACTTAGCAGTCAGTAAATTAAGAGCATGGCTGTTTGCTAGAATGTTCCATGATTTCCTTATGACCTGATAGAACTGCTCAGCACTATGAGATGGCACCTGTCAGCTTCTAGTAATCAAAACCAAGCCTCCAAAAACATTCATCTGCTTAAAACAGAGAAATAAAGCCAATATTTGGTGGCTTTTTTTCTTTTCTTTGCTGCTCTGTGGATGATAATTCCTCTTTGCCCTTCTTAGTAAGTGCAAGCCTAAAAGAGAAGAGGCAGGCAAAAAAAAGAAAAGTGTCTGGGGAGGAAGGATTGGCAGGGAAGATCCCTCAGCACGAGCCAGGAAAGCACAGCTCCCGGGGCTGGAGCCAGAAGCAGCAGGTTTGGTACAGAATTAATCCCTGAGTACCTTCTGCTGCCACTGGAAGTATTATGAAAATGCTAAGGGCTGCACATGTTCACAGGCTGCTTCCCCAGCTGCTTTGGGATTAAAACCTAGCTCCAAAACACGTGGGATGCTGAAGCATGCTATGTCCACAGCTGCAAGAGCAGCCCCCAGCACTGGGGGCTCGTGCTGGTCTGCCTGGGGGGCTGGAAAGCATCTGGGGAAGGGGAGCAGGGAGAGCTTGTGATTCATCAGAGGCTTGGCAGCCTGTCGTGGGGAGCAAGAGGGGTGAGAAAGGCCCCAAGGAAGAAGGAAGCAGAAACAAGGACCAACAGAGGACTGTAGAGGAGGGCAGAAAAGCACCTAGAGTGTGAAAAGGAAGGGCTCCCACTTGTTAGCATTGCTGACTCCAACTCGACTTGGAAGCTTAGCTGTCATTATGAGAATTGGATCAGAAACAATTTGGGAAGATGATGATATTTACTTGCCAAGGCAATCCCTATCGCTTACTCTCAGTGCCAGCTCCCTCAGCTCTCAGAAATAGCCTTCTCTAATTTTCTTTGGGCTGGAAGCAAATGCCAATTCCATAGGAGTGGTGGGTTCTCAGCACTTTTCAGGAGTAAGTTTTAGACACATGCTGAACTTAAAAACTGACACATAAGTCAAGATGGTTTGTTTCAGTATTCTGCCTTCTCTGGAAAGCAAATTGTTGTAATACAAAACCGTGCATCTCACTTTGATAGTTTCTTTTATTTATCCATGCTGATGCTCCAGGTAGTTCTATTAGGCAGAATTTGACACAGGTTTTTATGGCACATCAATTCTGGCTGAGCTGTGATTGAAGTGACACAGCAGGCTTCCAAAGGACTCACTGAGTCACATAGACTTCACACAAACTGATTGTGAGCACAGGTGCAGGCGAGGTTTTCAGTGACACCAGAAGCATTCATCCTCTTTTAGCAAGCCTTGTGAACTTCCCCTTTCTGATTCTGCCAATTAGAGGTGCTCTCTGTGTGCCTCTGTGTGCTCACCACTAGAGATTCAGATTCTCATCACAATAACAGCAGTGCTAAGCTCAAGTAAGTACATAAATAAATAAATCCAGTGAAGCCTTTATGGGTATGGTTTACACTGCAAACAAACCTTCAAACTGAGTGGATATTCTCACTGTTCCTCACTGATTGTTTTTACATTATTCAGATAATCTGTTCCTTACTGCAGCACGTGACTGTATCTACAGATGATCCCAGCTCTGCTTGTGGTCAGTGGAATTTACAGGATTTTACTGGTAGGGAATCAGCATGAGATTTTATTACAGATTTGTTTTCACAAATGGCAGAAGCCCCATGCATTACAAGTCTCTAAAAGCAGAGGGATACATACAGTGCTAGTAGGATCTTAGTATGTTGATTAAGGAATGTATTTTGCCCTAAAAGATATTTCAGTCTTTAATCTTAAGTACACGTTTTAGTGCTTAGCCTTACTGTCTTCTATAGCCCTGAGTCATGTATTTAAGAAAATATCTTGATTAGTACTGTCCTTTGCTATGTCAGGCAATTGAACTAATCACAGCTACTCCAATTAAATTAATGCACTAGGTAAATGGCACTTACCTTTATGAGCATAATGAATATGAGAAGAAATGTGTACTGGAAATAAAAGCTGCCTAGCAAACACAGTCTGTGGGACAACTTGTGAATGAGGTCTCACAATTCTGTTGCTTTTTGGTTTTATTCATGTTCTTCAAAGTACATTATGTTCTAGGTAAGATAAACATGCATCTGGAAAAGGCAATTGTCAAGTCAGAAAAAGGGAGGGGCAGTAAAGTTTTATTGCAAGTGCAATGTTTCATGTAATAATAACTGTAAGCAAATCTAAATCACAGGCAGGGTATAACAAAAAACAAGGGGGGAAATGAACTGCACACTAACCATTTCTGCAAGGAACAACAATGATTTTATCTCTTTCCCCACCTTTTTCATATTGACATCAACATACCATTTTCCAGATAGAAATACTTTTCTTTTTTCTACATTAAAAAGTTTCACTGGATTTACATTTTTGATATAATTGATGCAAATAACATTTCACTAATATTCAATACATTTTACCTCTCAGATAAGCAAATAATCTAAACCTGAGCATTTCAAACTATAATATAATCAATGAATATTCAGGAACAATATTTTAAGGAGTCTAATTAGGGACTTCTAATCATACTTTATTGTTACCAGCCAAGCCCTGCCAACTAGCATTAATGAAACTCAGACTTCAGATGGTTTACTATCAACACTGGAGTATGCAGGAATTAATCACCACAAGCAGCCTACCCACACAAGTGTCCTGAAATGCATCAGTAAACTTCTAGCCCAGCAGGATTCTGTATTTTCACTCTCCCAGTGGAGTCAATGGAAAGCAGTCTTCAGCATGTTTGTCTTAATTTTATCCCCCTTCCCTTTTGGGGTGAATTTTAACTTTATGTTTGCTTTCCCTCTGCTATATTCATTTGTTTTCTATGAGATCTGTTCCCCTATCTATTTCCTTCCCAGGTCAGTATCTTGATGCTGCAGTAATAGCTCATGAATCCTGACACAAACCAAGAGAACTTTGTGAAAACCAAAAGAAACCTCTCTGGTCAAACCTCTATGGCTCCAGTTTGGGGGTTGAGTTGACAATGTCAGTTGTCCTTCAGGATTTTCTTTTTCAACTCCCTTAATCACTCACTTTCTCTCCCCCACCCCACTTCTCCTTTTTCTGTTGTTATTCTGTCCTCAGCTTCTTGCTTATTTCATTTTCCTTTTTCTTCCCCCCCTCTGCTCCAACACCTTTCATCTCTCCTAAACCACCTTGCAGTTGCCCAATCCAATTCTACCCCTCACTGTTCTAACCCTACTCCCTTCTCTCACAGTCCCTTGGACTCTACCTGTGCCCTTAGAATATTTCCTTGCCATCACTCTGTCAGCCTTCAGGCAGTATGTACTCAGCAAAGCTCAGAAGATAGCACCTCAGGGGGCTAATTTTGCAAAAGAGGATACATTTCCTACTCATATCCAAAATCCCCATAACTGGGATGTTTTCCACTGCAAGAGTGACAGTAGAGGCTCTGTTAGAGACAGTGGAGGAATTTAGTGGTTTGTTTGGTTTCCTGAACAAAATAATCTCATTTAATAGTTCTGATAAATCATACAAAGCTAAAACAGACAAGTGCTTTATGGGAATCAAAGACTTTACTTGCAGGTAAAAGACAGATGTGTACAGCTGTGGCCTCATTTTATTTATTTTGTAGCCTTTTTCTATTCTAATAAAGAACCAATACGAAACCGTATTCCACTGGAAAGATTGTGAGCAAAGATGAGAAGAAAAGAAGGAGAGGATATAAATGTAAAATCAGTGAAACTATAAAATAATTTAAAAGTTTCTTGTATGCAAAAGGATCCTATGGATAGGGACATAGTAAAAGAGAACTACAGTGGCTCTCCAAAGGGGAACAAAAGGAAAAACCCAAGGAAAGACAAAATTAAGGTGCTGCACCTGCAGGAAGGAAAGTGGGAGAGCAGCCTTCCAGTAACTGAATGTTCACCTAATCAATTACCTGTAGCTGAAAGAGGCAAGGACCTGGGGCTAAATTAGCCCATCCAACCCCAGATGGGGGCTGTAGCACCAGCTGTAACTGCTGGTGTGTCCAGAGAAACCAAAGCCATCCAAAGCAGTTAGTCCTTCAATTTCCTCTGCCTCTCCAAGAGGCTGTGGTATTCTTTATTTTGTGTCTTAAACTGTTGGGTAGCAGGTGGTATGTGCTGTTAAGCTGTTGTCACATCTCATCCCAAAGCTGCTGGTATTTCACTGACTGATAAAATGTGACCCTTTAATTCAAAACTTCAGGGACAAGTATTGATAGCACTTTATCCTATTAGGCAATCTACCACTCAGAAGAAGATACTGTTCATTATAAATAAGGTTATCAGAATCTGGCCCACAGAGTAGTGAGGGAAAACACATTGCTATACTAAAAGTGTTAGTTTTATTATCAGTTTTGCTATGCAGGTATTGACAGGTTGCTGTGATAACACAAGAAGTCCAGCACTTGACAAGAGCAAAGAAGAATTACAGAGCAGGTGCATACTGCTATCACAGGGGTGAAGGGAACATGGCTGCAAAGGGTTCAGGTAGAATCTTTATGTTGTTGGCAGAGATAAAGTCTTCAAAATGACAGAAAATAATTGCCTAATAAAGAGTTATAGTACTGCCCTAAGCTGCAGAATGAAACAATTACTTTTATGTAGCTCCCCGTCTTCAGAACCGAAAATCCTCTTTGTTGTTCTCTCATCACTCCCTTGATCTTTGAAGACTCTTCCCTGTATGTTTAACAAGTATTTTTTGTTTGCTTTCTCTCCCCCCAGTGCTTTCTCTCTCTCTCTCTGCCTCTCTGTGACTGGCTCCTGCAGTGCTGCTACCTTCCTGACTGTAGCATCTCGCCTGGCCCAGATCATTGCAGGCATCTGTTACCCAGGGCAGCTGACACATTAACCCACGGATGCCCCCGTGCTCTCCATTATTCTCACAGGTCAGCACAGTTCAGTGGTACCCCGTGATAGATGATGCAAAAGGAGAGCAGATTAGAGCATCAGGAGACAGGAGAATGACTCTGAATCTGATTAGTTTAGGCAGAAGGGATTTCATGTGATGCTAAGATGCAGCTGTAGTATAAGGTGAGAGCTGCTTCTCCATGTCTGTCCTAGTGAGTGCAAAATCCCAAATGAGCAGAGACACTGTGGGCAGTTGCTCATTTAATTAACCTGCCCTGGCTATCAGGTTCCAGGGTCTGATGTAATTTGATAGAGTTTTCACTTTGCTTCTTAGATGAGATCACCCATGGAGACAGTGTATAGAATGGAACCAAACTGTATTTCACAAAGGAGCCCAAACTCAGCCCACCTCCAAAGCAGCCTGTATGTCTCTATTTATCCAGAGTGCAGCAGTGGAGAAGGGAAAGCTCAAGTCTTTTCTGTCTGCTGCTCAGTATCATGGCTGCAGTCTCGGGGGTCTCTGGAGTCAGGATGACCCCGAGATGTGTCAGAGAATCTCTTTTCTTAGCTCAGCAACTGAAGAAGGAGTCAGGATTCTTCTGTTCTGGTTTTCAAGGTTGTTTATTTTCTGTAATCTATAGCATTTTTTCTTTGACCTGCTGAAGTCTGTTCAGCAGGTCAGCCTGTGGCACGCTGCTCGCCTTCAGGGCAGTGTTTTTATACTAAAAACTACGTGTACTTTATTTACAATTATTTTCTAAAACCTATCACCTATGTTAGACAGTTCATCTCTACTTTAAACCAATCTCATAGTGCCACCATCACCTAGAAGATGGAGAAAGAAGGAAGGACAAGGAGAAAGAAGGACAAGGCATGCTCAAATTGCTCATCTTGGGACCCTGAGCCCATATTCTAAACCCCCAAAATTCTGCTTTTCACCCTGTGACAAACTAGCTATCATTCTACTTAAACTTTCATGACTTGCAGATCCTCATATAAAATTAGTAATTTTTTGTCATGAGTCAAATCAAAGGCACAGGGGTCTTGGGCTCTGTGCCAAGGTCTCTGAGCTCCTTGGCAGGGGCTCAAGCCATCCAGGACAGCCAGAGAGATATCCTGGGTTCTGACACTGCAGCACCTTTATTCCTCAAAATGACAAATATTTCCAGGTGTGCCCTAACAGGCCAAGGTGCCTCAAGCACACAGTGGTGAAGACAGAGGCTGGACAAGCAGGGACACAGCCTCTATCACAGTCTTACAGCCTAAGTTTAATGTTGGAGGATAATTGCAGGTTCCAATTCCTAACCTTTTTTTCCTAAGGATTTTTAGAATACCACTCTTTATAAAATTTTGAGGCTCTCACACATATTCATCTACCTCTAATATGAAACGGGAGGTTTCATATTCTGTCAAGTTAACAAACTGTGAGTTTAAACTCCCTGGTGCTGGGAAAGAAAGCAGATTAGCCATTTCAGTCCCCTTCAAATTGCTCCTTATGCACTTTTTAGTAGATGCAGCAGCAGAGAGTATTTCCTAAGGCTACACTATGGAAGCCTTAACATTTCCAATGTATATTGTACTCATATTGTATTTTTTAAAATTAAGAGCAGACTTGCAGTATAGTTATCACTTGCCTCATCTCAGTGAGAGAGGTTTTTTATTCTCTATTTTCCTGATTAGAATAAAGAAAACAATGTGGCTGAATGAAGAACACAAAATGGACAATTTAGCCTACAAACTTTACCCTAATTTACTCAGTGTTTATTCTCTGCTTTTAGAATACTGAGAAGAAGACAACAATTTCCTGAGTATATTCATTATCACCTCTCTGGGTGATAATGAATGTACTCGTTTCTTAGAGTATTTAAAATTCACTATTCACTCTGTACAGTTTGCCACTGGCCAGTCACAGCACACAGCACCTTGTCTGTTCTCTGAATAGCAGATGAAAAAAAAAAGAAAAAAGTTCATGGACATGTCAAAAAAATTTGGTTCTGCACACGGTAATGCCCACTTGGTAAATTCTTTCTACAGCTACTCGTGAAAATAACATTTCTATTAGAAAGATGATTGACAAGAAAAAGCCTGATAAAGGGAGCCAAAATGCATTAGTTTTTGAAGAAATTTTCTCTGAAAGTGATATTCAATATTGCTCCAAATTAAGAAAACAAACTATCCTTGATCTTGGAGGGAGAGGTCTGGCTCTGCCTAACAATGTTCTGTGATAAAGGCAAACATTGTACCTGATTGCCAACCAAATACCAAATTTTCCCAAGGATTGGTTAGTGAACTAAATATGGATTACTGACTGTTCAGAAGGTTCCAGGTGGCTTTTGTTGCCACACACAAAAAGTATTAGAAAGATTACAATAGGCACTGGAAATTTTCCAGACAGCCTTTTTGTGTCCTACTAGGCTTTGTTAGGGATTAATACTTTAACCCTTGCAAAGAGAAGACAAAATGCCAAGTTATGTGAACACAGAAGCACAGTAAGGAGCAAGAAGGTCATAGATTCATAAAGGCTAAAGAGAAAATCTTTAAAATCTGAATAATACAATTCTGGGCTCATTGATTTTAATGGACTTTGGATCAGGCCATTATTTCTGTTGTGATGACAATATCTGTATAATAGATTCATTTTTACAATCATGACAATGAGTTACTGTTTGATAAGAGCTTTTAATTTTAAAGGAAAAAAAATATGTCAGTAATTAAAGATTATCCCTTGGCATTAATTTTATAAAGTGTGCCATAAAACTCTTTTTCAAATTAAAAAAGAAAATCTAGGCCAATGTAGTGCCAATGAAGATCTTGGTATGAGTTACAGCCCTGCTGAAAGACAAGGAGGAGACAGCTCAACTCCCTGTTTAGTTTTGACCCCACCTTTTCTTAACAATGCCCTCTCAAAGTATACCATCCAAAAATACATTTCAGCTTCACTGCAATCCAGATTTCTGGCTCTAAAAAATAATTTTTCTATGCCAGGCTGATAGCACAAAGGGCTAGGATAAAAACATTTATCTCTTTGTCAGCCACTTTTGGTTGACAACAATTGAAAGACATATTTCTTGGGATTTAAATTTTTTTGTCTTGTTACCTGAATTTGTAATGGATAGAGTTTAACCTACCTGATTTATTAAGAAGGAGGAAAACATGGATGTCATTCCATAACTCCTCTAACCAAATAGGAGTGCCTCTTCCCCTCACCTAAGAAGCACTAAGTGAAATGTTTAATGCAAGTCAATCCAGTGTATGATGAAAATCAAAATGGCAAAAAACAAGCAATAAGTACATGAAAAAAAAAAACAAAAAATCAAAAACAAGAAAAACAACCTGAAGATTTTGCTCTTAGAGCTATTAATGCCAGAGAAAGAACCAGAAAAATTTGAAGGCAACTTTAGAACTGTTGCTGGTCCTGTTATAAGTCTGGCAGAAGAAGAAAAGATTTGGACATAGAGTATCCACTGGTACATGACATTTCTGTGACAGCCTCTCTCCAAGGCAGGATTCAGGTCAACTTCCCCCAAATCCATTGATCCTAGTTATGGGATTGTATGAAGAAGCATTAGCAAGTTCCAATTTCAAATGGGATTTGAAATTTATGATGTCTTGGAGTTCTCTCTGAGATTTTTATACTGCCCTGCCTCCCAAAGTAAAGCTCAGCCAAGGGATGGAGAAGCCACCAGCCTGGTTTGGGATATTGGCTGGAGGGAAGAGGCAGTCATCTGCTAGCAGGTAGCTCAGTGGTCTTTCCTGATTAATTCTTTCCTGTTGAATTTAAAGACTAAGAAACCTCCTGGGGAAGAAATCAAATCTAAATCAATTAAAAATTCTACATCTAGCTTACAGAAGCAAACACAGGGCCCTAAGTCCAGATGTTTTCCATTAATGCAACCAAAGAACTACATCTGACAGATGGATTACAGTGAAAAATGCCTATGAATATAAGTAATAAGAAGTTAATTGTGTTCATTTAAGTAATATGAAGTGCTGATTTAAGTAATAGGATGATAAAATCATTTGTGCTTGTTTCCAGGATGATTTCAAAGAAACAGGTTCAAAAGAAAGCACCCTTTAGCCACAAATGTAAGGGATTTTGCTACTACCTTTTGTGCTCATGAACAAAGATGCATACATCAATATATTTTTTGACACAAACTCTTATTGCCAAGGATGGAGAACAAAATTAGTGTGTAGGCTGTAAATCAATGGATATTTGCCATTTTTTTAGTCTTGAACAACTTTGCATGGATTTAATCACTGCTAACTTCAATAGTCACAATATACTGTGGAAAGTTATCCTCAGAAATGAAGATTCTCACATCTGTTTTTTTATGGTGATTTACGTAGAAATTGTACAGTCAAAAAACAAAAAATATACACAAAAAAGCACATAGAGTATAAAACACATAGGATATTTTTTCTCAGCCTTAGGAGAAATGAGAGTTTTCCACCAGAACTAGTGAAGTAGAAATTCTGATTTATTGATCTTTGAGGTCAGATGTAAATATTTTCAGTTGATTTTTGTAGCGCTTGTTTTGTTTTCTGTTGCCCTTTTGAATTTATGGAAGGTAAGGTCAAAGTGTTAATGCATTAATTCAGTCAGAATTAAAGAACCCATTTTACATCTTTTTGAGCATCCTTGGAAGCTGACATTCTGTTTAATATCTGTATCAGCCATCTCTGGAAAACAATGTCATGATGAAACTTTAAACTGTCCTATGATAGCAGACAGTTATGGTCCTGTTTGTAACTTTAGCAGAGTTTCACCAGGAAAGGATAAGAGGAGAAAACCCTGAAGGGGAAAGAGATAAGTTTGCTTTCTTGAAGAAATGTCTTTTATTAAAGACTCAAGCTTCAACAAATCTGATGGAATTAAACTTGAGCAGTGTGAACACCACTGTTTTCTATGGCTAGCAGCAAGCCCCAACTGCAAGGCAGGTGACTAGAATAATAGGCTCAAGTCTGATATTCTGCTTTTTGCACACCAAGGACCTAATTATCAGAGGATGTGTAATTTTGAGGGCTCTTTTCATGTAATTTTAGTCTTTTCATACCCAAATCACTAAGTCCTTTCAAAATAGTTGCATGAAATTACTGAATTTATTCCTTAGGTACCATATTAAACAAAAGCAACATTACTTTTTTACAGTTGGTAAAGTGAAATTATGCCCATATTTCCAAGATTTCTCTCTTAAGTGCTTGGATTTGCAGTTTCCCACAAAAAAGAAGAAATATCCACTGTAATTTCCCTCCTGAGATATTACTGTTACTTCAGTAAAACTTTATTAAATACATTTTAATGTTCATATTTTGTGTTTGTCAATATAAATGTATATTTACTTATATTTCTATTTATGGAAGCCCTATGCACACACAGATTTATAAATCAACTGTATTTTGACTCTATTGTGCTTCTCAGACCATTGATTCAGATTGAAAAGTACTACTTGATATTTCTCAGAGTGAAATCCATCGTTGTGTGATGGTCTACAGACTACTTGAGGCTCACTTATTTCAGGGTTTAAGCAGCATTTTGGTGATGCATTGCCTTGTACAGATAGAATTTTACCTTTAAAGAGCATCCCAGGTCTTTTCTTATGATGGTTTAACTGTGCAGCATGGCTGTAAGAGTTTTGTGAGATAATACTGTAAAATTTGATGTTTCCCTCTTTCTCAGTTATATTTGTTTTTTATTCTGGGTGGACCCTTTTCCTATTTGAAAGAAGAAAAAGAAAAGATTTAAAAGCAAATATAGTCTTTTTTTCTTTATATTACCAACAAACCTCATGAGAAGTGATGTCCAATGTGATGTGTAAGTAAGAGAATCAGCCAAGTCTTTCCTTAATCATGCTATTGTGCATTCCTGATAGTAGAAATATCATGTCATTTTTCAGGAAACCAAATACAGGAACATTCCAAAAGGTGGCTGATGCACACAAATTTATTATCACCACAGCTGGGCATAGCAGTAGATTTTCTTTTTTTCCTCAGACAAACAAACCAGCTTTTATCTACAATCAGCTTCAAAAAATACTGAATAGATCCTGCAATTCCCAGGGTACAGGAAGTTGAAATAAGATTAAGATTAGAGAAATGTGTGTGAAAAAGCACTAATTGAAGAACAGGAGCACTGAGAAGAAAGGATTAAACAGATTATATATCTAATGTATAGGGAATTGCTTCATGTATGAGTGTGAGTTACACTGAATGAGCTGCTGTGTTGTGCAGAGGCTTCTGTGATGGCTCAACAACCCCCAAGTCAAACTAAGAAACCTTTTTCCATTTTTTTTAGTCTTGAATGTATCCAAGTATTGTGCTCCAAAGTGATGATATAAGAGGAAGCTGGGTGAAGTGAATTTTAGGTAAGTGTCAGAATTAATTTCCATAAATATAAGGGAAATAGTTTCAAGTTCAGATGAGCAGTTTCATTACCTATGTAGCTTTCTGTCTAATGATCTGTAAAGCTCTATAGTTTTTCTACCCTGTGAACATTTAGATATCAATAAAATATCTTGTACTAGTTCCAAAATTCATGGACATATTAGTAATTGTGGGCACAAGATCTTGATGAAAATAGGTTTCAGAATGTGATAGCTAGGGGTGTTTCTGAGAAAGTGTCCAGGAAATCTTTGAAACTTAAGACATTTCCTGAAGGAAGGAAATTTCATGAAAGTCTAGATGCATACTATCCTAACTGCCAAAAATAAATAAGTGACCTGGCAAACAGAGAAAAATAAATACTATGTGCATATACACACCTGCAGGGTAGATAAGCAATATTTATTCTCACTCATATATAAATTTTAGATAAACTGAAATAAACATCCCATGTCAATTACAGATTTACAGATACTGCGCTTCTTTCTTTTAAAAGATGATTTTTTGCAATGAGAACAGAATGAGAACACAGAATCCTTCAGACAGAGAAAGCAGTTGCAGAAATACCCACCACATCATTTATTTCAGCCTATTTCATATAAGCCAGAAGGTAAAGTATTTTTACTCTCATGGCTACAGTGTTGCTGCTGGTATCAGATTATCAGAGTAACAAAAATTCAGATCTTGATAATAAACCAAATCCACCCATGACATTCCTATAATTTCCATACTGGGTAGCAATAAACAGATATTTACACTCAGATATTTCCCAGTTATTTATTGGTTTTGCTTGACAATAATTCCTTGATTCTGGCAAGCATGCAAAGAGAATACAACCAAGAAAAGTAAGCAGCAAGTATCCAGACTGTGGCTCAGGTTAAGGACACTGTGGTGGATAATGATGGTTCACATGTTCTGAAAGACTGGAATAATTAATTAAACCATTAGAAAGCAGACTCATGAACATACCATCTGGAAGTGTTATTAAATTGTGTGCCTAAATTATTCCCCTACGCTTAGCACAAATCTCCAAGAGTGGCAATTTAATTATAGAGAGGGTAAAAATTAAATTCCACAAACAATTGGAAGGCCTCCTCTCCAGTACTGCAGTGACAAATCTTAGTAGATGATGAGTCTATTTCTTATGCCATAAAGAGGAAAGCAGGCAATGCCCCCAAGCAGCATTCAGTATGCAGTTTCCTGTGAAAGCTGCCTGATGAAAAAGACCTGGGGGTGCTGAATCTACTTCAATCTACTGAATGAATTAATATTTCTACCACAGTACTATTCAAAGTGCAGTGGTTGCTAAGTGAGGTTGCAGAGGGTAATGAAGAAGAACATGTCCAAACCTGCTGCTTCACAATTTTCATTCCTGCCCTCCAGAAGAGTTATGAAAGTCACCCCACTCTCCACACCACAAAATGGATGAATGGACACCTCAACAATAAAAGACATCTCAGACTACTGCCAGAATTCAAAACAACTTTATACTTGCTAGGTTTTCAAAGTGCTGCTGTTCCTGGTTTGGTTTTTTGTTTGTTTGTTTGTTTGGTTGCTTGCGTTTTTTTGTATTTCAATACATTTGTGTCTTGGCACTCCCTGTTAGAAGTCAAAATGAAAAGGAGGAGTAACACAATAAGGTATGAAAAGTCATTTTGTTGGCAGTTTCAACCTGATTTTTCAGATCAGAGGTGACAGGGAAGAACAGGCATTGGGTAAGTACTGGAGTGTGTTCCAGAACTTTTCAGGTTTCTTTATCAAAATCCACAAAATGGAAGAAACCAAAGACTACAGCTATTATAATAAGAGCTGGAATACTCACATGTGTTTTACTCTTGTAAAAGGGCTGTGATTTTGGTCTTTTTTTCACACATCAGTCTCATTTCAGGGGTGGTGACTTTAACAACAAGAAGAAAGCCACCATAAACAAATGTTGTTTCCAAATGGCATTCCCCAGATGCAATGTTATTAGGCTGAGGTTATAGGTGGCACTTCAAGCCCATCCTGTTTTTTCTTTTTACTAGAAGGTTCATTTGTTTACTAGGGAACAATGAGGAAATATGGCATGATAATACCCTGGCTTGCAAATATATTTCACTATATTAATATACAAAAAATTCCTGTATCATTTGTTGTTTCTGAAGATTTGGAAGAACTAATTCAGTGCTATAAATCACCCAGAAATAAGGAAGGAATTTCACCAGTAGTGTGAAATTTTAAATTTTTTAAACTTAGTTTTTGCAGGTCCACATTTTCTTTTATACATATTACAATGTGTTTCAGATTAAGTGTAAACTAAAAATATTTTGGTTGAATGAAAAGGTATTGCAGTACTTGATTTAAAATTCAGCCCACCAATTGACTTGACCACATTATAAAAAATTAATTGTGTGAGCCACAAACGTTTTCAGTGAAAACTTTTCAAATTTTATATAAGCAAGTCAAATGTCAAGTGAGCATTCTCCAGAAACAAAGATATTGTGTTTTTTTGAATTTGAGGGCTTTAGCTTGATTCCCTAAATAATCCCAGTCCAACAAGTTCATTAAAAAAACATCTGCAATAAAAAAGTGTTGAGTGAAGAAATGAAAGCATGCAGGAGAGCAGCGTGTGTGCAGACAGAGAATTGTTAGCCTCCCCACACTGTGCTGAACAGATTTTAGCAACCTAAAAAGTCCAGTTTAATTAATGGTGTGCAAAAGCAGAAGAGAGCAACAAAGCCCCTCTTTCACAGACAAGAGTTTGTATAATTGCACCTTAGAATGGCTCCCCTGCAACTGCCCCTCAGAGCTGGGTCTGTTTGTTTACATTTGCTTGTTGTTTTTCAGAAGGAGCTGTAAAAGGCATAATCACAGCAGCAGCACCAACCAAGGCCATCAACTCTGCTTTGTAAACCCTTGATGCAGCTCTGACGCTCAGTCCCACTAACTACATAGCAGAATTTAAGCTGGATCATTTAAATAATGATAAAGCTGTCAAGACTGATGTGATTTTCTTCTTGAGCAATTCACCTTCTATTAGGGGTTTTATTGTACTTTATAGTGGGCATCTGTAAATCTGAGGATCAGCTTAGCTCCCTAATTTACACCCCTTGCACGTACTACATGGTTTTAACTGACTTACTTTAGAAGGATTCACAGTAGTTGCTAGGAAACCTTTCTGTGTTCTTTTCACTTCTTATATAGCATTAGCTTTTCAATTGATAAGGCTGTACCTTTAGGTACAGAGGGATTTAAGCAGAATCAAACAATGACAGTAGGACTGCAGCATAGATAAGCCCAAAAAAAAGGCGGGGAGGGGGCGTGAAAATCCTTGTTCTTTGTACAGGTAATACAGAGGATTAGAGCAAAAGAAAGGACACTGCACATTTCCCATGAATATTTTTTTTTTAAAGATATTCTGCATCATATTAAGAAAAGCTGCAAAACAAAACTTCTTACTATAGTTTAAAGTTTATAAATTTGTAAATGACTGTAGCAGAGAAGCCATTTCATTGTGCTGCCTTTGTTATGTGGCATGTCTTCCTGGGGATAATTTCAAGTGGTGATACTCTAAAGCATTTTTCTGTATGAGGGAAGGATAACTCCCATGCAGCTTTAAGGGAGCAAATGTTCCTGCCTGAAGTCTCTCTCTTGCAAACACATTTCCCCCAAGATAACACAGTTAAGTCATACTTTCTCCTGCTGAAACATTCTGATAGATGTCCTCAGGTTAGCAGACATACAAGCCTATGTGAGAACAACATAGAGACTGGTAGAGACTGGAGAGATAAAAGAAAGCTTTACCCTTATCTACTGTAAACTGCATTATCTTACTTCTTCTCATCTCTACTGGGATGAAATAGTCTCTTTTCCATTAGAAACCTTTTCCCAATCAATTCAAGTATACAAATACGTATCTGATGCACAGCAGTAATTATAATACATTCAGATGAAGATTTTCCACTAGGCTGTGTTTTTCTTCCCCAAAAAATCCCATCTTTTCAAAAGTTTCTGGTGTTGTTTGAGTAGGCAAACTGTGAAGAGCCCACAACACTCCTCCACCTGCACACCTTCCTGTTCCCACCACATCCAGGTGCCCCATTGCCCTCAAAGCCTGTTGGTGACATACATCCTGGTGCACTCAGGAGTCTGAACAGCACCACAACCACCTTTGAAGAGGGCATATAGTAAATGTATAAGTAGTAGAAGATTTTTTTTTCCTTCACAACTGAAAGAGGAAACATAAGAAAAATTGTCTTTTCTACCTTTTTAATCTGGGACACATATAAAACTGTGTCTGTAGTTCTACAGGTATTTGTTGGGCTTTTTTTTTTTTTCCCTCAAATCAAAAACAGTTTTTCAAGTTTTTTTGGGTTTTTTTTGTCTTATCCTGGCTTGTAGAGGTTAGAGAGTTTCATAAGATGACAGACTCACTTCCAAAAAGAATCTAACTTATTTCTTCTGATACCCTTAACTCAAGTCTCTCGGGTGAGAAAATCTGAGTTTGCATTAACACTGTCTTGGGAAGAGTGAGTTTTTTAAGCACCTACTTTCTACCAGCCAAACCAGAGAACATAAAATCATGTGAAATAAGAAGGCTATCATATCTTTGGTCCTAACATAGGCTGAAAAAATAAATGTTTCAAACAATAAGCAAAACCACGAATAGTATTTTGTAAGTGAGTCTAAAGTGAAGAGTGAAGTTTAAAGGCAAGCAGGACAGTAAAAGAAATAGGGCTACACTCTATTAATCACTAACATCAACCAGTAATGCCTGTGCCAAATCCATATCAGCCTTTTTGAAAGGCGCATTTCAAAATCAAACATCATTTTAGAGGAATTTGAAGCCACCCTGATATGAAAGAGAATCTGCTACGCCCAAACATAAAGAATATCCTTTCCATTTTAAACTTTCATCTAATTGTAGGTTGTGTATTAATGTTTTAGTCCTTCTCTTATTATCCCTTTTCCCACTACTGCTGAAGAGTCATTAAAGAGTCTTTAGTACTCAATAGTGTCTTAGCATCAAAACATTATTATATATACTGCAACTAAATAATCTCTCAATGCTTTTGAGTCACCCAAAGAGATGGACTTTAAAAATCTTTTGTTGAAAGGCACTTGATACACTTTCCTCCTTTTGTAACTATTCTCGAAAATACACTTTGTTTGTAACTATTTTCTAAAATAAATTCTGTCTTTTAACGACCTTTAGAAAAAGGACAATAGTTTTAGGTGCAAAATGCTAATGTCAATCTCTGAGTAATGCAAGTTAAAAGCCCCACCCCATTTCCAAGACAAACTCCTCATTTAAGCATCACAGAGCTGCAAAACTCCTTTAAGCACAAGATGAGACAGAAACCTTCCTATTGCCCTTCTTGGGAAAGGAAGGGTAAGTTTTAGAAGAGTTTGCAGAAGTCGAGTATGCAAGACACCTTTCATTACTGTGTAGCTAAGTATTCAAAGGCCTTACACTGCTTATTGCTTCTCACTGAGGTGCCTCCTTCCTCTTGAAATGGTAGAACCAACTGAAAAGACAAAAAAGTAACAAAAGACCCTCCAAAGCAAACAAAACCATCAATAAAAGCCCCAGATCTCAAAAGAACAGCTCTCCATGCAGGATATGCCCTTACCAGCTCTCCTAGGGGTCATTCAGAAAGTGGCAGAAGAAACAGTACCACACAGAGGCTGAGTTCCTCCTGTATCATCACAACTGACTTTGCACTGGATGCTTTCTCTTACTCTTCTGTGTGTTTCCAAAATGTCATATGAATTATTTTACATATCATTGATCCATGTTGCTAACAAGAAAAGAGAAACAAGGAAGAGGAGAAGCGGGCTGCAAATATGATTTGAAAGATTTAAAATAACTCTTCACTTGAAAAGGAATTTTTATCATCCACAGATAGAAATTTAGAAAATAAAATTCTGAGGAATAACTACTAAAGGTTACTTTCATCTTTTGGCTAAATAATTTTAATCACATTGACCTGAAGAGATCACTAATAAAAAATATATATAGGTGAGTCTACGTTTAAAATGCAGAGAGACAACAAAAATCCCCACTAGAACTGATGCAAAACAATCTAGAAAATCCAAATCATAACAAAAGGAGAAGTAGAAATTAATATACCTAGAATAAAATTAGCCTATTTCTCTTTCTAAAACAGAGAGAAATTGTATTAGTTAAAAGCATACAGAAAAAAATTCTTTCACTTAGAACTGTGTAATGTTGCAAAACACTCTGAAGATACACAGAGCTAGACTAGACTAGCTCTTATCTACTTTATTCCCATCTTCCTTAGAAGGAGATACACAAGTCTATGAAGTACCATATTCCTCCAAGAGGAAATGCCTGAGGAATGTTGCTGTACATCTGAAACCAGCAATGACAGACAAATTACTATGATTCTGTATGGAACTAGCTTATCTTATCCAGGTAAATACAGGAAGAATCCAGCACCCTGACTATAGAGCTGATTGTTGTTTCATCTACTAAGTGTAAGTAAGTTAGTGTTAAAAGATCAGTGGTACAGAAGGAGTCTTGTGTTGAATTTCTGCTTACCAAAACTACATCACAGATTCCATACTTTGTTTTGGGGTTTTTTTTCTTTGTTTTCTTTTGTTTTGTTTTTGTTTGTTTTTAGTCTTGTTTTTTAAATGCTGTGTAGAAAAGAATAGTTTTTTAAACCTTAAAATTGCACTTGAGGAGAATATGACTAGTGGACTAGTCTCGGTTCCTCATTCTCTTCTTCACTTACTACAGCCAAAAAATGAAAACAATACAGAAATCATATTCTGCTGTATGATGACAGCTTTCACTTGAATACTCTCATTCAGCCAATCACACTACTTCTATCAATATAAAGACATATTAGTGCATTATCTCTGTAAAAGATACATCTGAAATGCCCAGAGAGCAGCAATCCCTTCAACTTTTCAACATGTATGCTAGATGAGTTTACTAAGCCATTACTGGGATTCCTTCACTTCCAAATGCCTTTTTGGTCTGTTAGAAGCAAAATTTTTTTTTTTTTTTTATTATTATGAGTTTCTTTTATTATGATTCATTCCAAATTTTAAGAGCACAGATAATTGGGGAAGAGCATAACTTTGATATTCTAATTCTTTCTTTTCCCTTTTGTGGTTTTTAAATACCTAGCAGCTGCTCAGTAGATTTCTCATCTTCCATAACTCCTGCTGCACCACCAATGAATTGGTGGCAAATAAATTGAAATGAATGAATTAACAGAATTTGGAAAATTTTTTGTGTTCTGGTAGAGTCTTGACAGCATTCCCCACATTTCAAGGCTGTCAGATATTAACTATTCTCACCCTTCAGAGAAATGCTACTTGTGCCAAAAAAAAAAAAAAAGAGAAAAAAAAAGGCTTCTTTAACAACCAGAGATAAAAAGCAGATAGAAATGAGCTGTTAGCATGTGTAAACTATGCTTACACTGCAAGGGCAGTGGTGTTCATATGCCTCAGTTCCCTCCACTGCTGCCTCACTCCAGGGCTGCCACACTTGACTTGTAAATCTCTCCACCACCAGCTACCTCATGACTAAGGTGCAACACCTTGTATCCACCCACAGCTCCAAACCAAGGCCAAACAAAAGCCTTCTCAGCTACTGAGAGGGCTGACAGATACTGAAAAAAACCCCAAGAAATCCAATTCTCATATCCTAACTCTCATTTGTGATCAAACTGCCCTTCCCCTCATGAGCATTTCTTGTCAGCCCCCACAACACAGCAATATTCTCATTGTCAAGTGATGCAAGGACCTCTTGAGTTTCCATTTCATCTCCCAACCACAGTTCCCTCATCCATCATACTTTCATGATGTCTTTGTAACTGTACCAAGCTGAAGGTTTTCTCATCCACAAGTCAAAAGACAGTTTATACACTATTTTGGCTTTTGTAACTAAAAGAGAATTCCAAAACTCTAGTCATAAATACTCTTCCTTGTCGTCTTTCCTTTTTTTCTCTTCTCCCTCCAATGATCATCTTGCTGAAGCAATTCTTTCCAAGAAGGCCCTCATAGTATGTTTTCCACTCTCCAACTCTGTGAAGGTTAGCAAACCCTCCACAGCAAGTCAGAGGCAATCTACCAGCACTGGTCTACAAATTGAAAATACCTCTCTGGCCTTTAATTTCATAACAGCTGCAAAGACAGCACTGTAAAGGTGTTGCTGGTTCTTTCCCCTTTAGGCTGCTGGGCCTGACAGGGGATTCATGGAAATGTTTGTGTACACAGGAAGGTAACTTCTAAATTCATGGGAGGTTGCTGAAGGGGGGAGAGAATCCTACAGAAATCTGTTGATGCACTTCCCCAGACAGCATCCCTTTCATCGATCTCAAACCTTATATCAGGCTGTGGTGACATACATGGCAAGCATTTGAAAACTGATGATTAAACAAGTTTGTTTTCCTATGCCAAATGTAGGCCTGAGAAGGAAACAGCTTATATGGGTAATCAGGTTTGTTTTGGATCGATACGCAGTAAATTGCCCAGTGCTGATTATTTTGAACAAATGTGCAGCTCTACCCCATATAATAAAAATCTGGCTGCCTTTTCTTACTCATGAAACTCATAAAGGTTAAACCTTTAGCCTGAAGGAAAAAAGATCCTTTTCATCCAATGAAAATTAATAGGACCGAGCATCCCTCCCCTCGCAGGCAGCTGTAATTTTTCAGCTAAGAGGCAGAGAGGTCCAAGAAGAATGGATGATGGAAAGTTTTTGTCACCACCATAAACACATTTTAAAAGCAGCTAGCAGTAGGCTCACTCTGAGAATTGCACGTCTGAGGCGATGCCAGTGGTACTTAGCACAGCTGCTCGTGGCTGTGAGCCTAATTCAATGTTGTTTGTCTCAAGATTTTCCAGTGGACCAATTCAAGTGGCAGCACACAGCTGATGGGCCATATTACCATTAACACCTCACCTGCAAAATACATAATTACACTCAAATCTGCTGATTAGAAGCAAAATACAGATGCATGCTAGTGGTTGCATTTCAGTGGTAACCACATCACTGAGAGAAGAAAGGGAGTGGATTGTAATCTAGAAATAGTGCCACATTCTGCCTCTCAAAAAAAGATTATTGGTAGCTTGTGTAGGTATTAAAATTTCATACAATCCTTTTTTGGATGATGGTTCTTTAAGGCAAGGTAAATTTAATTCTGTTTGTTTCCCACATATTTATTTTGCATCTCAATGTTTTTAAAATATATTTCTGTGATGCTAAGAAAAGGAAATCTTCTGATTAATTACCTCCTATGTATACACACACACACACACACACACACATATATATATATGTGTGATATGTGTGTGTGTGTGTGTGTGTATTTATATATAGAATGAGCCAATAAATTATGTGATTAGAAGATGTTAATCTAATAGAGAATAGGTGCTACTCTCATGCCAGTCTTCTTTACTGGAGTATGTTTGTTCCAGACTTATTTATTTTTAATAACCAGTGTTCACTTCAGAGTGAAGTTTATGTTTGTATTAAGCTAATTTACATTCATTTGGAAGTGCTTTATCCAAGCCATTCCCTTTTTTCAGCTGGGAATACAGTCAAGCACAGTCACTGCCAAATAACTATTTGGAAAATATGTTTTTATTATTGTTGTGTCTTCAGGTGATTATGTGCAGTGACTGATCTGAGAGCTCACAGCAGCCATTGTTATTGCAGTGAATAACTAAGCTTGGTTCTACCAGGGAAGGTAACAGCTTAAATGCTCCAAAACCAACTTAAGCTTTGAATTTAGGAATATTTTCTTAAGTTTTATTTAAAACAGAATAAGTAAGGTTGGAAGAGGCCACTAAAGGTCATCTAGCCCAACCTCCCAGCTTAACCAGGGTCCTTTACAGCATATTACTCAGTCCAGACTCAGCTTTTGGAAATCTCCAGTGAGGGAGACTCTGTATCCTCTCTGACCAATCTGTTCCTTGTTTGGTAAAGAAGTTCTCCCTCGTATTCAGGTGGAACTTTATCAGTGTGCATCAGTTCCTGGCCATTGCCTCTTGTCCTGTTGACCAACAGCACAGAGCAGAGCCTGGCTTCATCCCCTTGACACCCTCCCTGCAGGTATTGATAGACACTGATAAGATTATTTGACAAGTAAATATGCATCACACATACATGTCACACCATGCATCCAATATAAATATTTGATGAATCAATGCACATTGGTAAGAATTCACTGATAAAATCATGCATTTATGTAGCATAATCCATCAAATTGCTATCCATGAGACATAATACAGAGTTTTGGTTTACTTACCTTAAAAGTACAAGTAGATAGTCAGGCACTATTTAGTTTTGCTAAATTCAATGTTTTGAGGTTATCTTCTTGAAAATAATGAATTCTTACTCTGATAAAACTATCCTTGCTTCAGGTATGCTACCCCAAAAAAGGACACAACCAACAGTGAAAACATGTGTTACTAAAATGATATCTACTGAACAAACCCAACCTCTTTAAAGAGGTTTATGACAAAGGTAAAGCTTATAAACATATTTATAGAGATGTTGAGAACTTATATATGACCTCTTGTATTCTTCACACACCCTCTAGAAAGGAGCATTCCTCTGAAGAAAATGGTGATCTGGATGTCTAAGGAAGTCTGGATGTTTTGTATAAAATGGTAAAAACTAAGCTTGGATAGGCAGTCATACAGTCAGACTACACAATCTAATTCTACTCTGACATTCACAGAGATTCCTAAACCTGAGATTCTTGCTGGGGGAAAGATAAGGAATAGGCTTTTTTTACCTATCTGCACTCCCTAACAGATCAGCTGAAATGTTTGAACCGTTTTCCTTGGGTCATTTTAAAACCTGCTGCTGTTTCTGGGCTTGTCTGGCCAGCTGTGAGTGGGGAACACACTGCTTGCTGCTGGCAACACCTCCATGGGCTGGGTGACGGTGTTCACAGGGGTCTTAGGATGAGGGAAGAGATGAGAAAGTTGACTCCATGTGCAGAAGGCTTGGTTTATTATTTTATGATATATAATATATTAAAAACTATACTTAAAGAATAGAAGAAGGGATTTCATCAGAAGGCTAAGCCAAGAATAGAAAAGGAATGAATAACAAAGGTTTGTCTCTGACCGAGACAGTCTGGACAGCTGGGCTGTGATTGGCCATTAATTAGAAACAACCAGATGAGACCAATCCCAGATCCACCTGGTGCATTCCACAGCAGCAAATAATCATTGCTTACACTTTGTTCCTGAGGCTTCTCAGCTTCTCAGGAGGAAAAAATCCTAAGGAAAGGATTTTTCATAAAACATGTCAGTGACAGGGTTGGGTGAAAAAACTTCTCCTACCCTGTTTCCCCACGGATGTCATCCCTGAGCCCCAGGCTTTGGAGCTGGCCATGTACTCTGCAGGTGAGACACTGCTAAAGGACAACAAAATGCTTTGGGGACTTGCAAGATTTGGAAATAAAAGCCAGTTCACTTCTCTGCTTTGTCTGTTGCAGATGTCCAATCCTGAAGCTCTGGTAACTTCTGGGTGACCCCACTGCAATCAGGAAGCTGCCATCAGTGCTTTGAGGTATTTTCTCTACTCCACAAGCATGGGCCTTATTCACTCCCTTTCAATTTTTACATTAATAGATCTCTTAGAGGTTTTTCACACTTAAATCTCTTACTTTGTCAAACTAATTAGTGGTGTTTTAATCGTTTTCACATCTCTGAGCATCCACTTCTCACAGGTTGCTTAAAAGAGTGAAAGAATAAAAAGAGCCATTCCATAAAAGAATGGCTCCTTCCCTGACAAGTTTGAAGTTCAAGGAAGCAGCAGCTTTACAAACTGTGCTATAAGAACTTGTAAATGACACATACTGAATTGGTAACCCTTACATTGCACCCACATCATTTCTACACCAGCTTTTTCTTTGATAAACTGATCAACAATTCCTTTTTAATAAACTGTCTTCTTGAGAACATTTCTTACCTTGATCAAATAATTGACAACTCTTTTTCACAATTTGTGTATTCCTGCAAAGTATGGTATCACAAGGAAAAAGAGAATGTCTTAAAGCAACTTAGGTAAAAAAAACAAGAGAAGCAACTGCTCCAAGGAACTGATTTTACCAACAACATCTAGATTCCACCAAGATTAAAGTGAAGTACACATTGATAACATGCAATCTTAAAGCCTTAGAGAGCAAATTACTGAGCTAACATGATACTGTAATAAGATGAAATTAGAAGGGTATTTTAAATTTCTTAATTAGAAATTAATTTTAAGAGAGAATTTGACCAAGGACTATGACTCAGACCTTTGAGAGAGCCCTTTATTTTATCTCCTGAGTGAATTTGAAATAATGATTTATTTTTTGTCACACAAATTCTGTCAGCAAAGTAAATAAACTGCATATTTTTTAAGAAAACTCTTCTCTATTATTCTCAACTCTCAAATGTCTTTTTAATTTTAAAAATTAAACATTCAGAAACTGCAAAATACTTTCTTTTAAAATGCATTTCAATGTACTAATAAGATAAGCTACAGATTACACTAGCCCAGGTGTTCAGAACTGCCTAGACATCTCCATGGAGCATGGTTCTGTGCTGCATCATCATATTCTCTCTTTTGTCAGGCTCATTTTGTTTAACAGAACATTTCAATAATGTACCAAAAAAATTAAAAAAAAAAATAAAAAAAGCTTTTATGTTTCACTTTATTTCATTCATTGCTGTTCTTATCCACACCAGAATTACAGTTTTTATCTGAAGCTGTTATGTGGGAGGTGATGAAGGGCCCAATGAAGCTGCTTTATTCCCTTTCTTCCCACTTGTGGTAGCAGGTCATGTTGGGGTTTAGCTGGAGGGAGAATCTGAGCAGCCTGGCTTTAACAGGAAAATTACAGTGCCATAGCTGTGCTGATATAACTCCCCCATGTGGATACTCTATTCTAAGGATAAAACATATTTTATTCCAGTGTAATTACTTTGCTTTTTAATTCTATCTGAACAAATGCCTCTGAAGGGAAGCATATCAAGATATCTACAAAGCTTTGTTTCTTCCTGCAGTCCAGCTCTCTCAGGGGAAGATGAAGTGCTGGGACATCACCCACCCTCCCCTGTACTTCAGCCAAAGGAAGAGCAACATCTGCCACCTACTCCAGCCAAATGATTGAGATTTTCTCCAGGGAGCAAAAGGGGATTGAAAATGGGGTACCATGAAATATGTCAATAGTGCTGGGTAGGCAGAAGACACAGGTAGATCTGTCAGCACGTTTGCCAGTGCAGAATTTCTGGACTTGGAAACAAAGTTTATAATTTATGAATCAAAAAGATTTCATGCATTAAAAAATTACTTCAAGTTCTAATTAATAGAAGCTAAAAGAAATAGGAGAGTTTTATTACTTATTCAAGCCTTTCTTCTCTCTCTAAGACTGAAACTCTTCAGTGGTGATACATATAAAAATCACTCTGATCTAGAAATAGCATAAATGGTTCTTTTCTGC
Organism: Serinus canaria; assembly: GCF_022539315.1. Lineage (NCBI taxonomy): Eukaryota > Metazoa > Chordata > Aves > Passeriformes > Fringillidae > Serinus > Serinus canaria. Next base: position 8,005,408 of record NC_066317.1, on the reverse strand, counting down.
TGCCATGATAAATAATAATAGTGTGGGAAATCTAGAACTGCCTGATCACATGTCATTCACTGATCAAGAACACATTTTGAATTATCAGCCTGGAAAGTAATGCTCTTTGTTAATAGCAGAATGCCTACCACAGCCTGAATACAAATAGTTATGTCCACAGCACCTGAACTTTCCAAATCACCAAGACAGAATTATTTTTAGCTATAAAGCTATTTTGTAGCATATGATATTTTTTTAGGAGTGCAATTTTTAAAAAGAAAGTGCCTTGGTAACTTTTCTGCAGCTTTACACTTCAGTTGCTAAAGTGTCACAGGTTTTAAAGACCATCTGAACTTCCCCTTGAAAGGTATGAAAATACTCCTGGATGACTTCTAAACAATCGACTTAAGGGCAGACACAGCTTGTGTAAATCAGTATCACTCCACTTAAGCTAATGGAACTATGCCAGGACACCAACTTTCATCTGGCATGGTCTATTTTTTGCCTCCAGCAATTCTTTTGAGGAGTTAGAGAGCTAAAGGGTTTCCGAAGAGATCTTTCTGGGTGCTGTCTGACCTCCTTGAGCCTGACTGATGCTTTAAAATAGCACTTTAACTGGTGAACCAAACACTGCATCACATTTCCTCCCACAACAACAATCTGAAATAATGATCTATAGGTGCTTACTGTTGCCAGCACTTTTTAAATGTTTCCCCTGGTGCCTCAACAGTTGAAATCCCAGGAAGTTAAATTAGCTTGCAAATTTGACTGAATCAACACCTGCTCATCCAAAACATATTTTAACTACAGGAAGGAATTCTTCACTCTCATTTGGAGCAGCAGAAAAAAATGCCACCCAAGAACACAGAAATCATGGCCAATTTCAAGGCTCTGTTGGAATACAGAACTAAGGCATAACAAATTGCTGCTGTTCCATCCTGTTTTCTGTGGCTCCGGTACACAAGGCAAAGCTGGGCTAGTAGTAAATTTAATACTTGCCATGTTTCTCCTGAAAAATAGGCAAATCCAGCCAAACATTTTCTCTCAGGCAATGTGAAATTAATTGAGAAATAGAAATTATTATCACAGTATCATTAATAATTTCTGCTTCACTTCTGTTTGCTGACATGCCTTTTCATACACATAAAAGAATGATATATTGGAGGCAAGGCTGTGGGAGATGTTCAGATTGACAGACCAGGTGAAGAGCTGGTGCTGTGCCTCTCCACACATGCTCAGCTGGGGCTGTTACATGAGAATGGCAGCTGATAAGCCACAAGACCTTGGCTGGAACCAAGGAGGGAAGGAACTAGCACTGACTCCTATGCACCAAGGAAGTGCCATGGCAAATGGGATTGTGGTAGTTTTTATATCAATCTCTCCCTCATGAACACACAGTTTTAGCTGTAAACATTTTAAAAAGAGATAAAAACAGAATTGCCAGCTAAAATACCCAGGAAACAGATGTTCTGTTTGTCAGGCAGCTCTAGCTGCCATCATTTCAGATGATACTTCGACACTTGGGCAGCTGCACTTGAAACACCTGAGTAAACTCCAGGGAAGGGACCACATATGCAAAAAACATAGGTACAAGAGTCTTAAGTGCATTGTGTATTCATTTACCATGCATGAATACCAAATGTGTTCTCATTCCTCACTTAGGAAACTGCATGGAATTCCTTAAACCCACACTTAGGTGAGGGCAGAGGTTCCCTGGGATACCTGGCAATCATTCTGTCACTGTTGAGCCCCAGTATCACAGGAGCACACCACTGCACCCCTCACAGCCAACAAACACATTCTTGACTGGGTTCACAGAAGCACCTTATCTTGAAAACAGTCCCTTGATTTCAAAGTGATTCACTGTTGTGAACACTGTTAATTGTCTTTATCAGGGCATTGCCATCTCTCACTCTGCAGTAGAGAAGTCATCCTCCCTAGGAATGAATGACAGGAAAGAATGAAACTCTTATACACACAGAGAAGCCAAAAAAAATTTAAAAAATAGAGGGAAAAATAAAGAAAAAAGGATCTTAACTGAAGATAACCTTTACTTATTGTAAATAAATATATAAATAAAATATAAATTTAGTTATATAAAAATAAATATATAAATATATAAATATCTCAAATGTCTTTACAGACATTTCATCAGGGGAGAGGCACATTCATAATTATGCTACAAATATATTCTGCATCCATATATCTACACAATATATTCTGCATCACATATCCTCTCTATCCATAAATGATGCAATATTTTAACTCCAAATTCTGCTGCTGCTTTAGTTTTGTGCCAGCTCTTTATGGAGCCCTGCCTCAACTACTGTCAAGGGAACTCATTGTATTTTTTTTCCATGTAGAAGAGGGTGAGGATTACACTAAGACTTTAAGTAGAGGAGAGATAACAAGGAAAAAAGGCAATAAAGAAGAGACATTGGAAAAAATAGAACATCGATAATCTTGTAGTTCTCAGCCTTTTAAATCAGTCAAGTAAGGATGAGCAGTAATTTAGTATTCTAAGACCAACAAGAAGTGAATTTTGGAGGGCTGCACCTTACAGATTTAGAACAGTCATTTTTTTGTGAAAGCTATTACAGTCCATGTCAAGTTTCTGAAACAGTTTAATAAACAATAAACAAAAGTTCAGTGTTTCTGAGTTCTGGACTGTGTCATAGCAGCTAACATTGTTTTGGGTGCTGTGGTGCTGGGGAAGCACAGTCACAGGGCTGGTATGAAATCTCACTGGGAAGGGAACAATAGTAAATAACCTTATGCTGTGGATGCATTACATCAAGAATCACTAGCTGAACAGCAGCCTCTGATCAAGTATCATAATAGTGGTAAAAATAAATGAGAGGGCCTTTGTTTTTCAGGCCACAACTGCAGCAGAGCATCACACTGTCCCATCACACTGCTAGCTGCAGCTTTACACAGACACACAGACACAGAACTTCTCCACCATGACTACCAGAAATCATGTTTAACCCTCCACAATGAAACATACTTTTTTCCTCTGATTAAGGACATCAAAACTTGAAAACATTTAAAACCCCCAAATAACCAATTGTTTAAGTCAAGACTGGAGAACAGGGCAAATGTCTTTTTAGGCAGAGGGACTGATCAGATGGTCCTCCAAAGGATCCTGTTGCACACAAAAAGTGACCTGGCCAGAGATGCACACTGACTCAGGTGATTCAGGGAGAGCACTGCACCTGCCCAGGTTTCTTGGACAGTGAAACCTTGCTGGGTTTACTGTGCCAGCACAACAGATTTAGCAATGAGTCACTTTGTCTCTGCTGTCTGTCACCAGTTTTCAGTCCCATAGTGTAACAACTTCCATTGAAACACATGAAATTTGAAAACTGTGCGAGACAAAAAAATGTACAGTGTGGGGATGCCAAAAGTGCCAGGGTCTCCTAGATGTTCCTGGGACAATTACAAGGGATGCAAGGTGGTATTAGACCCACAGTGCTTGAGACAAAAGACAACTAAATCCCAAATAAAAGTTCCAGTCATGGAAGCTAAAGGTAGAGTTAGAGAATAGTGACATGATGGAGTGACAACTTGCCCTGCAGAAAGGGAAGAGAGTGTCAGAACTGACACAGGAGCTGTAAGCCTGAATGACAGGGAAGATGCTGAAGCTGCTGATGGACAAGTAACAGTGGATGTCAGGAAAATGAGGTGCACCTGTGAAAAAGAGCTAGCTCTAAGGCAGTGTACAGAATGCAGCTCAAACAGAACAAGGGCATGGGAAGAGTAAAACCATGCTAAGACCTAAGGTAGGAATGCCTTCTCCAGGGACCAAGGGGGAGAGGAAGAGAAATAGAGGGAAAATTTTCACATCTATTCAGAGAAATTCTAAAAGCAGAATTTATATTTTTCTGTCTTGAATTGTTAAATCCATTTTAGATAACCTTATTTATAGAGGCATTTTTGGCCATGTACTGGCTGGATTCTTGTCAAAATTATTTTGGGACAGTCAGACAGCAGGTAACCCACAGCAAAGTCCTGAACAGAAATGTGCTTGACACAGCATAACAAATTAGCACTGAGAAACTGGATGGTGATACAGGTACACTGACCTTGGATATCTTAGCTGACACTCCAGAGGCATGTATAGTTAATTCTGAGTTTGCTCCTGGGAGGTCTAAACCCTATTATGGTAGGCATCAGGAACAAAAAAAGAGAGATGCTTAATCTGTATCATAGTATGAAACACAGATGGTAATAATGGAATTCTAGCAGCATAGGGCTCAGTGCCCACATCTCTCCTTGTGAATACAAACCTTCATGATACAGACCTGTTCAGCTGTGGGCTTAATGTTAGACAAACAGAAAAGGAGCAGGAATCCCAAGAAACATGAATCACAGCATGGCTGAGATAACACTGGGGGCGGCAGCTGTTAATGAAAATTATCTTTTTGTGAGAGACTGGAAAGATTGATGTCTTGAGACATTTTGGGGTCCACTGTGTGAGGGAAGGGACAGGTCAGGCCTTGCCCATGTGAGGCAGTGCCCTGCCCCATTCACCCCAGAGCCTGTATCCCAGCCTGGCAGAGGCTGCCCATCCCTGGCACAGCAGAGGCAATGCTCCACACCCACCTCTGGAGCCCCTAACCCAGCTCCTGAGTGCCCAAATGACCAGAAATCCCACCTGGGAGAGGAGCCCAGAAAAGCCAAGGAGTGTTTGGGGCTGAGCACAAGGCAAGCACGTGTCTTAGCCCTGCCTGCTCTTGGAATTTCTATCAGCTGAGCACTGATGGAAACCAGGAGTTGGTAGCTATATGTGGCCTCTTCTATACCCTTTCTGGTTTTCTCTCTTTCTTCTTCTAATTCCCTCTTAGCAGAGTTTTTGAGTAACTTAAAATCAAACAGTCTTAGGGTTCACTAAATTGAATAGACAAAGTTACTGTTTTGAGAAGTGTTTTGTGTTGATTCAATATTTCAATAAACCTTTTGCCAAAGTTCTTTGATTTTCTAAAGTTACCAGTAAAGTCTTTGTGTTGTTTTGACCTCTTGGGAATATCCCTAACATCTAACTCAGAGTGGAAAGTTAGATTTTTTCAGTTGTAAAGCCCTTTCTAAAGCCTCACTGAGCAAGTTTGTTTGGGGCCTTACGTTGCTCCAACAGCTTTATCTTTCAGCTGACAACAATTTCCTTCCTAACTCGTATTCATTACACCCCTGACATGTGTTTAGTTTTACTCTCTGCTTTGTTCTTTCTCAAGTGATAAAAGGAAAAGGAAGAATACTTGAAGTCCAGTGGACATAAACTGTGGCATGCAAGCCTGAGGTCTTCACTTCAAAGACCGATTGCACAGAGGACAAATGTAGGAAAAGTGTTAAAGGAGTGAGGGAAGTGGCTGCTTGATGGGGAAGGCTCATCAAAACCTACCTTAAAGTTCAGTAGGAAGTCTTTCCCTCCTATCACTAAAGGACTGCTCCAGAATGTTGGACTGGCAGAAATCTCCTTTGAATCTCCACCCTGGAGTTCTTCAAGGCTTTTAAGACCCAATGTCCTTTTTAAGGTCTAACAGATTAAACACTACTGGTGCTCACTTAGCCCCATCAGTTGCTAACCTCCATGATGAGCTGTCTTGGCTGGTTAGTTTATCTTTCCCTTTCATATATTACCCCAACCCTCCTTTACATTATTATTTATCTTTTCCAGCCCAAGGTTCATCCTAATAGCTTTTATGCTTACAATAAATTCTAAATATGTTAGAAATTACTATTTTCAGTTTAGTTCACTCAACTGATTTCTTTTTTTTTTTTCCCCTTTCTTTTGCATGTCTTTAAAGTGAAGTAATAGACTCATCTCCTAACCTCCAGTTTAACTGAATTATTAATCAGGCCATCAAAGTTGTTTACAGTTCTTTGTGTTTTGCATTTTTAACGACTGATCTTCTACAACATGCTCATTACTTTCAAAAACTTTACTGGTAAGGAAACCTATGCAAAAAATATGTCTGGATCCCACCATAACTTACAGTATTTTTCTTCCCACCAACACCTGGAAATTACAAACTCTTGGGAACATTTAACCTTGTAAACAACATAGAGGCTTTACATATCTAAGCCTAATACTTGCCATATGGTGGCTGGAAAGGTGACACGAGGGTTTTTTTTAGTTTTTTAAAAAAGAAGAGAGGAGGAAAAGAAAAGAAAGGCAAGAGCAAAGCAAGGACAATGTCAGAACAGCTGCTGAGAAAAACAGGCAGAGGAATCAGGGAGAAAGTAAGAAAAAACAATGTGATAAAAGAACACACTGAGTAAGATTTCTAGCTGGTGTCAGTTCCAGGGCTGGAAAGAAGGGAGCCTTTCTTGTAATTCTCTGTAGATCAAAGGCTGGTAAAATCAATGTACAGGGGAAGAGAAGACACCTCATGTGGTACCATCCTTAGAGAAAGATTTCTACAAATTTTTGGCCCATTTTCCAAGTGCATACTAAGGCACTGACTTTAGGGCAATCCTAAAAGTCAGGTTTACTCAGCTCTGTAGTACCAGCCCAGCAAGATGCCACTCCTGTAGGTCAGGAGAACACAGCTTTGCTATAGTGCCTGCTACTAAATATCCCACTTGTTCTTGAGGAGACTTTCCCAGAGGGTTTGGGCACCAATTGCCACATGGAAAGTAAGGATTTTTAGGCAGAGTGTGATTACTAAATACAGGGACACTTGGATTCTACCAGCCAAATAGCTATGTGGGTCTAGACTGTCATGAACTTTGGCTTCAGCCCATTTCTTGCCTTAGTCTCAAACACAATCCTAGAGTGGAAGGTGAGAAAATGAAATGAGAGGAAATCTTATGTAGATAGATTAGAGGTTGTATAAGTAGGACAAAAGGCAGAGTTCAACAGACAAAATGACAAAACAAGCTGATTATTAAAGAAGAGAAATTTGCAGCTAGCAGACCATGAAGAAAAAAGGCTTTTAGAAGTCCCACATCCTGAAAAGACTATGACTGTAAGTGAAGGAACTGATCCAGAACTACAAATAAAATGAAAAGCAGCAAGATGAGGCAAGGTGCAAAGCTAAATAAAAGCTAAGTAACAAAAATTGAAGGGAAATGGCAAAGAACAGAGAGTTCCATGAGTCAAAATCATTGAAGAAGAAAGAAAAAAAAAAAGACAGCTGAAACTACAATAGGACTCTGAAATGTAAGAGAGCCATCATTATTTATAAGTGTCTGAGAAGGGATAGAAAAAGAAATGAAAATGATGCCTGACCTACTATGAGAAACAGAGATCATATTAATTCTAAAAGAAAGGAATTATCTGGCTGTAGCTAGACAGTGCACTAATGGGACTGCTACAATTCATCTTACATACCCATTACTATGAGTAGTATCTAAACACAGGTACTATTGTACCTACCTAGTGCAAGAGCACCAGTGACTCATTTAACCATATAATTTAGGGTGAATGTGCTAAAACAATCTCAGATCCTTCTGAAGAAAAAGCAAACTTAGCCTGCAATGCTCTTCTTTATATATCTCTCTGAGAGAGACACCATTTCATCAGATTTGTCTCAAATATTAATTTCTACACAAATGAGTTTCATAGAAATACATTTAAGTGAAATATATTTGAGAGGAATAAGGATTATTCCTCCTCCCTCAGAAGGTAAAATGTTTCTAGTTTTAGAAAAGATGAAAAAAGTGTATTCCAAGTACTGGAATTTGAAAGTGAAATATCCTGTAATTGACTATTCCAGTTTCCAAATGGGATAGTTATAGCAAAAATAGCAGCATAATATTTTGTGTTTACTTTTTGAATTTAAATAATGTAATTTGTTAGTTCCAATTCAGTGTGAGTAAAAGATGCATTAAAATTATGAAGCTAAATTGCCATTACAGGCAGATACAAGTCCCACCAAGTCCTGTAAATACAGATCTTTGCACATTGGCCATGGAACATCTCAATTGGATGGCACCTCTTTAAGTCAACACTCTGTGCACAGAGTCACTGGAACTTCTCAGCTCAGGTGGGAAAGCTAGATTTTTTAATTAGATTCCTTCATTATTTTTCCTAGCCCATTCTTTTCCTAAAGTGGATTAAAAGACCTACAGCTATCTCAGTATGTGAGTAAAACATAAAACAAATTAGGAAAGCTCATTTGTCAGATCAACCCCATCTCCCAAGCCAGGGAGTTCACACCACAGTCTTGTGTTTCTGCTGCTGAGCTGTCACCAGACAATTAAATGAGTCAAAGTGTGAACTGAGCACTACAAAATAACTGGCCTTCACTGGTTTTTATCCCTTACTTCTAAAGCACAGAACATAGACCAAGCTCCAAGTCAAAATAAAATTTATATGTGTTTCATCCCTTGTCTTTGCACAGAACTCCTTGTGTGACCTACTTGGTACACGTGCAACTCATGTCTCAAAACACAGGCATTACATGTATATGTATTGCTGTGACTCATATCAAGTCCAAAAGCTTCATGGTTACTTCAAAAAAAAATTAAATTTAAATAAGATGCAATATATGCTTCAGAGTATTCATGACAGATTTTATGCAGAATTCAGGTGCAAAACTGTACTTCCTTTGCTCCAGGTTTTGTGATAGATGTGTATTTTATCTGTCTATTCTATGGTGCAGCAGAATGATAATTCTTCATGTGGCTGTAAGAGCCCTAAGGAGTTACAAACACAGCCATGGTCAGAATGAGGTCAGGCTATTCCACATCCCTTTTCTCTGGTACAGCAGCAGGAGGAAAAACATATGGCATAACAGACATGAAGTCATATTGCTTGTTCTAAACATAGTTTTCTATTTCTGCCACATGTGGAAAGTTCCATGTGTAATAAATGTCAAGAGCCCTTGCATTGCCCCAAATTTTTGAAAATTTATCCACTTGTTCAGGCAGCTGAAACAGGAGGGACACAGACCACAGCACTGACACACAAAAGCACCCAAAGACTTGTACCTCCAGAAATGAACTTACTCACTCCAGCAAAGCAGAGAACTATAATCAGGGGTGAAGTGCCTCCAAGTGTTTATTGATAGCACTGATCACACAACCATAATGAGCCAAGACGGCCACACCCAGGCTCCTTTCCTCATTGCAGGATCAGCTAGCTCTGAAGTCACCCTGAAGATAGCACTTGGAGCCAAGAGGGACAGGAAAGGTTATGGCAGGCTGAGGTGCAGTTGGCATTTCGGTGTTGTCCCAAGCTTAGCCCTCTATTGGAACAAAATCCCAATATTGCTGAGTGGAATGTGCCTGGGCTCGTCCGGCCCTAGTGCTCCGGACCAAAGGCGGCAGCTGTGGTGTTTCACCTCAGAGACACCTCTGGCTGGCTGGAAGTTGCAGTTAGGCACTGGGAATGAGTCCAGGCATGGTAGAAACTCAGTTTACCTCTAGGGGAAAAGGTTCAGGCGACGGTGAAGAGGAAAGGGAGCGGATTCCGCCGGAGAGTTAAATCCAGAGTTTATTCCAGGGTGACAGAGCTCTGAATCTTGGTTACAGCTCCAACAGAATAATGACTGCATGGTTCCAGTGCCTTTTAAACCCACAGGGAGGGGGGAGGGAGAGGATAGGTGAGCCACCAACCAGGTGGGGTGGGGAGGGTCTCAGGGGACAATGACACCTGGACAGGCCAATGACCCCAGGTCTGAGAAGCATCTTTGGAACTTCTGCCAATCACACAACGCCCTTGCTGGAATGTGGAGCTTGACAGACATCACTTTGGAAAGGGGACAAAGGGGAGGGGAAGGAAGAGGTTGGCACACCTGAGAGGAACTGGGACAGGCTATTGTTTCACAAGGCAGCAGCCCTCCTGAGGAGACCTGGTGAGACAGCCCAGGGCCAGGCACAGCCAGGTGACCCCACCACAGGCTACATGGATGGGAAGCAGGCATTGCTCAGCATGCAGAGATCCCTTGGCACACATGAACAGACGCAGGTGAGAAGTGAATTATGGCAGACGCTGCCGGGATTTGTAAGAGACGGGGTGTGAGAATCTTCTTCAGCATTCAAGTACTGGACTTAGAGAGAGTGTTAACTTGTACTAGAAACTGCTTATAGAGAGCTAGGATCACAAGCCCATTTATCATTATACTGGCAACTGCTCCCTTTGCTTTCACAAGGAATGGGGGGAGTCTCACCAGAAAACGTGCTGTGCCTTCTGCAGTGTCCTCTGGGACTGCACGGCCCTTTACTCATACTCAGAAAAATGCCTTAAACCCCTTTCATATTATCTATGCTTCACTGGGAGCCTTGAACAGCCATTCAAGAGGAAATAAAAATAATGACTAATTAAAAACATAGTCATATATTTATTTAAAAATGGTTTATATATATATATATATATATATATATATGCGAACATCTCAGAGTACTTTTATTGGAAATATTAGTAAAATCATGATTTACTCATGGAACTCCACCCTCAGGTGAAGTTTTCATTCACTTCAGTGATATAGCTGCCTGAGTAAGGCCACAGGACTTGGATTCAACACAGATCAAGGTATGAAATATTCCCTCACTAAAACAAAACTGTGGAAGAGCTGCTACTCTACCACCATACCACCATTATTCCAAGTGTGGGCTATCAGACTGTTATTATGCCTGCACAGGTAGTTGCAGGGGAAGCTGTGCACTATGTTCCCTTCTCCCAGCACAGATCTCTGCAGGTAGTTTTAATGGGGCTGTTAATAAGCTGGCAACCATCCCAGCCAGATGTAGCACTTTGAAACATTGTCCTTACAGCTTTGCCAGAACTGTTGACACGGCGTGTCAGCAATGGAAAATTGCCGCTGCACCCAGCAACCATCTTCATTACATGGAATCACATTGTTAATCTGCAGCCAAATGCAACTTGAGGCAGGAAGGGAGTTTAGATTGCACCCATCTGTATACTATCACTGCAGGTGGCAGGTCGTTCTTCAGGATTAGAGATTGAATCAGTCTTTCCATCATCAATAAGCCCTGCTCCACAACAAGAACCTGTCAATCCAATATTTTACTTGCAGCACCGTGAGGACTGCGCAGCATAGTAATGAAATTTCCCTGTAAGTAGACCGTGGGGATCTATATCAGAGAGATACATCTCTTTAAAAAGCTCAGGAAAATCAGACAGTGTGCTGCACAATCTGGACAGTAACTCAGTTTCCAGCACCACCCTAACTGTTTTATCTGTTTGGGGGTGAGATCTACCAGATAAATCAGCATTTTAATGTTGGGTTATTTCTTTTTCTTTTGGTAGAAATTAGTATTGGGTAATTATTTCCCATTTGGAAATGTTTGACAGCCTCAGAAAAGACTTTCATTTCTGAAACGAAGCAAGCTTGTTGATATACAGCTGCTACATCACATAATTTTCTTCACTTATTACAACTATAACCTAGGCTAAAAAAATTGTTTTATCTTACTCCTTATTAAAACTTACTGAATATTATATATTATCTTTTCAAAATGCAGTTAAGAATCTTCCAGAGCCAACTGGAATTTCCTCAAAGCTCACTTGCTACTTGCAGCAGGCATTTTGTTGCACTTAGAAATCTTCTGCCCTCATAAATTACCCATCTTCTCTTAGGTATGTATAATATGCCTCCAGCTATGGCCCCTAATCATCTTCTCCAGGAATCTCCCTCCTGAATCAGAAGTTTACTTCAATACTTTTGTCATTTTCACTTTCTGATGATATATTTATTGAAAAAATCCAAACCTAAATAAATGTATATTAATGTACATGTATACTAGCTGCAGCACATATACTTTCATTCTTACAAATGAAACTTCATAACAAAAATATCATGAGTGCAAAAGTGTCATATTGTAACAGGCACCTAGCTTCTTATGTATATTGTATGCATGGCATTCATTCCCTCTTGGTTGTATTATAGATTGTAAATTTCGTTCCCCCACCTTTTTTTTAAGTGTTCATCTTTTAACTGATAATGGTTAGTTACCGTGTGTGTTTCAAAGCAGATAAACATAGGAATAAACTCATTTTCTCAGTTTTGCACAATCTATTATTAATTTTTGTAGGTTGTACATTTGTTAAACCCTGAACAAGCTCAAGCTAACAATTATGATCATTAAACAGAAATGACTGTGTGACGTGACGCTGCCACAGAAACTGCTGAAAATAGGAAAGTGAAGCAGAGGGATTAAAGCTGTGGAGATACAGGAACAGAAGACAGACTCTAACCCCTGTTTTCTGAGGCAGTAGGACTGGTAGAGCTATATTCTAGAATATGCCTTTTACCTCAGTGCATCATTTGGTTTTGGCTTACCGCTTCCACAAATACAGAAAACACGTTTGTTTACCAACATAGTTTCTTAGGAAACTATGATTAATTTGATTATTATCAATGTACTACTGTTGTATTTACCCAAGGCAAAAAAAAAAAAAAAAAAAAGAAAAAATCAGCTTTCTTTTCTGAGCTCTCCTTTTTATCCTACTGACACTGTGTTTGGGTTGATGATGTTAATTCTTTCCCAACTACAAGGATTACAGTTCAGAATCTATGGAGTGGGCTCTGCCCACAGGACTACAGTGCAGCAAGTTAGAAATCTCTGCTTCAGCTGGACTAAATTTTGTGGCTCGTGGAAAAGAATATTAGTAAATATTCCATATGTGGCACCTGTAAAACCCACCCTGACCTGAGAGGAATGCAATGATTCCTTTCTTCATGCTCTGATTCTTCAATGACAAATATCAGATTCAATAAATTATCAGAATGGGCCTAAATTTAATCTGAAGGATAAGGACAGAAAAATGGAACTTCTCTCCCACATTCCTCAGTCATTTTATCATTTATAAAACAAGGCCACATCCTTTCCTATATCCTGTTATTTGTTTTTGGAGGCTACCTAACTTGATGCCCTGAAAGGCAACATCACATGAAAAGAAACGTCTCTGCCTCAGAAAAAGTTTTCTGTCTAGAATTCAAACTCCTCTATTTATTGTCAGACTCCAAACAGACCTTTTTGATGACCTTGGTTTTGCTTGGCAACACTTATAAGAAAATAAAGGTTACATTTATACTCCATTTACACTACAAAAAACGTCCTCTGGCATCAGACCACCTGGTACAGCACACTTGCATCTACATTTCCTTTGGGTTTGATTCCATCAATAAAGGATTAACTCTGCCCAAAGTGTACTGCAGCCCACACTGTTCAATGTCTGGCTTTAGTGCCTTTGGCCCCTTTTGCTCTTTTGTTGCCCATCCCAAAAAAGGGGGCTGTTTTTCCTGTTCAAAACATGCAAAAGAACAATCCTGGCACAATCTGCCAGAAGGTTATTTTTTAAACAGGATGCTGAGTCTATATTTTGTGCCATGGACATAGCATGTGACATCTGAAGATATTTTAGGGTGCAAGGTTTGCCAAGATAGTGTGGGAAGACCATGTAAACAAAGATGCCAAAGCTTTACATACACTTAAAAATGAGCTGTCCCCAGAGTGAGCTGAATTCAAAACCACATTCAGGTTTGACTGGAAAAGGAACTCACTCCAAAAGAAAGCCTGTGAGTAAACTACCAGGTATGCACTGTGTATGTTAGTCAAACAGACTCCTGAGGTTCTCTTTGGGAAGAGTCAGGTCCTGGAAGAGAAACATGACCCTGCTTCCAGGCATAAGGATTCCCCTTTTCTCAGTTCCAGTCCATTTTCACCTACTAGTGTCTCCTTGTCTGGATTTTCTACATTCTTACACACAACTGTAGAAAGAGTTGGAAAAATTTAGGGTGCTGCTTTTCCCCAGCTGCCTGTAACCACCCAGTAACAGCAAGAAGCAGCACAGACCAACCTAAGTGGTCACTGCTATCCTCTGGCTGAACTGCTCTGTTTGATTTGTCTCCCCCTTTTTTACGGATGATTCCATGATAGCCAAGGATTAGTGCTGCAAAACAAATGTTCCTCTTCTATCCCTTTCCAGGGGCCTATTCCCTGCACATTCCATCCCCTCTGCGTGTGGCAAAATCTGCCTGATAATTTTTGAAGGACCTATGTCTTTAGATGGACAATAACTCTAATACCATTCTTTGTGCAAATGAAACTTCCAATGCGGACAAAGAAACAGCAGAAGGAGCAAAACTTAAAGGACATGGAATTGAAATGAACAGGCCATGTGTCACACCCCAAGGGATTTTGGCTCAATGCTACAAGCATCCTCCAAGAAGATTAAGCACCCATCATTAAATCTGGCCTCCCACTCTGCCACACACAGCTTCAAAGTATGAATTCTGTTGCCTAGTTTCCAGGGGGGAAATTTACCACCAAACTTTCAGAATCACCTTTGTATTTCTAATATTTTCACACTGCCTGAAAACCTGTTGAACTTCTTGCATCAATTAGAGAAAGCTTAAAGTTAATTTTCTGGCTTCCACCTGTCCAGAAGAGCCAGATAATGGACCATTCTGAACCTGCCTGTAACCCCAGAACACCTCCCAAGTATGGAGTATTTCTAAAGGCTTTTACCCTTTCATGACCTCCTTATATTACCAAAGTGATGTAATTTGCATGAGTCCAATGGAGACTTAACTCTTCCATGTGCATTTTTAGCTGGTGAGTGCAGAAATGCACCTCACCACAGTCCATGGTGGATTTATCTGTCACTCAGGCCTAATGGATTTCTCCTCTCACTAAGCAGCCCTGCAGTGAAATTTCCTAGTTTTATAGCTAGAATGTGATTTTACAATGCATCCTGCCCTGTTACAGCAATTTAGTGAGCACACATGTTCAAATGAAGATAGAGGAAAGGTGGGTGAGCTGTGAAGAAAGCAGCACCATCTGAGAAATCATTTTAAAACAATGATTACAGCCACGATATATGTGGAGGCATAGTGAAAGAAATTGACTTATATGGCCAGCTACAATATATTTCACCTAATGGAGGAAAAGCTGAGTCAATGAACAATTTTGTATCGCCCTCATTGCAAAATGATTACAGCCCCCTTTATCACAGCTGTACAATATGCTGACTGCACAGGAAAACATGCAGCGCACACAGTGCAGTGATTTCCACCACCATATAAGTAAATGTCAGACTTGTTTCATCTGTTCAGTGATTTTCTTAATGAAAACCTCAGCATAATGCTGGCATTTTCCTCCTTTCTTTCAATTCCTGCTCTCTTCTCTCATCCACTGTTTGACCTTTGCATGCACTTGGTAGCTTGCCCAAGGTGCTGTCACACCTTCATTGCTCCTCTCTAGTGATGGTCTCTCACTGCCAGATTCCAACAGGATCCTTGGGAAGCAATTGCAGGGCCCCAATCCAAGTACAATGAAAAAATCTGAGCACTTCACTACTTTAGGTGCCTTTTCACTTCTGCTTGTTTACTAAAATTAACCTCTTCAAATAGCATCCTGTAAGAGTAGTCTAAGACTTCAGAGAAGCAGGCACAACCCTGCAGCAGCAGTGCAGGAATACCAAGGGCTAGTAACTGCTGAGTGAGTCAGATGAATAGTGGAATTGTGTTTTCTCAGCACAAAAAGAAAGAAATGAGACACAATTTAAATGTTTTACACAAGACAGTGACAAATGGGGGTAATGTGAGTTTTATAGGAACATGGCATATGTATGGCATATTAGATAGGAACATTTTGGCAGCAGCTCTCTGGCCACAGAAGGCAACATGTAACTTTCCCTGGCCTTTCTGGGAAAGGCTGTGAGAAGATCAGAGGGAAAAATGAGAAAAAATGCTTATCTTCCCTTGCTGCACCTGTTGTTGTGAACACGTGGAATGTGTTTTGGAGATTTGTTTACTAAAGGGTGATTTCTTAATTAGCCAATGGTGATGGTGTTTGGATTGGAGGTCCAGTTGGGTCCAGGTGTATTATAAATGTCTATAAAATCAATGGGTTTCTTAATAACAATATATATATATGTAAAATAAAGGGATTGATCAGCCTTCTGTGAATCATGGAGTCAATGCTAATTATTACCCAACTGGGGGCCAGTGGAGACAGAGCATGGCAGATATATAGTATACAAGTGTCATATTGACCAGTTTTGGTCACCACAATACAAGAAATATAAGGAAGAGAATTGAAAAGAGAGCATCAAGCATGATGAAGGGCCTTGAGGGGAAACCATATGAGGAGCAGATGAGGCCACTTGGTCTGTCCTGGAGGAAGCTGAGAGGAGATCTCCCAACAGCTACAACTTCCTTGTGAGGTGAAGAGGAGGGGCAGACACTGATCTGTTCTCTGTGGTGATCAGTGACAGGACCCAAGGGATGGCCTGAAGTTGTGTCAGGGGAAGTTTAGGTTGGATATCAAGAAAAGGTTTCTTCATCCAGAGGGTGGTCAGGTGCTGGAATGGGCTCCCCAGGGAAGAGGTCCCAGCACCAAGCCTGACAGAGTGTTTGAACAACACTCTTTGGCACATGGTGTGATCCTTGGGGATGATCCTCTGCAGGGACAGGAGCTGGGCTCAATAATCCTAATCCTTGTGGGTCCCCTCCCACCCAGCACATTCTCTGATTCTGTGAAAATCAGGCCATGTTAGTTATATTTATAGTACCACATTGCACAGAAAAGGCTTAATAATACTCTTGAGCTAGTAGTTGCCCTGAAAGATCAACACTTCATCTGGATACCTATTGCTTCCAGCAGAAATACAAATGAATCATGGTTCAAATAGGAAATAGGTTGAAGTAGCTGAAATAGGAAGAAAGATAAAAATCTTTTTTTTTAATACACATCCTGATTGGACACCATTTTTCCTGGTGATCTGAGGCAATTTGTCTCCACTGTACTGTGCTTAAGAGCCTCTTGCATGTGTTAGCCAACAACTGACCTCACAGCAGAGCCAGCAAGGAAGGGCAAGGGTGTACAATAAATTCTGGAGTGACTTAAAGAAGGAATTAGTAAAAGTTGGCCAAACCCAAAGCTTCCTGCCTCATCAGTTCCATTCTGAGGGTTTGTTCTCTCCTTCCAGGGACTCTACATTCTCAAAGACTAACTTTCCATCACAGAAGCTCCTTCTCTGCCTCTTGGAATGAACAGAGCAGAGGCAATTACCTTTTCTACACCATCCTCCCATTTCTTTATGATATTCCCTTACACTGCCTGTGGGCTAAGAAAGGAATGGGCTAAGTGCAAGAGCAAATAGTTCACAGCTAGTGGATTTCACAAGGTTCAACAAGAGCCAGACCTACCTGGGCTACACAAGTACCTTTGCTGGTGTTGTGCTATGTCAGCATGCTGATTTATCTATACACACAAACAAAAGGAATTCCTGCCTCGGCAGAAAGTGGTCACCAGCAGCAGGTAAGTCTAAACCAAAGATAACCTGTTTGGGGAACAGAATTATCATCTATTTAAATCCCTTTCTACACAGCATAACAAAATATATCTCCTAAGAACAACTAGTTTATGGATTTGACAGGTTTCTTCTATGCCACAATCTCTTAGTTAGTCAGGTTGCCTATAATCAACTTTTTCTCATGAATACACAGGAAAAAAAGAAGTTGAAATGAGGCATACAGCAAGATATTGAACATAATAAGCAGTCTGAAATAGTTAAAGCTTTAGCTAAATATTTTTCACTTTTATCAGTTCGCTGCATGCTTAGAAAAATAATTTACAAAAGAAGGAAAAATAGGAATACTTTTCCTTCTTTTGTAAATTATTTTTCTAAGCATGCAGCCATAGGAAAACGTTCACAGTCTGAAAAAGGAGAGAGCAAAAGGATCAGAAGTCAGCAAATGACTGCAGCAGGATCCTCCCTGCCATGGACAATAGCACACAGGCACCCCAGCACCAGATCAGCATCTCTGGAGTTTGGAACAGCAACAACTCCTTTAGCCAACTTTAGACACCTGTGATTGAGATTTTTGGCCATGTGCTCTGTACGGAAGCATAATCGAATGACAAAGTTCTGCTGTAATAAATGGCTCCACGTAATGGTGAGTGCTACAGAGCAGATTGCTTGTTTCTAGGAGTGAAAGATACGGTACTTGTTCAAGGATAATCTGATAATAGATCACAAGGAATTCCAATGCCACAAAAGACTCAGCAGAGCCTTGGGATTTCACCAAGAAGAGGGACATAACTAAGCTAACACAATCTAATGATGAAGGAGATTCAGTGCAAGCTGATTTACTGCTGTACAACCTTCTCTTGTCTCGCCTCATCTTAAGGAACTGAAATGTTTTCCCTAACAGGTCATAAAGCCTCTGTTTTTCCCTGCAGCAAAAGCCAGCAGGTTTTACTTTGTAGGAAGGAAATCTGCACAAGCACTCTCAAACTATGAAAACAAACCACTTCTTTCAACTAAACAAAATCAGTGCAGTAATACAAATTCCCCGTGTTCTCCATGAGAAAACATTCTCTATCAAACCCTGCAAAAAACAATATTAAAAAAGATGATCTGGGTTGTAGCACATCTTTCAAAACTATTAGATTTACACCAGCTCTTATTTTGTTAGAGAGCATTTGCTTGTTTGGAGGGGCAGGCTGCATTGTTGTGATAGAGAATTTTCCACATTGGGAAGTTTTCATATGAAATATTGACTCTTTTTATATTGGTAAAACTGAGTTGGTGGCAACCAAGATATCACTTGGCTAAAAAACATGTGAGGAAAGGCAGAAGGTGCAAAGCTTAGAGTCACAGGAAAGAGAGAATTTGAGCTTTCTGCACCTTCCAGAAGAGGAAAATGCATAAACTGGATTTAAAATAGGAAGAAAAAAATAGGGAGAATAAAGCCATAGTAGATAATGATAAAAGCTGAATCCTTTTCACAAGTGATATTTCTATAGAATGTTTTCAAAGGAAAAGAATGGAGCACACACTTTTCCCTCTCCCTTCAGTGTCTGGGACCATTATTCCATAATGATCAAGGGAAAAAGTGGAAAGCTCAAATAATTATAAAATCATAAGCATCACCATTAGGCCTGGATGGCCTTTTTTGTTTGCCAGGAGATGTGTTGTCATTAGATTTAATCAATGTCCTATTTCATTCAAAATAAGCAATTTTGCTTCCTACTTTTAGCAATTTTTTAAATTGGAAATGTACCAAAGCTTATAACCTTAAATTGATGGATGATCTTTTTAAAGCTACATACTTGGCATAGTCAGCTACATAATGCATAAATGACAGATATTTTCAGGGTTGAATTAAATATTATCCAACCCATACAAATAGACAGAAAGTTTTTAGTGTGTTGTTACCCAGGAGGCTTCTCTAATAGTGACTCTTGCCTCTGCCCTAAAAATTAAATAATTACTGGGTTATATTTTTTATCCAAACTTGCTCCTTCCCATCTGTTTGTTATCCTGTGACATAGCTGATCAAGACTACTTTTTTCTGTGGAAAAATGAAAAAAAAAAAAAATCAATCATTTTTTCTGTTTCATCCAGTTCAAGATACAAATAATTCAGTTTTATGTATCTTCCTCTCTTATCTTTCTCTTTCCTGATGCTTTATAACTTTACATACTTTTATGCACTGAGAGAAAGGATAGAATTTAAGGAGTTTTAATGACTGAGAAATTTATGAAATAGCTGCTTCTACTGCAACAAATTAGTTAGGTTTGTCTATGATTTTTTTTTCACTACACTAGTTGTTAATCTGACTAACAGGTCACTTGTTAATTTAAGTAGCTTATTCTGTTTTGTTGCTTGGACCCCAAAGTTCTCCTTTAAGATATTGGAAAATTACCTATGAGCAATCCTGTAAAGTTTCAAATATAAAGTTATTAACATTTAAAGTAGATACCCTTAGGTAGATAGAAGAAATGATTCTATGACATAAGTCAAGTTATTTTAGCAGAAATTAGGGAAACAGAATTTTTGAAGTACCATAATTTTCAAAAAAATTCCCCACATTTAAAAGAGATTGACTGAGATCTGCACTTCACACATGCCTTTCTTCTTGCTTAAGAGGTTGTGCTTTATTCATTTATAATAATAGAGCACTTTATAGGGTATTATTATTCTCAGGGAATCATTTTGAAGGAGAGCATAGTGAGGACCTAACAAACCATGAGTTCAGAATTTGAAAATCAAACAGGAAAATTTATTTGATAATATTTCTTAACCAAGAGAAAAGTCCAAAGTGCTATTTGAGAACTTTTTTGATTACCACGTTCTCAGCCTCATGGCTAATCCTAAGCCCAAACAGCCTGAATGACAACTCATATGCTTCATGTTAAAATAGCAGTGATGTGCTTTAAACCAGGATCTAAATATTTCATACAGATATGATCAGAAGCATGTATTCATCTTGGACAGGAAATCACATTCCATTTACATACCTCCTTGTCTTTGAGTATATGGTCTGAAGTTCAGAGCCTTAAAATATATTTATTTCAAAGGGAGCTGGATCTGGCATTAATGAATAACTCTGGCTGCAGTAATATGCTATTTGAAAATATTTAATTGAGGTCTGAAAACTCCTTGGAATACCAAAGCAATTTTCAGTACACTTTGACTAAATTCAATGGCCAAAACTCTGAAGCACTACTGGGTCAAGCCCTAAAAGAGCTGAAACTAGAGGACTTGATGGCACAACCCTTATTGCAAGAAAACTAAGCAGCACAATGTGCTCACATTGCCTCTGCACAAACACTGTTTTCATTCCGTGCCATCCAGAGGGCAAACTCAGCAAGGGGGCCCGTGGGAATTTCACGAGGTTTAGCAAGACCAAATGTTGCTGCTGCACCTGGGATGGGGCCATCGCTGGTGTCAATCCAGGCTGGGGATGAGCAGATGGAGAACAGCCCTGCCCAGAAGGACTTGGAAGGGCTGGTGGAAGAGAGTCTGGACATGCCCTGGCCATGGCATTCACAGCCCAGAGAGCCAGACGTGTCCTGGGCAGCAGGGAGGGAAGGGATTCTGCCCCTCTGCTCTGGTGAGAGCCCACCTGCAGTGCTGCATCCAGCTCTGGGCTCCTAGCAGAGGAAGGACATGGACCTGTTGGAGTGACTCCAGAGGAGGGACACCAAGTTGATTAGAGGGATGGAGAGCATCTCCTGTGAGATAAAACTGAGAGAACTGTTCATTCTGGAAAAGAGAAGGCTTTGGGGATGGTCTAATTGTGGCCTTCCAAGTACCTGAGGGAATTTACAAGAGAGCTGGAGAGGGGCTATTTACAAGGGCCTGGAGTGACAGGACAAGGGGGAATGGCTTCAAACTGAAAGAAAGTAGGTTTAGATCACACTTGAGGGAGAAATTCTTTACTATGAGGATGATGAGACCCTGGCACAGGCTGCCTGGAGAAGCTGTGGATGCCTCATCCCTGGAAATGTTCAAGGCCAGGTTGGATGGATCTTTGAACAACATGGTCTAGTGAAAAATGTCCCTGTCTATGGCAGAGAGTTTGGAACTATGTGATGTTTAAGGTCCCTTCCAACCCAAACCATTCTATGCTTCCACCCCTAGGGCTTACACTGAACACAGTCAATAAATTTGCTGCCTTGGAAGCAAATACTGGCAATAAGCAATACTAGCACACTACTGCAAGTTTTCAAAGTTAATTGAATCAGCACATAAAAATGTTTTCCCTGTGTAATAAATATCACTATAATCAACCTCTCTGTGGCAGGCACTTCCCTATGATATGCAAATTTCAATTATTTATTTAGAATATATTCAGCATTTTCATATGACTCCATTTTCTGTTTAAAAAAATTGGGAGTTGAGTTAAATAACCAGCTCTCCTTTTGAAAATGTTATTAGCAACATTGTATGCCAACAAAATAATGGAGCTTTTCAAATATTCAGACTACAAATACCCTTTGGAAGTGAAAAAAGGGTTTTACTGAAACTTCCTTTAGGATCTTCCTGGTTAAATCTGCTGGCTTCTGTACAATACACAACACAGAAAGAGATAAAGGTTTAAGGATATTTTACCTATTTTTCCCCGACACAAGAGAAGAAGTTAATGATGTAATCATTCTTTATTTCCATTTTAAAGCTCAGTCTCAATGAACTCATGCTGGATTTCCAAGTGTAAAAACAGTAACACCTTGAAGGAGAATAGAGACCAGTGACAGACATGTACCTGTAACCCACTGACACTCTGAATCTGTTTCTCAGCCAGTGTTGTTAAACATTCTTGATGTTTAAACAACAAGATGACCTTGTTCAAGGTAAAAAAATAAAAAGGAAGCTCCAGAAAACAGATGTTATTTAATGGAACTTTTTCACAGTTTACTGAGTTTCTCATTGTTTCTTGAGAGACATGAAGAACGTGGCAAAAAAGTCAAATGTAAGCCCCACAATGAGATTGAAAGTTACAGGCAGAGATGTGGAGTTCTTTTAATTCCCTGAGCAGCAACTGATTCCCCTCTATCAGAGTTAATGTTAATATAGAACAATAAGACCACAACTTGTCCCATGTTTAGTTATTATTTAAATTTGTACAAAGCATGTTTTCTTTAGTGATTCTAATAATGTAATCCCACTAGGAATGAAAGAACTTTCATGGCAATGGCCTTCTCTTAAAATTGAAAAACTCAACCTGTGAATTTCTTTTGCCTTTTTATTGTTTTTGCAGAAAATTGTATTGAATTTATAATCTGTGTTACTTCAATGCAGACTACACTGCTTATAAAAATAATTTCTAAATGAGCATTAACATTTAATAATTTTTCATGCTTGTTTATTTTTTGGGATTCACATGGAAAAATTAAATTTATATGAAAGAAATAACTGAAATATATGAATCACATGGTCAAACAACAGATCAGCAAGACATACAGCAGGAAAACAGGGATTCATAATTAAAGCAGATTAAATCATAAGCCTCATCAAAATGAGGGGTGTGTAGTAAAAAACCAAATTATAGACAAAACATTTTTATATAGTCTGTGTAAATGCACTTCTAGGTATCACAGGAAGTTTGATTATATACAGGTAAATAATGAATGCTAAACTGTGATGGAAGGATGCATCAAAAAAAGATATTAGGAGGTCCATAAATAAACCCCAGCTAAGAATTGTTTGATGCTAGATCCAAATGTCAGCATGTGAATGATTGCTTGCATCCATCACAGATATTTCTCCTCTTTTTTTATTTTTGGCCCCTTGAGTATTTAATTTCACTGTTCAAAAGAGAAGAAATTCTAAAGGAGAAGTAATTTTAGAAAATCCACTGGACAAAGACAGCAGACACACAGAGGGTGTAGACTTTAATCTCCCCTGATCCCACCTCTCTGGCTGTGCCTCATGGTGACAGACATAAGAAAAACAAGTAACTGTAGAAAAGGAAAGACTGGTAAGGATAGGAAGCACCATCTGGAGTTGGTAATATGTATTCTTGCCATCAGCATTTCCTATTGAATGGAGGTAATTGATCTGGGTTCTCTGGATTGCATTCTGAACCTTCCCTTGTCCAAGGGAACACAGACAGCTTGTAGATTTTTGACTTGGTGATTGGTTTTCAGAATGGTTAGTGCCATGTTTAATGCCAGGCGGCTGACATGGCATTGGATATGTGTGCCCCTTGAATGCCCACACACAGGCAATCAAATAGGAGCCTTCTCTTATCTGGTGCAGGCTAAGAGGAATTTTTGACTGTTACTAGAAACACATTCTGGCAACACTGTATGGGCTCTTAACTCCAGTGAAAAGTCCCATAAACTATTTCTGAAGACAATCCCTACATTCAATTTGACGAGAACAAGAAACTCAGGATTCTAGTTTACGTTGGTAGTATCTCTTTCCCTGCAGATGAAGGTTTTGCCTGGGATTTTTGCCTTCATAGAGGAAACAAAGTGATTGTTTTTGTCTGCCTCTGTGGCTTTGAGGGCTGCCTTCTCCCTTTCCAAACTAATCCAATAAAATATAAAGTGCTCTGGAAAGCATGACTCCTACAAGAGAGGCGTAGTCTGACTTTGAGGGAGAAAAAGTGTCTGCATTAGGATGATAAATGACTGACTATAATTAATTGATCAATTAATTGATTTTACAATAAAATCCAGTATTAGAAGTAGTGGCCTTAAATACACCATGACCTGCAGTTTTATCTGATAAATTATGCTCCATCAAAATCCACACTCAGCAGTTATTTATTGTGCAAAGTTCCAAATTGGATCTTCTACTTCTGAATTAATTTGGATCCTAAGTATTTTGCATTTGTATTGCCACCCAAAAGGGTTTGTGTAAAAATCATGTTTAAAAAAGGGATATACAATATTTACAGTAGGAACATGCTTGACTTTCTATGATATTAAAAAAGCTTAGCAAAGGGGAACAATGCTCATCATCTAAATGTCTGCTCTAGAAAAATTATTCCTAGGGTAATTTCAGGATGCTGCTCTCCCTGGATTCAATTTATGTTCTGCATCTACAATAAAGGGCAAATGTCTCTGCAGTTCCCTGCTGAAATCAGTGTTGGGCTTGTACTTCTCAGTCTCACAGCTTGGAAGAATGCCATTGCAGAGGAGCACGGAAAAGGGAAATGAGCCACCGCGGAGAAAGTCAAGAGTGAAGATGCACTTCAAATCAATTTTGCCATGAAGTTGAGCTCTTGTTATGTCTGGTAGGAATGGATTTTAACAGATAGGAGAGAATAACCTCAGGCCTACTATTCTCCTAATCACACAGATTTTGGGGTTTTTTTCCATATATTTTTTTAAACTTTTCCGGAAAAACCAAAATGTTAAAGATTTTTTAAAACACGTCTTTTTCAATGGTGCTAAATGTCTAATCAATTTTCAGAAAAGTGGTTCTGTCTTGGGTAAAATGATGTTATTTAACCTGTGAAATGTTGTAAACAGATTATTAAATCAGGCTTTGTTACCCTTACTGCACTGTTGTAATGGTGGAAGAGATGATGGAAGAGACAAAAGATGATGGAAGAGAGCATCAGTCTGATGAAGTATTAGAAAGAAATTTGAAATGGCATTTGACAACATATCAAATAAAGGACACAATTCAATAAGGGGTCACAATTCAAACATTCAGTAGCCAATAGTAACCTACAGCATTTTAAAACCTACTAAAATATGCTTTTGTAAGTGCTATCCTATTGCACAGGACAAAAACTGAGGAGTATTTCAGAATAGCTGAAAAATCACAAGAATTGCTCTATTCCAAAACTAACTGAAATATAGGTCATAAGTCAAAAAAAAGAAGAAAAATTCAACTTCAAATACTTACCATAAACCCATCACTACAGTTACACACATCAGCATCTTTGAGTTCAGCTTGCAGCAGCAAACAGTTTGGTACTGTTGGCAAAAAGAGAAAGAAAAGTTTGTTGCTAAAAATTTCTGGATTATTGCTCAAAATATCCATGTCTGCAGTCTGGTTAGAGCAGCTCCATGGTAAGAATGTATTTGGGATTTGTTATCATTTGGGCAAGCATGACAAGATTAGATCTTAACAACTATATTAGATCTAACGTGCACAAGTTCGTTTACACTGCCTGCAGTGCTGCTTTGATTCCTATCTCCTTCCTGAGTAATTTCACTAACAAAAGGGTCACAGCAAATGTACACAGAGCCAATAAGCCTACAGACATTAACTCCCCTCCTGCTCCCCAAAGTCCTTATATAACAAAAATTGTGAGTGGTTGATTGTGGCTTAGATACATTGCCAAAAGAGTTTTCATCGACTCGCCCTTTATTCATATTGCGACATTCTCAAATTCACTTCATCTATTTTTGGAGGCAGATAATAAACATTTATGTGATCAAAATAAATAATACAGGACTACTGAAACATCTCAAAGGCTTTGCTATTCAGAATGCCACCAGCTCCTGCCAAGGAAGTACGCTCAGCACTAGCCACACTTCAGGTTTCAGCCATTTATTTTTGACATAATGAAAATGCCTTCTCTGCGAGTGCATGGCCACTCTTCCTCTCTTACGTCAGAGTCTACAAGCTATTGAGGGTAAAAGATGTATGAGCCTGTTCAGCCTGAGAGCCAGCAACTTAGTCAGTATGTTTCTTTTTTTAGTATTTAATATCTGTCCTGACTGCAGCAGATTTAGTGTGCTTGGAAGTTAGCACTGAAGTATTTGGACTACCACTGTTTGAGCGACAGTGACCACTGAGAAAGGACAGCAAGTCAGAATTTTTGCTCGTTCTACTTTCAAACACATTGTTCAAGAGATGGGATAAATATTTTTTTTTCAAAAAGAATTCCTCACATCAGACCACTGTGCCACTGTGAACACACACTGCTGCTCACCAGACATGTCTCTGTAACCACAGCTGCTCACATTCCTTTGTGGATGCTTACAGCCTGCAGACTGATGGTCCTAAAATGAAGGTGAAATGGGGAAAAAATAACTGGATTCCAGATGATCTGAGCGGCTTCAGACGGAAGAATCTGAGGCAGCAGCTGCTCAAA
Source organism: Serinus canaria (assembly GCF_022539315.1). Classification (NCBI taxonomy): domain Eukaryota; kingdom Metazoa; phylum Chordata; class Aves; order Passeriformes; family Fringillidae; genus Serinus; species Serinus canaria. The sequence goes on along the minus strand of NC_066317.1, from coordinate 7,979,159 downwards.
TCTTTGGAAGGGGTTGTCTAAATAAACCTGAGGGATTAGTATATTACACCATTCCCAGATAACCTGTCTGCAAAGGCATTAACTAAGAGCTTGGAGCATGAGCAGAAGCATTCACCACTTCTGCTTCAGCAGCCCAAAATTGCAGCCAAGCCACATGAGAGTGCACACTGACATCAGATCAGTCCTTTCTAAAGATCTATTCAGAACTGCATTGTTTCCTGCAATCAGCAGTTTTAGGCCAAATTCCACGAATCCCAGTGACCTTGTCTTTCATCAAATAAAATGTGAAGCACTGGTGAATTGAATGGAAACTTTAACTAAGCTCAACAACAGTTTAAGCATTCCATGCTGGGATATGCAAAAGAACAAGGCTATTCTGTAAAAGTACAAACAGACATGTAGCAGATTAGATTGTCTGCACCACCATCTCTGAAATTCAATCCTTTCTTAAATCATTTCAAAGGCAGATGGACAGTGTTTTGCCAAGTCTGCAATTTGGTGGCAATGAAATTGCCTCATGAATGTGAAGTTAGATGACTACTTAGAATTTCATATATTTGTGCGAGAACAGAGGCAGAATTATCTGAGGTCTTCTAAACTGCAAGAAAAGAGAGGAAATTGGCTACATGCTGAAGCATCGACAAAAGGACAAGTTGAATCTGTTTATAAGAATGCTGGCAGAAGATTTAAGTGCCTTACAATTTCAAATCAAAGGCCTGCAGGTGGAGAAAAGCTGGAGAGAAAAAAGAGAAATCTGCAAATACACTTTGCTTCAGATATGAGATAGAAAAGTAGAACAGAGAAACTAAGAGAGGAGGAGGAATATCAGGAATTTTTATATAGGTAAGTATTTCTGGGCTCAAATTTGTAAAAAATTAGGAGATAATGGGAAAAAAATTACTGTGGTAAATACATTTGAAAGAATGCCCTGGCATATGAAAAAAAAAAAAAGGAAAATTACAGGCTATTTAGTTTTGTATGATAGCAAGGATATTTAAATACTTAGTGGTTATATTTTGGTTTGGTGACTTTGTTAGAATACTTGCAGTATAAGCTGTGCAAGCCACTTGTATTTCACTTTGCTTCTACTACCCTTCAGTTGTCTTCTGTGTTATATTTAAAGGAGAGGCTTTATAGCACATTTTCCCACAGCTGGTTTTGGTTTGTGCAGAAAGTGCCTGTGCAAAAGATGGCAGCATTGGTAGATAATGGAGCTAAAATGTACTTCTATATTTATAATGATACAAAAATCTCATTACTCTTGACCTGCTATGATGGGTACTTTTCTACAAGGAAAAAAGGAACTCCCCAGACATCATCTTGTTTGGAACATCAACATCCCTGCAGTTACTAAACATTAATAAGAGCACACAAAAATGGCAGATCAGTGCTGAAGAAAGGGATAAAAAGCCTAAAAACCATTTTAATAGGACTCAGACTTCTGAAATAGATGCAACTTTGGAGATCTGACTTCAGCTCTGTGATCCAAGAAGTTTCTGTTCATTGTCTCCTTTAATAACAAGGCTTTGCAAACACAGTCTATCTGATTTTGATTTGAAACTTTATTTCTGTATTTACTCGTCTCAATTTCACTCTGTTTCAGTGCCAGCATAATAAGAAAAATTGACAGGATAATGTTTAGGTTTTTAGACTCTCATTTTAGAGCTCAGAGCATGTTCACACACCCACTCAGGGCATACTTGACCCACAGGTTTAACCCACTGCCTGTTCAAAAGTCTCTCAGTGGTTTAGCTGACACTCATCTAGGGTAACAGCCCCATGCAGAAGCGTGTGTGTACAGATCCACCTCAGCCTGACTGCAAGGAATGCAGCCCCCAGCTTCCCTCTGCAGTGCCTCAGCCAGAAAACAAGGCAGATCAGAGCACTACAGAATGATGCAGTCTGTCCTGCAGTATCTGGACCTGCCTGCTTTCATCATCCTCAGAAGGCAGAATGATCACCGTCTGGTGATTCAAGAAACATCTGTGACATATTTTTAGAACTTAGTCCAGTCCTCTCCATTTTCTTCATCACAATCTTTTCTCTTTACTCCCTGCTACTTGCTTTCATTTCACCTATTGCAAAACTGGAGCAGGAACTTCAGATTTGCTAGTGTCTCTTTATATTTTGTCTTTTAATCTTTGTCTTACTTTCCCATCCTCTCACGTCACAGCACAAACACACTTGTCCCACTCCCCAGCCTCTTTAACTACCATTTCTACTCTCTGTTCAATCTCTTTACACTCAGAACTGGCACTCTGTGTCCTGCCTTGAACTGCCAGCTCCCTTCAATACAGCTAAGTAACTCTTGAAATCAGTCCCCTTTTGGCTTCTCTGACTCTGCACTATGATAATTTTCTCCTGCTGTCTTTCTTCTACCGATCTCTCTAGATTTTATTGTGGATATTGGTGGGAAGTTCAAAATACATATCATTTTGTCTCCTTCACTCTTGCCTCTAATCATCTCAGACTACCCTTATCTTCAAGTTTAAATTTAACTAATTTTTTAATGCCACTAACAGCCCTACCTCAGTATCGCAGACCCATTGCACCCTTGTCTCTCTGACATCTTTTTATGATGAGAACATTTCAAATTCTACACAATTAAAACAGGCATTTTGGTATTCACTTGCTCTATTTTTCCATCTGTCTGACCAGCATTTCACTGCCATGTTTGTTTATAAATACAAGACACATTTGGTATCTCCCATTTATTAAAAGTGCTTATTAAAAGACATGTCTTCTACTACAAAGTTGTATCCATGTCACCCCTCTCTTTTCATTCTTGTACTGCTGGGTCACTTTTTTGTATGAAACACAATCTCCTTGTGTTTATTCCTCCTGCCAAGAACATCAAGGCCCCATCCAATTCCCCATTCAGCAATTTCCAGTAATTCAGCAGCAGGAACTCCAAATGACTTCTCGGCTCAGTCTCCATATTTAACTGCTCTATCCCTCAGGTGACAAAGTAAAAAATATCCCCATCATTCTCCAAACCATTCATAAAAAAATTCCCTTATAATGAAGCCTCAGAAAACTGATAGTGTGTCTTGTTAAGGTCTATGAGGACAGGATACCCTGACTGTGCTTGTGCACTGCACTTTTTAGCACCTGGTATTTCATTTTAGTCTTGGATCAGCTTGGCAGGGATGTTCATTAATGCATTGATGCAAACTCCCACATTTATGATGCTGTGTAGGGATGTTCTCATCAGGGGGGGACACCTGGTTGCAGCTCCTTGTTCATGTTTGAGACTGGTCCTTGTTCATGTTCAAAGCTGGTCCTAAAATGTCTCATGGGAAGGAGAGGGGGAATTATAAAGAATTTCTGTGGTGATAGAGGCCTTCATAAAGAAGATACAGTCTGGAGAAGTGACACAAGTTGCAGAGGACAAAATAAGAAAGTCAAGTGAAGAATCTTTTCACCAAGAGAAAAACTGGATTCCCAGAAGGGCTTCTAGAGAAAGTCAATTCACTTCTTCTTTTTGCCTTTCTCCCTGCCCTAGCCTTGCAAATGTGAGTTTTTCTAAAGGCAGGAGTCACATTCATGTTCACAGGTTGAAAACTGTGAAGAGCAATGCAGCATCTATTGTCATGACCAGAGAGCAAGGGGAGCAGTGAAGAGCTAACAAACCTATTTCTGCTATAGACATATGTAGGTATGTAAATAACTAATTTTCATGGCTTTATTCTAAACTGATGCACCTATCAGTACTGTTGCTGCTATTCCAAGCAACTACAAAATCTGTCCAATACTTTTCAGTGTAAATTTCTCTGACTCTTTTGGATTTACAGGATCAGTATTACCTCTGGAGTTGTTTGTCATTTTGAACTAAAAGCTTAAGGTATTTTTAATACTCTTTGTGAAACAGTATTTGCAGTGAAATGGTACTTGGAAAAGTAGTAGGAATGTGTCACAGAAAGCAAGCGTGTTTATACTGAATTACCTGATTTCTGCCTTTTGTGATTCTGCATATTTAGCATCATTTGGTTTAGGATTAAAGACCAGCAGAAATGACTGCTAAAGACTTATAAGTACATTTAATCCTATTTTATACTGAAGCCTTTATTGAATCATGTATTTTAAGTTACACTCATAAGAAGTGCAGAGAAATGCACAGTGAACTGGTCTTATATAGCAGTTAAAAGCCTTCTTCAAATGCTAATCATTTATAATTAGTCTACTTCAATTAGTAATGAACAAATTGCCCTCTCCAAGAAAAGAGAATATATTCCATGTGCTGATTAAAAGGGAAGAGTGATCTTCAAATTCTGAAGCAAATGATTGATGTGAAGTAAAACTCTCTCACAATTTTGTTCTTTTAACTCTTTGATGAACTGATCAACAAAGGCAAGTTTCCCAAAAGTCTTAGAAACATTATTAGCAATTCACATAAAGAAAAGCACATCTGTGTTCATACGTTCTCACTTTAAATACTTCCTTACTTTAGAGCTATTTTATGCCATTTACTAAGCAGGTGCTATATTTCCTCTTTTTTCTCTCAAGGAATCAGCTTTTAATGGGCTACTTTCTAATGTGCAAAATAAAAATCAAACAGCAATTGGCTGGCTGGGAGCTGATTGTTAGGCAGTAGTCCCAAAAAGCCTTTGGGCAGGAAAAAAGGCATTTTACTGATTCAGTACAACTTCAATCACTAAAGATTACACAGTTCAAGAGAAAATATCTAAGCTGAATTTTGATACAGGACTTCTTCTTTCACTTGCTCAGTGTCTATTTTAAATAGCCCAGGCAGTGTTTACCAGAAGAGTGATTTTGCTTAGTCCTGTTGTAGGATTTATTCAGCCAATAGTGTACTTCAAGCACATGCAAATCAATAGTTTTGAAACACCTATTCTGAAATGGGGTAGGGACAAGGGAAAGAAAATTGGATAATTCATTCAGAAAGTAAATTTCTGCTTTCTGCTGATATGCCAACTGGTGAATTACAGAAAATCAATGTTCAGTTCCTTGTTCTGTTATTAGGTGTCCTGCTTCCAGGTGTTTGGAGTGATCTTGTATAACTGGGGTTTTGTTCATTGGTTTTGGTGGCATTTTTACTTTATCAGGAGTGTGGGGGGATAGTAAATGAAAATATATAGGACAATGCTACATGTTAAAATGTAGAGAAAACCCTTCTCACTGATATGGTTGTGTAGGCAAATGCTGTAGGACTGGTAAGGAATAATATTAACAAAAAGATTGCAAATAGGAAAAAGCAGACCTGACAAAATGAGATAAATTTCTTCAATGACAAGCCTGTCTCAATAAGAGCAGCAGAACTAGGGAGAGAGTTTCTCCAGTAAAAGTAATGGAATTTAACTGAGATTTCTAGTACTTCATTTCAGTTTTACCTTCCTTTCACCAATTAAAGCTCTATTCAGTTTTTCCCCTCAGGACCCATGGCATGGTCTCTGAAGGAGAAGGTGGAATTCCTTCCAACCATCTTCCATAGTCACTGCCTGCCCTGCATTTGAGGAGGCAGGTGAAGGCACTGAAGCATTGCTTGGGATCTGGTATAAACTGTAAAGCACTGAAATACTGCAATAGCATTTGAAAGAATGTAGACATGTATTAAATTGTTATCACTCTCCTCTGTATGGAAAGAGGACATTACACCAACATACAGCTACACCACTAATTAATTTCCCGGTAAAGCTATAGATAACTCCATAAAATAATTAGCAATAGCTTCATAGATCACTTAGCAAGTATCTGGAACTCAGACATATTTTTTCCTAGGAGAATGGTTAGTTTCCCTGTTAGTCTGCTTCTTCTTTAACTATCAACTACATCAGTAACATTATGGGGAGCTCATAGCAACTCCACAAATGTTTTATAAGACTTGAAGAAAGACCATTATCCCATAAAACACCAGTGTAAGCAGCTCTCATATTGTTCACTTAACCCTTTGTCTTAATTCACTTGAAAACTTCATGGCTCTGAAAAACTCATTTATTGTGTCGAAGAACAACAGATAACTTTTCAAAAGATTTCTTGTCTGATTGCAGGTGATTTCATAGCCCTATTAAGATGTTGGGATCTCTATATTCAGCAGTAGATTGAATTTTTATTCTTTCAAGGTTTCCAGACACAGCAGCAATAAAATGCCCATGAGACCCTGGACTACACATGTTAAGTAGCCATTTCATAACTTACCTGTTTGTACTTTTATGCAGAATAATTTACAGAGCCACTGTTTGTTCAGAGATTATTCAAGAGGTTACTTAAGGATAGATTTTTGGTCAAGTGCTTTGGTTTCATCACATTGAGTCAGTTTAAACTTCTACCCTAGACATTATACCTGACTTTTCTGAAGGAGCAAGTTTTGGAGTTTTCTCTCCAGGCAAGCCCAGCTATATGTGTTACCATGTTACCTCCTCCACCTTTGGAAATGAAATAGTGAAATAAGGAACTGAAGAAACAACCTATTTACAGAAAAAAAAATCTGTATTGTTGTAAGACTGGCCTTCTCTCTGGCCTAATGATGTGAAGACTGTTTTGTCTGACAGAAGATGTAGTAGTATTTTGTCATCAATAGTACTAATTCTGCACAAATGGAAAATGATTACCCAGGAGACAATCAGTTTGACACCCATAACACAGAGAGTACTCTGAGATGGAACAGGAAAAATACCTTTGCAAAATGAAGGTTGTAATAAAAATTAAATATTATCTTTAATGAAGGAGCTTTTCATATAACAAAAGTTCTCACAGCACCAGCTTCAAAATCCATGTCTTGTTTCATTAAAAAAAACATTTATGGAAAAAGGAACTGTGTGCACATAAAATACTCAGCAGACATGAACTCTGTTATGTTCTGTGAACACGAGACAGGAAAGAGACCTGTTCCAAAGAATTAGTGAAACTATACAGATCTCAAAAAGCTGTCTGGTTGCCTGGGAGCTCAGTGAGAAACTCAGAATAGTTTTATAGCTGATCAAGGTTCATTCAGCAATAGATAAAAAGTTCTCATCTAGAAAGAAATGAAGATGCATATCAACTACAGATGATTTAATCTGCTGTTCTGGCATTCCATGAGGATGTTCCCTTATCTCGGGAACATCCTCCTGGTAAACCTTATGTTTTGTTGGGTTTATTTTTGGTGGCAAAATATCACAGCTGGAAAATTTGTCTTCACATCTAAACCACAGAGAAGTAAACACCTAAGGAAATACTAATAATGCAACACAATGATGGATTTTTGTGGAGAGAAGATTTGCAAAGAAAATTATTACTTCATTGTGAGTGATACTCTAGAAATACAGATAGTAGTATAGTGAAATAAAGTGAAAATAAAAGAGAATAAATTTAATCTGATAATAATTCTGGATTGTGGAGAAATCTTTGATGGAAACTACTTCTCTTGGAATTAGGACAAAGCACTGTCAATGTAACAAAGGATATACTGATGGATTGGTGGAACAGGAGCTGGAAGAGCTCTTAGTATTTTTCCTCTTTTTTCCTAATTCTTTAGTCTTATTATTGAAAGTATGAAGTATTTCTAATATTTTTATGTCATTTTTATAGCAGGAAAAAGTTAATTCCACATTTTAAGTGAAGGAACTTCTAATTTGTACAGGAACCTCTTGCAGTGAGCTACTAAATATTAAAAATAAAAGGTGAGAACTATCAGCATTTAGTTTAACATCTGTATAAAGCTATTTTTACAGAAATCCTTTATATACTGTAGAGTTAGGCATTCCTAGTGCTTACATCATTTTATATTGCAAAGGTTTGTCTCTGACTGAGACAGTCTGGACAGCTGGGCTGGGATTGGCCATTAATTAGAAACAACCAGATGAGACCAATCCCAGATCCCCCTGTTGCATTCCACAGCAGCAGATAAGAATTGTTTACAGTTTGTTCCTGAGGCCCCCTCAGCTTCTCAGGAGGAAAAATCCCAAGGAAAGGATTTTTCATAGAACATGTAGGTGACCTAGAGTGCAGAGGCCAACTCTCCTGAGCTGAGGGCTGGCAGGACCCTTCTGCCTTCAAGCACATGCCATCATTAGCAGCAGCCCAGATCTCCAGAGAAGTTCAGAGAGCAGCATGCTCCTTCCAGAAGAGGTGGAAGCTGTTTTCAGGAGCCAGGCTTTTCAGAAGAATGTGCTTTGTACTGCCTTTGATCTCATTAATAACCTGAGATACAGATATTTTTTGGATATTTCCAGTTACTTCAGAAAACAAACTTCCTCATTTGTCTCCTACTTGTTCTCCAGCTACACCCAGCTGTGTAACAGACTGGCAAGCAGGCTCCACCATAAAGGAACTGTCTGCTCTTTGCATAAACTGCCATTGATGACTCCTAATAAACCTGAATTTTGAGCTGTGCACATTCAGATTCAAAAATGTAAAGCTGAGGCTGCTGACTGTGATCCCATCACACAACAGTGTGCCTGTGTTCTACTGGGATGATATTTTATACAGGTATGTCTTCTTGTCACATGAAAAAACCTGAAAATGGAAAGTAAGCAAAGATACAGAGGTTTTCCTCACTTTTTGCAGCACTCAAAACTCAAATCACCCTGATTATATAGCAGTGAGTTTGGGTATATTACAGAAGAGAAGACAAATGCAGCCCAAAATCAATCTTTGCAGAAGGTAGTGCCTAGATTTTCCCCTCAGACTTCAATCTATTCACCAAGTTGTGTGTTCTTAGGGTAGATTTTGTAGGTCCAGATCTGATGTAGTTCTTGGAATACATTTTTCATACTTCATCATGTAGGGGAATTTATTTTTATGAGGGTTTTTTTCTGGTTATCTACATTAACAGGCATCAACAAAGGTTCTTTACATTAAAAAAAAAAAAAGAGAAGTTTTTTTTTTTTATCTTTATGTAAATGTGTACATTAAAAATTGCATTCTGTATTTTGTAAACATGTAAATTAAAAATGCATTCTATATTTATGGAAAGCCAGAGTTTACTCCTCCTCACTACATGTTTTAGGTCAATATTTTTCATCTTGAAATGCCAAAAAAATGTCCAAGTCTACCATTGCCAACCAAAGGACTTTCTCACTGGAAAAGGGAAAGTCACAGGCAGCTTTTCAGATTTCCTAGGCTCTCAAAATGACTCTTACATCATTCTGTCTCTTAGCCACTAATGTAAGGAAAGAGGCCAAGCAAAAGAAGATGGACACTCCCAAATCTGGGTGACCTGGAGCTCTCAGAAAAGCATCCAGGGCTACAGGCAGCCAGACACAGTTTAGAGCAGACTGACACAGCTCTAATTTCAGCCAGCAGTAAGGATCTAGCTGGATCTTGGCCAGCATCAGGCTCGAGACAGTGAAAAGCTCTTTTTGTTCTCAGTCTGTTTGGGTTTTTCTTTTCCCAAATAAAGCCTGCCCACACTACCCACCCTGATTTTCTATTTATATCCCCATTTAGACACAGATATAGGTGACTCTGCAGGCTTTTCAGTGAGCACATACTTCAGGGCAGACACTTTGCCAGGGCACACAGTGCAGGAAGCAAAGCTCCATCAGCCCCATTCCCTGCAACAAAGATACCCCAAGCCTTCCACGTTATCCAGTTGCCTTTCATTCCAGATAGAAATTAGCTGGAGAATGGATATGGGGAAGTGATGTATTTCCAACTTAAATTTTGGTCTCTTTCAGTTTAGAGGCTGTGTGCAGTGAGTACATAATCAGACTTAACAAGCTGGAATAGCTCTTGTGCTGCTGTTTATATGTAGCAGAAGATAATGCTTTGTGGAGTTACATGCACTATGAACATATTTTGCTTTTGAAATATTATTGTTTACAGGATTAGAAATAATAAAATAATAGCAAGCCCAGCAAAAATATCAGAGCTTGTGTTTAAGTATGAGTTTTCCTCTCCTAATGGGTATTTATTTATAATTTATTAACCCTGCAGTGATAATGAGGGTAACCTGCCACAGCAAAGTAAGCTCTCTGACTTTCCAGCTTAGAGTTCCATTTGCTCAGGTAAGAGAGCTGGTTTCCCCCTCAGGTGGAGGTGTAACTCTCTTCTCAGGCTGCTCAGCACAGGAAGTTTGGTCTCTGAGGTTTCTCTGCAGACAATGTGCCAAGAGGGTCACAGTGAGACTCTGTCACACAGCCCAGGGACAGCTGGAGTCTGGGACACCGTGGGAGAAGGGACAGCAGCTGTGACATCCTGGGGGACAGAGAGGACCCAGTGTGGGTGTCACACTGGGCAGGGAAGCTGGGGGTGGCACTTGGTTGCTCCTCAGCTACCATTTTCTCATCTCTGTTTTGTGGTGTCACTACACCACCAGCTCCCCTGGCATATTTGAGAGGGCTGATACACTGACAGGGCACAGTACTGCTGAAGGTGGTAAATGCTGGCTGGTCTGCCTGGCACTGCCCCACCACCCTGACTGATAATTGTTTGCTTTCTCAAGCTCCAGAATGCACAAACTGAGACATGTTGCACCCTTTTCTTAGTGCTGGCTTGGTCTCTGATGACCTGGAGACTGCTGGACATCGCTTGCCTACAGCTGGACCTACTGAATTCCTGTACTCTTGGCTAAAAAGACCTGCAGCTCTGCTTGCCAAAGGCACCAGGTGTTTAGGTAAGACATAGCCTACACAGGGCCACAAAAGGAAACATTTGAAGACTAAAAGATGGTGGGTTTGGAAGGGTTTTTTGAGGTGGGCATGTAGAATGGATATTTTTGCCCTCGATGAGGGAAGAGAATGATGCATCTGACTCCATCTTATCAGAAGGCTAAATAATTACTTTATTATACTATATTATTCTATATTAAATTACACTATATTACATTACATCTAAACTGAATCTGCCAAGCACTCAACCCTGCACACAACTGCTCACACTGCACAGAATTTTGTGACTCTCACCCAACAGTCCCAACACACACTCTTGGCCCTGGTAGGGCAAGGAAACAAAGCACCATCACTTTGGGTACACAATCTCCCTGTTGCATTCTACTTTGGCACAAACACAAGCACAGCAAATGAGATAAGAATTGTTTTTCCTTTCTCTGAGGTTCAGAGAATGTGAATCTCTGAAATTTTCTTGGGAAGAATTGTGCCTTGCTTTTCTCTGTGAAGAGAAATGTGGCTGCAGGCACGGTGTCAGGAGCATACAACACATAACAGACACGATTCCCTCCTCTGTCTGTATGCTGTTATACAGGACAATCTGGTTTTTTGTACAGGTGTATTCGAGTCATTCAGAAAAAAAGATCACAATCTCTTGGTGTCCATACCACTTCCCCTTATTTTAAAAAGAAAATAAGCCTCTAATCTTGTCTAGACAATACTTCTAAGATTTCCTTCTCATCATGTCCGAACAATCAACATTCATGTAATAAGTAATGCCTTGATATTAACTAAATCTCCAAGGTATCTTTTCATGGAGTTTTCATAGCATGGGCTGATTTATTTAATTGATGAATAGCTTTGTATGTGCTTATTTTTAATCCTACCCATTTATCTTATGAAGAATTGCCGTTTGTAATTATTCCAAAGACCTAATATAAATATTTTTAAGATAATAATGAATGGCATAGCTTTTAGCAAGCCTTTTAATGTTTGTAAAACAATACTCTAATTATTCAGAATAAAATATTTACTCAGTTATTACAAAAAAGCTTGATATTTTACTTGGTCTCACATGAATACAGTGAATCCAACTGGCTGAATTTCTCTTTGAAATCCATGAGCACATACCTTTCTTTTAATCACCTTCTCATACTTCAAAACCTGCAGAATGCACTTGAAGATCTCTATGTCATGAGTTAAATATGAAATACTACCAAAGAGACCCCTGTAGCATTTTACCTGCTCTGTCATCTTCTGCATCCAACTGTTGTGTCACATTGAGAATTTAAATTGGAAGGCCTTGCTGCCAGGGAGGTTTTTTTACTAACTGGCAGAACAGCTTCATTGTCCACTGCTAAGGCTCCTTGTGCTAATGCACTACAAAGAGTGATTATTATTTAATGAATACCTGTAGTCTCCAGGATGGTTCATTGAGGTTATCACTGTCAGTTACATTTTCTAAGCTTACATTAAAAATTACAGGGATAGCTACTCCCTTGTTCACTAAAGAGGACAGAATATTTTACCACTTAAGCAAAGAGTGTGCACAGATACCATCCATAGTTGCAGTCTCAAGAGTTCTTAAAAATAGCAAGGAATCCATCTCTGGGTGCCTGATCTTAGCCTGTGATTCAAAATCCATTTTTAGGCCATTAAATAGGCAAAGGAGTTTGTAAAAGCCCTTATTATCTAGTCATGTCACACAAGTCACTGTCTGCCCGTGGAATCCATCAGTCCCCTATCATTGGAGATGACTCATTTCTCTTTATCCAAGTTCACAGACTGTAGAGGCTATTATTTTGATAATAGGCCTTCAGGTGTTTCCATTTTGACATCTGAAGCTTTTCAAAAGACTTCAGAAGACTTTAAAGAAATATTCAAACCATCCAGACTCAAATATGAAGAGAGACTCACCTATGGCTATCCATTCTCCCCATCTTCCCTCTTTTCTTTTGAATCTTCCAGAAAAAAATTTCAAGTGAGATTTTCATTTTTTCAAATTCTTTTCAACAAGTGAGTTTTTTTGATTTGAGATTGTAAAGCACAATTTTAATCTCTTAATTTTTGGCCAGTCTAATCAGTATCTTAGCTTGTGAAATGATTTTTTAATTTTTTTTAAATTCCATGCTTATAAGAAAACGCTAAGAAAAATGGTTGTGAATTTCAACAAAATTTTTCCAAGTTTTTCATTCATCTGTGCTTCACTATCCCACATCCTGCTTCCCAGTTCACTGTAAGGTTTCTTGATCATTAAGGAAATTGTCATCACGCACTTGATATCACTTTGACTAATCTCAGAGGCTTTTCTGAACAAGCAATACCCTTTATATCCATTATTTTTAAAAAGTAATCAACAGCAGAACACATTTATTGTTGGATTTTTATCTCTCTGGAGTGTTCATTCAACATACAACCAACTTTGAGCAAGAACTGAGGGGTTCTGAACATCAGTGTGTTCTGAAAACTGATAAAACCAGCATGGAAGTTCTTTCAGCCTATGGAAAAGCTTCAAGAAAATTCTTCATTGTGAAAAAGCACTGGTAATTTTGCCTCAAAATTTTGGGAGCTTTCCTTCCTTGGCTTCTGCTGTTTAAACACAATGAGATTTCAGATTATCATGTCTATTAAACTAAATCTCACCTAAATTTTGCTTATTCTACACTTTGTGTCTAACTGCATCTTCCCATAAAAGCTCTCAAGTGGAAATGCAACTACTTGACTTTTCAGGTTATAAGAACTCCTTTTCCCTCTCTTCTGTTAAAGGAGAAAAAGACTGAAAAGCTCTAACTGTTCATAAAATTTATTGTGCTCGTAATCCCGTAAATTCCAATTTCACTGCTGTTTTTATTGGCTGAAAAACTTACTCAGGCTTTACTCATAAATTATGTATTTAAGAACTGAGTACAGACAGGATCTTACAATCCATACTTACAAATCAAGTCTTACACAAGTATCTCTTCCTGTATCATCTGGTAATTCTTTCAGCAACACAGATTTGTATGTCCAATATTAGGGTTTCTTTTTTTTTTATTTCTTTGGGGTCTGTGTATTTTTAATCAAAAAATAATTAAAAATATCCTTGCAGCAAACTCACACTGGCACTGCTGCAGTGTGAGTCCCCATAAACACACTTTCATGAGTTCACTAGGCCAATAAGTGTAGTCAGTTGTTTACTTTTCACTTGCATAAATTTCTGACTTGGCAAGTCTACAAAATTTAACCCTTTGCCTACACAAGTAGACCCTGTGCACACAAGCAAAAGGTGGCAAGGAGGTGGAGAACAGCAACATTCCTGCAGCCTACTTAGCACTGGAATTGCTGGAGGAATGATTTTCTGAATGCAACCCAACACAGCCATTTAGTTAAGCATGAGCTTGGACTCAGGAGGCTCTTTAGACAGTTGGTCACAAGAGATTCCTGCTCTGAATTGTCCCCTGGGGAGGCATCCAGGTCTTGCAGGCTACAGAAAAAGCCTGAGTACTTCTAACACACGTGGTTAAGCTCAAACCCAAAGTGCTGTGAGCGCTGTGATAAAATGAAAAAAAAGGAAAGCTCCATAATCTGGCAGTGTTGAGTGGGAGCTCTGCATGCTGGGCACCTCAATAGGTGAGAACTAGTTCAGAAGTTACCAGGTGAAAGGTCAGACAGTGGAAGCATCTTCTTTAAACACATCAGATTTCACTCAACAGTCTGAGAACAGTCATTGCAGATTTAGCCTGCCTCTTTTCTCAAGGGAGTTTAAAATAATATAGCTCTGCAGAAACCCAGATTGCCACCCCTTGTCCTGTTCAAACAAGGAGTACACATAGCAGTATGCTGTGCCCAAAATCAATTACAGTAGCTTAATGATTAACTGAAAAAAAATGACTGATTATATCATTGTTCTATACGCAATTTATTTAGAACCATAGAGTCTTTGGATATGTGGAAAAAAAGCCGAACACCAGTTTGATGATATTTTCAATATTCTAATTTTATCATAATGATTTAAGGCGTTTATGACTGCTTTAAACTGGAAAGCACATCTCCAGCTTCCAGACCTATAAAAAGCAACAAAAATGTGTCCTATTGAATATTAGGCACAAGTCTATGACTTTTTTAAAAAGCTCTGAATATTAATGAACAATTTCTGAAAAATTGCTTAAAACCTTCTGAAACGGTAACTCGAATCACAACATTAACAAATTTGAGTTCCCTGTAATGATAAGGGTCCAAAAGATTTAGGGCAGTTTTAAAAGAAACAGAAACACTGAGAGTAAAGCTTCTCTGATGCCACTCAGGATCAACTTATTCCTAGATAACAAAATACCAGCCAAGCATGAGATTTGCACCTTCACTTCAGATTTCTTGCACATGAACTTCTTCCTGCCTTATCAATGCAGCTACCAAAAGGCTTAGTGAGTGCAGCTGGATCAGAGTCTCTCACTGGAGTTCTGACTGAAAACTTAATTGTTCGTGTCCATGTGCAGCAGCAAGTCATGCCTGCAGACTCGTGATAAATTTAACTGCAGAACAGGAAAAAAAAAAAAATTAGGGGATAGATAAAATATTAACCTCCATCTGTAAGAGTTAATGTGCCAAATTATATTACATGTATTATGCATAGAACTTAATTTTATTTATGCTGTAAATCAAATGGCCTGATCAAAAGGAGAAATACTCTACCTGCACTTCAAGCAATATGGGTCAGTTTAAACATGCTTAATTCTAGCGTGTCCCTAGCAAATTTATTTCTGTCATTTAGATCAAAGGCATGTATTTGCAGCATTTTCTATGCCTGCTCTATAGATGCAGATACATTACTTCCATAAGACCTGCTACAAACGCTATTGTAATTGCTCAAAAAATGCTAAAATCACAGGATTTAATTCTGTGAAAGATTCTCTTTAATAAAATATTGCTGGTTTTCTCTTAAGACTGGGTCATTACTTATTCTTTTCATGCAGTTCATTTCAGAAGTTTCAAAGTGTTTGACAATAACAAAAAAATCAATTAAAAGCCCAAAGACAACACTGCAGTAACATGAAAAGAAATATAATAAATGCAAATTTTTAAATTATTCAAATTAAAAGTTTTATAGGTATCCACAGTAATAAAAAATAATAGAAAGCCTTCAAAGAAGAAAAAAAGGCAACAGAGGGTTTGAAGACTGATATTTAGTTTAATATCTGTAATTAGTTTCATAATTTGGCAATACTTTTGCCTCACAGGATAATGGCAGTTGTCTACAGAAATTGCATATGCATTTGCTCAAAACTAGTTTTTCTTTTAACTATCTGTGCACCAACGTGCAGCTCCTGATGCTCTATCTACTGAACATGAAAATGTTTTGTGCTTTTTTGGATGCACTTGATCTTTAAATCTCAAGGTAACTTAAACAACCCCAGCACTGGGCAGGAGGAAAATTATTTTTTCTCTTTATAACTGGGGAAACTGAAGGATAGGATTCCTACCTTCAGACATTCCACAGGGTCCTGAGTGAAAATTAAAGCACGGTGGTGACAAACAGCCCCGGTTTGCAGTGATGTATGGGGGGGCTCCAGAGCCTCGCTGTGCCAGCATCATCAGCAGCAGCCCTGCTGCACTCACTCACCTGTGAACCTGAAGACCTCTGCTCTTGCTGCCTGTGTAAATGCTGGGCTGCATGGTTTAATCCCTGGCTGGGCTGCATGATTTATTCCCTGACAGCTTATTATGGCACTGTATCTAAAACCCCACGTTATGGAGAATTTGATGGCCTTTATTGTGACACAAGCTGGGAACCTCACCGTGTATTTTCCATCACTCCCTCTCACAACAGCACCCTGGTTTTACAGAGTGAGAACCCATAACAATGGAATTAGGAGCTGAATGTAAATTCACCTGGATCAAGATGCTGCACTACCCCAGAGATAATGGAGAAATTAGCATAATGAGGCAAACAAATGCTTTAGAGTCATAACTTCCCCTCCAATGCCTCTTGCAACGCTTCCTTTGCTCTGCTGAGTTCTGAAACCATCTCAGGGCTGCTGACAAGCGAGTGATAAAGGAAAAGAATAAAATGTTGCCAACAAATGCTGCCCATTCCTTTTCATGCTCTCCACACACATGAACTGGGCTACAGAAAAGTAGAAACAGTCATGCTGGGTTAGAGTGAGACAGCTAAATCCTGCCTCCAACTGCAGCCTGTGGCTGATGCTTAGGGGACATGGGAGAAACAAGGAAGGACAGACTGGTCCTGCTTAGCCAACATCACTGCTTTTGGCAGTCAGAAGTTTAAGGATTTCCTGAACTATCTGCCATTCATCTGGAACCAAGTTCTAAAATTTAATTACAACTTTATGAAAAAAATGCATGTTTTAGACCTTTTCCTTGAAAGCAGGTGGGTTCTATTCTTCTCCTGAATAAATTGTTCACAGTCACCTTTGAAATGACATGTTTTTATTGTGATCCTCTTTCTTGTACATGTTGTGTCCACTGTTTTCTCAGAGGAAATAAATCCTTGTATATTTGATAACATCCACCTCTTGTAAATACTTCCTTTACTCATAATGCTCTATCTCACCTTTACACCAGGCATTAATCATCACAGCTGATAATTACTATGATTAAGAAACACTGACACTCAAGTTTAAAAAAAAAAAATCTCATTTCATAAGTGCTTAGCTTCCTAAAGGAACTTTCTGTGCATACTGTCAGAAATCCCAGTTCACCAGCACTACAGCTATTCCAGCAAACTCAGGAGCCAAAACCATTCCTACTCACAAGAATTTCTCTCCCTGCAGTTATCAAACCATTAAAATTGCCCTTGTCACACCTTTGGTGCAGTGACCCGGCACTTTTTGGAGAGTACTATCTGCAGTGCAGCCCACTAGGTTACATGTGTTCCCCATGGGCATTTTGGATGCAATCCATCCACCTCTGGATGTTGGGAGTGTTTAATAGCATGGCCAGATGCCACCTGGTGGCCCCAGGGCCAGTGAACATACCATGGCACTGCTCATTGCCAACGTGGGTTTAAAACAAGCCCAAAAGAACAAGGTTCTGCAATGACAGAATGAAGCATGCTTTAACTTCCAGCTTCCATTTAACTTCCCACTTATTGGAAGAGCCTGTATTTGATCAGCATAGGCTCACACAAGCAAACCTCCAGATTTGGGATGTTCTTGAAGATATGGGGCTCCTGCGTCCTTCTGCAGCCAACTAGGTCAAGCCCATGCCATTCATAAATGTTTAACATAAAGAGAGTGAACCACTAAGTGAGAGCAGCTCAGCCCACTGCCAGGATCATAGTTTCCTCTCTTTTGTGCTTAAGGTGCCCTACAAATTTTTAGTAACAGTTGTTTGGGGGTTTTTAAAATTAAATTATTTAAAAATTATTTAATCACAGTTGAGATGCTTATTTGTATACCAAATAATATCTTATTTTTTATTTTAAATTATCATTGAATAATTTTTAATTATATTTTTTCCTTCACAGGAAGGAGGTAAGAGATAATATATTTCTTCTACTCTAAAAATTAAAACCTAAAAAATACCCCAACCCAAATTCTTTCCTACTTGTTATCTTTCCAGGCAGCCTTTTATTAAAGATGTGCTTTAGCATGGTGAACTTCCTCACTTTCTTTCTTAGCTGGTAAGGCTGCCCAGCTGAGTATCCAGGTTTTCAGCTGTATCCTCCAAACCACACAGCTTGGAAGATACAGCTGAATTGAACTGAGGGCTTGTTGAATAATGAATTCTGCTCTGACTTTGTGAGTCTTCTCATCCAACAATTATAATATTCCATTTACAAACCTGACCACCTTCTTATTGATACACAGACTTTCATGCAGTTGTTATGTATTAGTGTGAACATTACTTCTACTCTACATTCTTGCTTTCCTTTGTGTTTCTCCCATGCCTGTTGGTTTTTGTAAGGTTTGGCTGCTGCCCTGCTCTAGAAAGTTCAAAAAGCTCCAATTTCGCTAAGCCCTGCAGAAATGTGCCTTGTTCAATTTAACTTTAGGTGACACCCATCTCTCTAGTTCAATTTAACTTTAGGTGACACCCATCTCTCTAGCTTTGGAAAACATCGTCACCTGAGTCTGCATAAGAGGGTCCTGCTGAGTTTGTGGACAGAAAAGGGCATTTTATAAGACAGTATACTCCAGACCTCTGAAATCACAAGAACCAGCTAAGATCCAGACTTTTAAGCTCTAGCCCTCTAAAATTAGCTGAAGTAATTCTGTTTCACTTACTTTTTTTTTTTCAATACCACCTTCCTCAAAAGCACACAAGGAGAGCCAATTCTTTGATTGCCCTGAAAAACAGTAGCAGAGCAACACCTGAGAGCTCAATGTGTTGTATTTTCCCAAGTGATTAGCAGTCCATGAGTGCCAACCTGTAAGTACAAATCATATTCAATTACCATCAATCTGGAGCAGAAAATAAGGACATGATTGTTCACAGAGGTTTAGTGTGTAATTCTGTCTATTTCAATGATTTCTCCAGAACATACCATACACTTCCAGGCACTTAATTTATAGTGTGGTCTAAAGAACAAAATTGTCCTCTTTGATGAGCTGTGATCAAATACATTGCCAGCCTAAGATGGAATGAATTTGAACCAGCAGCATGAGTTTCCTTGAGCCATGAGGGAGGAAGTGGTAGCAAGAGACAGCAAGGTTTGTTATGTGCTGTGTTCACATTCAATCAATCATGTCCCTGCTCTGTGACTCAATTCACCCTTGTGCAGAGAGAGAATTCATATTTTGTGGGGGGAAAAAAAAAAATCTGTGAAGTTTTATGGCACAGAATTACACTTTGCTTTCAAATACACAGAAACTTCTGTTTGTTTCACACCTGGAAGTGAAATCAGACTTCAGCCCTTGAGGTCCACGTAAATAATTTGAGACTCAGTTTGAAAAGGGCTAGGAAGGTGTGCATTAATATTTAAAGTTGTTTTGCATGGCATTTTCTGGGACATGTTTTCAAATCATTGACATTATCCAAACATGCCACATTTCTTCTTTAGCAAGGTTTTACTGTGGGATTATCTTGATTGATGTGGATAACAGTATTGCTGTGAAGAGATGTTTTTTATGCATGCACTCCAGTTTCTGTTAACAACTGTAAAGATTAGGGGTTTATACAACAGGTATTAACAGACTTTTCCTGTTATTAACAATTTAGGTCAGTATTTTGCTTTTTATTTTATGCATGAAGGTTTTATGATTATGTATTCCAAACGATTCTGCTTTCTTGTTTGATTTATTGTTGAGCAAGCTTACTTAAGTCCTTGCTCACTTTTTAATATTTGAGGAATTCAAAAAGGCTGCAAGCTCGAGGAGGGTCAATACTTTATACCATCCATTTAGGATGAATGTAAAATGTGTTTCCATTTTGCTTTGTGTTACTAAAAACCTCATCAGTAAAGTCATCAACTTCATGAGCATTGCTGTTAAAATGATGTTCTGTATGACACACCAACAGAGTGTCACAAAGTGACTGTCACAGCTGAATGAACTGGGCTCTGTTCAAGGCTGTGCCTGGTACTGGGTGAGAGAAGGACAGGAAGTGCCACTCAAATACATGAAATTGCATCTCATTCAAAGATTTCAAGAATCTTCTACCTTGAGTCCCAGCATATAATGTTCCTCCCTTGCTCATCTTCTCTCAAAAACCTCAATTAAGTCTTTACTTTTGTTTTTGTCAAAGAACTCAGAAACTTTTTACACACTTTTCTGAAAGAAAATCTATGCCCCATCTATTCCTCACTATCTGCAGATCTGAAAGTTAAAAAGATATTTTTCCTCATGGTAAAAGAACCATCAGGGGGTTAAAATTAAAAAAAAAAAAAAAAATCAGAGCAATCCATTGGGCTGAAATACGTGCATTCACTTCACTTCCAAGCCTGGAGCTTCCAAAAAATTTTGCGTTTGCATAATAAAAGGAATGAATGTTCAAATGAGAAATTTTACATATAAATAGGTTTCTTACAAATCACATATGTATATAGCTTTAAAAGCATCCCAGAATCTTGATGGCTGTAAAATGTTTAGTTGTTGACCTCACTTCATTCTTGCTAAGGAGAAACAGATGTATGTAATTGAAATTATATGTGGATTTAAAGTTCTGCCTAATTTATGGATTTTGATACATCTCTTCACTATTATACAACATAAGAGGATTTCTTTCTTGCTTGCTTTTTTTTTTTTGGTTTTATTTTTTTAGCTTTTTTCATTTTGATGTAGCTGTATATTTTTTGAGGCTGTCAATGCTATGGGCAAGGGTGTAATTTTGGCACAAATCTTTGCTCTAGGATGTGTATACATCGTGTATTTGGCCCAAACACAGGGCAATGACATCATCTACTATCTGGGCAATTAAAAACCCCAAAAATATAAATTATGTTGCCCTCTATTATTTTTGAGTACTGCAAATCCAGTGAAGATCTCTGTCTCATGAACAGAAGGGAATTAGAAGCTCTTATGAGAAAATAAGAAGTATTCCAGAGCTAGGGTGCAAAATCTCAATTAAAATGACTAGCAGTAGTTCCATGAGGTAAGATCAGTGGCATTTGAAATGTTTTTCATTTTATCAAACAAAAGGAACAACACCAGAAGCTAGCACTGTTTGATGGCATCACACCATGACATCAAGGGGAGCAGGACTTGGCTGACCTCAGCTGCTGTGATTGTCTTGCCTCTCTTTTGAAATAACTAGGGTGGGAGGGTTCCCCTAATATATTTCCAATTATTTCAGAAATATGTTTCCTTTACACAAAACCAGGGAATATTCTCTGCTGGTGCAGGACCATTCCAGTGTGCTCAGTTATAAGCCAAGTGTATTACTTGCTTTTGTTTGGAAATTAATTAAAAGTACAGTTTTCTTTCACAAATTAAAGAACAATTAAGAAAAACACAAACAGCACAGTTCCCTTTAGACTCAGGTGATAAAATTTCTTTTAAAACCACATGATGTAAACACCTTCCCACAGGATTAAATCTTCTCTGTCACATTAACATTGACCTAAGCTCTGTGAAATGAGTAATTTCTACAGCAAAGCCCTGTTTGGCAATATTACACAATATTTTCTGGAACCCTTCCCTCCAGCCTACTGAGCTGACACCATGGCAAGTCTCAGGATCTACTGTATCAGACAAGGTTAAACCTTCAGGAACCTTAATTAGTCTACTGAGCATTTGCTAAGAAGTACATAAACAAAGAGAAAGAAAAATAAATAAAGGCTACCAAGTATAGAAGGGAGTATAATAAGAAGAATAAAGTACATTTCTCAAAAATTTGAGACAGAATTGGAATACCAAATAATTGAACATTTAAGGTAATTTTTAGGCAACGCTATTCACAGTGGGGAATCATCAAGATTTTGCATGACTCAGACAGACAGTACACTTAAAATATCATTATATTTTTAAAAAGCCAACCAGCTTTTTTCAACTTTCCTGCTCAGAGAAAGAGAGAAACCTAACCTATGTGCCCACAAACACATAATTTTGGGGTACAGTCACAAGCTGCTTGGAGTTGTGTTCTGAGACAGATGCCTAAGTTTCTTGTCCCCTGAACCTTCTGGCAGGGAGGAAAAGGAGTTGGGACCTACAGAGCCTAGCCAGCCCAAAGAGGGAGCCCTTACAAGCTCTCTTGAGCTGGCTTTCACACACTGCAAGCAGACAGAGCCATCTCAGGACACCGTGTAAAATTCCAGTGCCTGGCTCACACAGTGAAGCTCTACCTCCATCATGAGGAGCTGAACATTCCCAATGATGCTTTTCCTCACACCACTGTCTTCCATGGCCATTGGTTCTGCAAATTCTGGAAAAATGCAAGGAGATAAATTTTTCAAGGTCATGTAACCAGATTTCTTCAGCAGGTGGTTTGTGGCTTCAAGTGAGGGGCTGCCCACCTGAAGAGGATGGGGAAATTATGCTAGAAGAGAACCTCGAGGTTTAAATTAACTGTCACACAAAGGAAGACTGTGCAAACTGAGTGAAATGTCAGTGCCAAACAACAGAGCCCAAAAGCTATTTAAAAATACCATCCCAGACACTAGGAGTGCCTGAAAAATGGTGAGAGGGGTTCTCAAAAGGAGACTGAAATCATGACAGCTTGTCCACTGGCTTCAGATCATTATGGCAGACCAGGCAGGTAAGATTTTGCACTAACTTGTCTCAACAAAGGAATGGATAAAAAGAATAATGACTCTGTACAACCAAGTGTGTTTACTTATGAAGTTTAGATTCAAAAATATTTTCTGGAGCGAAGTTTCACAATTTTTTATGAGAATATTAGTTTAAGAGACATACTGTGTCATCTTACTGCATTTAAAAGGGAAAATATCTTCTGGATGCATAAATGTAGTAGAGAATTTTGCAAGAATTAAAATATCACCATGTTAAATGGTGATATTGAATGGTGATATCTTGCATTATAACAATGCAAGATAATGCCATTCTCATGACCAAGAAAAGTTTCACCATACATTTCAGATATATTAAACTCTCAGACTGGAAGGTAGATATCTTCTCCTTTCCAAAATCAAGCAAATAGAAAATCAAGGCAAGTCCACACTAACTCCCAACAAAAAATACAGAAAGAACAAGAGTTCCAATGATTAGTTCATGCAATCACTGAAATTTTCCATTTGAAAAGACCTCTAAGATCGAGTCCAGCTGTTAGCTCAGCACTTCCAAGCACTGCCACTAAACCAGGTCCCCAGGTGCCACATCTACATGTTTTTTAAAAGTCTACAGGGGAGGAGAATTAACCACTTCTTTTGGCAGCTTGTTCTCATGCCTGACAAGCCTTTCACTGAAGACAATTTTATTATTATCCAATCTGAACCTCTCCAGTGCAGCACGAGGCTGTTTCATCTCATGGTATAACTTGTCACCTGGGAGAAGACACCAACCTCCACCTCACCACAATCTCCTTCCAGGTACTGATCTGCTTATCTCAAAGTGGTTGCTTCTTATTTTCCCACAATATTTTAACCATTTTTAGTTTCCCAATATTTTGCCCAACAAGGAGCTTTCTGGCTTTGCAGCCCAACAATTAGAACACTCAGATCCAAATCCAATCTCTCTCTGAACCAGACCAAGAAAAACGAAGAATTGTGGGCTAATGCCCTCTCAGTCTATAATTTCTTTTCTATTTACCACTTGGATTCATTAATACAGCAACCTGGGAATCCCCAGAATGTTCTTAGCAGCAGGCTGTAGAGCTACTTTTTGTGCTGCTGACCAAAAGAGATGCTTAAACATTTAATACATAGCAGAGATGTTGCCCCAGAAAGGTACAACATTCTGCAATAGCACAGAACTCCACAGCCTGGCCATTTGCTTTTAAGTTAAGTTTGGGGGAGAAGTGCATGTCCTTAAAATCAGTAGAGATTTGGACTGCTTCTGATCCAATATACATAAGAAAACATGCAGCACCTGTTTTGTGATAGCCTCTGTGTCGCCCTAAAATCTAGCTTTTGCTTTTATCTAAAATGTCTGGGAATTATTTTTATTATTTTTTGTTTGAAAAAAGCATTTTGCTTTGATTAGCTGGGGAAAAGAAGTGGGGAGGAGTAAAGAGAGATCTGTTTCTTGTTAGCTGGAACCATTTTAATTTATTTATTTTTAAGTCGGTCACCGAACTGACAAATCAATTTATTGCAAATCTCCTGCCCTGGAGTCAAAGCAAGTTGCACATATGTAGGCAAAATTTGGGCTTTGCTTTCCAACTGCAGGCTCCACAGGCTCCATGTCAGCCAGTGCCAAGGGGTAAACCATAGGAAGAAGCTTCATGGAGATTAAGAGATTACAGTAGCTCTGCAAAATGTAGGTAAAAGACAAGGAATCTTAATTTCTTTAATTCCTTAAATGGAATATATTGGAGAAAAATATATTCTATTTCTATTTTCATAAAAGCAAGTAATCACCAGTGTCACAAAGCATTGTATCACTACACACATATTCTAACAACAAAGCAAATGTATCCATGAAGAAACACCTACTTTGCACTATTTTACAAATGCACCTTTCACTTTCTAATTCAGTAATTGTACAGCAACTAGCAGGAGCAAGCTATGCAATAAAGAAGCAGAATTGTGGGATTTTCTGCAACCTAAAGCAAAACATAAATACCTGGAGCAGATTTACTACTTTGCCATTTGCTGTGACCAGCCTGCACCTACAAAAAAAATATTGCTAGGTACCTTCCTGATCATAAGTAGGAAGAATTTTCTGCTTGCTATTTAAATCCCGTGTCAGTAACAGACCAAAACTGACATTCCTTGTTCTGTGGAAGGCATGGATGGTTTCTGGATTAACCCTCTCTGAACACATCATGTTCAATAAGAGGAAGCAGGAAGAGCAGCAGGAAGAAAGAGAGCATCATGTTGAATAAGAGGAAGCAGGAAGAGCAGCAAAGCATCTCCTATCCACAGGGATACCACAAGGAGGTGGTGTGTACTGTGGCAGATCAGTTTGGATCTCTGGGAAGCTTTTGGAAAACCACTGAGGCGTGTTCTTGGAAAGCACCGCTTGAAATGGCCCCTAAAGCAACACAACACACGCAGAACAAAAACCCACCCGTGGCTGTGCAGACAGCTTCCCCCACAGCTGGTGTGAGGCTGTGCAGACAAGTTGGTTTTGCAGGTGACCCCACAGAGGTGAGGTGCTCCCAGCTTTTCACCTCCCTGAGGAAGAGAGGGAAGGCAGCCCCTGCCTCTGTCTGGCCCGCAGCGCTGGGTTTAGGGACCCAGTGGGCTGATGTAATTGCTACAGCTGACTGGTAAAGCTGTGGCACAGTGTGCCTTCAGGAATTAAAAAGACAGAAAGAACAAATCTGTTTATCCAGCCTGATGGCATCTATAGAATTCGCCTAAAATCGGAGAAATTCAGCATCAAACCAAAATATGCTGTTTCAGTTGTTGTTTATTTTAGGAGGATATACAGGTGCAATTTAGGGTTCCAGCAGCAAATAACCACCACGTTTGAAGAAACATTGTTTCAATGACAAATTAAGCTCATTAATAACACCTATCTTGGTTTTTATCTGAACTTGTTCTCCCAAATGTGAAATTGACCCATGGCGTTCACAATGTGCTTGAATACTGCCTATTCTCATATTTGAACTAAGAGTCAAATTATATAGATATAAACAAAATAAATCAAAATATTACCACTTCCCTTTGGAACCAGCTGTGTACTTCACAGTTCCTGTGAAACCACCTGGCTTTAAAAGCACCTGGTTTTAAATGTGACATTTTATTAGCATTTAATGCGGCATTAGAAAAGGTATTCTCTTCTAGCTGTGGAAGAATTTTAAAACACCAGGAAGAAAACTCTTCTCAGCAAGAAATCAAAAATGATCCAGCCACAGAGTCTGAAATCTGCACCTTGGTGTAGGTTTAATTTCTCAGACACTGGAGGGTATGAACATGATTTGGGACAGGCAGGGGGGTGTGGCAGGGGTGCATTCAGCAGCTCTATCATGAATAATCTCGTTCTTGATGGAAGATAATGGCACATTATGGCCTCTCACTTTAACAGCCCTTTACACTGCCACAAAGTCATTTGTCCTGTGTTTGGTTAATAAAATATCTTTGGGCCAGTCCCATCTCTGCAAACAAAGGAACTCTCCCCAGGAAGAGGAAACCCAAACTGAAACCTGGCACTGCCACTATGACCTCTCTGCTCTCTGGGGTTTTCCCTGGGGCCCTTCATGCATTTGGCACCCCCCAGAGCCCCAGCACTCGAGTTCTCACTCTCACTCCCCCACATTCCTCCTGCATCATCTTCCAATTCTCCCTCTCCTCTACTCACCCTCCTCTTTGCCTTTACCATCTCCCCTTGCCTCATGATGACTGAAAAATCCTCCCCAAAAAATTCCATTAAAATGTTTTCAAAATTCTGTAAGCTCTGAAAAAGAGCTCTCCCATGATGAAAAGTAGCAACAAAAAAATCAAAGCCCACATGTTCTCTACAATAACTGCAGTCACTCTATTTATCATTCTTTTTCTTTCCATCCCCTTCTTCATACTCTTTTCACTGTTTATTTGGATATGATTAATTTGTTTTCATAAAGCATGTGGGAAGTTCTAAAAATCTGTAAAACAAATTTTCAATATCAATAGCCTACTGATTAGTCAGGATATTATATAAAACACATCTTTTGACTTTTGCCTCCATCCCAGTGAAAACCTCAATAATGTAAGTATCCTAATGCTAAAAAAAAAACCTCTTGAAAGATTCAAGATGCCATACTGAATGGATAACTCCACAAATGTTTTAAATCAATTTATGTAATTCAAATTCAGGGCTTAATTTTATGGTGAATTTCAATTCTATCATAAAGGATGTTAAACTCTATGTGTCTTTTTTCACCTCATGCTTCTATCAGTAATAAAAATCTGTTTTTCATAACAAGTAATTATGAACAAATCATATTCATTGAAAAGATTCTGTCTGTGGTGGAAAAGAAAATGTTCACCAAAGGAACCTTCATCATATTTAGTAAAAAACACAAAGCAATCAAGGTCCTCAGATGACATTCCAGTACTTAGATTAGAACTTCTTCATTATGTTACAGCAATCTCCTATGCTGCTGGAGCAGCAAAATCAAAATAACTAAATAACTACACTTGGAGAATCCTTTGCTCTACCTGTGTAAAAATGAAAGAACAGACCAAAAAATTCCTTTCATCCTTTCTGGTTGGTACCAGCCAGACTCAGAGCTAGACCAGGTACTGGAGCACCTGGCAGCATGGAACCCAGGCATGGTGCTCCAGCCTTGTGTGCAGCTAATGCTAGAGCTCCAGCAATCAGATAAGGCCAGCAGGAAACCCATCAGATGGGCAGCTCACAGCAAAACCCCAGAGGGCTGCAGGAATGGAAAGGCAGCAGGGGAGGAGAACAAACAGGAGATGCTGAAACCGCAAACAACCAGAACAAACAGTGGCAACGGGGAAGAGCAGTTTAAGAAACAAACATGAAACTGAACCACTCAACACTTTATTAGCAAGACAAAGAACAGAGAGCTTCAGGCAGGCTGAAAGGCAAGCAGGAGTTAGTGATGGGTTTCAAACACTCAGTTCCAGAATAAAATTAATTCAGCAAATAAAAATTATCTTTTGGAAGGAGATTTTTTTTTTCTTTATCACTTATTTTATATTTGTCCTAATGCTGTCTGATAGAGATTGAAAATCACTCTAAGAAGAGAACATGACAGAAGTCAAGTCAGCTGGTGAGGCAAACTAGCCTCTTCAGCCAAGAACCATTTGAGTTTATTTATAAGAAGCATCCAGAATAGAAGTGTGACTTCACAAAAACCTCTGTCTTGAGTAAGAAGTGACCAATATTACCTCTTTCAAAATAAAGGAGAGGTTGTCCTTGTTCTTTTTAATTAAGCTACAGGATGAGGTGCCCTTTATTTGACCCTGTAACACAGCTCATAAACAGTCAGAACTCTCTTCCAGGCTGATGGAACTATTTCCTATGATCAGAAACCTCGGCCCCATATTCCTATCTGTCTTTAAGGAGGTGGGTTACCATATCCATCAGAACAATCCCCATTCTTATTATGGAGGCCATGAAGTCATAGAGGACAATGCTAAACTGGCAAATTCTGCAGGACATGAACAACTTTATCTGGGGAGAGAACTTCAAATCTCTGTGTCAAACGCTGACACTAGAGCTGTGTCTGTCCCTAGCATGGAAACTGGAGCTCTCAGGTGAGCACTAACCACTAAGCCTCATGTTCACATGCCTTTTCTCTCTGGCTCACTGAATCACAAATCATTTTCTGCCTAAAATAACCAAGGCCAAGGAAACTCCTTGTGCGTGAGAAGAGATTCTGAACTGGTTCAGACCTCAAGTCTTGTGGGTGAATTCTTTACCTGTGAACAAGTAAACACACAAAGAGCCTTCTGTACCAGCAACCCTTCAGCTCTGTGCTGAATGAACTATCCCATGCAATAAGCTATTTCTTGGGTGGGGGAAGGGGCACAGGTCTGTTTGGTTTGTTCTAAACTGACCTCTGTTCTTGGGGTGAGTCAGGTAGAGCATGAGGAGAGGGGACAGTGCTCTGTTTCTTCCTGTTCCCTTTCCATCTCCTCCATGAAGTACAGGAGAGATGGACACTTCATTCTGTACACACATGAACAGCCAGGCCCATCCTGTTCTGCAAGCAGGGAAGAAACAGAGGGAGAGCCAAAACAAGGAGGAGCTGGTGCTGCCCTTTAATTTGAGTCTTGGCATTTGCTCCCTCCCTCTCTGGACAGAAAAGTCTTTCTTATGGCAGAATCTGACCAGGTTATCTGGCACCTGGGAGACCTGCATCCCACATGGCACAATTTCCCCAGTACCTCCTCACCTTTCATGTAGTGGTTACATCTCATTGGTAGTTTCTACCATTTTTGGCAAGATAGGAATGTTCAATAAAGAGGTCTCTAATCAGGTAAAATATGAAACCTGATCACATTGTTGCAAGTTCAGTGTGTATGTTGATCAGAATTTAGTGTCTTTCCTCAAATCTTTTCTGTAGGAGAATAGGAATTGTTGAGAACAGAGAGTGAATATCACTTCTGCAAATTCCAAGACAAGCAGTGCCCTGTGGGAATTTAAAGAGTGCTGCCATGCAGCCTGAGTGATGGTTCTTAGAGGAAGAATGACTAAAAAAATTCCCAGATTCTGTAATTAGCCATGTTATAGTGACTGTTAAACCTGCTTCTTTCTGCATTTCTGCATATGCTTATCCAATTCAGAGATTCCACTCTCTGCTTCCAAAAAGAATTACCTGTTAGTACTGGTTACTCACTAACAAACAACCAAGATATGTGATTAAAAAGAATTTCAGCATGGCATCAATTCTCTTTAAAAGGAAAAGGAGGGGTGGGCAGAGGAAGAGAGAGATGCTGTAAGTTCAGAAGCAAAACACTGTTATTATTCTGAAGCAGGAATGACATCCTTGCATTAACACAGCATGAAATCATGGCAGCAATTTTCATGCTGTATTATTTTGTTTTTGTCAGGTCACTGATTTTCAATTTCATCAATACTATATAAAACTATGGAAGATAATAAAATGAAAAGCATCCACTCAAGAGTCCAATACTGAAGCAAGAACATGTTGCTTTTTTTGTGGATTTAAACCAACCAATCCACACACAGCAAATTTGTGTTATTTCTGTCCCTGAATAACATAAACACACCAGACCCAGAGGTCACAAAAAAGACAATATACCAAAGTAAACCTGATACAATACTAACTGTATGTTACTGGGGCTTACAGGTTCATCTTTACCTTCCTCTAACACGCAAAATAGAGAACGTATGAAGCAAAAAGCTACAGTAGGGTTTGTTTACACTCATCTAAATCCATATTCTTCAGCTTTTCCCTAACACCATCAATTTAAAGTGAAATTACCACCTGAATCATCCCAGTCTTAGATCACTTATTCTCACCACTGTCACCATGATATTTTCTGAAAAATCCCTTCTCCAGATTTTTCTCCTGACAAGCTGAGAAGCCTCAGAAAAGAAATGCAAACATTAATTTTCTGATTGCTTGGAATGTGATTTGGAGGTTTCTTACCAACAGGGGCATCTTTGATTGGTTCCATGTGAATTGTTTTACTTAATGACCAATCCCACTCCAGCTGTGTTGGAACTCAGGTCAGTCACAGGTTTTTGTTATTCATTCTTGTCCAGCCTTCTGATGTCTCCTTTCTCTTTTTTTAGTATAGTTTAATATATCATTTTCTTTTTATATAATATAATATCATAAAATAATAAATCAGCCTTCTGAGAACTTGGAGTCAGATTCTCATCTCTCACCTCATCCTGGGACCCACAACACCACAACACACCACTCAGCTGTTCTCTGTGTTTTGGCTGTATCATTACACCTGATCTGAGGTCTCCTAAACCACAAGTTATGGCAAGATACAGAAATAAAAGTGAGACACATGCTATTTTCAAAGCAAGCCTGCCAAGCCCCCACCCATGAGGATGTCACTCCAGGAAGAAAAGCTCACAGAACTGTATTTGGGTAGCAGAGACGTCCCTAGAGATACACCTCTTCTTTTGGAAGCATTTATGAGGTGCTTTGCCTAGAGAAGGGAGGAAGGGAGAACAAAAACCAAGGAGCTGTCACATACAAAACATACCAAGGAGCTTGGGGTTTGGCAACTTGGCCATGAAATATGTCAGTATCTGCTTCTCTAGGTCACAGCTGTGCCACCAGGCTCTAAACCCCTGAGCACCTTATCTGAGCATCTTCACAAAGCCTCAACCCAAGAAACTTTCTTATGAAGGAGGCACCAAACTTTCAGTTTTCCTCTCAGGCATACACCTGTGCGAAATCAGAGATGATTTTCCAAGGAGATATGAGCAACTTCTTTTTCAGAGAGGACTGGAAGCTCCTAAAAGCTTTCCCCAGTGGAGGAAAAGGGCAGCAGGGAGATGGACACACCCAGTCCTACTCCCTTTATGTTCCAGTTGTACCCATTGAAGGCACATCCCTCACTGACCCTGAGTCCTACCTGCTGCTCTCATTCCCCAGGACTCTTCTGAAGCACTGAAGAAATCCAAGTGTTTTGGCTGGAAGGGACATAATGCCCAGCCCTATTCTGGATGGATGAGGAGTGAGCCATCCCATAGTAAACACAGCCTCCTGGGAAGGAGGAGTAGTACCTCTACCTTCTTTGTCAGAGTTGAACCATGAACAATTGCTGTGATATCCTCTCCATTGTCCTACAAATAATTGCAGCCATATATTTCCCCTGTTAAAATGTTGTGGGAGAAAATTAGACATTCCATGATTTTTTTAATACAACTGGATCCTTCCCATCGCTACTTGAAAATAATTAGTCCTTCTTCAACACTGAATGATTAAAATGTAACTAACACCACACTTCTTTCACATGATCAATGTTGGTACAATGAATAGTGCATGAATTAATAATGTCTAGGCACTTTTTCTAATTGTTTCCTAATGTTCTGTTATTATATATTCATTTGATATTCACTGCAATGCTAGTGATCACCATTTTTTAATTTCTTCCACAAAAATCACAAAATTTGCCTCTGCTTTCTGCAAAAGAATTAAAAGAATGGAGAGCAGTCACCTGATTTCTGTCAGGTTTGGTCTCAGGTGACTGGAAAAGGGGAAGCACTGCACCCATCTTTAAAAAATTGTAGAAAGAAGGATGCTGGGAAACACTGACCTGTCAGCCTCACCTCTGGGCCTGGGGAGATCATGGAACAGATCCTCCAAGAAGCTCTAAAAAGGCACGTGGAGAGCAGGGAGGTGATTCAGGACATCCTGCATGGCTTCACCAAGGGCAAGTCCTGCCTGACCAACCCAGAGGCTTTCTCTGATGTAGAGACTTCATCAGTGGACAAGGGGAGGGCTACACCTATCAATTATCTGGATTTCTGTAAAAAAACCCTAAAAAACAACCAAAACCCTAAAAAAAACCCCACATCAACTGCAATGCATTTTTTCCAAGTGTGTAAGTCCCTAGAAGAGGGTATTTTTCTAGCTTCTGTGGTGTCCAAATTTTCCAGGTGGCATCAAATTTCTTGCTATGAGCTGCCTTTCTTTGTCTGTTTTCAGGCTGTGAAGTATGAAGAGGAAATCAGGTTAGATTGTTCATGGAATTACCGCCTTGTCTTTAGACAAAACAAAATATTCTAATAACACATATTAGCAAGCCACACACTTAGGAGGGAAAAATTAAAAGCATTGTGTAGAAACGCATTCTTTAAAAGCAGAGCACCTGGATGGGATATAGGTAACAAATGGGATATCCAGAGGAGTGTGTGCAGCACTTGTTTGGCTTTGCTAGGCTTGATCATATCTCCCAGCACAAAATCTACTAAGACAGATCACTCAAGACAACACCACAGAGTATTTTCCCCCACAGAGTATTTTCTTTAACACAAATAAAACATCCACCTTTTGTGGAAAAGCTCAAAAACAAATACAAAATACAAAAGAGAATGACTCCAGGCTTTGTTTTGTGCTGTTGTCCATATCTTCAAAATACCTTATCAAACAAAATGAAAAAAAAGTGCT
Source organism: Serinus canaria (assembly GCF_022539315.1). Classification (NCBI taxonomy): domain Eukaryota; kingdom Metazoa; phylum Chordata; class Aves; order Passeriformes; family Fringillidae; genus Serinus; species Serinus canaria. The sequence continues at coordinate 7,946,559 of NC_066317.1, read as the reverse complement.
TACATCAATATTTTATTGAAATTCTTTCAGAGAAGACTTACATGCATTATATTTTCAAGATGAGATGCAGACTATTTTACTTGCAGCAGAGAGCAATATATTGGATGATAGCTGACATTTGACTCCCAGGGTTTTTCTTTTATGAATCAAAATTCATTTATGGATAGTAAAGTAGAAGAGTGTGGCTAAGAAATCAATAAAAATGTTCTGTATTCTAGTTATGGAACATAGAGATAACCTTAAATCAACATTAAAGATGCTGGCCAGTGTAAACATTGACAAAGCCAAAGGAATTATTTTAAATAATAGACTTCAACGAGCAGGTATCAACAAGCTCTGTTAGTGGAGATTGCTGCCGTCATTTATGATGGTTCTAATTTATTCAGTGTGTGAAAATGATCAGTGGCATGCAAATGATGGCCTGATTTAGAAAAAAAAATAAACTATATGACAATGTTCATCTTTCCTCTAACAACTCTAAAATAAATTTTAAAAAATAAAAAACTCTCTTTAAATACATAATATTTATTTACTGTCTCAGCCCAGCTCCATGCTAGTTGCCAAAGACAGTTTTGTTTTTATTTTCCTTACTGGCAATGAACACACTGAAATGACACTACTGAACACACGCAGCCCATGCATTAATAAATGCATAAATCAGCAATAAAGCCCAAAAAATGAGTAGAATAAAGACCTCATATTTCCTGGCTGTCCAAAACATGGCTGCTGTTGGAAAGTACTGCTTGTGTTCAAGGAGCAAAACAGCACAGCAGCAGAGAGGGGTGAGGGTGTGAGCTCTGCACATGCACAAATAAACCCCTCTCCCAGCCTGGAAAGAGAACTGACCCATCTGACCCAAGCAGAAGGGCAAAGCAGGAGAAAGGGGTGAAATCATTTTAGCAAACAGGCCCAACTGAAACAAAGAATCAACATCAACAGAAACCCTTGTAAAGAACAAGACACATTCCAAACCTATTTTTACATCAAATACTAATTCTGGGAAGAATTCTTCAACTTTGGGTTTGAAACATTCCGTTTCTGAAAAACAGGAGCCTAAGCCAACCCTTTAGACATTAAATAAAATCAATACCAAAAAAAAAAAAAAAAACAAAAAAAAAAAAACAAAAAACCAAACAACCAAACAAAAACCCCCACATTTGCATTCTGTTTTACCTCAAGGATTTTATTTTTTTTTTAACTTTTGCCTGTTTGCACACCAAGTACATTTTCCCTCATTCGAAAGGCTGCTTGAAATAGAGCTGTTCTTGAGACCTCTCAGGTAGAGCTTTAGAACATCCACTTAATTTTCAGTTTATTCAGAAACAGTTCCATTCTATTACTGTAAATGATGATGTGTTCTGCAAAGAAAGCCATCAGGAATACCTACAAGTATACAGTTCATGACTGCAGCACATATCTTATTTATTGAGTCTTCCAATAGTTGTTAGCACATATTGCTAACAAGGCTCCAGAACCTGCACTTCTGAGGATATTTCAATAAAAAAAGCACATCTATCTCTCAGAGATATATATATAAAGGACTTAAATATGCAACTTTAATGTACCCCAAAGTCAAAAGCTAGAATCAAAGGGGGAAAAAATTCCAAAATGTCTTTCTATTTTATGTTTTAAGCAACAGAGCTGATTCTTCTACATTTAACAATATTAGCAATACTGTATATTCAAAATGTCAGGAAGTCTTTGCCAGCAGGATCAACACAATGAGAAAGAGGAATAAAACATGTCCAGGCAAAATAAAGTGTTTTTCCTCCCCTTAGTCTGATATTTTACTAAGAAAGCAAAATATTCTTATGACTCTCTATTGGGAAATGCATATCAATTTCACCTTTATTTTATGAATATTTACTTAGCTGAATACCTAGTGCTGCTAATCCATATTTTATGAATATGCGTGCACACACACAAAAGCTACATGGAAATTGTTTTCCTTATAACATAAAAGAACTTTTTCTCTTGGTGAGCATTTATTATTTTGATCAGGGAGAAGAGATAAGTCCTGTCACCAGCCCAAAATATAGATCTGAATCTTGAGGAGTTTTTAAGACTATTTCCAAGCCATGGATTATTTTTTTTTTGTTGTTGTTCTCATATTGTACCTTTTGAGGAAGAAAAGGAGAGACCTTTTCCTTTTATCTTTTATTCTGTCTTTTATTATGCCCTTACCTATGTTATCTTTAGTGAATAGTAATACATTTCATAAAGATAACCTAATTATTTTCAGGACAATAAGCAGCAAAAAGCCTCAGTGGCTGAGGATAAAAATGCTTACCTTTTCACCACCCCCATCATGTGATATTTTTATATCAGCTCTTTTCCTTTGCAAGGGTGCAGGGAGAAGCATCAGAAGCATTTTCTGCTGGCATAGGAGAGAATAACTCAATATATGTGTTTCAGAAACCATTTCTCAGGATCTTTCAATTCCATTTATTTCAAATAGCACTGCCTCAAGAGTAATAAATATACAACTGCCTGGGGACAAAACAAAGTGTTTAATCTTGATGCAAGAGGTTGCACAGTTGTTAAACAAGAGAACCTCAGAATTTGTTTCTATTAGACAGAAGGAGAGAAGAATTTTGTTCAGGACACTTTCTGCCAACCAAAGGAATTATAGAATGTAGGTAGATTTTAGCAATAAAGACATTAAATAAATGTATCGTGCATGAGGATTTTTGTATTCTGACCTTAAAGCTGCCTGTTTAACTCAGCAGGAGGCAGATCAGAAAGAAAAAATCAGCAAATTTTGTAATGGAGCTGTGTGTAGACACTAATGTTTACATCCTTGTTGACTCTGGTTCAGGAAAACATGAACATGAGTACTTCCTTTACAAAAGTCTCATTGCTAACCCATTCCAGTGTATCACCACTGTAAGCACCTACAGGCTCTTGCTTTGTTCAGCTCAAAAAAAAAACCCATGCTGGCATTAAAATTGCTGCTTAGGCCTGTCTTATTTAAATTTATGTATTCAGGAATACCCTAAAGTGAGTAATTTTTTCAGTAATTTTTCAAAATATATCCTTGTCCTTCCTCAAAACGGAGATTTTTAGTTGACAAAAGGAAGAAGCAGTCCCATAAGAGAACAGAAACACCCACACTTTCACTTGAAAAGTGTCTTTAGATGTGTCAGTGTTTTGTCTAGTCATCCCAGCATACAACCTGTGTCCCAATGAACTACTCATAAATTAAACACAGACAGCTAAGGCATGAAAGAAGATTAAATGCAATATCATTCTTTAGTTTGGATGAAGTAGTTCCAGTGTATAGAAATATTAATTTATAAATACTTCTATTTTACATAATTTTTAATAATTATCTTTTTCTATTAATATAGAAATATTAATTTATGGTTTCAACCATGTTTTTCCTAATTCACTTTTTTAGCTGAAGGTAACCCCACAATTTACTGTGGCAAGACATTACTGTCCAAACCTGCCAGACATGATGGTCTGCAAGATCCTGTACAACACCACTGCTCAATCAGACATCCATGGGCCACCAAATTGGAAACTCAGGTTCTTTCCAAGAAAACAAATATGATGGCAACTTTTTCATTGGGAAAAATCTGGATTGGAAAAGCCCAAGAAATTTATTTCAAAGCAACAAAGTGGATCACAAAATGATAAATTTAAGTTTGGAGTTCTCTTTTTAGAAATGCATGCTTCTTTTTTTTTTTTTTTCCTTAACAAGGATGTCTAATTGCAGGTTTTAGGCAAACAAAGCTATAAAGGAAAAATGGATTAATGATGACACTCCTAAAATAAGGGTTTTCTTCAGTGTGATGCTTTCATCTCAGCCATAAAACAAGGTAAAAAAGCCTGAGATGAGACAACAGGGCAGCTAAATTCATTGAAAGACAAATCAATGGATGGCATCAATGATGTAAGCTTACAGAATCCATGCAGGCTCACAGAATGCCGAGTAATTGAGACCCAAAAGCTAAAAGTTCAGCAGGCAAAGATGAGAATAAAGCCTTTCTTAAAGAAGACAATGTAATCCATGACACCTGAGTATTAAAATAAAGGTTCAGTACTCCTCACCTCTCACAGAGAGAGGTTTTGTCTGAACTTTGTTTTGCACTAGCCTATGAGTAAGAAAATCAAAGCTGCTTCTCCTCACATGAACTACAGTCCAAGTAGGGGATTTCACTGGTGGGAAGACTCTGGTTTTGTTCTAAGTTTGCCTAAGTTGTAATGTGTCTTCCCCTAAAAAGAAAACAAACAAAAAACCAAAAACCAAAATATTGTGCATTAGCTAAACCAGATTTAAAAATATAGTATTCAAAATTTCAATTTTTTGTAGTAGAACAAAATGAAAAGTTTTCTTTTTTTTTTAATAAATACATACGTATATAAATATAAAATTATTTTCATATACAGAAGAGGAAAAAAAAGTCATTAAGTTGGCCTTTTCTTGGACCAAAAAAAAAAAAAAAAGATTAAAAGAAGGGTCCAAGGTGGATGACAAACAACCTTTAGACTAAGGGCAAATTGTAGACTGTGAAAGCAGCATAATTCAGTTAAAAAAACCCCTGCAGCCCAAGGTATTCTTCTTACAGGTAATATCACTCCTACTATCACAGTACCAGTTTCTGGTGCTAGTCCAAAAGGAAATGAGAAGAGAGATCTACAGCACTAACATGGGTATGTGCAGACCCTCAAAGAAAATACAACTTGCACTACACTGCACAACTGCTAGAATATCATTCTGAATGGGTACAAACACAAATCCAGAATTATCCTCAGTTTTTCCAGGCATGGCAATCTCAGCATCGTCTTTCTGCAAAGATAATTTAAAATGCCCACCGAGCACTGAATTGCTCGAATAAATGTTGATATTGTGCTAAATCTTCATCAGCAGGGAGATAAACTTTTATTGCATCTCCTACATTTTCAATGTAAGTAAAGCAAAAGGACATCTGGATAGAGGGATGCACGTGGACTTTAATCCCCCAAAACTGTGCTGCAGCAGGACTGGCACAGCTCCAAATAAGAGATTTCTCACAGCTGCACAGAGACCATGCTGCATCACTGTGAGAGGGAAACACAAGGCACTATGTGTAAAACACAACCCCAGTTTTAGGGGTGCTTTTGCCCTGTCATGTTGATTGGTGATTGACATGCAGCTTAGTCCCAAACTAATCAGACTCCCACTTTGCTTGTTGGCCTCATCTAAAATTCACAGCAAACTGTGCAATTTAGCAGAGTTAGGAATATTAAACAGTGCTGGAAATGACCTTGATGGGGTGTGTCCTGCCAGGTTCAGTTCCACCTTTGTCTTGGCCTTCCTCTCTCCCATCCCTGTACTGTGCTTCATCTCTGTACTCTTCCAAGGTCACCTGTGCAAGCTTCATCTCTCTATTCACAATTTTCTCCCCTCCCTTCAGTTTGAACATTCTGTCCCTACTGAGCCATGCCAATGTCTCACATTCCTTGACCAGTGTCCTGCTTCTGGGAATTGCTAGCTCTTGCACTCCATGGGAGACTTCCTTAGAGATCTGCCAGCTCTGTACCACTCCCTTGTCCCCAAGGGAAGTCTCCCAGGGAATCCCACTGACTGTAGAGCTGGAAGTCTGCACTCTGAAAGTTCAGGGGCCTGACTTTTCACCTCACCTGACCCATATCCCTCAGGAGTGTGAACACCACCAGTGCCTGATCACTGCAGCCAGACTGCCTCCAATCCTTGTGTCCCCAATTAACTCACTTGCCCTGGTGGCCAACAGAGCCAGGATTGCCTCCCCTCTGGTCAGGCTGTCTATTACCCAGCTGGAGAAGCTACCTTCTATTGTATTTGCAGGGTGCCCGTGGCAGGAAGGAACGATGACTCTGACTCCATGTCCTCAGAAGGCTAATTTTTTATTTTATGATACTATAGTATATTAAAGAATGCTAAACTAAACTATACTAAAGAATACAGAAAAGCTAAATACAGAATACAGAAAGGCTGAATCCAGAATGCTAAAAAGATAACAATGAAAACTCGTGACTCTCTCCAGAGTCCTGACACAGCTTGGCCCTGATTGGACAATGAGTCAAAACACTCAACCAGAAATCCAAAGAAACAATCACCTGTGGGCAAACAATCTCCAAACACATTCCAAAGCAGCAAAACACAAGAGAAGCAAATCAGATATATATTGTTTTCCTTTTTCTCTGAGGCTTTTCAGCTTCCCAGAAGAAAAATCCTGGACAAAGGGATTTTTCCAGAAAATATGGAGGTGATGACCTTCCATGTGTTCCAGGAGTCTCCTGGATTGCCTACAGCTCAATATGCAACTTCCAGCAGATGTCAAGGTGGTTGAAGTCTCCCAGCAGGACAAGAGCATGCAAGCACAATACTTCTACAGCTGGAACGAGAGGGCTGGGTCAAAAACCTCCCTTTGTCAGGGGCCTGTAGTCAGCACAAGGTTCTCTTTGTTGTTGGGCTCTCTGATTCCTGCCACAGGCTTTCAGGAGTCTCCCTGGCTCATCGCCATAGGACCATGTGGTTGCTGGTTGTTTTGGTTTTTTTCTAGCAAACTTTTTTCTCATGTACATCCATCCTCCTTGGTGAAGGCTAGTGGTTAAAGCTAAAAGGGGAGGTAACTCACACTGCAGTTTCTGCCCCATAAATTGTCTTAAACCAAGATATTCTCATTTTACAGCTTGCCAGGGACAAGCCTGATGCTGTCCTGCTTCCTCTTCACATCCAGTTTAAAGCTGTGCCAGTGAGACCCCCTAGTTCCTGAGCCAAGTCTCCTCCCTCTACTAAGAAAAAGGGAGCCCCATCTGATACCAGCCCACCTGCATAGACCATTCCATAGTCAAACCCCCCAGTTTTGTCTTTTTTTCCTTTGTGAACTTTATGTACTCTCCCTGTTCTCCCTGAAGCACTTTGACAAGACAGCACCCACCAGGCCTCTGTGAATGTCTCCTACTTCCAAAACATTCCCCCAGCATGGAGCAGAGTACTACAGGCTTTGAATATGTCAATCACTTTACCCTGCCTGGCAGTGCACGACCCTGTTCCCACCTGGATATGTTTGGAAAAGCAGCATGCCAGAATCCCTGATTGCTTGGGTTGTGTCTGGGCACCCAGGCACTGCTCATTAAAAAACTGAGCTTCAAGGTGCTCTGTGCTGAGGCCAGGCAGAGATATCTTGCTCCTGCCCTGAAGGAGATCTGCTTTGCTCTCCCCTTATTCCCCTTCTTCCCCTTCTTCCCCTTCCCCGTCTGTCTCTCTCCTTCTCTTACCCTTTTCTCTGACATGTGGCACCGAGTCAACTGACCTACAAGTTGCACATTCCATCTGACCAGAGAGGGGGGAAAAAAAAGAAAGAAGAAGACTAATGAGGCACTGGAATGGATAATAAAAACAGAATTACTTGTCCTGCTTCAGATCTAAGGCAGTTACAGATCTGGAGACATTAAGACATTTCCCTATAGGAGGACTCTATAAATATCTCGACGGGTGATTTCTAGCTGCCTTTGAAGTGTCAGGCACTTTACATTACCAGAGATTCCTCTGCATTAGGCAGACAGATGTGATATAACATATTAATCCCAAGAGGTGGATTGCTATATCCCCTCTTGGCACTCTCCTAAAACTCAACAGAAAGGAGTGAACTTAAAGCAAACTGCTTTGAAGAGGTTTGTTGTCACTTCATCCATTTAGAGAGGAATGGTGTCAAAGCCAAATGCTGTGTTGCTGGAATCTGCAGGAGAGCCTACAGCAAAGCTCAGAGCTATTTCTGCCATTTGTTCTGCAACTGCAAGGGCTCTCCAAGCACAAACAGTGCAGGTTTGTGCCACATCAGACCTCTGCAATTTTTTTCAGGAGAGAAAGCTCAACGTCATACCTGGGATCAAGGTGCTGCTGGGTTAAGACACTGACAACCAAGGGTTGACTCCAGCCAGAAGAGCTTTATTCACTACAAAAAAGGATCTGTGGGTTTGTTTTTTTGTTTTTTTTTTTTTGCAACAGAGAGTAAAAGGTCTCCAAAAAGGTGCCAGAGGAAGAAAAAAGGCAAATGGCTACATGCTGACCCAAGCCTCCCTTGCTGTGGTTACCCTAAAATTCCCTTGAAGATCTGCTCTACCACAACTACCCAATGCTGGGTAGGAAGAGGAAAAGATCCCTCCTGCTCCCAACAACATTTACACCCACAAGCACAAGCAAAGAACACATAATCCCAGCAGAAATCACCTGGAGCACATGATTCAGGGCTTTAATGACTATGATTATTTGTGAAAGAGATATTTTTGGGCGTTGTGCTACAAATGCAAACAAAATTCTGACAGGCTCCACAGACTTGCAATTACTGTACTCAAAGTGCATCTGTGCTTATGAAGCCCAAATAATAGAAGCCTTTGTCTCTTTTGTCTCTTTTCCTGTCTTGAGATAGGAAAAGGCACTTAAGCCCCTATTTCCAAAGGTATTTCTGTCTTCTATAAGTCACTTAACTCCCACTGAACTTGGTACTTAACTGCCCTAGAGAAGCTGACATTTAGGTTTCATCTAGACAATTTCTGAAAATACCTTCAACTCCCTGGAAAGTAAAGGAACAAACATTAGTGGCATCTCTTAAAAAATGGAGAATGTTTGAGGAAGTCAGGAATAATCAGAAACAGCCAAGCCTAAAGCAAGTTTGGAGGAATGATGCCAGTTTAAGAAAACAAGAACAGTTTAAGTAACACAGTGAAATGATAAAGCAACACTACAAAATGAAAATAAACATCAGTGATAACAGCATTATTTAAAGTTTACCTTGGCTGTATATATTTTGATTATGGCTATCCACACCAAAATCAGCTCTAGTCTGGATTTTACCTGTTTGTTTAAATTGAGATGGTTAAAAGCACTTATAATTTTATTGTCTTTACAGAAACAAATAAAATTGCAGAAAATCAAAACCAAGTAGAGTGTGAAATTTCACAGAAAATTTCCAAAGACTTCTACAGATGTTTTTAGATGCTTTTATGCTCTTACTTCATTTTATGAGTCACTTGTGATACTTGATCATCTCTGCTTTGCTTTGTATTTATTTAAAGAAAAAAAGGTGTCAGCTTTATGTCATGGTGCTGAAGGCATCTATATCTCTTCACTTGCATGCAATTCAGCTCAGCACCTATGACCTTGTGTCCTTCCCTTTTCACAGCAATAATACAGTTCAATCCCAACCAGACAACTTTAGAAGACATTCAGAATGCCTACAAAACATGTGGTCCCCTCTCTCCTTTCTTCCTCCCCATCCTTCATTGAAAATTGTTATTTGTTATTTATACAGAACATTCTGCAATGTGTACCTGGGTGATAGGAAGAAAGGAGAAAACAAGCTCTAGCAACCACACAAAATGCATGTGCCAGTTAATTAAACATTACCCACCACCTGCATTAAAATTATTTGGAAGTTGTTAGGGAGTTTTTTCTTTTTATTATTTAAAAAAACAAAAAACAAACTAAAAAAAAACCAAAGAAAACAAACAAACAACCCCCAAACCCCAAGCAAACAAACAAAAAAAGCAAGGAAAAAATCAATCAATCAACAAAACCCCCAAAAATTAAAAAAAAAACCTCCTGAAGCAAACAAACAAACCAAATTTGTTCTGCCAAAAAAAATATCCCCCAAATCTTCATTTTACAAGCAATCAGTACCAAAAGAGAGGTCTGCCACTGCATTTTCTGTCACCAATTTCCAGCTTTGTCATGGCTGCAATTTTGGGAGTACTGTGACCAAAACTGGCACCAATTCTGTGTCTAAAATTTTTATGTTGTTTTGCAGAAACAAGTAAAAGAAAATTTTTACCTCTTCATTTCTTATCTAACAGGCGTTCAAGAACGAGTGAGAACAATGCTACTCAGTCCCTCAGTTCATCACAAGGAAAAACAAAAAATCCCCAAAAAATAAACAAAAACCCCCCCAACAAAAACCTACCAGTTCTTTATTTCCCATCAGATTTGTCAAACATATCCCTCACATTAGATGAGACAAGAAGTCCTTGTGAATGGATCAGCAAGCTCCTTCAAACTATTCAAATAACTTCTACAAATGTCAAGTTTTAGAGAACAAGAGCCTGTGCAGAATATGCCTGTACCATTCCACTTGACAAAATATGCTTCAGAACACGATCCTCTGATACTGTTTTTATTAAAACCACAGCAGTGGCAATCACTGCCAGGAAATGATGCTGATCTGAAAGCTCTAGCTGCACAAAGCAACACCTTCAGAGAGGAGGAATATTTATTATTAAAAAGGGCTACAAAACCCTGTGATGTAAAAAAGAAAGCTGTGTACCTTCTCAGAGAGAGCTGCCATAATCCTGCTGAGGAACATTCCTGTGCCTAGCTGAACTACCCATGTAAGGCTGGCCAAATGTTTGATTAAATTCTGAGTGAGCTCTGCATCCCCACAAAAAACTCTGTTTAGTGTTAACCAGGTGTCCAGAAGCAGATGAGTACCCTTCTGAGGAGTCCTTTTAATACAACAGTTTAAAGTAAATAACCATTTTGAAGTATTTTATAAAGAGAGGGTTTGGTTTGTTTTTATGGTTTTTTTTCCCTAAAGGAAAGCTCAGTGCTACTTAAAAGCAACACTAAATTAAGCAAATAGGGGCTGAGGGGTGTTGCAGTTGTATTGAAAAATAGACTCTCATTACACTGATGGGAATGCACTTTTAAAAGAGATTTTTAATTTTATCTTGAACTACTGAAATTAAAGTTTTGGTCTGTTTTTTTTTTTTTTCCTTGGTTTTGTTTTTTTGCTTCATGTGTGGTTTGGGTGGAGGTATTTCGTGTGGGTAGGGCTTTGGATTGCTGAAGAGAGACCTAAAATTTTCATATGCCCTTTCAAATCTATATTCAAGGTGTTAGACTCACAGAAGAATCCATCCTACGCTTGTTTCCAACTTCTTGATTATGAAAGACTTCCTAATTGCTTTTCCTCATTTGGTCAACTCAAAAAGAAAAGTGCCCAGCAATACAGCCCTGTGTGCTTTATTTAAATTTCACTTTAATATCCAAAAGAATCTTTTCATGTCCTTAAGCATCCAGACAGAATAAACATGGCTCCCAGTTCTAAGCAGGGAGCTTTTTTCTTGCTCACTAGCTTGCTTGTGTCTATACAATTTAATTAACATTTCTGTAGTACTTTTTCTGCCAGATAGCGGCTTCTTTCTTCAACTTTGCTTTTCAAAACCACTATATAATAAATCACAAGGGAAAAATCTTTATTTTTAATTTTTCCATTTATGTATTTAATGAACATTATTGAATTTTTGCCAAGTATTTATTGGAAACTTAGAATAAATATCTGCAAACTACTAATTCGTTTCTGTCTGTGAGGATGAAGTGTTCTGCTGACACCAGAATTTTAATAAAAATTAGCTCTTTTATTAGAAGTCTTCTCTTCATTTTCAGTAACATTATAAAAGGCTGAGCTTTAAATTAAGCTAAAAATCAAAAGCTGTTTGCTTTTTTTTTAATAATTATTATTATTGAAGCTTTTCCATCCTTTGAATATAACAAGTTTTGAGGAAACCTTCAAAAACACAGACTGCAGAATGCCATGCCAGGCCTGCTACTAATTAGTGCTCTGCACTGGATTTGGAGTTTCCAGCAATGAGGAGCAGGCTGGCCTCTTGAACTGCCTTAGTTCTGCCTGCAGTTCTCCCTCTGAAACACACATTGTGCAGACAAATCTGCTGCATTTTGATGCACAGCTCCTCAGATCTTTTCAGTGCCTTGCTGCTGGGAGGTTTTACTTCCCAGCTGACCCCTGATAGGTGCAGCAGGGCTCCCATTTCCCCATTTCATCAGAGTTTCAATCCTCTCTTGGTACCCTTTGTTCTCAGTTATTAACCTGCCTCTCTGACAGAGCTGTTCATGTTCCATGGGAGGGTAGGCATATTTCAGCTTTAATGGCCTAAATAGAAGAAAAAGTGAAATAGTGGCACAAACAGCAGAACTCTTACTATACTCACCCCCAAATTACTCTGCCATATGCCCATTAAAGAGTTATGGTCAACAAGTTGGCAGGGGTATCTGGAGTGATAAAATGGGATCTACTTTATCACAGACCTCTAAGGCATGGTATTGATTGTTTAATTATGAAACACAACTAGACTTCTTTTGGAAAAAAATGTGAAGCTGTTTCTTTGTGAAGATGCTCTGTTATTCTCAGAGTATTTCATCTGCAGAGTGAAATAGAATTCAGTATTTAGCAGCATTACTTCTTTCTTGATGATTTTTTGACAGGATCAGGTCCATTAAAATAGAGCTTTTAGTGCACAATCCTTTATGTCTGTGTGTAAACTACCATAGTTATCTGAAGTTTTCACACTTATAATGTATCTAAAGCATCAATTATAAATCAAAGCATTCAACATTCAGCAGGTTTCAAATTATGAATGCTCTTGATCATATTTCATCTTACAGCTCCTTTGACAAACTATATGACAAAAGATATTTTTTTAAAGCCTAATCTTTACTAAATAATTGGCTATGTAATTGTTATGTTTTTGCATTTATGAAGAGGAACTGTGTACTTTCATTCTGGATTCTTTCTAGGCTAGGGAAACCACAAAACCAAAACAAAAATTGAAACCACACTTTACTGCCTGTGAAGGGATCCTTCCCACAATATCCAGAGACTCATGATAGGCAAAAGCTAAATACATCAGCATAAGAATAAAATTAAGATTTGGTTACTTAGCATATGTGTAGTCCTGTATCAGATGCACTTTAAATGGAAATTACAGCTTGGCAAGTACCAGTGCAATGTCATTTTCTTACACAGCCCTGACTAGAAGTAAAGTTTTAAGAAATAAAGTAAGTTTATTTTTTGGCCATCACAAATTCTTGATTCAAGATGTGAATATTGACTGTGGCTAGGCTGTAGGCCAAATCTATGAGTTGCAAATAAATCTCAATAATAAAGATTATAAATGCCAGTGTTTGGTGGAAGCCTGTGCACATACACATACCCTTTTGCTTTAAATTTGGCTTGATGTTTTCCTGCCTCAGAACTGTTCTGCACATCCCTTCATTTCTTCACAGAAGAACTTCTTCTGTGAATGAAGGGATGAAGGAAGTTCTTCCTGGGATGAAGGAAGTTCTTCTTCCTTCATCCCAGGCTAAGGATTGAAAGGAATCCTGGTGTGGAATGCTATCCTCTCTCCTGAAGCAGAAAGAATGAGAATGGTGGAATATTGCAGTCACAGAGCCCTCCTGGGTGCAGCAGCAGCAGCAGCAGCAGCAGGATGAGCAGGCTGCCTTGTGAAGAACACACTCCTCACAAGTAGAGCACAGACTGTGCCGTTCATGGCACGGCCGCTATCGACCTCCCACAATTAACTCCAGTTTTATTTCATCTCTGCTCTAAGATAAAGAGCAACTATTTCCCAAGAAACCTCATTTTTTCTCATCTGCTTTTCTATTTTTTTTTTTTTTTTGGTGGCAGGGTGATGCTTTGACCAAGGTATTTCCTATTTCCTGCAGCCTGAGACAGCAAACCTACGTTTGCACCATTATCAGCTGTGGAAATCTGTGTCATGATTCACTGTTTGCTGAAGGAAGTGGACAGCCTACCATTGATCTCAACAGATGAAAAACCTGACCTTTTACATGCAAGTTTTTACTCCCAAAGGAAAGCCAGCAATGGCTGGAAAAGCACAACCCAAAGTTATAAAGATCTAGCATGGGCCATTTTTTCATTTGTGTCTTCTTTTTTCCTCTCTGTGTTGTCCTGATTCTAGGTTTGTGGGCAATTCTTTGATTTGAAAAGAAAACCTTTCTGGAGGAGACAGACATGCACAAATCACACCTCATTTTACTGGAGTTGTCCTGAAGGATGAACATCAAGAACATTTTGGCAGATTATAATGCTTCTGTTTTAAACATGTTTTTTTCTTTTTTTTTTTCACTTTTACTCCTCCAAATTAATTGATACCTACCTACCAAAGGGCATTTGATATTCTGGTTTCTTTTTTTTTTTTTTGTTCACTGGAAAATTCCATAAACATGGCTTTGTAACTGCATAAATTAGCAGGACTTTGCCTGGGTAAAATTGGTAACTTCTGGTGGCACATCTTAATTGTAGCACTTCCTAAAAACTCCACTTCACACCCTTTTAAATGAAATTAATAAAGTGTATGTACCTGTGGGGCTGTGTATAGGGTACTGGTAAAGTGCAGAGTATCATGTAGAAAAAAAACTAGTTAATTAGCACACCCAATTTAAGTGTAGCTCAGAATTCTCTGGGTTACCAGATTATTTGTAACAAGTTTTGTCCATTTAGCAACGCTTATTTCTTCTCTGATCAAACCCAAGATTCTAAAGATCTTTCAAAACAAGACTGAAAATAAAATTTGAGACAAAATTTGCTGTTCTGATGACATCATGTTCAGGCAGACAAACTCCTCAACTCCCTAAATGGGGTTTTAAGCAAACTTTGCAGATGTATGCACTTCAATGCCCAAGTGTTTGCCTATATTCACCAACAACCTGAAATGACTCTAAAGTGAATAATTTAAGACTGATAAGCTCTCAAGTGCCAGTGTAATTAACTGATCATAGACCTGTCTGAAACATCACATTACCTAGACCTACACAATCTGTAAACAACCAGTCTTTCAAACAATTTACAGTATTTTTGATAGCTAAGGTTCACTTCAAGAGTTAAGGAAAGTTGTGCTTAAAGCAGTAATATTAAAACACAGAGCAGAAAAAAAAAATCAAACATCACTCTAGAAAAATACTGAATTTGGGTGAAATGCCACAGGTCGACTATTAATAGTCTTTAGTTACCCCCACATGACATCTTTTAGATTTGATACCATTGATTCTGACAATGAAACAATGCATAACAAGTGCAGTTAGGGCAAATTTACAGAAGTTTATGAAAGTAAGGAACTACTTACTGAACAATTAAAATCGTGGGAAGTGGGTGTTTTCTTTGTAATTTTCTACAACAAGACCCTGGGGATACATTAGACTAATGATTCAATCATCATTAAGACCTTAAGTATGGAGCCTTTAAAAAAACAGATTCTTACTGAAACCTCAGAGTTTTAAACAGAATAACACTGTATTGTGGATTCTCTTTTCTGACAGAGTACTCTGCCAATACTTTGTGAACTTCAGGAGGCACTGGGAGCAACACTTTAAGAATGTCATGATATTTTTAATTTCCCTGAACACTTTTCATGTACCCCTTATATGGCATTTGAATGTTTCTTCCGTGTTACTTCAGACATCCTAAAATTCATTAAACTAGAATAGAAAAAAAAATTATGCATTCTGATGTTTCAACTATAGCCCAGATGATTCCTCAGAGATCTACTGGGAATGGGTCCAGTGATTCCTGAACCTCTTGAACTCCACTTCAGTCTATTTTAATTTTTTTTTTCCTCCAAAATTCCTCCTTGGTCTCCTTCTGGACCCCCAGAAGCTGCAGCACTCAAGAAACCTCCCTGTTCTGAATAGTCTCTCTCTTTGGTGGTGTGGAGTACCAGCCTGGAATTGAAATCATACCTGTACCTAAAGGGAGCTTCCTTTGATGTCTCAAATCAATATTTTCAAGCACTTAGAGGGGAAAAAAAAATTAACCACAGATAACTTTCATAGATTTGGAAAGGTAAAAGAACAAAACACCAAACAAATGAGAACATTCCTTTCTCCCCAGACAGGTTTTTGCTGCTGCCTCCCATGGAAAGCTACTTGTGTTACACTTTCAGTGCACTCTGAGAAGGGCACCAAGGAAATCTATTCTTTCAGCAAAATTAAGACAAGACACAAGAAGTTAAATGTTGTTCATTATAGAACTGGTACTGACTGTGATTTTCGAGCTTAGTGTTGTGGTTTAAAAATATAATTTTTCTTATATTTTTGCTAGAGAGAATGCTGCTCTTCATCCATAATGGAAATGCACACCTAAATTAGTGACCTTCTAAATCTCAGATGATGCCAGCCCAGGATACAGACACACACTGAGTACAAGATGCTGTGTCTAACTATCAGGCTGCCTTTAATTCTGTGTACCAAACTGATGGTGAAAGAGTTCAGATTTTTAATTTATCAGCTGGTCAGTGAAACGCAAAGTGAGATCAAACATGCTGAAATGTTGACTATCACTATCATGAAAGTGCTTAATTCAGACAAACAGCCATTTGCAGTGCTTGAAACTAAAACACTGATCATTTTTCATTTACAGGAGGAGAGAGAGAGACATCAGCATAATTAGTAGAAATAGTTGCCATGAGAGACTGGAGAAAACAACTGAAGTGTGTGTGTGGGAGGGGACAGGGCAAGTTCTGCAGCAGCAGGACCATGTACTGCTCCACAGCACCCCACCTTGCAGCCTCTAATCCAGCCTGTTCACTGGGAGCAGCGTCCCACAGCCCACCCTGGAGCCCCAGTGCAGCCCCAGAGCAGATGGGTGACCAGCTGGGGGAGGATGGGTAGCTAGAGTAGATAAAAACCATTGCCTTGAGGCATACATGCTCATATGCCTCTTGCTCTGGGATGTTATGGAAGCTGATCCTCTAGGATCCAAGAGGAAGTAGTTATATCTTGCTTTTCTATCTTTCTTTCTCTTCTTTTCTATTATTAATTTTTTTCTTCTTGAAGCACGGTAATCTAAAATTGGAAGGGTAGGATTTGCTAAGTTGATGCTCAGTGAAATGATTAAGTCTTCCAAATTTCTGATATTCTAAAGCTCGCCAGTAAAGTTTGGTTTTTAACCTCTTCTTAAAAAAAAAGCTTTTGCATTTCTCCTGTGTGCCCTTTTCAGGGAAAATAATACTTCAAGCCTCAATAAAATCACTGAACAAGAACTGGGCTCTACAGTTGGTAATGAACCAAGTGATGCCAAACAAGTCATCCCAAAAAGATATTTTGAATTTCCATGGTTTTGAGATATATTCTAAGTCCTTCTACTCTTACATCTAGAATGATGATGTTGTTGTGGTAACTCAGTAGAAGCCAGCTGGAATAATCTCTTCCCCCATGCCCAAATAAATGCTGTGTATAACTTCACACAGCAAGCAGCATATTGTAGCATGCATGTACTACAAGCCAGTGTGATACATTTCCTGTAATCTCCAGCCCTCTCTGAAGATTTACTTTGTTTGCATGTGAGTATGCAAATTCATAAGCAAACATAAAAAAAGTTTCAGATGCTCTGACTCCACTGTCTAAATACATCTTGATAATAGTTGTGAAATGCAGGGTTATCCTCATAAAATAGATCTAACTTCAAAACAGTAATTGAAACTGAAAATATTTATATCCAGATGTTAACCAAGTAGAAAGTATCACATGCAATGTTTCACAGCTATGAAACCAGGCCTTTACACATTTGAAGGTGATCCATGCAATTAGCCCTGAAATATTTTAACACAGACAAGATAAAGATTATGGAACCAGACTGAAGAGAGAAGAGTTAATTATTGCTTTTCCTGAGAAACCCAGGGTTAATTGCTCCACAAATCTGAAATATAAATCTGACCATTCACAGTCACTTTTTAATTGGAGATTTAGACTGAGTTTCTGTAATATTCTATCTACACGAGTGAAAGCAAAATCCAGCTTCATAGCTTACCTCAGGATAAAGCTGGCTAAATCTTCAAATTATTTTTGCATTATACAGCTGGAGCAATATATGAATTTTTATACCATTCATTAAAATTTAGCAAACACAAAACTACTATCTGGATACTGAAGAAGGAATTCTGCTTTTTTTTTTCTTAATCCCAAGGATTCAGCAGCAGAAAAAACTCCAAACCCTTCACTTTTTCCTTACTCTTGTTACCTTCAAATGTGACCAAAGTTGCTGAACAAGACAGATTCACAGATGGAAAACAGTAGAAGACAGAACACTCTTCCAGTCATTTGGGTGTACAGAAGGCTCAAATCCTGATGCCAAGATTTCAACATTAGAACATTAGAATTGGATTAAATACCCAACAGGAAGGCTTGAGTCATTAAAAAATAGATGGAAATCTAAGCAGCAGCTAAGACACCAGATTTATGTTTTATCACGAGCATAGCTCCATGTTAAAACAGCCTGTGGGGTGGAATCATTTCTCATGGATCATGAATCAGCTGCTTTTCCACAGTGTGCAGTGTTCAACTTGGTCCTACAACCAAGACTAATGGTATGGCACTCAGTAATTGAAGCAGATCTACACTGCCTTTTGGAATTGGACCGATTTCTATTCCAGCTGCTTTGGGAACTAACCAGATCATCACAAAAAACTGATTAAAAAATTTATCAGAGTGACATTATAGAGTTCCTGCTTAATACACTGAAGCACTGAAGGTCTGATCCTGCAGTGCTTATTCCCATGAGCAATACTTAATGAAATGCCCATTCCTGCTCACCTAAAAAGAATAATTCATGAGCAAAGATTTCTCATTTAAGTATTTACAAGAAGAGGTCTTCTCTTTGACCTTTCAATTACATTATCATATATACTTAGAAGTCATGGTATTAACAGCCATATTTTATGGCTTTATATTTACATATTCTAAGTGCTTTAAAAGTTACAAATTGATATGGTGGTAATCATTTTCCTCACTTATTTCGCTAACACTTGAAAAGTAATTTCAGAGAACTTTCACTTCCAGCATTAACTTCACTTTCTATGGAATACATGCTGACCTTAGCAGTACTACCAGTGTTCAGGATTAAATAATGACTAGAAGGTGATTTCTGTTAAAGTCAAATGAATAAAAGTAGGACGAGACTCCAAATCAAACCATAATCCTGACTGCCTCATATAGGTAAAATTAGATTTTTCTGTAATGAACACTATTTATGTCGCTCCTGTACTCTTAAATATTTCAATTATCTGCACTGATAGAAAGGAGCAAACCTTCATTGATCTAAAACATTATTCTATAACATACAAGAATTATTTAGGATTTGATAGGCATACACTGGATATTAAGTTTTTCAGGGAACATGGAATAGCCAGAATGAGCATCCAGCATCACACAAGCATTCTGAACCAACACACGGTGTTTAGAGAGGAAGAGAAGTATCACTTAAAAGGCCATGGCTTGGACATTCTGTCTTTCAAATATTAAAAATAATTTCAGAAATCAATTTTAATTCAAAGAGAGTGAGCAAAATCTGAGTCCAGGTAATGTGTGACTCCAGGCAATATGACAGGATCATAGCTATACCTGTCCCTGGAGCTGATGTCCACCCCTGGTAGAAGTATCACACATGCCAGGGCCAATGTGAGTGGTCCATAATATCATCCATCAAATCCTTCTCTTCTTTCATACTTCTCATAATTAAAGGGATGAATTGCCTTTCTTGCCTATTTTGTCTACCTGTTTGCAATTTCATTTCACTCTCCTATTAATCTGAAGCCTTACAAACGATATCATTCTGCAAATCCAATCACACCATCAGCTCCAATTTCAGTCCACAGCAGCGAGTTATTGAACTGTGAAAAGAAAGAGCCAGAGATCTGTTTCTGCACCTAAGACCTGCACAGCCTTGTTTACTAATTTAATTTGATAGCAAAGTCGGTGATTCCATTCCTTCCCAAATATTTGAATGTTACATTTTTCTAGGTACATATCTGCTCGTTTGATCTAATGGCTGTCCTTTCAAAAATGTCACAGAAAGCCATTAGCACGGCTTCACCAGTGTTAAATGGTTGGACATAAATGCTGATTGCTGAGAACAATATCCTTTGCCCACAGCACAGTGATGTAAAGGTTGGATAATTTTATTACCTTTAACAGCATTTGCAGCTATGCAAGCTAAGCCAATGATATGGGTAATCAAATCTCTGACTTACAGGGTGACCACCTGTGGCTATTAGGGAAGGAATCCCCATTCTCTTAGGCCCAGGCACAATGCCACACAACCAATGGTTTGCCATTTCTGAGGGGGCAAAGGGATGTGGAGAATGATGAAAAAACTGCTGTGGATGGCAAGCAAATTTAGTTTTCATCAGAATTCCTCATTGCCCATGCACAGAGAATCTTAAACATGAAGTATGGGGGACTAGTGAGGTCTCCTTGTTGCCCCCTGCACATCTCCTGCTTGGGCAGGTCAAGGATCTGTCTGTGAGAGTCAGATGCACAGTGCTGCCAAAACAAGCACACCTCACCCCATGGCTGTCCCCTGTGCCTCCCTCTGCCCCGCTGAGGAGCTGCCCACGTTTGGAAGCACAGAATTTTCAACTTCAAGAGGCAGTCCCAGTGCCACTGCTGACTGTCATCTCCCACAATGAGGGTGGAGGAGCTTCAAGGCAAGTGGTCTGTTCCCTTATTAAGATCGCCTCATTTCCTTAATTGTAGACTAATTGTGCAGGCTGACCACAATTTAATTGGGTATAAAGAGAGACTAGTGACCTCAAAACTGGTGAGGTAAAGCTGGGGTTGTAGATATTTTTCAAGTTGCACAGCATTTCCTTCAGTATTCCTTAGCCTACTGTGGATTTTTGGGTCTCACCTTTGCCCTCAACAGGGCAGGGTGCAGAAAATACATGTTGTACTTTTAAGTACTTGAAATAAGCTGTCAAGTCGAAATTTCAGAGTGATTTCAAGCCTCTCTTTTGAAACTGTGCAAATGCACTGCAAATTATTTAGTGAATATATTAAAAGAAAGAACACAAAATGTTTGGTCCCGAACTGCTGCATATTTGAGTTAAGATTAATTCCATGGCAGCTACCATGGCTACTAATTCCTGAACTTCGGATCCAGAGATCTGCTAAACCAGATAAACGACAAAATATTGTTCAAGGAGGCAGATGATAAATCAGAAATATCTCCTATGTGAAATTAGGAAACATGAAAGTAACTTTTTTTTTTTTTTTTTTATGATGCACTCACTTTCAAGAATGCTGCATTGCAGAAAGCGTTTAGCTTGTCATGTTATTCTATTATTTTATTTTACACTTCATTCGTTTCTATTACATAGTCTTGCACTTTATCATTAGGGTGCTCTGTTGTTGCAAGCAGGCACATTGAATTCTGATCCAGTTATTCCAGAAAAAAAATTTTGACGGCCTTTAAACTGAAACAAATGGATGAGTGTGACACTCAACAGTTTTAATAATGTGTTGACTCTTGGGTATTCATGGCCTTTAGATGCCTAAAAATAATACTGTTTTTGTACGAAAAATGAATATTGATTAATGAACTGATTTTTTTTTTTTGAATAGCAGTTGAGCCAGTAGCTATTCTTGTCATGAAACTTGTTATAAATCACATAATGTATATACCAAGAAAATTAAATTTTTCCACTGCAAAATGCCTCCCTATCATAGGCATATATCCACTGTTCTCCTTAACAATGGAGGACAAACACTAAAAAAACAACTATCCTCCCTGACATATGCTTGACAAATTTATGCATGAATAATTATCAGAAAAAATTCAGCAATATTGCAACCATCTGTGAAAGTAAAAAGCTTCTGTGTGAACCAATATCTTATACACATAAAAATTCCTTTATCTGCAGGTGTTACCACTGGAAAATGCTACAGTTTTTCTGAAGCTGAAGATATACTCAGTATTAATTATTTACAATTTATTTTCCCAGCAAAATAGAGACTGAACTATCATTACTGTAATATACCAACCTCTGATAAGCCACAAAGACCCTAAGAATCTTCAAATTTGACTAGACAACCAACTTCAGATGACAAAAAATATAAAACAGGTAATTCATTCAGTTGAAGAAAGAAGCAATGAAAGGAAAATAACTTCAATATGCTCACACCAAGGAAAAAAATTAAAGGTGGAATATTTAATAGAAAAATATTAGTAAATATTATCACACTCCTGCAGAAATTTTAAACACGCTGCAAACACTTTAAAAAATTGAAACTTAAACCCATACTCTGTCATTTTTTACATTTACCAGACCAAACCACTCCTGTGGAGTCAGAAACAGGAGATTCCAAGAGTAGGGTCAGATACCAAAGTTCTTCTGCTAATCCATCTGCTGCCTCCTGAGTCACCTGAAAACTCACCCTAAAACCTTCTTCCCCTCTCAGCTCCAGCCCGAACATTTTGAAGAGTTCATTTTTTTCCACTTGGCTCTTAAAATGAAAGGAACTAGAGAATGTCAGGTTTTTTGGTTTTTTTTGGTTGGTTGGTTGGTTATGGTTGGTTTTTTAAAGCATGACCCTTTTAACACTCCATTTTGTGTATTTCATTAACCATTAACCATATTTCCTTTCATTAACCATACCACTAAGGTCTACTGCCCTCATTCCCATGATACTCAAAACCAATAAAGGTGACAGAATCTGGGTGTATCTCACTTCTTTCATTTCTCTCCACAAAATTTACCTTGTTTCATCACACTTAAAGGATCCAGAAATAGTGGATATAATAAAGATCCTGCACATAAATATTGGAAAGGGTGGGGTGTGGTACTTAAGGGCTACTAGGAAACCTCTAATTTCTTTTTGTACTGAAACATCCTCAAGGAAGAAAGTTATTCTTCTCACTGCATTTCACAAAAATTTCCCTTAATTGCATAAATCATGATTTTCTACATTTTCTCTCACAGCTCTTTGTGGAACTCCTTTGGTTCAGAGTACTTTAAGTTGCCTGTTATTTGAACAATAACTTCCTACAATAACATGTAAAATACAGGCAATTCTGTCAAGCAGAGGTATTTTTCATAATCTTTGAGATAGAAGAAAACAATGTTATTTTAGAGGAAAAAACCGAGCACAGCAATCTGAGCAGCAACAGCCCAATGTTGAAGCAATTCAGTTACTTTATTTCTGCACTCCTTTGAGTAATCTTTGAGTATTTAAAAAAAAAGCAACTTGATTTTTTTAACTCACCAGATTAAGCACAGAAGGGTTGCTTATAATAGAAGTCATTGTGATGCAGCACATAAGACAGGATATTCCTCAAATCTAGAAGTAAGGCAAAGCAGCTCTTCCTAATGATCTGTTTGTGAATGAAATTGACTGTTTTTCTAGCACGTCTGGTAGCAGTCAGGAGAACAATTTATGGATCCAAAAAGAGCTTTTTTGGTTTAACATGTCTCTGTTTTGTAGAAACACACAAAAAGTTTTTTTTTCAGGGAGCCAAAACAATTGACAACAGATAAAAAAAGGCATGAAAATCTTTACAATAAAAGTATCTTGATTAATTTACATATATTGACAACACAAAGTATGATTTTATTAAAAAGCTGTAATTGGAAACAAACACCAAAATCCTTTAAAAACTTGCCTTGCTGTTCTTCAATCTCAATTTTCTCTCTGCTTGTAAATATTTAATGGCTTTCATTTTTGCAAATGAATAGAATTGCATTTGGCTTATGAGAAAATAGTTTTGTAACCCTAATACAAAGTGTGCAATCTCAGTACTTGCTACAAGTGTAAATCTTCTCCAGAACATATTCAAGAAAAAATAATCTTCATTTCACAATCAACAGAATTTTTAAAAACCCACTTATTTGGTAATTGAAACTTTTGGAAAAGTTGCATCTTTCAGACAAAGAAATCCTAAAGAGCTCTACATTTTCCATCATAAAAGAGTGGAATATTCAGAGGTTTCTAAGCAAAAAACCAAACCAGAAATTACAATGCTACTTTGTATGTTGTTAAACTTTGCATGTTGTTTAAAAACTGTACTTGCAGTTTTTAAACAACTTTTTGGCACATTTTAACTAGCTAGTATAGGAAATCTCACAGCACAAAAATCCTCAGCATTCCTACAATCAAGCAAAGGAGTGATTCTTACATGGGACTACTAATGGATCTCTCTAAATGTAAATATACCATATAAAACAGAACATTTTCCACAGGTGCACAATTAAAAAGCCCTCAACACTTTTCCTAAATTCCAGATAATTTTATCATGGGTCTCTTTATAATTCTAAAACATGGGACTTTTCCCTCTTCTTTGATGTTAAAACTCAAAAACAAATTCTAAGGAACTTTTAGAAGCTCTACACAGACATAAAATTGCAAATCACCGACAAACTCTCTGAAGGAAAACTCTCTTCATGTTATTTTTTAGAATGGGTAGAATTATAAACTTTTTGCTGGTCTGTGACCTTCCTCTTTTTCATTTCACTGGAACTCCACCTAAACAATTTTATTATTGTCAGCCTCAGTCGTGAGGCTCCCAGTTAAGAAGCAGGAGTGGGAAAAGCCTCACGCAGGATGCCTCCTCTAGTAGCATGAGGAAACAAGGAGTGGAACCTCTGAAGCTCTTGGTGGAATCAAGGATGGAGTAGAAAAATAAACAAAACAAAATAAATCAAATTAAAATGTGGCCAGTTCAAGGTTTTCAGGAAAGAAGGTCACCAGCCAGCACAGCCTGGGATGACACTCCAATGCCTGCAGTTTTTAAATATGCCTCACAAGAAAGGAATAAGCAAGCTGTGCAAGGAGAGCAGATGGGAAAAATCCATGAATACTAACATAAAGTAGAGCAGAGAGGCTGTGTGTTCTAGGAGGAAAGTTGCAGAAGCTTGAAGAGAAGTGTTGTATAAATAGTCTTTAAAGAAAGCAAGGATGACCTCACCAAAATGCTTCCTAAATGACGTGGTTTCAAGATAAAGCACAGGCTCATTATGATAAAATGTATCAGCAGAATAAAAAAGCTTCTAAAATTAACAGACAACACTGAGTAATCCTCAGGCATGCTGTCATGAATAAGTGAAAAGTTTAGCCAGTAAGAAAATGTATTGGTAAAATTTAATAAATTTAGTAAAATTGAATTCTGTAATTAAAGTTATAAATGTAATTGAAAAATTGTAATATATCAAAATCTAAAACTTGTTTCAGCATAGATAACAAAGTATTTCCTTTCTTATTTTAGAATTGTCATGCAGGTGCAATTAAGTCTGCCATACAGGAGAAGATGGACCTGAAGTCCAGAGCAAGTATTATTTTCATGCCTTTACCTCTCCTTTCTTATCAAGGAATAAATTCTGCTCCTGGATTATTGATATGAGCTAAATGACATGCAGCATTGACATACAGGAAGTTTGGTTCTCTTTCCTCCTTTCAGCAAGTTCCCTCAGTACAGAGGTAAACCTCCAGTTGTTTCACATATTCATAGGGACTTTGTCAGAACATCCTGGGAGAATAGCTGACTGTAGCCAAGAATCAGAGTATTAAAATGAAATAATGGAACAAGATTCTCATGTGAATCAGCTAGGTGTCCAGCCCCATGGCTGTGAAGAAGCTTTAAGGACAAACAAGATCAAGCAGGAAAATACTGCTTGCATTTAAAATGTTTGAGATAGTGACAATTAAACCTCCGGTTTTGTTCACTTTTACATTCTAGAAGTGAAGACTGTGGAGGAGCAAAGCTTGGTTCTGCAGCATATTTTTGCATAAACTTTGTGAAAAATCTCCTTTGCTGTATGAAGGAGCAGATGCCCATTTCTGATACAGCCTTTGCATGTACCCCATGTCCCTGTACAGGGTACAGTCCCTGTGTAGAGAGAGCACACACACAAATTACACATTAGCTCCTGCTTTACAGGAGCTGAATTAGAGATGCAATCACCTCACTGTCTTCAAACTACTTGGCAGACAATTCAAAAAAGAAAGCAATTTATTCTTAGGGACCAAATACTTTTTCTGGACTCTTCAGTCTGTCTCTGTGAACACCTTAGCATTTTATTTTAATTGCTAACTTCATCAGCAGGAAATTATAGGCTTTAAGAACTTCAGATAGTAATAATCCATGACTAAATACAATCTTAAAAGGTGAATGAATACATGTTTAAAGAATTTTGTTTAAATCCACTGCCTGAACAGTTCTAATTCTGTAAACTGCATAATTTACTTCATTATGATTACTAATATATTTTTAATCTTAACTGCACTATAATCATTGTTCAACATATACAAAAGAATAAAAAAAGACAGAAAAATGTATGTATTCATTTGAAAAGTGTATTTAGTAGCTTTTCTATAATAAAAGCATTCTGAAGAATTGATTAGAATTTAGAGGTAGATATAGTCCATAAATTGCTGAATATACTGACATTTTAATATATTTTCAGTGAATATTCACTTCAATTAATCTGCAGATTCCTCATAGTATAAAAAAGCCAGCTTGTTTTAAAATACAGAATACAAACATATCCTCTGTGTTTTAAACTCTACCTTTCAGCAACATGAGATCTTTTAGTCTCTAAAATTTCTTCTTAGTTTTTAATGCAATCCTATTGTATTAAATGCTATAGCTTAGGGCAGTATTCCATTACACATTTATAGATCTATACAAACAAAAATAAGTCAAGGAGTAGGAAGAAAGATGGATACAATCCATAGGTGATTCCACCTCTTCACTTCTGGTAGTCTTTCAGCCTGACTCCTACTGTAGGCAACAAAAAAGCAACATCTGCTGCATGATTCATTCTGTAGGCTTAGGCCTAAAATAAATCCAGGAGTTAGCATAAATTAATGGACATATAATATTACTATTTTTTTCTTATATCATTACTAAAAGAAGAGAACAAATGTTTTTTATTATTATCTAAAGGGAAAGCAATGTACAATAAGTTCTTGAAAGATCACAAGATCATGCAAACATGAACAAACAGCACTAGATTAAACACAGGGGTTAACCTCAAACGTGAGAAGTATTTTATATAAAGCAAAACAATCCTCAGTATGACTATAATTTGGTCAGATATAGTAATATTCCTTCTCCTTGTCTTCCTAGGCACAAGTCTGTGTGTACATTATTTGTGTTGGTGAAAATGACAAACATGGGGGAAGGCAGTGAGATTCCATGTTATTTTCTGGTATTGCTCCATGGATGAGGCACATCAGGGTGTGGACCCCAGAAGGACATGGCAATGCTTCTGCCAGGCACACAGGAGGTTGTGTTTCTTCACTTCCCTGAGAACCACTGAGTTTCTCCTGAGCTGGGCCAAAGCACAATGGCAGAGCGAGAAAGTGGGAAAAACTGGGATGTCCCATTTGGCAGAGGCTTCGTAGAGTGTGGATGGGCTTAGCAGCTCCCATGTGTGTGAATGGGCTTAGCAGCTGCTCTGCAGGCCAAGTGACTGAGGTACCAGAAGCAGAAATTGCTAAAATATGAGTTTTTCCCTAGCAAGGAAGAAAGCCAGGCCATTAGCATGGAAGCTGATAAAATAGGCACACAAGGGAGACTTGCAGTCAGAGGATCTGTGCCTTAGGGAGCAGCATGAGTGCCTTAATCATTTGTTGTTAACTCAAGCCAATTAATTATTGACTTTAATTGCTTTGTACCAATAAAATACAAGAAGCTTTTGCTTTGTCCAGCAAATATAATGAGCTTTGATGTAACCCATGACTTAAGACCACGCTTTGTTAAGGGGACAAAGCTTAAGAAGAGCTTGTAATAAAGAAGAAGCCATTGCTGTCACTGCCCAAGTGTGTGTGCATGTCATGTGTCCATCCCAACAGTGCCAATAGACTGTGTGGGAAATACCTCTGGGCAGAACTCCCTCTGGGAATCAGGGGTGTGGGATGTATTCCTGGAACTGAGAGCCCCTTACCTGCCAAGACAAAGGACAAGCTAAGGATGAAGAGGGACAAGGCACACATTGGCACCAGCTCCTAACAGCCAGAACAGCATCAGGGGACACAAATATCCCCTTCTGGATATTGTGCTGGGGTTTCCAGCTGTACATCACAGCTACAGACCATTGTGTGACGAGTGGGAAATTGATTTTTCACCAGCCTCAGTGAAGGGGTGCACAAACCTTTGTCCTTTTGCTGTGTGAGGGAGCATTCAGCAGGGCCAGGTGTTAACAAGTTCCTACCTTCAGAGGGGAGCACAGCTTTCATACAGCTCAGCAGGAAGCTCCAAAAACACCCTAACAGTGACACTGAACTGTGAGGGCCACCAGCTCCTTCTCTGATCAACTCCCAGCTTCTAAAAATTCTTCAGGTAGAGAAAAAACTTCTTTGTAAGGAAGGTAAAGACTTATATACTGCCACAGCACTAGTAACTCACACCCTCCTAAGAAATCAAGACCTGCTTTCCATGACTTCTGCTTCTAAAATTGCTTAATTTGTTGAGCTCCAGAGTTCTTTCCTAAGGAAGAAGCTATGGGAGGACAAAGTAAGACAATTTTACATCAGCTTTACACTTGTTGGTCTGTTGGGTGCTTCAGATGGTCTAAGTTGCTCCATGACAACTGAGTAAACAGGAATACTAAATAGAAGAATTGATGAATACAGACAAATATCTAAATGCATTTTTCTGATGAATAAGATTTTATGTCATCTATTATTATTGAATTAATAAGACTGGTTATCCTGAGGATGACCTTTAAATTATTTTAATGTGGACATTTAGAATATGAATAAAGTGTGTTTTTCTGAAAATAATATTCAGTGCCCTTCTATAAAAACATTCACATTTGAAAAATATAAAACAGGCATCAAGGCAAAAAAATTGGTTTGTGTTTGAAATTTTTTTCAAAACATATTTGAAATATGTTCAAAAAATATCATCATATAACAGCGATCTTAGTTAGAAAAAGCATCTCTTTTAAGTATTTCACCTGCTTTTCATCAGTAGATAATAATGTCTAAAATATTTTTTTTTACTATACCTTCCATCAATTAAAAATTATTCTTTAGTTATTTAGTTCAGAGAATCAGGTAACATAGGCATCTTAATATAATTATCAGAAAGAAAATTAAAGAAACTAAAGATTGCTACAAAGTTACATCCTTGTCTAAGCCAGAGAAGAGTAGAATCAATATATGAAAGCTTTCATGTCTTTAGTACCATTAGGCAAAACAAAAGAAAATGTATTTCACTCTGTTCAGTTTTTCCATCATTAGGGTATTTCCTTTGATTGTCCTTTTTCCTTTTAAAGTATTACCTCACCATTAAGCCTGCAAAATAATTGTGTCTTAGCATAAACCTGCACTTAACTTTCATTCTGTAGGCCCCTATGCAAAAGGCTGACTTAGCTCAGAAGTTCAGGAAAACAGACTTTGCAAACATGATTACAGCAAACCACAGAAGCAAACCAGATTCAGAAGAATATTAAATAATTTTTGTGAAAGTAAAGTGAAACCCTGTAATTTGCCTAAGTTGAGACCACTAATATAGACATGTTTTAAAAAATTAGTATGTAATAGCTAAATACATTTGAATTGTATACACAGAGAGGATTGTCTACAAAAAATGTGATGGAATAGTTTAGGATTCCTGTGTTTACAGTCCATTAACAAATTATAGATCCAAAACAAGAAGCTTTTTTTTTGTGCCAGTGTAAATCCAGGTGACAGTAGTAGTCCTGATATACCTGATGTGACCACAGTTTTCTGCTGGTTTAACACTGAGAGCATCTTCTCATTCTAACAGTTATATTTGGCTATCCCAAGCCTAAAAATGGTATAATCCCTACCCTAATAAAGGAGTCATGAGAAGAACTTGTAGGATTGCTACAGATGGTTGGGAAGAGCTGTAGGAAAAATCATTTCTCAAATATAGCTGGGTAGAGGGACAGCAGACACAGTCACAGATGCAAACAGGGTGAAGGGTGTTGTTGTGAACTCATGGCAATTAATTGACATTAATTGTTTTGTACCAATAAAATACAAGAAGCTATTCCTTATTGAGTATAATGAGCTGGTTTGATGTAACCAATGACTTAAGATCATGCTTTGTGATCTTTGTGATCTTCCCTGAGAAGAAGAGAACACTGGATGTTTAAGAGAATTTCTTATTTTGAAGTTCACTGACAAGCCATTCTATTGAGAACAGAAGTGGCAGAGAGATAATTTTTAAAATCTTTCCCAGCTACCTGCTTTACCAGAACTTAAACTTTTACCAAATATAACAATTAGAAGCACTCAACTTGATTATTATTCAGGTATTTTGAATCATCAGAGAAGACAAGGAAAGAAAGTAACAGCACTGAGAGATTTTCTCTCAATATATGCTGAGACAGTGTTAAAGTGAGAGAATTAGAGAAACAGTTATTGAGAATAAAGGGATAAAGCCACAAATTCCATTGGGCACTGAAATACTATTTAGATGGCAGAGCTCTCCCATGGGTCTGGAAACTTTTGATCAGGTGGTGCCTATTCCTAACCCTGCAGTACCTTTTAAAAGCTCTTACCCACTGTTCCCAGTCATAACCAGCATGGTTCAGGCTCACTGTGAACCAATTTCATCTGGATCAGAGATGTTCAGAGCTGCCAGGTCTAAGCTTTCATTCTCAGTAAACCAGGCAATTTGCAGAGCTTTAATTTCAGCCTTTGCTCCATTTCATCACAGATTCACAGCATATGCAGTTACCAAAGTAATTCAGGTACCCATAGAGCAAAAGATCAGCAGAGAGCCAAAATAACCAGATCCATGGCTACTGCTGAAGGCCAGGTCTTGCTTTCCTTTAAGGTGAACTTGAAAAATTTCTTCCCATCAGCTGTAACTCTGAAAGTTGCCCTGATTGGGGAAGAAATTTGTCACACTTTTTTCATCAGGACACTGAAGTTTTAAAGTAGAGTGACAATATATGAATGAAGAAACTTTTCTACATCATCAGAACAAAGGTTTACTTCCCCTGTTACCCCACCTCCAGCAATAAATTACTCACAGGTGTTCAGGAAAAGGGCAGAAGTGTGACAGGCAAGGTGTGCCAGGAGAAAAGCCCCCCTCCCTCCAACACCATACAAGCACCTGACAATCAGTTTTAGGGAAGATGTTTTATAGTCTCTAATGGACACTGGATTTTCCAATTTTTTTCTTGTTCTCTTGGACTCCCTACCTCTAGAAAGCATAAGTTTAAATGACTAACCTCTCCCCGAGGGGGAAGAGAGATATTATTTTTCCACTTTAGAACTGAGGCTGAATAATGGCATTGGGCACCTTTTAGAACCAGCATTGTCAGAAGCAGTGAGCAATCACTCCCCATTCACCTTTTCTATACTCTCATGATTTCTTAAATCTCCATCATGTTTCACCTCACCAGTTTTTTTGTCATTTGAAGAGTCAGATTCATCTTTCTTTTAAGAACTTCCTCTCTTCCATGTCTCTTTTCTTTCCTGCCCTGGGCCTCATCTGGTTTTTGAATGCAATATCCAGTTGTCTTTCCTAACTGCTGAGAACTGAATGAGAGCCCAGCATTGCCCATCTATCAGTGGAGCTGTTTTAACCTGTCCTTAAGTGCATTCATTACATTGCATTGATGAACAGTCCAGATCTGCATGACTTTTAGTTGCATCATTTGAGTGTTCTCCACAAAGTCAAATAAAAGCAGTATTTGCAGTCACCACCTTTTATTCCCTTGAAACCAGGGCTGATTTAGTGCAAGGTCATGCTCCACAACCATTCGCTCAGTCACTTAATTCCTGAGTTTCCCAAGGACTCTAAGGTAATACTGTGCTAACCTTAGATTTGCTGCAGTTCATTCTCTTGTTTTACTCTCAGACTCTTACTGTTGGAACTGCAGTTTGAGGCTCTTCCAAGGGCTTCTCAGTGAAGAAGGCAAAACCTTGCTTTAGTGTGTTTCTAAAATCCTCTGGAGCAAGGGGTGCAGCAAACACTGGCTTTACCTGTTGGCTGCTGCCACACATTCTGTCAGCTGCTTCCTTCACCTCACTTCTCTGCTCCTCTTTATCAGCCAGCCCCACCAGTTTACCAGTATGCTTCACCATCCCACAGTTTCATAGAGGCTTGTGATCTACCACACATCACCTGAAATCCAGTTCCACCACTGGTCCCTTCTAATGCTGCTGCAGAGCTCAAAAGAAAATCACATTTACCTCAACAGGAGAGGAAACCACTTCACCAAACTTGCATTCTCCTCCTTTTCAAAGTCAAAGACTTTGAAAGACATCACTGGGTTTCTTTAGACAAACAGCCCACAGAATTAAGAGTTTCTACAGCTTCCTGTGGTCTTGATGCTGATTTCAGGGAAGAACATCCAGCATCAGTAGTGGGGAAGATCAAGTCCTTCATTTTCATTTGGATATATTCTATTCTTACAAGCAAAGGGCTGAAGCTTCTAGTCAGGGGACAAATAAGGTACATCTTAAAATTTTCACCTGAATAATTTTAAGTGGCAGGAACTAGAGTTAACAAGAAATTCTGGCTGGTTTAATTTTTCCAAAAGTGGAAATAGTTTAGATGCATATCTTTTGAGGTTCAGGTTTACTCTTCCCACTCTGTGGGGCAGTAACAACCATGTTTAAGTAAAAATACTTGGGAACCTGCAAGCTCTCAAGCTCTCAGTCCATTCTAGCTGGCATGTCTAATACTCAGATGGAGTTCTCAAGTTTGCACAGCAACAACTATTCCCTTTGTAGTCACCTGGAACATTACATGAATTCAAGTGAAGCTAATGGGACCACTTTTGGAGCAGGATACATGACAGCTGAAGTAGTGCTGTCACAATCTGGCTCTTGCAAAATACTTTCAAAGCAGAGTTAAGCTACTGCCACATGACAACACCTGCTGCTCTGATACTATAAAATAAACTTTGCAGATGTTATTTTTACCCAAATCTACTTGTTTGTTCGTTTATTTGTTTAATTAAATACCCATCTCTTCTTATATTGATTGCTGGGCATCTGTTCATTTGCATGATTCTGACTCACGTCTTCAGTCCTTTATTTGCCATTCTATTCTATTTTTTCATTTGTACCCATACTACTGTTACAGCAAAGATTTGCTGATCTCTTCTATGCTTTTCCTCCTTCTGCCAGGGTCCATTCATCTTAACAGAGCTAAGGTTATGAAATATGAATTAATAATTCTTCAAAGTCAATAAAAACCTATGTCAGTATACAAAATTTGTGTAATGACTACAATGTGTTGGGCAAATAAAAACCTACAAAAGAGATTAACAAGTGTTTCTGGAGTTTAAATATTTAAATCATATTCCACTGATGCAAGGACATAGTTCTGATGATCTCAGTGGAATTACCAAAATTTCTGAGTCCTATAACCACTAGCATTAAACAGCCCAAGTCAAACATAGCTGAATTTCCAGATGCCTTACTCTAAAGAAATGGAAAAGAAATCCAAAGAAAGGCAGCTCATCTGTCTAAGGCAGGTGCAGGGAAGTGCTGCCATCTATCTTATGATTGTCTTTGTAATATCCCTAAGACTACCTTGTACTTCTGTGTGTGGTTCAGTCTCAAAGTGCTGAGAGATGAAGTACAGGTATTTAGCAGCTGTTCTTTATAATACTAAATCTGCCTCTAACTTTTTTTTCTTTTTTTTTATTTTTCCCCAGGCTTCAATGCAGCAGATTAGGACAGAAAAGTTTATTTTTTGCTGTTCAACTATTCAACTGCCAATATCATTTTAAGCAAGGAATGTACACCATTCTCTTCTGTAGTCACAATATTTTTAAACCTCATACTTTTACAGTATTTAAAAGATATTAACTACATTATTAAAGTAAAAGTTTCTTTAAAAAAAATACAATTTTTTTCCCAAGTTTTCTCGCAGTTAGTTGACAAAATTATCTATTTTGCAATTCCTGGTGGTAATTACTTTCCACTAGTTATTTCACAAGTTAATGTCCAAATACCACTTGAAAAATCTCATAGGATGTCATAGAATCCATATCATTTCATTTATCCCTTTGTCATCTTGCAAACAAGATGACAGTAATGGCAGCAAATAACACCTGAACATTAGTTGTATTATCAAAACATAACCATGACATATGTACTTCTACTCCAAGAGGAAATAGTCTCAGGTTGTTATAGAACCTCCACCTGGGAACATAATATCAGAGCTGGGCTTGGGACTTTGAGATCAACTGAATTTGCTTTCAGACTTAAAAATAAAGAAATAAAGTGACCCCAACACAGAAACAGTGCATTCAATAGCATTGTTAAAAAATTCCTAGGAACATAAGAAAGCCATAGTCAATGTCCAGGATCCCAAGTTACAAATTTATGCATTTATCTGCTTTGCTTAATCTACTTTTTTTTCCCCTACCCTTATTTCCATCTATAATTATTTCATCTTCTCATTTTCAACTGGAAATCTATGTTCCCTCATTGTTGACTTTGCTTCAAAGCAGGGTCTGCAGCTTAGTTTCACACAAGCTTGTCATGAAAAGGCCATCAAAACCATTCACACAGTCTGCCCTCTTCTCAGGGACAAAAGAGAACATCAAAGTGCTTTGTACTTATTGTAAACGTGTGACCCTCCTTCCCAGACTGCCAAGATGCAAATAGAGAGCTGCATTCAATTCTGATAAAATTCTCACAGCACAGTAATGCAGCTTGAGCTTTGTGTTTTAGAAAGGAAAGCAGCAGAAATTGAATACAGATGCAATAAACTCTGGGAATAATATTGTTCTTGCCACACAAACCTTTTCACAGCACTGAAGGAAAACATACATTTTAACTGTTTTGCATTAACCAGGATTTTTTTTATAACTTTCATTTCCTGTTTTCATTATTTATATAGAAAACATTCAGGATTTTAAAGAAAAATCACTCTTCACCTTTTAAGTAATGGGAGGTACAATGAGACTTGACTTGTATTCACAATGCTCCTAAATCACATTACCTGAACCTGATGCCTCCTATTTTCAGCTTTATTACTTATGATTTCTTCATGATCTTTCAAGATAATTAAAGAGACTGCACCATTCTTTAAACAAATAGTTCACAAACTGAAGATAAAACTGGAAACTAAGTTGCCTACATCTTTTCTTAATGGCTTAATCCTTATATTTTAGTTTTCAGCAAGGGAAGGCCATTTCTGGGAAAAAAAAAAAAAAAAGGGGGGTGGGGGGAAGAATTCATTTTAGTCAGTGAGAAACAAAAAATATGAGTTTCAAAATATCAAGGTTTTGCTCCATCTGGGAGTGTGAAAAAATATGTCACTTTAAGTTCTGCAATTTAAAGTATCTAAAACATGTTCCATTTAATCATTTGCATATTGCAGCACTATTTTATTAAATAGTGAAATACTTATAGCTTCTGGCTGCAATCAAAATGTTTTCTCCAAATTATCCTGCTTATTTCAAATGAAGACTTAAAATGAGAAAACAGAAAATCCAGTAAATGATCTATGAATATTCACTTATAAATGGCAGAGTGAAAGAACACACAAAAGCTGCTCTGAGCATCATCTTCTCCAGGTCCTCACAGCATAACCAGATCTAACCCATGTGCTCACAGTGACTTGAAACTGTCTGGAAAATGCTTTGATTATGAATGAAGGACAGCAAGAAATTCTCAATATAAGTAATTTTAATCTGTTACAATAGTTATAGGCCATTTTTCTCCTCCTACTTTCAAAACCAACACAGTAATGGGAATGTTCAGCTGACTCTTTAAACAGAAAAACAGTAAAGCTGGATGGAGGCACAAGTTAAAACTGAACCACTAGCTTAAAACTGGTCCTGCCCACATGGGACAACATTCCTGCCTCCCAAACAGAGACACATCTGCTCGTTGTGCTCTGCCACCACTGTCAGTCCGTGCTTTTCCACAGGTAGAAAAAGTCCTTTCTTACCCTCTCACCACTTTGCACTAAAAAACTCTCTTCCATTCTGCCTTTTTCCTATTAAGATGGAAACTTAAATAAATCTTTAGCCAGAAAAATGGCTCCCAGGATTTTCAGTCTCAGGGGAAGGACTTTCATTTATTTTAACCAAAGAGCAGCATACACCAGCTTCAGCAGGCCTGTGGCTACCTGGCTGCTTCCCTAAACTGGTCTTCCATGATTTAACTCATTTGCACAATGGACCAGTGCAAGGAGGTCTGTGCAAAGAAGGGGAGGAGAGAGGATTAGAAAACTGCTGCCATGGCATTACTCATGTCTATTGTATTTGCTGGGAAATGCCCCTACGAGGGCAGGAATGATGAATCTGACTCCATGTTCTCAGAAGGCTAATTTATTACTTTATGATTCTATATTATATTAGAGAATACTGTACTAAAGAATACAGAAAGGAGACTTACAGAATGCTAAAAAGGATAATAATGAAAACTCCTGACTCTCTCCAGAGTCCCAACACAGCTTGGTCCTAGCTGGCCAAAACAACTCCCAGCAGAATCCAATGGAACAATCACCTGTGGGTAAACAATCTCCAAACACATTCCACAGGTGAGCACAACACAGGAGAAGCAAATGAGATCAGAATTGTTTTCCTTTCCTCTGAGGCTTCTCAGCTTCCCAGGACAAAAATCCTGGTGAAGGAATTCTTTCAGAGAATGTGAATGCCACACAGTGTCCTCTCTCTGTCTAAACAGCAGCTGCAGGAATGCCAGACTCCTGCAAACTCCTCTACATTCCATCTGGTGCCCAAGATGGAAGCTGTGCCAAGCCCCAGAACGATGACTTGTAGCATCTCCATTAGCTGAGTGTCCTTTGCTTTATTTGGAAATGGATTTT
This sequence comes from Serinus canaria, assembly GCF_022539315.1. Taxonomy (NCBI): domain Eukaryota; kingdom Metazoa; phylum Chordata; class Aves; order Passeriformes; family Fringillidae; genus Serinus; species Serinus canaria. Next base: position 7,910,218 of record NC_066317.1, on the reverse strand, counting down.
CACTAAGATGCCTAAATAATTACATACCATTTATCACGTGCATCAACAGTTTACTGCCTTTGGCTGTCCAACTGATTTCAGATAAAGTCAGTTTGGATTTGTGTAAGCACAGGGACTAAATATTTACTAGAGGTAATGGCATTCTTCAAAAAGAAATTATTACATTGCTAATGCAGGCAATGCAATAAAAATGACTTCTCTTTAATATTTTATTTATAGTAATTATTTTGAGTCTCGGTGTTTTTCTTTTTTTAAAAAAGAAACCTGTGAAAAATGCTAATTTTAATGTAATATTTGAAAGTCTTATTTAAAATGCTGGAGGCATTTTACTTGGAATTTGTAAACAGCACCATTTTCATTTCCTTCTGGAAAGGAAATAGAAGTGACTGCCATCATTCTTGTTACATTTTTTCTTTTACATTTTCAGTAGCAGCTTGTTTTGTTTGTCTGGAGTTGTGGGGGTTTGTTGCTTGTTTGGTGCTGTTTTTCTAGAAACAGAGTCATAGGTGGATCTGTGGTGGGTTAGCTCTGGCTGTCAGTCAGCCACCCTCCCTGCCCTCCTCAGCAGGACAGGGGAGCAGTGTAGGACAACAAATCTCCAGGGCGTAGATAAGGACAGGGAGCTCCCTTATCAGTTAGCAAAAATCCCAAAAGCCAAAACCACCTTCCTGCCCTCTTCCCAGGCTCAACTTCACTCCTGAATCTTCTGCCTCCTGCTCCCCCTGAGGAGCTGAGAGCTGCCCTGAGAGCCCTGGAATTGGCCACACCTCACAGATCAGTGCTGGGGTTCAACTGGGGACCCAAATGCTGCTAACACAAATAACCATTTAAAATCCTGTTTAATCCCCCTGTAAAAAAGATAAGGAAATTTCTGACAATATACAGGATTAAAACCAAGTCTTTCAGCCTCCTTCCCTAGATTTTGGGCTTATTTTCTCCTGTGACAATGACAGGAAAAAAAAATTAACTGTCTGAAATACTAGGGAATTAGTCAACAGTGTATTTTAGGCTTTGAAATATTAGAATGAGAACTCCTGAGTATGCACCTTTTCAGATCAAGAGAATGTAAAGGCAAACACCATTAGAGATACTGAAGGCAGGGGGCTTGGATCTAAGCACACACTTGAAATGAGTTAGTAAGATACAAATCACTGAGGGTCATGTTCACTTCATGGGAAAAATCAGAAAAGTCAGAAGGTCTGCACTTTGAAATGGGTATACTCCAAAAAATCCCCAAACCAAACCAATTTGAATTTGACTTTTTTTTTATACAAAAAGATAGTTCAGCTCACATGAAGTGGTAAGAGTCTGAAATTAGCTACACAGAAAGTGTGTTCCTTATAATACATGAGTTCGATGAGTATTTGGTTTCAAAATTACATCATTTTTCTGCTTTTTATTCCCCACTAAATACAAATCAATGACACTTGTGCAATAACAGTAAAACTGGTCTTCTGCCAGACTTTGTGGCCTCACACAGGGTATTTATGGAAACAACTTGTACAAAGCATGGACCTAGCTTAATCTTTAAATTCTGGGTTAAATTATGTTTCAAAAACCATAAGAAAGGAGGGAAAAATAATAGAATGATACTGAGTAGAAAACACTTGATATATTAAAAGCTACCTTTACTTTTCTAAATTCTACCAAGTTCAGCCAAACACTTAAGATCCTCAATTCTGCAAGTGTGTGTCTTACATACTGCAAGAATTCTTACAAGCTAAACACAGTGTTATTCTATTCCCATGATTTACACACATTATTACCTTTTTACTCTGCTGTAAAGGAAAGGAAAATACCTCAGACTACAGTATAGTCCTCTGTCTTCTTTTTAAATGGTTGAGAATGTTCTGGGCTGTTCCAATGAACACTCTGGAAATTCATTCCAACAATAAGACAATGGTTATTGTGTGTTTAAGTAAAATGTAAACCCCATCATTCCTTGAGGAGATGATCTCTAAATGCATAAATCTTGACTGGCAGCCAGTTAGTTATCACCTTTACCACTTGCCCACACATTTGTTTTTGTTAATGTTTTTGAACTGCCTTTTCCTAAAGACCTAATAGAACTGTATGAAATACAGTGACAGAGAACTCTGACACAGTCCTTGTTACAAAACATGCCTCAGATGGCAATTACTCAAAGGATGCCATGAGCTCAACAAAACCTTCAATAAATACAAGAGAAGTGAACATCTGCAGCTATTGTTTCAGCTGTAAATCTTGTGAATGCTTTTTACTGTAGCAACAAACTGCTAATAAATCCAACTTTCATTGCCAGAAACATATAAAGGACAGGATACACTTCATGATGTTTTCTCAGTGTCCTCCCTGAGCCCATGCACTCAGGCATATTGTTTCCAGATATATTTTATGGCTAGCAGTGATACACTGTCCCCTCTACCCTTTCCCTTGACTGATGAGACAGAGAACATTGACTGAATGCCACTACCTGGCACCACCTCCCTCTTGCTCGACAGGAACGGGAGGCTTTGTGCTTACAGCTCATATTAGATTTAGCAGCAATCATCAGCATTAATTGCACATATATCATTTGGCAAACAGACTTCTTAAAAAATCCCCATGAAGCAATTTAAGGGCTGCTCCTTCTACTGTGCAAAAGCAACCTGTTCCTGGCCTGCTTTTAATACATGTATTCAATATATAGGACTGACAGGCCAGTCACTGAGAAAGATCCTCAATAAAGTCTCAGATTTTCAAAGTACTTTAAATGCTAATTCAATAAAGCAGCATAAAATCTAGACAGTTCTCAATAACATTAGTTTCCACACACACACAAAAAAAAAAGAAGAAAAGAAAAGAAAAGAAAAGAAAAGAAAAGAAAAGAAAAGAAAAGAAAAGAAAAGAAAAGAAAAGAAAAGAAAAGAAAAGAAAAGAAAAGAAAAGAAAAGAAAAGAAAAGAAAAGAAAAGAAAAGAAAAGAAAGAAAAGAAAAGAAATCATTCCTACAGTAAGACTTACAGAAGCATTCACATTGCACATGGCTGTAATCCCTGCTAACTACAAAGGTCACTGTTTTTCCTTTCACCTCCTATTACCACACTTTGTTCTGGATGAGGACACGACAGAGCCAAAGAGAAAAAGAGAGAAACTGATATTGCTTGAGCAGAAAAGCTGAACTAAACGAAAGATTGCCACCCTTATACCTGAGCTCTGAAATTCTCTGTTGATGTTAAACTGGATTAAATTCAGGCTGAGGGGGGATGGAGGTATATGGCTTGTCAGCAGGCTGTGTTCCATGCAGCATGGCTCACTACTGACAGCAGCACTCACCACCTGGCAGGGGCAGAAGCATTCTGACAAGGTTTTGTTTGCTCTTCACAGGTACTCTTGATGTCCTAAATTTTTCTTTGCTTCTTCATTTCTTGAAGGTTTGAAACCTACCATCATCTGCAGCCTTCAGAAATGTAAAGCTGATGGGCTAATGTGTGAATTACCAAAGGTTTCTTTGTCTCCACATCCTCACTTTTTAACCAAACTGGAAAGGAAAGAGAGGAGAACTGTTCCACACGTAGCTCACTTGTTGCCACCTGTCTCAAAGGTAAAGATGACATTATAACCATTTCTCTGCTACAGTTCAGCATACAGATACATGTCATAAAGATGACATTATAACCATTTCTCTGCTACAGTTCAGCATAAACTGTTCAGTCAGGGAAGGCTGCAAATTTAAATTTTATCCAAGAGATGTATAATTTGTTATCTGGGACCTCAGCATTTTGCTGGTGTTCACCCTTAGCAAGTTCTATGTAGCTCTGCTGTACTGGTGTTTTCACAGCTGGCCATCTGCCTTCTAGAAGCAGAGTCATCTAAAACTAAAGGAAAGCAACAGCTTAGTAGACCCTGACTAGCAAAGACAGAGAAAAATATTTCAGTGCTAAAGATAGATGAAAAGATTTGAGCACCAAAGACAAATATTTCAGTACAGAGAAGAGGGAAGAGGAAGCAGAGAAATTCATTCATTATAAAATTCATTTAAAAACTTTTTTTCCACCTCATAGTTTTACACAATACATCCTATAGAAATACTTGTCATCACAAAGGGTATCAGACATCAGAGGTCAAGACATTTTACAAACATTAAGGATTGAGCATGGTCACTAAATATAATAATAATAAACAGAGAATGCTGGTGCGTCCGGAAGTGACTTAGTGACTCAAATTATTTTCTCAGTTAGGAAGAGCTGAATTCCAGAAAATACACTTTTATGGAAACCATATTTCTATTGGGCATTTATTCCATTAAGTTCAAAAATAGCCAAAAGAATTCTCTTTCTATTGCCAGGAGATACATTAGTATCAATACATGACATGGGTTTCCAGACAACTTCTTTGTAGCTTTTCCTTGATTAAAGACCTGCAGGCAGAATGGTCTGAAGAAACTGTAAACAGGGGCATTACAGCAACAGATCTGACTTCACAAGGGGGTTGATTACCTTCTGCTTGGAGACTGAGTAAGTGACTGTAGGAAGAGATCCATTTTTAGGGAGTGCTGCCACTGATGTTTTGTTAGTTGGCATTTACTAAACAGACCAAAACAGGAGTATGTTTGATTCAGGGCAGTTTAAGGGAAAGCTGCTTATTCTTTTACAAACTAATCCTTCTTCCCTTGTGTTCAGTCACATAATAGTGTGCAGTTCACAAGTACCAAATAGTAGCCAGCATTGTAAAGATGGAATCAATAGCATAATCCTATTAAATTCCGCAATGCAGGCTACTTTTCAGATATATAGTGGAATCCTCTTAAATCGATTTTTTTTTTTTTTAATAAAAGGTAGGGTTATGTGAGGCTCTAGCTAGAAACCTAAAATATATTGTCTACATAATGTTCTTAAGATAGCAGTTCGGTCTGTTTTCCTCTGTACAATTTCTGTGTGTTGGCTGGACTGTAACTGTGATGCTTTGCCAGGTGAACCTCCAAAACAAAACTAACATTTCTTTAGTTATTGCAGTTACAAGGAAAGAATTTATAAGTTTTCTCACAGAAGTCTTCAATGAGAAGTGACACATCTAAGTGCATGTAAGCTATTGTTGTGATTTCATCTCAGCCAAACACAGCCACTTGCTCCCCCAGCAGGTGGATCCTGGGGAGAGAATGGGAAGGGTAAAATCCAGAAAACTTGTGAGTTGAGATAAAGTCAGTTTAACAGGGAAAAGGCACACACACAAGCAAATAAAACAAGGCAAAAATTCACTACTTCCCATGGCAGGCAGGTGTTCAGCCATCTCCAGGAGGGCAGGGCCCCATCACAGGTAACAGTGACTTGGGAAGACAAAACCATCCCTTTAAACATCCCTGCCTTCTTCTACCTTCTCCCACTCTATATTCTGAGCATAGTTTCCTATAGTCTGGAATATCCCTTTGGCCAGTTGGGGTCACCTGTCCAAGCTGTGTCTCCTCCCAGCATTCCAGGCACCTTCAACTTCCTCACCAGCATGGCAGCACAAAAAGCAGGAAAAGCCTTGGCTCTGTGTGAGCCCTGCTCAGCAATAACAGAAACATCTCTGTGTTATCAGCCCTGTGTTCAGCACAGATCCAAAACACAGCCCCACACACTGTGAGGAAGATACCCCAGCCAAATCCAGCACATTCCATCCCTATCCTGTACTATTTACATCATGCTGAGACCCCACGCTGTGCAATACAACTTCACTGCCCACCTCCCCCCTTTCCCTTCTCTACTATAATGCACAAATGCCCAGAAAATATCTGCTGAATTCACTGAGGCCACGGCTTTGGGCTGCTTGGCTTGTGGTGGTCACTCAGGACAGGACAGTGGTGTGTTACCTGGAGTGACTGGGCATCAAAGCCAGCTCAGCTCAGCTCAGGTCACCACTGCACTGCAGCTGCTCCTTGTAAGGTTCTCCTCCACAGCTTTGTGTGGTTTCTGTTGCAGTAATCCCTGTAACACACAACTCAAATCATGGCTTGCAACAATTTAAATTCATTACCTTCACCCCTGGTCTTTCTGGGGCATGTTAATCTGGTGTAATGTTGCAATGAACTCTTCTTCTGCACAGCCTGGCTGCAGCAAAGGGTTCCTGCTGTAGTCCTCCAGGATAGTCCACATCCCAGTCTTCCATGGGCTGCAGAGGGACAGCTGCTTCACCATGGTCTTTACCTTGAGCTGGAAAGGAATCTTTGCTTCCCCTGCTCCAGCCTGGTGTCCCAGCCACTGGGGACAGTCCTCCCTGCCCTTGTCCAACACTGGTCCTTCCCACAGGCTTCAGTTCTTCACAAACTGCTCCAGCGTGCATCCCCCATGAAGGCACAAGTCCTGCCAGCAAAGCTGCTCCATCACAGGTGTCTCATAGGGTCAGATCCTCCTTCAGGCATCCAGCTGCTCTGGAATGGAGTTTCCATGGGCTGCAGGTGGATCTCCTCTGCTGTCTACTCATTCACAAGTCACAATCCCTTCAAGTCAAGTTCAGCCTGTCCAGCACAGCAGCACAGACACAGCTGCCATACCCTGGCCACCTGCCAGCCCAGGCACATCCCTGGCTGTCATCAAAACATCCCCAGGCACAATACAGTGAGGTGACAAGAGGTACAGCACCACAGCAAGGAGTGACAGCCACTAACAAGCACTAGGCTCTCATTGACAATCCTGGAAACAAGCCCCATGGCAAGCACAGGAGCCTGCTCATTACTGCCAGACATCAATTCAGTCTGGTACATCCCAGCAGATCTGTCATCTCAAACCCTTTGGGCCCATCCCTGGGCACCAAATAAGGCTGTTGGGGGTTTGGAACAGAATCCCCACAATTCAGTGTCCCCACCGAGATTCTCCCCACAGCACCATCCCTGTGACAGGATGGAGAGAACTGGAAGCACAAAAGCAAAGAACACAGGTTAAGATAAGAACAATTTACTGGAAATAGCTATGAGATAAGAAAAAGAAAACAGTCACATCAACACTGCTAGTGACAGAGGGTGGAAGATACAATCCACACATAAAAACCCCCTGATAACAGACAGTACCAATGGCTCCCTGCATCACATTTTCTTGTCCAGAAGGAACCCCTTCTTCCCAGAAAACAGGCCCTGTCCTCTGCCAATAGTGTAAGGGGTATGGAATAACCACTGGGTCCTAGCCATGTCCACTCCCAGCTACTGAAAAAAAATTAACCCTGTCCTGGCCAGAACCAGGGCAGTTATTGCCACCTATTGCCAAAATTCCTTCACTAACACCATCAGATTGTTACTTTTTCTGAAAGTTAGTGTTAGCATTCACTTGAGCACCTTTCTGGACAATATCTCTTTTACTTTTACAAATATCCCAAACTTTGTCTGCTTATATTTGAAAATTGGAGGATTTCTAAATCTCTTCCCTGCAGGAGTATAGCAGGGGTATAAACACCACCTGTGACACTAGCTACCCAATTCTTGAACCTACCAAAAAAAATGTTACTTAGTGCATACTACCCAGTCCACACCCAGGTCACTGCAGCATGTGTTATGGTATAATTGCTGATGGGCAGGCTGAGATTTCCAGTTGTTGATCAGTGGAAGATGATTTATCCAGCAAGTCATACCATAGTCCATACATATTCCAGGAGACCTGGATATTTATCTCATGTCTTTCAGAACAAAGAAAGTGCACACGGGGATTTAAGAAATTCTTTCTCTATTTCCACAGAAAAGATCTGTAAATGTTCTGCTTCCTACCTTTCTCTGCACCATGAACACTTTCCAGTTGTGCAGCCACTGCAGATCCTGATGCTATCAGCACATGTACCAAAAAATCAGGGTCTCTACAGTACCTTGGGAATCACAAGAATCTGTAACTACAGTTTGTAAGTCTCAAAAGTATAGCAACTCAATGATCAGGATGATAAACTGACATTGCCAAAGAGATGAGAGATTTCTCATTTCTCCAGGCAATAAATGTACATATTCAATGTTTTCTAGACTAACTTGATGCATTTTGTAGGTTAATTTTTATTGCTAACATCATACGATATCAGAATTCCAGGATTTCACAAATCACCTTCTCTGAAATGGAATCCTGGGAACAGACAGGAGCTGAGGGCCAGGCAATGACTCTGCCTGACCTTCTGGTGCAACAGGGCCACAAAGGAGCTGGGGAGAGCACCCAGAGCCCTGCCTTTGACCCATCCATCTTCCACATTTTCAATGAACCTCTCAGCAGATCACAACGTGTTACCAAGGGTCGGGATTGACAGGAGGGGGGAAAAAAAAACAGCACAAGTGCAGCAGCCTCATTAGGATTCTGCTCTCAGAGACTCCACACAGCTTTGTCTTTTGAGGAGTAAAAGCTGCTTAACAAGTCAGCAATAGCCTGGTCCCCCCCAGAACAGCTATGGTAACAGTCTTCATTGCACAAACACGTTTCTTGAACTACTTTCCCAAGTCCCTGCTAATGCAAACCTGTGGAGTGAAATAAATGCAAGACAGCTCTTTTGTCTCCCTGGGTTTTTTAAACACTCCACATGACAAGTCTATCACTCCTGCTTCCTGTCTTTTGCCTTTCTGTTAGAAATTATTCATCAAAATACACATTTCTGAGATTAGGGATGAATAGTTCATGCAGATAAATCAGTGGCACAACTGCAGTCACAGTTAACCAAAGATTTCAGAGATTTTTGTTCTAGAAAAGACATTTGGCAGTGCACTTTGAGATGTACTTGTTCAAGCCCTTGGAAAAAACTTTTTACAGTTAGCAGGAATGCATTAGGGTGGTTACACAATTATGCTAATTGAGGGCAATAATAAAATCCATTTACCCACCCTAGAAAAACAATTGTAGCTCTTCTCATTTTTAGAGACTGGCAGGAAGAAATGTTGGTTTTCCCCTTCCCTCCTATTTTCTTTGAAAATCTGGACACAAACCTCCCCCAGCACTCAGCTGTCCTTACTGGAGTACCTGCAGGGGAGGCAGTGCTCTCAGTGCCACATCTGGACTGGGCAGCCACTGCTGCTGCTTCAGCAACTTCATGGCTACTGCATCAACCCTGAAAAAATTAATATAGAAAAGAACAGAGCAATATATCATGTATAATATATATATATAAATGATATATAATTAATACATCATTATTATCATGACCAGAGAAATCAAATGACTTAAGCACTGTCATACAGATGTTTAATATCAAAAACTAGATGGGCTGCTGCTTTCTTGCCTTGCCTAGCCTGAAGGAAAAAGTCTGATTCTGTATGAGCAAGGTGCAAGGGGCAGGCTACCTCAGGCCTTTTCTCAGCAGCAGGTCTAACAGGTTATGTAATCCTCCACGGGGATTTGATCCCTCCTGTACAACTTTCAGCTACCAAGCTTCAGGGTTCTAATGCTAAAATCACTAAGGCATTAAACATTTGCTTTAAAACCTTTCTGCTGTACTGTATCCTCCTGAAACATGTACCCTGGCCTTAAGGGGCAGGAAGCATGAAATTATTAACAACATGTCTAAAAAACAAATGCATTTTCGATTATTAAATCACAATAGAAGCATTAATCTCAAGAGCAAATGAATGAGAAGCACAAAGAAAAGGTCAGGTTTTGAGATTTCTACTGATAAATCCTGTATGCTAGTTGGTTTAGGGTACTGATTGTCCCTATCCTTATACATACCCAAATTTCTACAGTGTGGAATCAGAGATGAAAATAAAGCACTGTAAAATAAATACACATTTGCTTCATAGACAATTCTAACAAGAGGCAAATCCAGCTTTTTTTGAAGGGCTGATAATGCCAGTATTGTTTCCCTTCTCCCTGCTCCATCCCTTTGCCCTTGTGAGAAATTTGAATTGAAGAAGCAGAAACAATAGTATCCTCCCAAAAGCACAACACTGACAGAGCTGCCATGGCTTCCATATGTAAAACCACATTTTATTTATAAAGCAAAGGAAGTCCTAAGCATTTTAGAAAGTCTCCAAATGACAAAAGTCAAATAAATATACATGCTTAGGGTAGAATATGCGGTGCTGTGTTCATTTGAAAGATGCTCAGGGACTCAACACTTCGAGAAATCCATGAATTTCTAAAACACATCATCCTTGCCCTTTGGACAGAGACAGGGAGATGAGCTCATAGCAGAAAGTCTTTCAAGACCCCTGGAAGGGAGAGCACCATTTAGAAGCAGTGGCTGGAAAGCCCCCAGCACAGGACCCAGCAGTAGCACCAATTTCCCTGAGCAGCACAGAGCTCTTTTGAAAGGAACTACAGGATTAACAAGTCTGATTTCTCATGATTTTAATGCTATCTACTTAAATTTAGGAAATGTAGATAGAGGCCTGTACACCCCAGAGGTGAGAACAAATTACAGCATAAAACCCTTCGCTCAGAATGGCTTGAAGCCCAATATAATTAGTAAAAAGCATTTCTATTTCTTTCTTCCTTTCTCTTTATAAGCAGAATACATAAAAATAATAATAAAAAACCGAAACCACTAACCTGAAACAAAGATATGTTTTCTCTCAGACACTGACAAATTGACAGGGAAGGGGGAACAGTCACATTTCTAAGATCACTTTGTGTTATTTTTACAGGTACAAGAGAAACATCAGTGATCTGAAAGTATTATACAGAATATGACTGATTTAATTGGTGCTACCGAGGCAAAGAAAATAAAACTTGCATATTCAGTGAGTCATTCCAGATACAAATCATGGAGAGATTTTAAGGGCTGGAAGTGGCAATCAAAGAGAGTTCTCAAGCAGGACACAATTCTGTGAGTAAAAAGAACAGGAAGTCCCAGCATTCCACAACAGCCTGATGGGAAAAGAGCTTTGCAGTGCTTTGGTCTTTTTTGGCATCTGATCAGGGCAGGAGAGCAAAAGGTGAACAGCAGTGGTAGAGGCCAGCAGCACATCTACAGAGGCAGAAATGACAATGTGTCCACACCTCTAAGGAGTTAACTTCAATGAGTTAATTACTTAGGAAAATATTGTGTAACCAAGCATGGCTATGGAAAGTATTTTCAGTGGAACTGTTCTGATATTTAAAAAGAAGGGGAGAAAAAGTGTTCTTGCAAAGACCCATTTTGCAAGTGTTACAGTTTTATGTTCCCCTTTCAGAGTAGGCAAGAGAAGGGGAGAAGAAAACCAATGATTCAGAAATAAGTCTGAATCATTTTTCCCTGGAGCTGCACTTAGAGGACAGTATTCAGCCTGCTAGATAATATCACAATATAACTCCTACACACAAATATTGCTAATTTGTCACCTAAATTCGCTGATTCAAACATTTATGGTGCCATTATTCCAAATTAATTGAATATCACCATAACAATCTAGAATATGATCTGGAAACCAACATGGCTCTAGAAATACACACTAAAGTGTGTGTGTATATATATATATATATATATATATATATATATATATATATAAACATGCACACATATGCAGCCACACCTGACCCAGTACATTTTGCTACTTGATGATTCATTAACACAAAGCATAATCATAAGCATATTTTTCTCTCAATTATGCATACTTATATTTAATTTCTAGATATTTAAACCCAGATTTTTTTCCACACTTAGAGCATCTAATACATTTTTCCTTTCACTCACATGGGAGAAAAATGTTCATTTCCATAAAAATTGGTGTGTCTTTAGTAATCAGAACATTTTTGGCTAATTGGCAGATATGGAGTCTATTATTCAGATTTTAGTAAGCCTAAATTAAATGAGCACGAGAGGGGAAATTTGGTTTTGGACCAGGTTCACATTTTACTGAACAGAAAGTGGTTTGCCTGAGTAATGGACTGCAGAATTCAGCCTTTGAGTAGCCCAGTGAAAGAGCTATGAACAGCTATTGTGTCAAAATTTTGCTTGGAGAAAGATTCTTTTTGTGTAATTCATGCAACTCTTGAACTTCTGACATTCATCAACACAGTGCTTACATACCCTACAAAACAAAATCTTATGTCATGCATCATTAGGTGATTTCACACTGCTCCTCCAGTCTGGCTCACTGATGTTAAACACTGTCTTGCAAAATCTCCTTGTACAGTTTGGTAGTCTCAGTATCACACTTGTAGTGCAATGAATCAAAAATAATTCATGCTGTAGTCCAAAAAAATTTTAAACTATATCTTTCTTGGTTTTGGTTTTTATTCTCAATTTTTTTTTCAAATTTAATTTACAATTATTTTGTACAGAGTCACAGAGTCAGAATAGGAGAGATGATGTGCCCTCCCCACCTATTTAACCAAAAAGGGCAAGCAGGCTCCACCAAACTTCATAGAAGTCCAAAATTCAGTGTATTTGGCTGGTTTCTTCCTCAAGCTACCAGAATCCTAATCCAAAACCAGTTCACACTTAAGGGGGGATATGCTTGATAGGCCACTTGCTGCTCATCATAAGGAAAGACTCCATGAATGTGAGAGGCCAACCTACTGGAGTAAAGGAGTCAAAATCCTATTTCTAAACAAGCTGATTTTAAAAAACATTAATGATTTTCACTAACTCAAAAATATGGGCACAATTGTTGCCTTCTGTGGAGTTTTATTCTGCCCACAGCTGCCACCCCTGCTGGGGGCTGGAGGAAAATCTCCAGAGGAATGGCAGGACAACAGATGACTCCCCCTGACTCCCCACCAGCACACTGGCCTGTTCTTACTGATGGGAAAGACTTTTGTAACACAAGCCACCCCAAGAGTTTATGTTCTGCAACAGAAAATGTAGCAATACAATTAAAGCTGAGTAGACTGAGAGCAGAAGACATTATTTTTGAACCACACAAAACCATGACATTTTTTTCCTTTGCTATATTTCTACAAAAGGCTTTACATCATGTCCAGTGCAACTCACAGCTTGGCTTTCCCTATTTCAATGGTCCTACTTTATAAAATATTCAAATTCAGGAAGACAAAGTGTTTTAAGAGCTTGGCTGGAATGAAGGAATGCTCAGAAATTCCCAGAAACAATGAAACTATGTTTGTCATTTCCTTAATTCAACTTTACTAAGACAGAAGGAATGATTTCCTTTTTTTCCTAGGTTTAGTGCATGACATTCCTTGGCTTAAATTATTGTGGGGTTTTGTTTGTTTTTCTCCTTTGAACCCAGAAGTGACAACATCTCTCATGGCATGCATGTCAAGTATAAATCTCTCTCCCATATCCCTACCCACTCTCCATTATGGCCAGAGCCCAGATTGTTGAGCCTGCTCCAGAGGATCTTTGTCTTCAGCATGAAACAAGTTAATGAGCAGGTCTTTTCTTGGGGAGTGTACAGTGGGTGGGTAAAACTCACTACTCTTTTAAATTACATGTTCAGATTACTACATTTAGATGAATTTGATTTTTTTCTTCTATCTTTCACTCTTGTTTCATCTCAGAATTAAAACTGAGTCCATATGCATTTCCTAAATGCTTTCATGAGGGTGGATAGCCAGTGAATTATCTAAAGGTTACAAAAATTGTTCTTGGCTGAATTTTAACCCTCACACTCACATTTGTGTTCAAAGCACAAGTGTTTGTCACTGTTCCACAACCTTCATGGCACACATTTGTGGTAAGAGTGTCCATGCTTCTTCCATCCATGCAAAAAAAAAAAAAATTCAAATGCCTACTGAGAGACCAAAGGAACCTTACACATCCTTATTAGGATTCTCTGTACTTCAAGAATTCACAATAACCCCATAAGTACTGGCTGTTCCCTAGTCCTTCATTAGGAAGCTCTGTAGCCAGAAAATATAAATTTTTTTACACTGACTAGTGATTTGCAGAGATTCTATTTTTTTGAGCTAATCTGAGACAATTTAAGATGAATCAACCCAAAGAAGAATTATTTCTTTGACAGCAATTTGAAGAAGCTCTTCAAACACTGAAACATAAATTTACCACTGGTCAACTCTGACAATTTAAAATATATTTTGTTTTGTTGCTCAATTTGAATTATTCCACAGGGTACAGTTTATCAACCTTAAAATTCTTTAAAGCAAAATCAATATTATCACTGCAGCCCAGCAATGTTTTTATCTCCTGTGGTAGCCCCTTCAAAGAAGCAGCAGTCATTAGGTTAAGACTGGAGGAGGAGACACTCCTTCCTGGAACACATTTTACATTTAATCTGAAGAGATGCACAAAACTGGTGATGTATTCAAACTGAATTACTCTGCTGACAACTAAGGTATTCATATAGTTTATACTTTGTTATTCTTCTTTTCATTTTTAAGCTTCTTTTTTTCTTAAGTCTCCTATGTTTTCTTCAGCTCCTGTCATCCTCCTCGGCCCCTCCAGTGACAATTTGAGATTTAGCAAGTGTGCAGAAAAGTCTAAACCCCTTAGCAAACAGCTTCCATGGCATTAATGCATTAGGAACTCTAATTTCTCTCTCTGGGTTTACTCCTGTACTGACAGAAGGAAAACCATTCCTTGCTCTTTACAGAGGTCACTCTGTGCTGTCACAGTAGGTATGCCAACCTACACTGGTACTTCTGTGCCAGCTCCAGCATGTTAACAGAGTGAGCTGGTTAAACTCTATTTTTCATTGGCAGCTCAGAGAGCTGTTGCTGCTACAAATAAAAATCCAATAAAATACAGCACAGCTATATTTGAAATGGTTCTGTAGGTATAGTTCTCCTGCTGTACATGCCATGCATTTTTCTTTTCAGAACACATTGCTCAGCAAATGATGAACATTGGTCCTTATTTGAGAAGTGCAGCATCATGAAGGAAAAGTCTGCTCTCATGGTGGCAGATATCATGAGGAGGCAATAAGAGCAGACTACACATACTTGGGAGATGTTTATTCCCAAGCCTGAAAAAAGTACAATATTTTCAGGCTTCATCAAGAAAAGTGGAATCAACTTCCACTAAAAACAGGCAAGATATTCAAACATCTTGAGCAGTAGCACTAATAATTCATGAAGATGCAGCTTTCAGCAGCATCCCATGCCTATGAAGCTACAGCATTCCCACAAACTGCTCTTATGTGGCTTCTAATGTTTGTATAAACATTTTAGACAAATAATTGAATGGCTTTATCCAGTTGTCATGATTCCCCTGACACTGAAGTTTTAAAGGTCAAGTATGGTGTGTCTAAGCAGTTCAGGTTTTGAAGCACACTAAGAAGAAATTAAATTTTAGGGAAGAAGTAGGGGTGCATGATCTTCCTTTGAATTCAGTCATGTGGAATTCAGTGATTAGAACCAAGTTAATATACTGAAGAATAAATTAAACTTAAGTTCATTTGTAAGTAGTTCAAATGATGTCCATCTCCATCTTAAAATAATTTTCAAACAGTTGTATTTGCAGACTTCTTTGCATTAAAGGAAATGTATAGTAAAAATAGAATCCCAAGCAAAAGCATTGCAGCTTTGCCAATGCCCAGCATGCCTCTGTACTAGCATCAAATTATTTTTCCTGCAAATTCTTCTTCATCCCTATTTTTTTCCAACATGCACTTCTAACAAAGATAGAAGAGTGCTTTGTTTAAGGACTGGAGGATCAAGGACATGATTCAAGTTGACTAGCCGTTGCTAAAATAGGAACAGTTATAAGGGAAAATAATCTTTTTTTCAAGTGTTTCCAGTATAACACCTGCTTTCCAAGACACGTGGTTCATATATAGATAATTGCTTGATTGCTTGCTTTCATGTTCTTGCCAGGAAATACTGGGAATTTATCTTTGACATGATAGAAAAGCACAGCTTTGTTGATATTAGCAATTTTTCTGTTTAGTCTTGTTAGAAGACATTCTTAACCTACTAGAGGAAAAAAAAAAAAGCTTCATCAAAACTCACTAATTAAATTACAACAAGGTAAGAGTACATTGCATGACTTTATCCTACAATATTTCCAAGTTATTAACGCTTTAGCACTGCTACTCGGTGTCAAACATCTACTTATTTTTAAGTGAGGTCTTAGGCAAAATTGTTGTTTTGTGGGGAAACATGTTCTCCCTTAGAGACTGGCTGTCTCCTTCCAAACATGGCATCCTCAAGTTTTCAAACCACAGCTCCATCTCCTCTCAAGCAAGAGCTAGCAGCAATCCCACTGTGTTAATATCATCTGTTTAGAGCATCCCTGCATGTTCATCAATGGATACAGGCATTGACTCAAGGGCTAAGTGGGGGTAGACAAGCCAGAAGATGAACTTCACTGATCTGACTGCTGGTCATGGCCCCTGGGCTGCTGTGCCAGTGTTTGCATCTCCAAAAGGAGCACACTAGTCTCTCATTTGTCAGGGCTTTGAAGCATCTCTCACTTCCATAAAATCAGTAAGCCTCGGAGGAAGAGGGAGTTTTAATTGAACCCAAGGAAGCCTTCAAGTGAGTTTCTGAAGCAGTTTAGAATTTACCAAAAAAGGAAATATTCTCCAGGAGATACACTCCAGCACTCTGGTCAGGGAGGCAGCTCAGGAGGTCAGGGGAACACAGGTAGGGAGAGTAATCTTTCCAATTTTACTTCTGTGTAGAAATGCTTGCCTTATTTCTCCACTAAAGCCCAAAAAGATGAGCACCCATATTATCCATTTTAAATGCTGTGAGTAGTTTCATTTGTATTTTCACCTAATCTGTTTTGAATGAAAGGTAATTTCCAGGTGAAAATCTAATTGTTTACCAAAGGATGAAGCATCTGCCTATCAGGGATTAAATAACATGCATTCACATCCCACACGCAGCATTTCAGCAGATAAATGGATAATAAGATGTGGTTCAACAAAAGTAGTGCTTAACTCTGAGAATTAGCATGACCAGCCTTTGAAGAGAAGGAAGCATCTTCCAACAATAAATGCAATCCAGGCTCTCTCTTTCCCAGGAAAAAGACTTTGTGGGGTTTTGGTTGAGTTATTTCCAAAGGAGCTGATAGCAGCTTCCTTTAAGGAAAAGACTACTGGGATCATCTTGTTCCACTTGAAGCAGTGTCTGCCTTCACAGTGCTGGCTGCAACATGCCCAGTCAAGACACGTCTCTGACAAGAGAATGGAAATTGGCTTCAAGCAAATGGACAGCACAGAACTAATCCTGGGATTAATCTCACACTGCCCAAGCATTAGGGTGTTTCAAGGGGCAGCTGCAAGCTTCCAACATCACCCACAGCAACACACAAAGTCAGGCCACTGGCATCTTTTGAATCAGCCATGAATAAGGTTCAAGAAGCCACTTAAAAAAAAAAAAAAAATCAATGTAGAAAAATTGAGCGTTACCTCCATCCTTCACTGAAATAGATAAAATCTCTTACACAAAATCCTTACTTGATCTACCTATGGGCACTGTCATAATTATTTATGCTTTATGGAATTGATTAAAAGTTCAATAGTAGAAAATTACTCTTGTCCTTAGAAATAAGGACCACTTGAAAATAGTAGGAGAAATCGGAAGTTTAATGGATGCATTTGTCATGACAACACTTCAGTAAACAAGCTGTAACTTTAAAATGAAGGGCTTTCATTTTTAAAAAGGTACCCATTTTCAACTAGCAAGATGATTAATTAACAGAACAGACTGAAAGCTACCAAGGAGTTATCCATATTCAGTAACCAAGGCATATACTTTGATTGAGTCAAACGTGCTACTCTGATCAACCCACACACATTCTGCATCTGTAGAGAAACTGAGAATGTTAGAGATTATTCACTATGGAATTAACTGAGGAATTTATGCCTTACTGGATTTAAGGTAATATTTTACTGAAGGGTATGCAAGTGGCTTCACTGCAGACACAGGAGACAAGGATTGTTTCTCTGGCTGTCTCAGGAGTGCAGGTCACCAGCCTGCTTGCTGAGGAACAAGGGTCTTTAACAGTCAGCCAAAACAATATATATATGCCAACACTTCACAGTTCACAGACTGTTCCTGTCACTATTAGTAATTTTACAATCAGTGAAGCTACTGGTTTAGCAGGCTTCATAATTATTCCAGCTTATAGTATTAGAAGCATGCCTTTCTATTCCCTAGAAAAATACTTTAGCCAAAAAGAAAGGGAAGAATAACTTTGTTCTAGAGCAGCATAAAGCTTAATTTCCTTCATTTATAGGATGCTTTTCCAAGGTCCAGACATGGCTGAGAGATGATTGAGAAATTTTGAGAAGAGAAACAGGGTGCATCTTGTGTGTCAACATCAGGTATATAAAACAGATCAACAGAACATTCTCTATTCCCTTTTTTTCTGAAATAGTTGATGATTCTCAGAACAAAGTGCATAATCATCATGCACCAACTTCAACTGGATTAAATTAGATGCCACCTGATAGAAGACTCAACTACTCTGCCTTGCTCTTCTGCACTTTCACTTAAGGTAATAGGATTTTTGGGACCATTTGGATAGCAACTCTGTAGTTAAAAATGTTTGGTTTTTTAAAGGTAAGCTACCTGTTAACTGTCTTTTGTGGATAGATTGAACTGGGTCATTGAACAAAAATATATTTTGTTAGGCTACTGTGAATAATACCACGCTGAAAATTACAGGCAGATGTAGTTACAACAGAATTCAAGAAAACATTAACATCTTCTAAGGGAACTGACTGTGACTGCCAGCCTGCAAACAGAATCACAGAATATTCTGAGTTGGAAGAGACCCACAAGGGTCATGGAGTCAACTCATGTGAATGGCCCAGATGGGGATCAAACCCCCAAACTTTGCCTGCTCTGCCCAGCTGAGCTTTTGTTCTCATGTACTACATGTATTCATCTTCCAGACTTGCAAAGAAATCTGTGTTTTGCATGAATTTCTGGCTACACAACAGTACCTTAATCTTTCATCAGCATTCATGCTGTTGCACTTATAGTCAAAACATATTTTTGCTCATGACTAATGTCTAAGAATACTCTAATGATCAGAAGATTGTATCCTAAAAATATGCCAGGTCTGTTTCATTTTGGAGTGATAGATCTCTATAATCTTTTCAGATAATAATTTAACTATTATGTAACAACATGTTTGCAACGCAGTTCATCTCCATGAAGCAAATGATTTAGATTACATTTTTTAATTTATGCTTCCTTGGATCAAGACACATTTTAGAATTTAGTAAGATTTTGGTCAAGCAAGTGAACCACCTTGAGATCATCCTGAGTGTTTTCTCTTGCTCTGAAGGAAGTCCATTAATATAATAAGGATACATACTCCTTATGTAAAATTATTTATGTGATTTCCTGTGTTCTCTTTCAGAAGACTGGTAACACTATAAAGAGGTTTCTTTTAAAGCTTATTTTATCATCTTCTAATACAGAGGATTTTTTTTAGATAGATTTGACCAGAGCAAGCAATATTTGCACCAATTGTTATAAATTGATGCTTCTAACAGGTATAGACAGCTATGGCCTTCAGCATCAACCCCTGCTGCTTTGCAGGTTTGAATGATGACCTTCAATATTTCTCTGCTCTATTTTGTGACAGTAAGAAACTTACCAAGTAGTAAAAAGCATCTTCCCTAATGTGAACAACCAATGACAACTGTAAAATCATTTTGACATTTGCAGAGTTGTTAACATGCTCACATTCTCTTTAGCATCTTGAACATGCTAATTATAAATTTCAATACTCAAGGGAAAACAAAAAAAAAGCAACCAGTAAGTTCAATGCTTGAATTTTGCTGCCTCTTCTTCTTACAGCATGATCACATTAGAATGATCAATTTGGGATAAAATAACATACTGGCTTATGCCTCTTGAGAATACAACCCCATTGTCACCATCACAGTATCTGAAAAATCCTCTTTGCCCAGGATTTCTCTCCTGGGAAGCTGAGAAGCCTCAGAGAAAAAGGAAAACAATGATATCTCATTTGCTTCTCCTGTGTTTTGCTGCTTTGGAATGTGGTTGGAGATTGTTTATCCAACATGGGAATTGTTTTAACTTAATGACCAATCACAGTCAGGCTGTGTCAGACTCTGGAGAGAGAGTCACAAGTTTTCATTATTGTTCTTTGTAGCCTTCTGTCTGTATCCTTTCTCTATTCTTTAGTATAGTACAGTATAGCATTCTTTAATAAAATATAATATCATAAAATAATAAATTAGCCTTCTAAGAATATGGAGTCAGATTCATCATTTCCTTCCTGCCACGAGAGACCCCGAAATTACCACACCCCATTTAGGAACTGTGATTTTTACCAGGAATTGTATGAAACAAAGTCAGTGATATTCACACTGCAAAAGGCTCTGGCAGTGCCAGAGGTGACTGACATGCATCCTGCATCAACCACACACTGAAACTCGTGGTGCCTCAAGAGGAGGGTGATGAGCACCCCACCCTTCCACTCAAAAAGCCTCTGGGCAGAAGCACAGACCCCAGTGTGGAATTCCCAGTGTGCTGTGGCTCTGCTGCCAAGGATAAATCCTCTGTCTGGAGCAGTGCTGGATTTTACCAGAAGCTCCTTAAATGGGGCCTATTTTTCCCCTGGGTATCTGCCCCTAAGTTGCTGTAACCAAGTGACACATGATTAAATCATCAGTTCATAACTTACGACGTTTCTTTCTGCACACTTGGCAAAGGGCACATTATAACAGATGACACTGGCAATCTCACCACATCTTACTAAAATTACCTTCAGGTCAGACATTTATGAAAGGTTCCTCACCAACAACATTTACCTCCTATATTTACATATGAGCCATGTATTTATGTAAACCTGATTTTTGTTCTGCTATATTTGATGAAAACATATCTTTTCTAGATTAAAACCATTTTAGAAAGCTATGATACAGACATGCACAGAAATATGCTGTTCCCACTGAGTCATGAATGTCTAAGTGAGGCAGGGTGTAGAGAAAACTGAGCAGAATCAGCTAATGTAGCTCAATAAACAAGTCTTCATGCACAGAAACTGTTCTTTGGGTCACACACAGAGAGACAGGGCCTTTTCCTCTCCTTATCTCACCAGGGGCTGAGCTGGAGGTGTTCAAGGAGCTTGTAGGGGACATAGCTGGGACATCTGATCCCAACTGAGCCAAGGAATGTTCCATATGATGATCCATGTGGCATCACACTCAGACTATTAAGTCAGGTGACCATTATGGGTGATGAAGCTATCCCTGCTTTCCTGGGATAGCTGAGCCCCTGCCTGCCCTTGGGAAGGGATGAATTTATTCTTTGTTTTGCTTTGCTTGCATGCACAGCTTTGGCTTTACCTGTTAAGCTGCTTTTGTCTCAAGCCACAAGCTTTCTCACTTTTTCCTGCTGGAGAAGAGTGGGCCAGAAGTAATGGGACAGAGTTACTGTTGGGGGTTAAACCACAGAACATCATTAAACTTTATCCCACAAATCAGCTTCTCTTCTGCTGGATTCCAACACAGAAGGACTGAATCATGAGCTGCAAGTGGAAATTTTGCGTTCCCTTTGGTTTTAAAATCCAGCTTTACTACATATCCAGTATGTAGAGCTGATTGTTATTTCCTCTTATCTGCTAATTGCCACAGATTGTGATGATCTATTTATATCTTCAAAACTACTCCTAAAATGTACTGCAAAAGAGTTGCCTGAGGATTCCGAGGCCAAAAGTGATCCATCATTTGGTACATATTGTATTTTTCTGCACAACCAAATTATATTACTGCTTCTCATTTTAAAAAAATCACTACAGTTCACAGAGAGAAAAAAGGGAAGGAACTATATCAGGAAACCTTTGTTTTTAAATCAAATATAAAAGGGAACAGTAACCAGCCTGTGGATTTTTAGTTATTCCCTCTGGATGTGGGAATGCCCATTTTACATAGGCAGACTCATCTTTCAAGGGGACATGGATACCATTTTGAAGCAACACATTTCAAGCCCACAAAGCAATAAAGCCCCATGACATTCTGTAGTGGATATCTACATTTAGCTGTGGCTACTCCAGCTGTGCCTGGAAAGCCACAGCACAGCAGTGACACACACCTAAGAACTGTTTGTGCCACTGAGCAGCCTCTACCCCACCCCTCCCCTGTGCTCAGTCGCAGGCTGTTCTCTGCTAAGTATTCATGACAAGACTTCATTCCTTTTGCTACACCTCACCTTTATGACGTGGGTCAGTCAAGAACATGGGCAGGTGCCCTTTCCTCCTCACCCCTACCCTGGCCACTGTGAGAATGCTGAACACAAGGAGAGGATTTGTTACACAGATGGGATCACTTCTTGCCTGCTGCCTTGTGTGAGTCTGAGAGAGCTTATGGGTCATGAAACAGAAGCAAACAAAAGAAAAACCCACCCCAATTTTGCCACTGTAACCATTTCCTTGTTTTTTGTTTTTTTTTCCCTTAATTTCTCCTTTCCACGAGCCTGCTTGTTGTCTCATTGCTTCCATCACTTTTAACCGAGGCTGTCAAATTCCTCCACTCAGAGAAATGGCAAACACTTGACTTTGATTAGGAACATCAGGTTTGTAAGTGTAACAGCACTAGTATCTACTTGACTGACAATAGCTGAATCTATTCAGCTGTACTGACAGGAGGAGGTCTGGTACCCTGCTTTACATACTCCCCTTTTCCCTTTTTAGCAGCTGTAAGGTTACAACAGGCATTTCTGGAGCTTTTAGTGAGAGAGAAAATGAGGCCTGCAAACAGGTCAGCAGTTCAAAATGCAAATATCTGCATGTTTTGCTTTAGGTGATAGACTGCCATTGTTTCTAAAGGAGTGTAGCTCTTACTCTGGAGAAAACAGGATGTGTAAGAGGCAGAAAATCACAACTCAAATGAGAATGAAGACAACTATTTTAAGGATGTAAAAGACACAGAATACAGATGCATTTTTATCACTGAAGCATTAATTAAAACTCTATTCTCATACTACAGGGCTGGAGAACTACCTGACAACTTTGCATTCTCAAAAATGTCTTAGAAGCTTAACTGCAAACATAAAAAAAGAAGACATTGGACGTTCAAGCAATCCTTGTGTTAACTTCATAATACAAATGCTAACCTAATATGCCTCTCTACTAATAGCCCTTCAAAACTTAAGGGTGATTAATTGTGTCACATTTTATGTTAATGCTGTCAAGGTTCTACTGTACAGATTCTTAAAAAAAAAAAATAAAATTTTCTAAAATGCCTGTATTATTTATTCTGAAAGCCAAGAGTCTTTGCAAGTAACAGGATGAGATCTTTCCCCAGGAGCTGCTTTTGATATCAGAAATCAATCTTCCTCACTTCTTGTTCTGCACTCATTAGCACTGTCAAAAATTGTTGTAGATGAAAAGCCATATTATTCTGTTCCTCCTTCTTTGGCAGGCCAACAAATCTTAAGATTTACTGACATGATCCATCTTTCAAATATAGTAAAGTTTCCTGAGCTTAGTAAAGCTGGGGGGGATGGACTGGGGCCTTACAGCTTTATTGTGTCCACTGCACTCTAATTTTATTCACCTCTCCTGCACAATTCAGCACTTTCTAGCACAGGAGGAAAAAGTGCCTTGTTAAAGCTATACAAGATTTGTTTATCTTTAATTAACTTGGACAGAGTTTCCCATCCATACTGGATCTGGCTGGAACAGAATTAACTTTCTTCACAACAGCCTGTATGGTGTTCTGTGTTTTGAGTTGGTGGCTAAAACCATGTAGATAACACAACACTGTTGTGGCTGTTTCTGAACAATGAAGTGGACAGAAAAAAAGCCAGGTGGAAAGGGAAAAAAGCATTTTTTTAAGCAGTAAGGTTTTCTCTCTATTTCCTACTCTTTTCCCCTGGTCTCCCCAAGAAGTAGGCTGGGAGTAAGAAAGGAGCTGAGTGGGGACACAGACAGGACAGGTGAGTTGAGGTGGCCAGAGGGATGCTCCATCCCATCCAATGCTATGATCAGAGCTCACTGCCTTCACCCAGGGCTCCCAGTTTGAAACCAAAGAGAGCAAATGCAAAAGTGTTCCTGGATCAAAACCAAGAGAGTTTAAGAACTGAAGGAAAATGGGAGAGTGGAGGGGAAAGAAAACCAAATCACTCAGCCAGTCTCAGAAGCCTCTCACTTTCTTAACTGACAAAAAACAAGAATGCAAAATTGTTTCCAGTCAAAATTGAGATGATTGAGAATTATGCAAGTTATTGGTTCTCTGTGGCACAGATCCTGCTTTTGCATACCCATGCTTACTTTTTACCAAGCTGTAGTTTTTCCAGGGTAAAAGCTTTGTGAAGGACACTACATTACATCATACCACACTAAGGCTTTTTGGAGGATAAGGTAAGAGGGAAAAAAAACATTGGATTCAGAAATAAATCAATTGGAATATTCTTGTCCATGTGATGAGATGGCAAATCAGTCATTTTATTGCCAGGCTCTTCATAACAACACCAAGGTCATTTAAAAGGAGAAAATGCCATTTGAATCTGATCTGAACAATCCCAAATACAATTAGAAACCATTTTACAATTGCATCAAGACCAACAGCAAAGCTGCTAACAGCATAGAAAAACTTGTTCCCAGCCATCTGCCTAGTGTGTAGTTTGATAGATTCTTGGGGATAGTTAAGGAGAAAACTCCCTAGGTACTACAGCATTGATCTGTTAAGCTCTAAACCAGCTCACAGAACTTCTCAAAAATTGAATTGGAAGTCCACACAATATATAAATTCATTCAATTAATTCAACCAAGCAAGTTCATTCTGCCCTCCATTTACATGGGTGGTTTTTTATCCCTTTACGACCTCAAGCAAACTGCAACAATTTGTCTGGAAAAATTATTTATTCAATTCAACTTAAAAACATTATCTCCCTCCTTCTCATTTGGGCTTTCTCACATCTGACTGCTGCCAGATGTTACAGGTAGAGGCAGGCAGAACATGCCATCTGCACTGCTGAATGTCTCAGACACATCCTAACAAGCTGTTGGCTTTGCCTGAGCATTACTGGCTGATGGCAGCACAGCAGGTGCAGTGGAGGACCAGTGGGAAATGTGCTGAGAAGCCCAGGATGGGCTCAGTATTTAAGTGCTAGATGAAAGTTGGGAGCTGTAAAAAACTCCAGACTATTCAATGCAGATTAAGAGACATTGAGAACACAGTTTCAACTGTGACTTTCATTTCCAAATAATCTTACACGGTGTTAAATTTTTAAACCAAAATTCTGTCTGTTATAATTCACAGATGTAGGAAATCAGAAACATAATTACCAGGATGTTTATAAACTGAAGTGCATGTTAATGCTGCAAAAAGGTCCAAGAGCATCAACTGGGAGATAGCAGGAGACAAATATGACTACATGCACACTTGCACAAAGACAGACATTCCTTAGCTGCTTTTAAAATACAAAGCTACTACAGATAAAGGTCATTCATTACACTTCTGTGCTATTTCTAGTGAAACATTTTAGGTACAAGTGCACAAGGCCCTACCCAACATAAAATAAAGAGCATAGAAGCATAAAATCAAAACTTGGGAGGTTTTTAATCACAATGTATTAAAAACTTGTTTCTATGACGTTGTAGCTAAAGTTGATAAGCATGGCAAGAAGAACTCACTTTATTATTGATGAATCAGTGGTTTTGGGGTTTATTTTTGCTATCCTTCAATCCCTCTGTAACTAGTATCACTTGTTACTTTGGTTTGCAATAAATTAACCTCCTCCCCAGGATTGGCACTGAATTATTTCATCACAGTACGTTAGAGAAAGAGTTTAGAAACTTCAGTTCCTCTAAAAAAATCATCAAATACATCCCATAGGTCTCAGGAGATATATATAGAGATGCAGGCTTTCCTCTGGGAGTTTTCTAGTGTGAGCAGTCCAATAAGTGTAGCAAATCACATCTGAACTCTGCTGACACATCACCAAAGCCTCTTCATGTCAGCACACCTGTATCTGCTGTGAATGAAATGTCTTTAGAGAATGAATAAATGAATAGAACTAATCCCTCTTATTACTCTCTTAAATGTCTGAGATTAACACAGGGATCATGAACTACGAGGGAAAATCCCAGCTGTGTTATCTGATATGCAATGTTTTCATTTCCTTACCAGCAACTGAACCAAGACCTACTCATCTCACACAGAGAAAAGTGTTTGTTTTTAAAGATCACTGCAAATAGTTTCCTTAAAAGGCTGAAGTCACCATAACTCACTCTTCTCTGACCTTACCAGCTACCCTGCACAGCCACAAGAAAATAAGTTCACTTCAGAGCCATAATACTAAAGGTCTTTGTATGCCTACAAATCTTAATCAGAAAATGGGAAAGACATAGGTATTAAAAAAAAAAAAAAGACTAGACATAAATGTGATGAACAAAGTGATGTGCCTGATCATTTCTGCTCATCAAAAATTTAATGACTCTCTACTTGCCTCTCAGTCCCTAAATTAATTTCAAGTTTCTCTCAAACACACCAGATAAATTCTTGTTCAGACCACAAACTTTGTGCTGCCCTCCCAAAAAAAGGCAAAGTGCCAGTGACAGAGCACCCACAGATCCCTCCCCCACTGCCACCACACAGGGCCAGGGGCCAGCAGCAAATGCCAGACCCCTGGGCACATTTCCAGCAGGGTCTCACCTGAGGAACAGCTGCACATGCATGCACACACTTCAGCTGCTACCACAAGCAAGTTCAGAGCAATCACTGAGATGTGTTACTGGTGGAACAATGGAATTACCTTTTCTGGTTTGCTTTGCTGAAGGGAAGGTGAAGATCACACCAAGCTCCATCTGTTCTGCATCAGCCAACATGGCACCAAAATGCTGGAGGACTCTCTGTTAAGTCAAACCCAGAGTTTCAAACAGGGGGAAATAGATAATAAAACTCCACCACAACAGCTGAAAGGTTTTGAAGCCTTTGCTTGCTTTCCCCATTTAGTATTTATTTTATAAAACCTTGACCAATACCTTAAATTCTGTTCTGTACTTCCTCGAATATAAAAAGTAAATAAGGACTTCTATTAAAAAAACAAGGAGGATTAATTTCCCAGTCACAGAACATCCCAGATGTTCCCCAATTGGACAGAAAAAGCTTGTGGTTTGAGGTAGTTTGTTTGGGTATTTTTGGTTTGGGTTTTTGTTTTTATTTTGATTGGTTGGTTGGGGTTTTTTTAAGTTTTAACTCTCAAAAGATTTCAACTACTTCAACATCTCATTCAGTAACCTAAAGGTTTGGCAGCCTGTATGCCTATCCATTTCTCAACCTGTAAATGAACAGAACACAAACTGAGAGGATAAAGAGCTAATTCCTTAAATCACAGTTAGATTTGCTAATGCCAATAGCTCCATTAGAGTCAATGGAAGCATTTCTTTGAGGGTAGTTCACAGGTTTTGTTTATTCTTCTTTTATATAGATAAGGGTGAAACAGATTCATTAACTTCCAAATAGCTCCATAGGGTGTCAGGGATATGAAGTGGATCCATTGTTTAACATTACTTTTTCTGACTCTTGCCTTTGTGATCCTTTGAATAATTAAAACCCCTGAAAGCCTGTTCCATTAAACAACTAACTTTCACATTGTTAGTTGCTGGGATAACTCAAAGGCCAAATGTAATATGAGCTACATTTGAAAAAATGCTAATTTCTTTATGTTGCCACTCACAAACCCTGTCAACAGAGATCTATACAGCCTAAATTACTGAAATACAGTATTAATAGTAGATTTGATTTCTGCAGCAAAATACCACTGATATAATTGTAACCTGATACTGAATTATGGGAGATTAAGCTCTTAAATTTTAAAATTTTTTTGTCAATAACATTTGCAATATTTCTTTCCACATGTCCAAGTTATAAGATACTTTTAATTTAGCAGAAGTGCAGGTAATATTTTCCTCCAGTCAAATCAACATTAAGGCAGGTATCAGTTATCATTTTTAGAAAAAGCTTGAGCCTAAATGAACAAAGGCAAAAGAGGACCTGATTCCTACCAAGTAAAAGGATCATACAGGAAGAGTATTATTTCTTCTTTCTTCCTTAGAAAATCTTACAGTCTATATATCATCATTAGTGAAGTGGGAAAAAAAAGGGTACCAAAATATCATCCTACTCTTTCTTTAATCATATAAAAAAAGCCATCACATAAGCATCATTCATTCAAAAACTGTCTCATTTTTAACAGCCTGGGGCTAAAGGGAGATACAGATGGAAGAAAGTTAACAGAACAATCTACAGAGAGGAACTTGTCATGCAAAGTACCATTTCAAAGGAAATAAAGGATATGGGAAGAGCATTCTGCACTTGATCCACTGCTAAATATAGGCTGGAAGATAGCCATTTAAATGCATTTATTCCTATTTATATGCACATATATGCCAATTACTTCTGTAAATTTGTTTCCAAATCAAGCAGCTTTGTAGGACCGTTAAAATGTGAGAAGGTTAAAGAAGTTTCCAGCATGGCATTTTCTTTCCCCAATGATTTACTTAAACAGTCCCAGATATTGGGTCTCTTTTTAAGCATTAGTTATGAACATTCTTCAACATCATTATCTTTATAGCTTTATGAACTGAACTGTTGCAACATCTTTGAATATTTCACCAGTAGCAAAGATGTGGCTTTTGAGAACACAGCTGTGTGACATCTCCACTGTCATAGCAGCAATATGTATAGTACCAAATCATGTCATCCTTCCAAGTTCTATGTGTCCAAACATAGCCCAGGAAAAAACTTAAACTGGGGAACCCAATGTTCAAAAGGAATGTTGCTGAGTAAAACATTTCATATGTAGTATATATTTCACTATTAGAAGTGAGATATAAATCCCCTATCGCTGTCAAAGACTATCCCAAAATCACTGCCAATCCATGCCAATGTTTATTGAGAACTCTGCTGTGCTACCAGCTCAGAGCTCAACATCTCCTATCTTCTTTCATACCAAAAATGTCAATTTTGAAATAAAATTCTGACACGTGAGAGTGGGGTCAATCTACAAAGCACAAGTACATACAGGCAGCATAAGCTGCAATTACCAAGCCAGTTTCAAAATTCAACACTTTCTTTTAGAGACAGGATGCTGCTCTGACTGTGAAAAACAAAGTTTCAGGCAGTACAATTATGTATCCTAAAAGCTGAACTTAAGAGAAGACCCCTGCTAATGAGGAACACTTCACAGTATAATGAACCCTGGTTAAGAACAAGCACAAGCACAGAAGGAGTTCCCTTCCCAAATACTACAGACAATTTCCTTCAAAGCTACACCCAAAAACCAGAGCTGTGATCCTTCTGGGGAGATCCTGCTCCAGAAATCCTGACCCAAATCACACATGAGCTCATCAGTTGTCATTCTTCATGGGTTTTGAACTCAAATTGCTGGCTGACCTCAGAGAAGTCTTCCAAATATAATTTCACTGAGTCTAATAATAAAGTTAAATAGACTACAATGTATAGTCTGGAATAATAGTAAAACAAACCTGTAATGTTCAGAGTTAAGTGCACAGGGGGAAAACTGTGCCTCTGTTGTGGCTTTTTTACTGCTACTCTGCCTCTTGCTGACATTAGTTGGTAAGACCCAAAGCCTACAGCAGCTTTCACCGTGCTCGACATTGCTGAATAAACTTACACCAAAAAGATTCCTCACATAGCTTTTTTTCTTTTTTTGACCCCATAAATTTGCTGTGATGTCATTTTTCCTAATGCCAGTCTGTTCTTACCACATGGTATGTTATAAAAAATCTCTCTCAGGCCAAACTCTTTCATGAGTGCATTTTTCTAAGTATGACTGACTGATTTGAATGCAAATCTAAAACACAAGCATGCACTTCAGAAGTCCACACTTGGACACAGACAGCATCCCCCCCCCACACTTTTCATGGCATCCTCACTGGAGAGCACTTCCAGCTGCATGGAAGAGGCTGAGCTGAGCAGTGTGTGTATATTAGAGCCAAGCAAAGAGCTGCTCAGCATGGTCTGCCTGAGCTGCACCCCACATTCTGCCAGCTGGAAAAATCAGAAACGTGCTGCCATCTGAATTTTAAGCTTATATCTTGCTGCTTAGCTCCCCTTGATAGACCAGGGCAGCCAGAGTGCCTTCAGGGCTAAATTCTCTCAAAAAACGACTCCTTTTACCCTTTTTTCTTTTTTTTTCTTTTTGCCAATGCACAATATGGCAGCTCAAGCATATCACCCATTTGAATATTACACCACTGAGCAGCAGAAGAGAGCATTCCCTTGCACTGAAATAAATTTGCTGAAGAAGGAAATAGAAGGAAATGAAATGCAATGCATGCTCCAGTTTCCAAGGAAAGCATGTTAATACCTAATACACGGTGGGGGGGAGGAATAGTAAGTAAAATAAGGAAAAAAAAAAAGGTATCCATTAGAGAGATCTTGTTCAAGTGGTGTCAGGGGAAGATCAGACAGACCTGCAGTGATCTGCTGAGTAAATGCAGGTCATGCAAGCTGAAACTGCCAAAGAGCAGCTTTCAGTGACATATCCAATTCCAGCATTTACAATGCAGGAGACATTAAAATTCAACCAATATGACTCTTCATGGCAGCCTTTTTCAGAGCTATATGCTAACACTTTAATGCAGAAGAGTATTTTGTTTGCTTTTTGGTATATATTTTTCAGGGAAGAGCACTAGCTTGTAGTACAGACTGAGATCCTAATAACAGCAAGAAAATATCCAAACCCAAACTCTGTTTATTCAATATTCCTATTCAGCAGCTCTCTGCCCACCAACATGACTCCTCTTTGTGGTATTTTCTTCAACACACTGGGACACAGAGGGTATAATTTAAAACTAGTAAATTGAGATTGGCAGGCATTTTTGTCACTTGTGTCAACCCTATAAAGTTAATTCCTGTGAAAACAATGGCATAAGCACAACAGATTTCACTAAGATCCAGGTTTCTCTCTTGGAAGAAATGCTGTGCATCAGCAGAAGCCAAGAATCTGTAGAAAAGTAATTAGTAGTTCTAGATTTGCTGGGTTTGGGTAGTGTTTTTAGCAGCATTTGTAGTGTCATTTATTGGTTCACACATTAAGTGTGCTCTACTCAGAGGATCAAATTGGTTTAAGTTTGGATTCTGAGGGACAGTCTGCCAACCCAATTCTTTGGATGGATTTGTTTTTTAAAGATAACAGTACCTTATCCAAATCATCAGGTAATTGCACAAAAAATTAGGAATGAAACTGTGGGAAAGCACAGTTTTTGGTAGGACTTCATGAGAAATTCCCTTCCAGTCTTAACCAATATTTTTAATATTCTCACTATCCAGAATTTTATTTCAATGCTGGGCACATGCATTTAAGTCCAAATATGGACCAGAAAGGTCATTATCATTGAATTTGTTCAACTGTGGTGCTGAGGACTCCAAAATGCTGATAAAACTCACAGAGTTATCCCAGTTTCATTCAAACAGCACATTTGTGAAACCACCCCTTTATTTGGCACTCAGGACCAAGAAATGCTTAGCAAAACAAAATGTTTGTAATGGACTGTTCAGTGACTCGTGTCAGGCCAAATTAGGTTTTAATTTTGAGAAGGGGAAAAACTGCCATGACCTGTGGATTGGGAAGAACCACCAGGATCACTACAAAACTGCCTCTCTCCACGGCACAGCTCTTCAGGCTTATGGAATGCCATGCACCCCTTCCTAATTTTTGCTTTGGGAAATTCAGCAATTCTGCCATGGAATTGCTTATGGTGACACCAAGTATTTTCCCCAAGCATTTCACACCGTTCTATCCTGTACTTGTCAATACTGGAAAAACTCTTTTGATATCATCTACTGACTTAAATAAAGCACCATCCTGCAGGGAATGCCCCAGGTCCTTTCAGCACAGATTTGGTAGGTTTCCCCCCTCTGCTTCCCCTCTCCAGTGGGGTCAGGTTATTACCAGTAACAAGGTTTTTCCCACTGTACGGCATGTGACCTGTAGAACAAAGAGCTGTTGAACAATATCACTTTACCAAAACACCTGCTATGATGCCAAGACTGACAGAAGGCCAACACCTAAAACCCATCATTACCTAATCCAGCAGACTGATTTCTTTCTATTCCTCATCTTATTATGGCAACCTTTAACTTAAATATTTTAGGATTTTTTTTCCCTCACAACTAGTGTATAAGAAATTCAGATTTTACATACAGCGTTTACTCTCATTGTGCCTCAGCTTGAATAAATACTCAAGCGAGTTCTTTCACTTTTTAGGATAAGACCAGAATCATTTTTTTTATCTCTTCAGAGTCTTAATGAAAAAATAAGTTTGTATGGCTTCTATTAAATACAAACAGCAAGTGTTAATCTTCTCCATGGGGACAGACTGGAATTGAACATTCAACCCATGGCCTAAAGGACAGCAAGAAAAAAACAGCAACAAGTTGTTAAAAAGGACCTATTTCATCAGATTAGTCAAGCTCCAGCCAAGCTTGATCAAGAACTTAAAACATGGTTGCCATATTTTAGGTGGCCCATTTCAGACCCATGTAAACTCAAGGCAATTGTATCACCACCTGCAATTTTCCTAAGGAATATGAGAGATCACTAAAATGGAATGACTGGAGAAATGGACCCCCATGCAAAGAAGACAACTTAATGCATTAAAATGTAGTTAGTATCATTCATATTGTACAGAAAAAAAATAATATTGGTCAATTTTTTTTCATTCTCTGAGAACAACTGCTTGAATACAGCACCCAGATAGTGGCAAAACACATTAGTAGCATGCACAAATTCTTCTCTTTCACCCTAACCTGTTAGACATACAATACAAATAATAAAAAATAAGAAGTTGGGCTGGCTCTACTAAGACCTTCAGTCTTTAAAACTTCCAGAAATTGTTACCAGTGAGCAAGCCCTGGCAAACCTGCTGACACTGAGTAAAGTGACATCAGTTCATAGAACAGTAATTTTAAATCTCTTAAAGAGCCTTGTATGACTAAGCAGAATGCTCTAGCACTTTTGGCATTTGTCTACTCAGACTGAAATATTCATGCAGATGGTCTTGACAAAGAAAGGGCACGCTGAAATGTCTTGGAGCTACTTTGCCATGGATGCATTGGTCGGGCAGCACATGAAGTTAACTAATGCCAAAGCATTAAAATGATGTCACTTCATCTCATGGCACAGAAGGAGATTCACACTATCACCACTGCAGGTGGGTGTGCAGTCACCCTAAAGCAGGAACAAACAAATCATCCAGAGCCTGCAATGCCTCTTGCTCAGCACAGCAATGCTCAACACTCTCTGCTTTCTTTATGGGTACATGATAATCACATTTTGCACAGAACTGCTGCTGGTGCTGCTAATGTTGCCTGTACCTAGCTTACAACTATTGGATTTCAAGCAAAGAGTTGAGAGTTGCACCCACAAGAGTAGAACATGGAATTCACCCTACATTCTTCTATTTGCATGCATGCAAATAGCTGAATATATTAAAACCAAAATGGACTAGTAAAATATTTCCATTTTCCCAAGTAAATTTGGTGTTAAAAATTGTTGTTTCATTAAACAAACATTTTCTCTACAACTGGAATGCATGGCCTTGAAAAAACTAAACCACGAAATCTATGCTTTTTAGGGCACTTAAAATTGGATTGCAACAACAAATCAAACTTTACCCACTTCTGAAAGGTGTTACTAATTTCTCCTATGGGCTGCACATTGGCCTGTCCTCTGATCTGTACAATGAAAACAACAGGATACTTCCTTTGCCCTGTTGAGAAATGCTGTTTCTGATCGCACTGCTGAGGAAATAGGAGAACAAAAATCCCAGTGTGACTGCATTTCTACTGCCTGCATAAACTCAGAAGACCCTAAAGCTTCTGAGTTTATGCAGATAGTAGTAACAGTAGAAGGAAAAAAGGTTGATTTTTTCAACCTTTTTTAAGCTAAAGCTGATAGTAACAGTAGAAGGAAAAAAGGTTGATTTCCCCCCCCCTGCTTTTTAATGGAAATATATCTTGGGTACAGAGATGAGGAGGTGGAGTTTTCAGTGCTGTCTATTCAATTCTTAATTTACTTCAAATATACATTCACTTAGGACATCTACAGGACATGCCTACCAAATGAAAACAAAAAATTCTCTGCTGTGTGTGAAAGGTAAACTTTGTCTTTGATTCACAGCAACAATGAAAACTACCATGAAATTTCATTAAAAGTGAAACTGACTTGTTTGTAAGAGCTGGAACACACATGAAAAAATGACTCCAAAGTGGAAACTAAATATTAGCCTTGTAAGTCTTAGAAGGAATTCTAAAGAACAATGATTTTTAAAACTCAACACCACACTAAATCAAATCAAAATGCCAACCCACAAACAGAAGAAAATTCTTGTTTTTCTTCCCTGACACAAACAAGTTTTTCTCAAAATACCTCTAATAGGCATATCCCTCCTTTAAAATATTTCTCCATGTCTTCAAGCATTGGTAAGAGAACAGAAGTCTATTGGTTCTTGAGACTTCTGTGATGCATGTTTAGCATATTTTGGCAGCAGGAGTTTTTTTGTGTACACTCACTTGTCTTTAATTTAAAAAGCACACACACTTTTTATGTTTTATTTCCCCTGAAACAATCTCAGGCAGTCTGGATCCAGCCCTGCCACTGCTGATTCAGCAGCACGGCCATTCACGCCAAAGGCTAAAGCAATTAGAGATGAAAGGAGAGCACTTTCCATTTTCTAAATGATGCTGGAGTGTTTTCATAGCTTTGTGTGTTTGTGACTGCAGGCTCCCCATGCCTCCACCCTAATGCTCCCCTCTGCCACTCTGACTTGTAACTATGAGCAGAGGAACAGATTACAACCCTGGCAGTCTGATTATCTCCATCGTGTTTCTCTGTGCTGCCCTATAATTTTACCAGTGATGTCTTAATGCTGACAAAGGGATGCATTTCAGCTAAACTGTCTAAACATTAGTTGTTCTAGAGAGGAAAGAGTTCCCCAAGCATCAGAGTGTAAGGAAGACAAATTATCAGACACTTGCCAACACCAGGAACTAGGCAATGAAGGAATGGCATGCACACAGACTATACAGAATATACTTTATTTTCACAGGTCAAATAAGTTTTTAGCTATAATGTTAAAAACTATTTTAACATTATAGGTTAGTTTCATTTCCTCAGTAAATGTAGATGTTCTTTCCAATTTTAAGTACAGTTGATAAAATGGCCCCAATTTCTTGTCAAGCAAAATTCAGGGGTAAGGCAAAAAAAACCCACCGGGTTTGCAAAAATTACAACAGAAGAGAAAGAAAATAATCTCTGATGGCAACAGAAGGCAAACTGAGGATACTGTGTTTAGAAGTAGAGGGACTCCTAGCAAGGTCAGTTTGTTTCCATCACAAATGCATGGAAGGGATTTTAGTTTCTTGAAAGCCCAGGTGAGGGAGATTGACGTGCTGGTGTTGAAAGAATCAAGAATGAGACATTAAATCTCTCTTCAGACCCAGAAATTTGACTTGCACTGGCTAATCTATTATTTTCTGAGTGTATCAAGTCCTTTGCTTCTTCGATGCCATTTGTAAAGGAAGGTTGCTGAGAAGACAAACACATGGAGCAGATGTAAGGCTGAGCACATACCATGGATCCTTCAGCTTTATCTTTGGAAATGATTCACTTATCCATTTCTCCCTGGAAAAGATTTACTCATCCATTTCTGCCCTGGAAGCAGTGGATTTTATTTTCTACTCAAATAGCAGGGGATTGTGTGGTGGGTTTCTTGGTGCATGAAATACAGACTTGAAAAGGAAAATATTAATACTGCCAAAGAGCACGTCAATATCAAGTAGCGTCCAAGAAAATAAAAAGCTTTGGGATATTAATTCATCCAGCATTGTTCCTTTTCTTGTCTACAGCTGTCACAAAGAGGTGACATAAGGCAAACAGAAATCGGGAAAAAAATTATTTATAATTAAATTAAATATGAAGACATAAATGAGGAGGCATATAAAGATATTCTGAATTATATGCTAATCAGTGCATCAATTGTTTTAGGTATTTTGGAAATGGTGTGTCTGCAGAAGGAAATTAAAAGCTACAGAAGGCATACCTGGATGGCATCCTGGCTGGACAAGCAGGGATATTATCCTAGAGCTTCTTAGGAGCAACTTTTATTCACACTTAAATTAGAAGACAAAAAGATATCAGCATAAGGCCAAATGAGACAAAATGATGCCCAGTATTCCAAACTAAGAAAAACAGAAGTGGGATTGCCAGAGTAAGCTGGGAAGTATCTTATGTTGATTTATGGAGGTATCCCACAAACCTGCAGAGACAAGAGAAGAATTTGGAGACTCTTACTTTGACCTTTTTTCAAATGGGAAAAAAATTTCTTTGAGAAGACTCTTATCCTAAGTGGGAAACAGAGCAGGAAAAAGATGAAAGCAAGTAGTTGAGCACTGGGTATAAAGGTAAAGAAGCCATTCATTTTTTTAAGTCTAAATTATTTAAGAAAATAAATCTTTCCTAGAAGCATTCCATAATATGTCCAGATGTCAATTTACAAGGAAAAGTCACTGTATCTGTGGAAGTTTGAAATAATATATGTCTGAAATAATTGGCACTGGAGGTGAGGTAAATCATATGACAGCACTATTGAACCATGTGATAATATTTATTTGGAAAAGGACTGAGGGAACAAAAGGAAATGAAGAGTGGGATAGGAGCTTTGTGAGGCCCAGTCTGAAAGAAAGTAGAACTTGAGTTTGGATCACTGATCACTCAGGAAAAGGAGATTAAATCAATACAGCTACAGATCAAGATATTTTAAATCTAGTGGTATGTTTTGAGAAATGATACTAAATCTCAAGTAGGAGATATAATTGCTATAATTTACATATATGACTTTTATATTTTAAATTATTCCGAAGAAGCAATTATATAAGCTGAATTTTGTTATTTACACAGAAAATTTCCAGCTGTACTAGAAAGAAGATGAACTAGGATAGATTCAAAAAAAGGATTTTGGCATCATCAAAATCATTTGGCCCAAATCACCTCTGTTACTGATGGGTAATAAAACCAAAGCTCAGTCTCAGAGAGGGAGAGTCAGCAACATTTCTGATATCAGTATCAGCAAGTTGTAGGCTGCAGAAAGAAACCACGCTGCAAGAAGAAAATCTTACCAAGAGGAAGCAGGATTCTCTTAGTCACTGGAGGCTCAAACCTCTTCCAAGGGCCATTTTTGTGTTTTTCCCTACAGTTCTTTATTAAAAACATTCATGTGGAATGAAAGTGACTCCTTTATTTTCTTTTCTGAAAACAAACAAAAAAAAAAAAAGTGACTTTTTAAACAGCAAAATAAATCAGAGCATAAATTTGAATATGAAAATTTGCGTATCAAAAACTGATATTAAAGAAAAACACAATAATTAATCTTCCCTCTATCTCATGATGAATGAAAGAAGCAGGGGTTTTAGAATCAGGTCAGCAGTATGTTATTTATGCAGCATTGGTGGGCAAACAGAATGAGTGGAAACAAATCCAAGTTCTCTCCTCCTGGAACTCTTCTAGGTGTCCACCATGCTCCAAAGAACAACAAAAATCAGAATGTCTGATAGAGGAAGAAGCTTCCAAAGCTCAGAAAAAAATAATTGCTTTCATGCAGCATTTTTTCTTAAGCTCAGACACCAAAGAAGGAAGTAAGAAATTAAAGAAATCTCACATTTTCTAACTCTTCCTACAAAACAGTCCCTGCCCAAAGGCAGAGTGACAAACTGTGATGTTAATTCAAGAAGACAATCTTCCAAGTACCTGAATCACCAGTGTAATACAAGAGGAATTCTTCTGAGCTTGGTTCCTCTTCAGTCTCTTGGAAGAGCAAGCCAGCACTTCACTCACAACGTGTTTGACTGGCAGAAAAAGCTCTCATGCAACTGGAACACGAAAATGCTGTTAAAATATTTAAGAGAGTCTTACATGAGACATGCAAAGCCAGGAGCTTACAGCAGTGATTTATTTGAAAAAAATATCAAACTCCCATTATTGTGGAAAGTTCCAACTTCATCTGAAGTCAGGCAACTTTCTCACGTAGCACCACCTCCATCAGCTGCAGACTTTGACTCAGTCCCAGGAGACACTGCTGGGATTGTCTGCATTCAGCTCTCTGAGAAACTGAATCAAACATGTAAAAGATATGCTAATTCTGAAGTATTAACATTTTTCAGAAATAACCTATTTCTACACTTCTGAAGCTTACACACCACTTTCTAATGCCCCTCCCCCCCTTCTGTGCTTTAGTATTTTCCTTACAGCCACTAATTAACACAACAAAGTGCAGCAAAATTGACAGGTAAATTATCCTTTAAGAGCATTAAAATATTTCCCAGATAAACAGTCATATCAAAATATGTTTAAGTGATGATTTTCTGTGCTAAGTCACGAAAAGCATTTCTAAACATCTACATTGCAAATTTGCATCCCACCTTGAGGTTTGTTTTTTTTAATTTCTTTCACATCATGTACTTTTTAGAGTAAGAGAAAGCTTCCTTTCCTACTTCCCCATGCATTGCCTTCTAAAACCAGCAACATACCAGCCCCATTCCTGACAGGAACAGCTGAACCCAGCTGATTCTCTATCATCTTCTTTTTGGTGATTATTTATTCCTCTCTCCTCTTCATCTGGCACCAAAGGAAAACCTGCATGGAATGTCAGGATCCTTCTTTATATGTTGAGGCTTTCACCTCTGTCAAACTCGCCTGAGTTTGTGCTGAAAGCATACATGCAGAGCATGCACACCTTTTCTGTTTGGAATCCAAGATAAAATAGTAAATGCATGTTTTTCTGTTGTTAGATTTCCCAAGCTTACAAACATCATATTTCTACAAAAAGAGAGTAACAGAGGACCAGTTTTTCTTTTAGATTTCTAAACTCTGACAACAATCTGCATAGAGCTGTTTTCCAATGCTAAACTATTTTAAGTATAGCATATTTAAAACAATTTTTATTTTTTCTATGTTGCACAACACCTTTTTCTATTTTTTTTTTTTTTTTTGTTCTCTATGTTGCACTCTACCTCAAAAAAATCAAGTTAGGCCAAGTTTTACCAAGATCTAAACAAAGTATGCTGGTAAGAAGAAAAAGTTGCTGTTAAATTGAGAGAGCAATTTCAAGTGCCTTTGACTTCAGATATCCAATTTAAAATGGACCTCAGACATCCAATATAAAATTAAGTCTGAAGAGAAATAGAAAAAAAAGTAACTCCCACACATCATGGGCCCCTATATTACCTTGAAACAGGACAGAAGAAATGCTCATATCTAAAAACCAGAAGAACATCACTAAGCCATAGCCTCAGAGGCACTCTGTCACTCTTTGCAGCTGCAGCTGCTGTCAGACCAACATAAAATTGAAACAAACACACATTTACCCATTGAGGCACATTCATGAACCCTGCTGGGCAATCAGACACATCACACAGCCTTGCCCACGTCTCAAGGGAATTCTATTAACCAAACATTGGTTCAAGGTCCTGCCTTCCCAGCATTATTTTGTTTGCTGTCTCTGATCTGCCCACAAAGGAGCACACAAACAAGTCAGTGGAAAGCCTGCAACACAGTAAGAGGCCTTTTATTTTTGTTTTGTTACACCACGTGAAGAGCAAGCTTAATTAAAAAGATTTGCTGGAGTAGTGTAATTAATTGTAGGACTATTACATAGAACAGTAACTGTTATTGATAATAAAAGATTGCTGCACGTACCAAGCTAGGAGCCAAGCCAAATACCAAGGAGAAAATACCAAACTTGAGTCTCAAACTTTCCTTTTGAAGATTCTTCCCTTTCTAAATATTGAAACAAAGAATAATGTAGGAAAAAAAGAAAGGGCTTCCTAGTAAAACAGTCAAAGCCCACAGAAAAAACCATCTCACGCTGAAAAGGGCTTCAGGATGTGTCCAATAATATTCCAGGAAAGGCCTCCAACCATTCTCACCTCTGCTGTCTCCAAGGAATCCAGATCTCATTTGGAGCTCAATAGCTCCAGAGCATGTATCTCACAGCAGTCACAGGCAAAATTCTCCTGAGAGGTGGTGGTTTGACTAGCCTCAGGTGAGGAGAGCTGAGCCCAGCATTGCCCCAGCTCCAGTGTGTGCTTTAACAAACCAGCTACTGAGTGAAAGAACTGCTGCAGTTATCACTCCAGGCTGCTACAGTTCTATCTCATAATGTGCAAAAAGCTATGAAAAATCTCAGCTCTTCCCCTTCAAGAGTTTATTTGCATGGAAGTGTTTCCCCACAGCATAACTTACTGCCTTGCAATCTAGGGGGCTGGGTTGCACTGCAAAATTGCTGGGGTAAAAAGCTTTCACCAGGATTCTCCTCCAGCACAGCAAAGATGCAGGTGCCTGACTCAGAGGCAGTGAGAAATCTCAGTTATTTAAACACAAGGTTGTGTTTAAAGAAAGGCAATATACCGTGTCACAATAGCTGTGTCACCCTCCCCAGATCTGGTTCCTGACATTTACACTGAGTCCCATCCTCTGCAGGGAAGAATTTAGAACGCACAAGGATTAATCATTTCTGCTGTTCTCAAATCCCTCTCTGTGACCCAAAACACACAACAGCTTTGCTACTCGGGCAGGAATAACTCAGAGCAACTAAAAACCCTCTAGCTCATAAGCACACTGGACAACTGAACAAACCCTGTTCCCAGCTCCCTTTTTTCACACAACCAGGCTCAAAAGTTGTGCACAGCATTGCTCTACATAGAGCCCCTGTCACGACAGCAGCCTTTTGCAATTCAGGCTGCAGCAATTGATGGCACTTGGCCTGCCTCTCAGCAAGGTGAAAAACATATCACAACCTCCCTCTTTGGTCACAACATGCCTTAGCTTCATTAATACAAGGTAAACCAGGCTCAAAAGATCACCCCAAGCTTTGACATGACTTTCACTCCCCTGGGAAGAATGCCCTGCATCAAGCTGCTGTCCTGCTCTGCAAAGAACTACTTGCCATTGTTATGTCCTCTGTGTTCAAGACTTGTTACTCTTTAAAATCTTGTTCAATTATTAAAATCCCAACTGCAAATACAGAGTAATCAGTGCAGACACTTACCTTGGTAAAGCAGTAATTGAACAAGAAAGGATGTAAGATTTGCCATGGAAATCTACCCACAAAATTATTTCCAGCATAAGCAAACAGATTCATTGTATACAGATTTTAGATTTAATCAACATTGGGTTTTTTGTCTTCCAGAGCCTGAAGCAGTGTCAGATGGATAAGATCAGGGCTCTGAATGGTGCATAGTAAGGCTGGAGAAGATATTGTCAGAAACAGTCTACCTTTCAGTAAGTTTATTTTATACCTAACCATGCCTTCCATCACCAGAAGACCTATCCTCAGTCTAAGGGTTGAAAAAGAAGGTAACATGCAATAGCAAGGTGTCCCAAAGTAGAAAAAACTAATTTAATAAATGAACTAATGGTCTTTTCCCTCCCATCTTTGTGACTATAAACCCCATGCAGAGTACTATTAAAACACAAGAAATTCACAATTTGAAAATGTTTTAATCATGCTGTTTTAGAACTATAAATATACTTTAAAATAAATCTTTAGAAACTTCTGAATATGGAGAGGTGTGCTCTTTTATACCACCCAAAGAAGCTCTCTGGAAGACCAGAGAGCCCATACAGTTACTGCTTCAGTTTTTGGCATTCTGCATTCAGGGTATATTAGAGATCAAATATGGATTACCTCCATAGTGCACAGAGTTTACCATTTACATTTATTTCTTATACCTTTTACTCACATCACTGTTTGGAGAGCCACAAAATAAAACTAGTTTCAAAGTAACTCATTAGCAAGACAATCAGAATTTTTTCTTTTCCATCTGCACACACACCAGGTGGTGTGGGAGTATGTGTGTCAGGAGCTGCTATCAGGTCCTCAAAATCCTGACTGTATCCAGTGTTCCTTCATGCTTAGATACAAGTTTGGATTAGAAACCAGTTTAGATCTATTTTAGCCTTTAATGAACCATGGAAACCCTGCCTCAGCTATTTATTTTCATTTTTTTTTCAGATCAATTGCTTTAGTAATGGATAATGGGTTGCAAGATTGCAACAACTGATATAAAAGCAGCACCCAGCCTCCCCAGCTACTGATCCAGCCAGGAGGGCACTGCTGTACCCCACCTCTTGGTAGAAATGTAGCTCTTGTATTTACTCAAAAACTTGCTCACAATCATCTCTTTTTTCCTGAGAAATTGAAAGGGGAGACATAAATCACTTTCATAGATAATACACAGAGAAGCCAGGTGAGATAAAAGCTTCTGCCCACACACTTGTCCAGTTCTGACCACTGAGCATCTGGGGTCATGTCTCTAATTGTGCTACAAGAAAAACCCACACACTAGCTGGGGTTTTCACTCTCTGTGCGAGTCTTGTTTGGGATTCTGCAAAAGGATTTGGGATGGAAAATTAACTCAGGTTTCAATAAATCCTCACCAGTTAGCAGCCACAGACAGAATTATCTACTGCAGTCAAAAAGAAATATTATTGTGATTAATGGGGGATTTTAATAGCCAAGCTGGATTTTCTTTTCATTTAAAACAAAAAGAAAGCCAAGAATTGTGTTGTGCATGCAAAAAATGTAAGCCACATCTCTGGAGTGCAGAGAAGCACTCCTGCAAAGGAGACACAGGAAA
This sequence comes from Serinus canaria, assembly GCF_022539315.1. NCBI lineage: Eukaryota > Metazoa > Chordata > Aves > Passeriformes > Fringillidae > Serinus > Serinus canaria. The sequence goes on along the minus strand of NC_066317.1, from coordinate 7,867,834 downwards.
GGCTGTGGTAGGCATGCTTCCCAACTTGGTAAAATCACAGCCTGTCTCTTGATAGCCTTAAATTAAGTAAGGCATATTTCTTCTTCCCTTCCCAGATCATGGCAAACCAAATCAGGATTTGAATGACAAAGGAAAGTTATAGAAATTTATGGTATCAACATCCAATCCTGCTCATCGCTGGAATAGCCTGAAGTGCAAAAAGTCCCTGGTTTGATCCAAGTGTTTTATGCAGTCAAATTCTAATTCAGTGGCCCATGGCTTCTTTTCCCCATGGATTCAAACTACCTGAGTCTTGCATTTGCCACACAGAAATTTGTCTGGGAAACACGGCATCCAAGCCCCCATAAATCTTATTTACAACAGAGCCAAACCTGTGCAATCTCAGACTTGAACACCAGGCATAGCCCAGAAATGGGCCCTGGGAACTCAGCTGCAGTGATGTGTCCTGCTCTCTTATAAGATGATCTTAGAGATCAAGAAAAAGCTAACAAGATCTTAACAAAAGACATTTCCAGCTCCTTCATGGACTCCCCATTCCAAAAACAAAGAATTAAACTTTCAGAAATGCCAGGATTGGCTTCAGATGAACAATGTGTAAAGTACAGTTTAGGAGGGAACGTGTTTGACCTTAGATCAACTTTTTGCAACCCAGACTTGGATTTAATGCCTGCAAACCCATGCTACATGTCTACCTTGCTGCATCTGCAACACTTCATAGGGAGTAAGGGTGTGTTTGAGGACATGACAAGTGTGACAGGACTGGCTGCTGCTCTTGTTCAAGGATGAAAAATATGAAGTTATTAACAAAACTCAAGGTATAGGAGTCAACCCTCAGTGTGTGTCCACCTTTGGGTTTGTGGGTGGACTTTGGGATTTTTTTTGGTTAAAATGTATAATGTTTGAGAAGTCTGAATTGCTGTCTACATCTTTAGAATGTCCAGTCTTGATTAGCTCTGTTAGAATTAATCACCAAATCACTCTTATAATTTATAAATAATTTCTTCCATCTCATGAAGAAGACCTGCCAGCTGAGCTGTAGCTCTATCCCACTGCTAAATCCATCAGCTCCCTTTCCCATTGGACACCCCCACTTCAAGGGCAAAGCAAGCTTCAAGTGTCAGAACCTCATTCCTGCAGCCAGATCCTCACAGACACATGGATCCAGCAATGGAGGCTGGCAAATGTAGTCATGCACTTGCTCTTCCATGGAGCTCTTGCCAGTCCTCACAGCTGGGCACATCAGGACTTGGCAGGCTTTAGGTCTACAATACCTTCAGGTGGGAGCAGCAGTCAGAATTTGAAGTGCAAAGTCTCTTCCCAAGGCCCTGTGCAAGGGAGAATTTTAAATTAAGTTTTGCTTATGCAAATCACATCTTTCATAGTCAGAATCTGACAGTGAGCAAACACTGTAGGATGTAATAGCATTGAGTGAAGTACTTCATGGGGAGACTTGAATCAGGAGCCAGATAATGAAACAACTGCTGGCACAAGGCAGCAGATGATCTCTTTTGCAGTATTCCATGTATCTCTCAGCATGTAGAAAAATGTTTGAGGCAAGCTTATCATTGTAGCAATAAATTAAAACATTTAGGGAATCTTGTTTTCCAAGCAATTTTAATAAACAGTGACACTTCTTTGATAGAAGTCAGTTTAACCTAAATCCCACCTGCAAGTTTGCAAATAGTGACAATTCAAGAGGTTAAGCTTAGTAATAGATTTGATGGCCTTGAATCAAAAATAATTTTACTCAAAACTAAGTTTCAGGAAAACAACTATTCCTTGCTCCTGCCAAGTCCAGTTGTGAGAGATTGGAGGAGATTGCAGTCTCAAAACCTTTCAGGTGCCTGTGTGGGGAAAAGGGTCAGGTCAGGTCTTGTTCTGGTGGGGCAATGCCATGCTCCACACACCCCAGAGCTGTATCCCATCCCTGGCACAGCAGAGACAATGCTCCACACCCACCTCTGGAGCCCCAATCCAGCCCCACAGTGGCCAGATGACCCAAAATCCCAGCTGGGAGGAGGGCTACGAAAGCCAAAGGGTGCTTAACCCAGGACACAAGGCGAGCACAAGTCTTGACCCTACCTTCCCTTGGATTCTGTGTCAGCTGAGCACTGCTGGGACTCAGGAGTGGCAGAAAATTTGTTATTTTCTATATATTTTCTTTCTTTCTAATTGCCTCTTAGAGTTTTGAGTAACTCATAATTGGATAGTCTTGGAGTTTGCTGAATTGAATGGGTTAAAGTTAATACTTCCTGAAGGGTTTTATGTTGATTGAATGCTTCTATTGCTTTGTCACTTCTCTGCCATTATTTTTTTTTTGTTTTGTTTTTTTTAAGTTGGTATTTCTCTTGTGTGTCCAACACAGAGTACATGAAAAGCTGTAAGCCCTTTTAAGAGTCCTTTCAAGTGAGTTTTTGAGGGCCTTACACCAACATAATTAATCTAACTTCCAACAAATGTCATAAGAACTGTTTCAATTACCCTGCTTTTCCATAATTCTCCATAATATCTTCTCTTTTGGAAAGACTAGACTGTCTTTTATTAATAAAGTGTTAAACTGATTATGACGATGTGAAAAGTCAGGGGAAGAGGGGAGGAACTGTCTACACAGGAAAAATTGTATCATACATTATTTACCCTATTTCACTCAAACTCCAGAGAAAAGGGAAAGACAGAATAAGTGACTTAATGTGAATTTCTGGATTAGACATGCAGATGAGTTATAAGGATTAAGGTCAAAGGATAGATAAAGGGCATAAATCTGCTCAACATTCATTAGGATGCAGATGTTTTATTTAAAGACACTCCTAATTCCAACAAACATTAGGAGAAAAAAAATTTTTAAGACCAGCACTACCAGATATCTACTAAAAAAAGTTATTTCTGGATCTTTGCATGTGACTTAAGCTAGTGACACTGAAATGCAATTAGATAATTAGATAGACTTTCTTCTTGATGAAGTGCTTAAATCCCATTTCAAGGTAGTATGGAAGTGTGGAAAAAACACCATGTACTATTACAAGTACTATGCCAATCCTTTGTAGTTAAAATTGCTTTTTTCCAAGAAAATCTCCTTACCTGACATAGCCCATCAGCTAATTAGTAATTACCTACATCCACATATCCAGTTAAAGGTCTATGAGCACACTGCACCAGCACAAGAAGAAATGTGTACTTTTCTGAGGTTGAGTGTATTTGGAAAACAGCAGCACATGGAACTCAACCACTTGTTCCAGCAGTGTCCTGGTTATGCCAGGAGGCCTTTGTGGCCATTAGATATTATAAGGCTTTTTTTTAATCTTACACAAAGCACTCTGCTTGCATTTCTGCTATTTTAAGGGCTGCACATATCTCTACAAGCCATGAAGTCCAGACTATTTTATTTTACAAATCTTTTCACATGTTGACTTATGCAGGGTTTTAATATGCAATGATCAGCTTGCATTCCTTTGGAGCTGTTTTGTTCTGTTTATTTCATATAATCTTCTATGTCAGCTCTTTAGAATGCACCCCATTTGTTTTTATTGCCATTCCAGAAAAAGGCACCATCAGCTTACTTACATAACTTTTTCTGCTGGACTTCCACTTAGAAGAGGCCAATCTCATTTTATGGGCTGGATGTTTAGCAATGTTTTATTTTTACTGTGTCATCAAATAAATACAGATAATACAGAACAGAGAATTAAGAAAGCATAAAGACCTCTAAAGGCAGGAATTGGGACAAAACAGTGAGATATGTTCACATCCTATTCGTGTTCAAATAAGAAACACTTAAAGATAAAACAATGTGTATGAGTGGCACCTCAAAAACATGCTATAGATTTAAATATCTCTTCAAATTTCCATAGTAAGTCCTTTGTGCAACTAAAGACTTGTCAAAGTTAATTTCCATCAATATGAAGTCTGGCACAACAGTCCTTAATTTATGTGCATCTCCTCTCTTCTAATTTTGAAGAACAGTTGATGCAAATTGTTCCAAACCTTTCCAATATTATGAGAAATTCATAACTTTATTGCTTTTCTGACCAAAGGAAAAAAGCCAAGTAACAAAGAGCTGATGCAATCAGTTGAATGGTTCTTACTTTTTATTTTCCAGGAGTCAAAGGAGTCTCTTTGAACTATATTAAAAAAGCTTCTTAACAAAGCCTACACAGACTATATTCTAAACTACAGAATCAAATACGTAGAATCAAAAGGACACACAATTTATAATTAAAACCATATAAATGTCCACTATGGCATCTCTTACTTGGGTAAATCTGCTTTTTATTTCCACCTAGACAGTTTCAATATTAGGTCCATGATCACTCCATGTTAATAGAAGCTTGGTAGTGGACAATTCTTCTTACAGTGAGCCAGTTTTTATTGGTCTTTAGGTAAGGTCTATAACAGGACTTCAGTGTCAGCTTTGTGACAAAATCCTCTCCCCACTTTGGGTGCCTATAGCATGGGAAAGCAGAGAGTCTGAGTTATCCTCTTGCACACACCAGAAGAACAGATCCATGAAGAAACAGAGTTATTGAAAAATGCCTCAAAGCTCCTCCACAGTCACAGAACACCCTGAGTTGGAAGGGACCCAGAAGGCTCCTCTAACTCTGAAGTAAGTGTCCTAGACAGGGCTCAATCCCACAATTTTGGCATTATTAGCACCATTCTCTAATCAGCTGAGCTAATCCCAGAGTCAATCTCTCTTGCCTTGCCAAAGATTTATCAGTATCCATCAGAACACCAGGCACTTCAACATTTAGGGATTAGCACATGGGAAACCCTCTTTGAAAAGCTTTCAAACATACATATTTATTGTGCTTCAGTTTGCACAGAGGGATGGACACTGGGCTCCTTTTGGGGCAAGCTAAATCAAAGTACCCCTCATCCTCCTGCCAAGCAGATAGCCAGCCCACAGAATCAGATTAAAATGAAACCAAAAATAAGCAAAAAGGACAAAAGGCACATTGATATGCTCCAAGCATGCACATGAGGTCCTCAGCTCCTCCCAGTTTGCTCTGTACATCCCTCCCTGTTGGTTCACATCGCTTCACACAGTCAGAGCAGCCAGAGACAGTCCAGCCAAGCAGCCAAGAGGAGAAAACCCTGCCCTGTGTAGGAAACCTCATTCATTTTCTGGATGTGGCAGTGCCCATTTACATCCAGCCAAAGCTTAACAAGATTGTCTGTATTTTGATATACACACAGGAAGAGATTATGTTAACCACAGCAACCAGGCTATGGCAGCACAGCCCTCAGAGCCATTCACTGACATTCTCTCTGCCTTGCCAACACTGCTATTTCACAGCTGAACCTGAGCACCTGACCCAGTTATCAGCAGAAAACATCTTAGAACAAATTCACAAAATGTACATAAAAGACAAAGACAGACAGCAGCTCAGCTGTTCACCCAAATGGCCCTAAGGGAATCTGAATACAGCAATGCTGAATAACTGCATCCTGTAACTTGTCACCTGCAGAGCATGTACAGAAGAGGAGTTGTGTCTGTTTGCCATGTAACAATCTTTAAAACTGGTTTCAGGAGAACAGTAAATTTTAATCCATCCCCTGTGTGCAAAGCAAAAAGAAAAACCCACTTATTAAAAAAAAAAAATTATTAGCAGGCATGAACACAAACCAAGAAGAGAAGACTGATTTTTTTAGGATAAGAAATCACTTCTCAGTTCAAGCTGAAGCCCTTCAAAGGGGTCATGGAACACCAGGATAATCTTGTCAATAAAGTATACTCATGTTTCCTAGAGGCTTTTGTCACAAATCCTCATTAAAGGCTCCTAAGGAAACTGAGTTGTAATTAGATGAGAGAAGACCCCACCCTTCATTTCCTATCTTTTGATCACTTATTAATGAATAAAGTAAATTGCCCTTTCAAAGCAGTTGCTAAGTTAGTCCTTGAAATATATATGGTTCTTCACTGCTCAGTGCACTCAAGAGATCAGGATGGGGCAGAGAGAAGATGATGCACAGGGAGAAAGGACAAGAGGGTATACAGCTCATAGTTTAAAGGCTGAGGATTACTGTGACACATTGGAGAGAACCTTCAGCAGATAAGTGAAGATGAAGATGAATGCAAAGATGCACATTGAGGGGGAAAAAATTATTTCAGCCTCACAAAAACAAATGAAGGAGAGAGTTACCACTTAAAAAAATGCTGGAATTACCTCACTATTCAAAAGCAGGCAAATAAAAGGTTTGAGGTTATTAGGAAAGGAACAGTAAACTAAAAAAGCATCAAGCTATTCCTCCTAGAGACCATACAGACATTTATGAACCCATACTGCATGCAATCCTATTAATCCCATTTCAGAAAGATCGAAAAAGTAGAAAATATGCAAAATGTTGTTGTGAGGATAATCAAAGATATGGGAAAATCTTCTTTAGAAGAGGATTAAGTAGATTCGTTTGCTATCTGAAAACTAGGGGAGAGAGAGAGAAGCAACCTACAAAATTGCACATAGCATGAAGAAGCTGAAGAGGAGATTCACCCAGGGCAAGAGGGAAGAACGAGGTACCCTCAGCAGAATCATCATGAGCCAGGTGTGCCCAGGTGGCCAAGAAGGCCAATGGCATCCTGGATTGCATCAAAAATGGTCTGGCCAGCAGAGCCAAGGTAGTGACTGGCCCTCACTTGAAGAAAGAAATTGAGGTGCTGGAGCCTGTCCAGAGAGAGCAATAGAGCAGGTGAAGCAGCTAAGCCTAAGGAGTGGTTTTACCTGGAGAAAAGGAGGCTCAGGTGAGACCTTGTTGCTCTCTACAGCTCCCTGAGAGGAGGTTGTTGTAAAATTGGGGGTCAGCCTCTATTAGTTGTAACAAACAACAGGACAAGAGGAAATGGCCTCAAGCTGCACTAGGGGAGGTTCATGTTGGATATCAGGAGGAATTTCTTCCTGGAAAGGGTGGTTAAGGATTGGAATGGGCTGCTCAAAGTCCCCATCCCTGGAATTGTTCAAGAAACAGCTGGATGTTGCACTTGGTGCTGTGGTTCAGCTGACAAGGTGGTGTTTGATCAAAGGCTGGACTCAATGATCCTGGAGATCTTTTCCAACCTGAATGGTTCTAAAAGCTGGCCTAGAAACATTTTCAGTTGGCCAGTTCTTGTGTAACACAGAATTCCACAGCCTGAATAACGTTCCAGGAAGGTTGGTAGAAGAGTTATTTTTTCCTATTCAATTCAAACTTTCCATAAAACATTCATTAAAACTAACGTTAGTATAAGAATTATTTGATTACTACAAATGTTAAAGATTCAGAAAAAAAAAAATCCAAAACCTGGATATCTGGCCATTGCCAGATATTTCATTATTTGCACTTTGAGAACAGTTCTTTATTTTTTGCACATTTTAGTCCTTGTCTTCAAAACTACTGTCAGTCTCTGTCTGCTGCTCTCATGAGAGGAAGAAGGAAAAGCTGAAGTGTCAACTTAGCATCTCTCACCCACAGTCCCCCTTCCCTGTGCATCAAGTCCACTCTCCAGGGAAATATTCAACTTCCATAGAAACCACCAAGACAAATACTTGGATACCTGGATATCTATGCATCTGTTTCCTGTGTGATGCAAAATTTCACCTCATTTTGATCCTATGCCAGATAAAAAAGGGAATGTGTTCTGCCCACCTCTAACAGCAACCTAAATGCTGAAACTGCATCTGTCTGAAGCAAGCCTGCCATTTCTACACAAATGCTGGACTACAGCATGGAAATAATAAAAAATTGTAATAATAGAAAAAAAAAAAAAACCAAAAAAAAAAACCAAAAAAAAAAAAAAAGAAAAAAAAAAGCAAACACAAAAGACTAGAAAACCTCACAGGACACCAAACCAATAACATGTCAGAGAATCAGCAAGTGTTAGACACTTCCTAGCAAAGACCTAGCCATGGACTTTGGAGCAGCTATAAATCAGTGTGCCATGCTCACAAGCAGCTGGCTAGTCAGGAGTCTGTACACCCATTCATCTGTAGATTACTGTAATAAAATTGCTGAGGTTAGTTCTGGAATTCATGAGCACAGTAGTTTGGTCCTTTTTGCCATCCAGGACCAGAGATTAGTTGGTGCAATTTTAAGCAATTATCTTGAAGTAATGTATCAATTTATATAAAACATTGATCTCTTTCACAATTTTTTTTTTTTTTACACACAAGAAAAGAAAAGATTAAAGATCAAGGACCATCCATTTAGTACAAAAGGATTCCCTCTTCAAAATCATTTTGACAAGGATTAAGAAAACATAAAAGCATTCCACACACTATTCTAGTTAAACTGAACTCCTCCTACAGCTCCCTAAGAAAGCAGAACAGAGAGGCATAACTTTCATCACAAGAAAAAATAATATATGAGGACCAAGCTCCAGCTTGACCTTTATCTTCCTAAGTGATAACTCTCAAAAGTGACCAAAAGGTTAACTAAACTCTAAAAAGGTCATCTGTCTTTAATCTGGCTACATAGATCCTTTCCTGATGCTCAATAGTACACAGCTACTGTTCATTAAATATCACCCGTCCATTCTGTGTTTTCACCTTCTGTTTCCAGCAGCAGCTAGATTTTTGTTCTGTCATATTAAATAGCTTGCAACTTTCCCCAGTCCAGCACATTTTCTGGGATAGGAAGTGTTTTATGGTAATGTAAATAAATCCCCAGCAGTTCTCCTTCTGTAACAATTCTGTAATGTCAGATATATACATATTTGTTCTGAGTACATTCCTGCCTTCTTTGCTCCACTACATGTCCTTCACACTTTTCAGAGATAACAGTCACCTCTTCTGCTCCTCACAACTGATGCAGCTCAAATAATTTTCAGCTAAGTCTTATTTCAAAGCAATTATATAATCCAAAGTTATACCAGAAATTAAAGGCTGAACTTCAAATTCAATATATAAAGTAATGCTGTACAGGATCAGGTTCTTCAGATGTTTAAAGAGTTCAGAATGAACTGTGAATTAGACTTTTTTTTCCTAATTTTTTTTTTTTTTAATATGTGCAAATACATCCTGAAAGTTCACATGACATTTTTGAATAGCACAGGTTATTCTTGTTGCTTTCTTCTCTTTCCTGTTTAGTATTTTGCAAGTACTCTAGCTACTAACTACTACAGTTACTAACTACTCTAGTTAGGGTCAAAACTGCAGGGAACAGAGTTTACCACTTTTTCCATCCTTTAAAGAACAGCAGTAGGTCTAGTTCCCTCCACGCTTCATTAATTATTATCCAGTTCATAAAGTATCTGAACAAGTAGTGTTATCTTCTAATTTTTCATCAGGTATGTAATGAAAGCCATGAAAAAGGCTCTAGCATTCCTCTGGTTAGCTTTCATGTTTTCTGCACATCATCTCCCTTCAAGTCAGTCTGGAATATTCACAGTGAAGAACTTTTTGTTTAAAAAAAATTATATATTTGATCATTGCAAACAGAATTTTACAACTGTTTGTAGCATTAAAAAAAATTAAAAATTAACTCTTCAAGCTACCACCATTAACCTAAGCAGAAGCAATGTGTCAGGTCACTCAAAAACATCTTGATCCTGGATGAGCTTCTGCACTTACATTCCTTAATTCCATCCTGGAATTAAAGAATGTAAGTGACCCTCAGGCAGATACTACTTATTCTCTTCACTGATAGAAATACAGGAAGAAACAGAATATACTATCTAGACTAACAATCTTCTTCCACCTCTCTCCTGGCTATAATAAATATCATGTCATATGAATCATATCAATGTTGTTAGAATTAATACTGATATATTGATATAATAGTACAGTAGTCTCTCACTAGAGACACAACTCTCATGTCAAAGATAAGCCAGTCTGACCAGTCCAAGTGAAAGGAAGGATGGTTTGTCAAAAGCAAGTGAGGATAGGAGAGATGAAAGGGATTCCAGACCTCAGATCTAAGTTTAATGTTGCTAAAAAACAGTCAGAAAAATCAGAATGGATAAGGATAGCTTAAGAGTTTTATATCTGCTTCTTCTGCCTACAAAAGTCAGTCTAACAGTAAAATTACCAGGGTTTCACTTCAGTCATCCAAATCCAACTCTTGCCCATTTATTCTGCAGCATCTGTAACAAATGGGAAAAGGTTCAAGGGATGAACAGCACACCATGTGCTACAGGTCAGCATCTTAAGCCTTGGGTGCATTTGAAGTGAATAATTTAATTATTTTAAAATTAAGTATCTGCAAACCCTGGGACTGAGCCCATTGGAGACATTACCCTGCAAGAGGGACCTGCCACCCACTCTTCATATTTTGTTGAAGAGGACAAAGAATGAAGAACTTCAGTCTTGACACCTCCCTTCATATCTACACAGTCAGTTCTCAAACACTGATTTTTCAAAGAAATAAATCACTGGTGAGGGAGATGTAACACACCAGCCCACACAGCCATCAGTGTGGCATCCCCAAAATATCAATGTAAAGTAGTCTCAGCAATGAAAAGGGTGGAGAAAGGCTGCAATGATTAAATCACTTTTGGAATCTTCCAATGGCAGGCTTGTTTACCTACATCTGAGTTCACCAATGTAGTGAAGGAAGACAGATACAAAGCAAGAAGTGGGCACTAGGGAAAATAATATCCTTCCCAGCAAAATTAAAGGCATTTTTACAGAAAAAAGACTTATAGGAAGTGGTTTTATTGTATGCAACAACAATAATGAGGTGCCTTATGGACAGCAGTATGAAATGCAATTTCTTTCAAATTAAGGGAGGCTATTTCCATCAGAAAAGTTCAGAGACCTCACTATCTATGAATAAAAAAAGAAAACTGTAAGCAATTTAAAAGCAGTCGTTTTCTTAAATAAAGAAATACAGGATTTTTATGTATCAAAAGACACAAAGCTGCCTACATAACAAAAAGTAAATGGTTATGTATCTGTAACTTAAATTTCCAAGAAAGCATCTTTGCTATTGAAAGAGAGAATCTCCCATTCCTCAAATCAAATTTCTATTTTAAATTAAAAGACCAGGTTGAAACAAAATCCATGATCATGCCAAGATTTGAGCTCAACAAACCTTGGAAGCGTGGCTGCTTCATCCTTTTATGCCTCTTCCAAGAGAACAGACTCACAGACTCAAACAGCATTGTATCAGAATGCACCCAGATATCCTTTTACAAGGCAATACATAAGCAGAAAAAAAAAAAAAATTAAACCCAGGGGGTTATCAGAATAAGAAAGAAACATTTCTCTCCTTCTACTCAGATCTGAAATAGATCTGTCCTCTGTCCTCCAGAGCCTTCCTCAGTCTGAGAGCACCAGGAAAGGAGCAGTTTCCCCCCCTTTCTTTGCCATGGAAAGCAAAATATGTCCAAGAGTGCAGCAGCTCCCAGGACATCAGTTAGTTTCCTTTCCCTGTGCAGCCATGACTTAATATTACACACATTTAATATTACATTCAGCTTGCCTGATCAGCAATATATTTGTCATGCACCCTGATTGCACTACTCCAAATGCTAAGCAACAAAGCTATTCCCTGAAATTCCATCTGAACTCAATGCCAGTTTGCATGATAATTGTCTACATCAGAACCTTGATAATTGTCTAAGTCAGAACCTGTGTAATGAATAATAAATAATAAAAAAAACCACTGCTATCCTCGTTTCAGTCAGCATTCCCTGCCAGTTGACTGGAGAGGTCTGCTGTTCAGGAATTCCACTCTGGAATCCACTTTTTAACAAGCTCTACACACTGTATAAAGACTTTGCAGTGAATAGGACTTTTGCTAATTCCACGAAGCAGAGGCTGTCAGGAGCCACACAGTCTGCAGGCATCAGCCTGTACACATCAGCTGAAAGATCTCAGAGAGGTCAATAGGAAGAGGCAGCACACTGTGGTGCCCTGCAAAAACACCAGTGCAGGTCCCAGAAGTAAAACAGCAGCTAGAGCACTGGTTTGGATCTATTTTTGGGGAGCAAGGAGGAAAACTCCTCACTGAGGGCAGGATTTCATGCTGGAGACAGCTGAGCTAGGTTCAAGGATCCCTACATGTGTTAGAGTGGACATGCAGTGCTTTCCCTTTTGATTCCAGCCCTCTAAAGCACCCCCTGACCACACCAGCTGGGTTTTGTGAGGTTATAGAACCAATGAGCTGCTCAACATGGAAATACTCCTTTTAAATTCCTCATCTTTCATTTGATAGAGTGAGGGAAGCTACTACACATCTGCTGGGAGCAAGGATTCACCTGCACAATAAAAACACACAACCTATTTCCTTCTCATTTCCATGAGAATTTTCCTATCTGTTCATCCAAGGAAAACTTTTTTTAAAAAATAATTTCCTTGACTAAAAGCAAAAAGACAAACCAAGCAATTCTAAGATATGAGATCTTACCAGAAAAATCATACTTCTCACTAAGCTCCCTCTCTCTTCCCAGTGCCAGAAATTTGTTGGTTACAGGGTATTGTTCATGGTGTTCTTGTAACTTTTTTTCACTGCAAAAGAACAGCTAGAAGCAGGGAAAAGAAACAGCATCTAAAAATGCAAGCAGAACATTTCCTGAATTTCACCAACTTGTGTCCAGTTTCCCAGAAATTAACAGGTCTTGATCTCAAGATCCCTTCAAAAAAACTTCAAATATCCAAGATTTCAGCTATTGCTGCAATCTAAAAACTTCATTAAAACTTGTCTTGCCTTTCAGAACTCTAGAAGCAGTTGCAAGATAAGATCATAGCAAAGGGTAGAACTAGGTTCATTGAGTACTTCCAAGAAAAATTCAGTTCTCACTGCCAGAGAATTTTAAATTAAGATATTTATGACCACACGAAGATGATAATCTAGTGAAGAATTTGAATACAGAGAAAGAGGGGAAGGACATGAGCATTTCAGAAATAGGACAATGAACTGCACAATCATAAAAGCACTTCAAATTTTGCCATTGCTTGTTTCTACTACACTGAGAGTTAGTTGTTTTACTTGCTCAACTATAAAGATGCTCTAAGTCAGGGGCCCCCAGAGTGGGGTCCATGAACCCCAGGGACTGTGCAAGACAATCCACTGGTGTCCAGAAAAATATTTTTGTACACCTAATTTAAAAAACATCTTTTTAAATAGGATTTTTTTCTTCTTTACCTCATCTTTTGCCCTTTCTGGTTTTGTGTAGATTTTACTATGTCCATAATAGCACAGTAGTGCTTATGTATAATTTATAACACATACATTTTTCCCTTTTACAGACATGTAGTCAAAACATTTAGGGAGCTGTTCTAAATGGTTCATCCACCCAAGAGTAACAATCTTAATATCTGTAGGGTATTTACACTATTCTCAAACATCCAGAACTACCACAATTTTCTATTCCATCTCCAAGCCATTCCAAACCACAAACAATTCAATATTAGCACCATTTAAACATATATAGCTATAGCAAAACTCAATCCTAGCTCATGTTCAGTCTTCTCACTGATTCTTTATAACCTCTGAACTGAGATAATCCATTTTCAAGTACTTGAGGAAAATGAAGCTTTCTGTTATAGTCTTCAACCTGGCTAGATCAAGGCAGTGCCTTTCTGTGGATATTGAATGAAAAAGGGGGATATTTCTAAAGCTTCTACACAACCAACAGCACTCAACCATGGCAGAGAAAGTTTCTTAAATTCTTGCACTTCAGCCTGTCTTGAGCTGAAGCAAGTCTCCTACTGCTGCACCCTTAAAAAAAATAGCATTTATCAGTATGCATAGAGAACTTAAAGATTCTGAAAATATTACCTCTAGAGCAGTTGTTTTCTGCTCAGCTTTATTTCATCATTTATTATGCCTTGATTTTTTAGTATTTTTTTTTAAATACTAAAAATAAGCAGGGAACTGAGGCTGGCTTTTGTCAACCAAAAACAGTATCCCAGTTTTGAGGTTCAATACTTGGTGCTGATTTGAAGGGAAATGCATCCACAGTAATGCTCCAAAATACCATCCTGAAGTGCTCCAAGCCTACACCAGACCCCTTGAGGCACCTTGGTGAGGTTTTGGTGGTGTTTTGGGAGGTTGTTTGGGGGTTTTAGGGCTTGTGTAAGGACAGGGAGCCTCTGCAGTGCATGAGCACAATGCTCTGGCTATGCCAGACACAGCTGACCCAGCCTCCTCAACAGGGGAACCTCTAGCCCAGATGTCATCTGATCAGCCCAGATTTCCTACTGCCACTCTCTAACCAGTCCTCATTGCCCTTGAGCACCAACACACCACAAAAGAGCTCAAACTTTCATCCACAGCAGCTCAGCACAGCTGCCCAGGGACTCCAGGGATCTCCCTGTGCCTTGTCCCAAGCCCAGCCCACAGCCACAAGCTCCCTGACCCGGCACCAACCTCACTCACCTCTGCCAGACCCACTAGACCATGGCTGCAGCTCACTCCCCACCAGAACTTTCCTTCTCCCCCTGCTTTAAGCCCTCCCCTCCCCTCCACACTGCCCCTGCCCAGGGGAGCCATTAACCCTGCCCTGCCTGGCTGGGGCAGCTCCATTGAACCAAGGGCTGGCCTGAACACTTTGGGTGCTACTCAAAATAGAATCACTTCAAGTCAAGTTTTTAAAAAGCTCCCAGCAGAAGAACTCACTAGATCAAGTCGCTCTAAGCCCCATCCAGCCTGGGGCTGGAACTTCCAGGGATGAGACATCCACAGCTTCTCTGGGCAACTTGATCCAGCATCCAATCATCCTCAGAGAGAAGAATTTCTTCCTAATAGTTAGTCTAAATCTTCCCTCTTTCAGTTTAAAGCCATTCCCCTTTGTCCTACCCCATACCCTTGTAAAAAAATCCGTCTCCACTTCACTCCTTTAGGTGCTGGAAGGTCTCCCCAGAGCCTTTCCTTCTCCAAGTGGAAAAGTTCCATCTCTCTCAGCCTGTCATGAATGGAGGAAAAAAACCCTCTATCTTAACTAGGGCTTATAGGGCAAGAGCAAATGACCTCCAGTTTCTCCAGGAGAGGTTTAGATTGGGTATTAGGAAAAGTTCTTCACTGAAATGGTGGTCAGGCATTTGAACAGTCTGCCCAGGGGAGTGGTGGAATCACCATCCCTGGAAGTGATCAAAAATGTGTGTATGTGTTACTTGGGTACACGTGGGCTAGTGGTGGATTGCAGCTTCCCTGGAGGTCTCCCTCTCCCGCCTTACTCAGCCCCTGCTCACCTTTTGCTATTAAAAAAGGAAAATATAAGGTGATAAGCTGTCCCCAGGCAGTGTCCCTGTGCCACCCAAGTTTTCCTCTGTGGCTGCAGAGATCTTTCTAAAAGTTGCCAAGAGATGTTGTGGCTGTGTAAGGAGCAGTTCATCCCTACATCTAATTTTAGGTGGACATACATGCCATTTTCATTTCCTTCAGCTCAGCCTACCATTTGTCCTTTCGTGTTCTCCTTTAAGCCACTGGGAATTCAAAGCTATTTCAAAGCATAATTATAGCAATCTGCATATAAAAGGCTGTATGTCCTACAGAGGGTTCAGCTGCATTAAAAAAAAAAAAAAAAACCAACCTCTTCCATTGAAGAAAAAATCAGGAGTTAATCCCACAAGTAAGATCCAGTAAAGTTACTATATTTTTCACCTGATGTGAACAGCCTGTGGATTCATAAAGCCACCAGAAAATTGTCTAAGCCAGTGCATTAAGTCAGTCTGAGTGCATAAAGGAATTGTAGCTGCTGCAAGGGAGCCGTGGCTCTAAAGCTTGCTGCAGGCTTGGCTGCTCAGGTAAAACCCAGGAATGAATGGCCTGACAGTATCATATCGTACTGCTGTTTAACAAAATTGAAATACAGGAATTATAGCCACATGCTGCATCACAGAAATCACCTTTTTCCATAATATTCCTTACATTCAAGATGCAGAGTTAACCTCAAAAATGCTGAAAGTCGTTCGGGTGTTTTTTACTCACCTTACTCCATTTACATACTCAAAATCTCTCTGATAGTTAGGAATACTTATTATTTTAAAGTTGAGCTGCAAAGGGTCACAGGACTTGAGGAACACCATCAACTGAATTTGGAATATTTTCAACATGAGTGCTGGTAGTACCGATTTTCTGGGGTTATTTTCTAAAAGTGGCTTACCTACCCCATAGCTTGTCTTTCTAACTTTCTCTAACTTTTCTGGGGTAATGCTTTTTGGGAGTTATGTCTCTGGGATTATGTTTCAGAGGTGTTTCCCTACCACACATCTCTTTCTTCTGTCTAATGTTCCAGTCTCCTTCCCCACCTGCCCCCTACTGAACTGTCATCAAACTCTCCTTCATGCCAGTCACTTTTCAGTTCTCCTTAGGATCACACTCCTTCATCACCTTCTCTCTTCTTCATAAGTTTGCACAGTCTGTTTGGGCTGTTTGCAGAGGAGAGGAAAGGCAGTGGGAAGGCAGCTCCAGCTGAGCTGCCTTTTGTCTCTCCCACTGCCTTCTGCCAAAGCAGCCAGCCAGGCCACCCTCCCCAGGTGACACACTGCAGGCAAACCCCTGCCTTTCTCTTCTTCTGGGAAGAGCCTGGTAATCAATGTTTGGCTGAGAAAAGCATCACAAGTTAAAACCAATAGTATGAATGATACCAGAGATTCAAGAACTTGCATCCTGGATATTTAGAAATGCAGAGATTTATGACTTTTCTACAAAGCTTTGTTGTGAAGAGACTGGAACAGAGGATTTAGTTTTAAAAATGGAAAAGATATCACAACAACTTAGGAAATCAGTTTAAAAAAAAAAAAGCAGGAACAGTACAACTAGAATTTCTGTATTTATTGCTTCTTAGAAATAAAAGGCATGTCCATTATTGTTTATCAATTTTCATTTTTCCATTCTTTGAGAAAGATATTGCATTGATTTCTAAATTTTAAGTAAGACATTTCAATACAGGTTCATCTCTAATTATTTTTTTCTAGGCAAAACAGCAGTAGTGAAATTAACAAAAATGCTGCTTTACTTGTAAACAAACTTCAAAACATGCCTCTGATTAAAGGCAGTTCCAATGTGAGCATGTCTTGGTAAAGTTGTGTAGTGGGCTGACCACAGCCCCTGGCCCCATGCCAGGAACCCACCAGAGCTTCTCCATCACTCCTGTCTGCAAATGGACAGGGGAGAAAGAGTATATGAAGGTTCATGGTTTGAAACAGACTGGGAGAGATCACACACCAAATATTGTCCCAGGGAAAACAGACTCCAGTTGGGAATATGAATTGAATTTATTAATAACAAAATCAGCATAAGGAAAAGTAAAATATTAAAAACACACCACCCCTCCCTCCTTCCCCACTCTACCTCCTCCCCTGCAGCTGAGCAGAGAGAAGGAGGAGGGAGTTTAAGGTCAGTTCATCACGGGTTGTTTCTGCTGCTGCTCAAGGAGTGGAATTCTTCCCATGCTCCAGAATGGGGTCTTTCCCACAAAAGACAATTCTCCACGAACTTCTCTGATGTGAGTCCATCCCACAGTCAACAGTTCTCTGCAAACTGCTGCCACAGGAGTCACACCTCCCTGGGCCACTCTCCTTCAGGCATGGCCTTCTCCAGTGTGGATCCCCCACAAGTCCTAACAAGTAACCTGTTCTAGTGGGGGCTCCTCTTTCCAGAGGTCTGCAGGTCCTTGCCAGGAGCCTGCTCCAGCATGGGTCATCAGGGTTCTCCTTGGGCTGCAGGTGGATCTCTGCATCCCTGTGGATCTCCATGGGCTGCAGGGGCACAGCTGCCTCACCATGGTCTCACCATGGGCTGCAGGGGAACCCCAGCCCTGGTGCCTGCAGCACCTCCTGCACCTCCTTCTGCACTGACCTTGGTGTCTGCAGGGCTGTTCCACAAGTTCTCACTCCTCTCATCTGGCCACAATTACAACAGCACAATAACTTTTTTTTTTTTTTTCCCTTTCTTCTTAAATCTGTTATCTCAGAGGTGTTACCACCACTTCTAACTAGCCCAGCCCTGGCCAGAGGCACATCCATTTGGAGCCAGCTGACATTGGCTCTGCTGATCATGGAGGAAGCTTCCAGCAGCTTCTCACAGAAGCCACACCTGTAGTGTCCCCTCCTCCCCCTACCCCACTACCAAAACCTGGCCACACTGACCCAATACAACACCCATTACAAAAAATAAAATGCTGGTAAAGTGATTACAAGCAGGAAGAGAGGATTTCTCAGAAGATTACGACAGGCAGCATTCAGCCCTGATTAAAACTGTTTTCTTGCTTGGTTTTTACAAATGCCATAATTTCCCTCTATTTTAGAATCCCGTATATTTAAAAAAAAAAAAAAAGAATGACTTCAGGCTTTTAGCACAGAGACATTGAAGCATATGGTAATCCCAGTCCCAAACACTAAAATGTGCCTGTCTGTGCCAAGTCTTAATTACCAGCTCATTAACACTCAGGTGTCAATTGCTGATGGCAAAGGCAGTACTCAGTTGGCCTGGTTTCTGTCATGCACAATGTAATTAAATTGACCTCGGCAAAAGGAGCCCTGTAGTTGCCTGATACCACTTGGACACCCATTGCCTCACTAATCACAATCGTGTAATTTAGTGAATCACAGAGTGTAATGAGGGAAAGGCTCTGGAGAGTACCAAATTGTACTTGCATATGTAATAATGACTTTAAGGACAATTAGGGAAATAGTGGCTGCTCTGTTTTCTTCCAAGCTAATAATGAACTGCAGTAACTACTTGAGTTTCTATTGTTGATTTAAAACTTTAGCTGCTATTTTCTGGTTTAAAATAATGGTCAGGAATAACTAAAGTGTTAAAAAAAACCCTAAATTTTCTGCTGCTTTTGGTTGGGGTAGAGTTAATTTTCTTCATAGCAGCTGGTATGGGGCTGTGTTTTTGGATTTCTGCTGTGAACAGTGCTGATAATTCAGTGATGCTTTTGTTATTGCTGAGCAATGATTACAGAGATGGACATGTCACTTCCCCTGGTAAGGGCACCAGCTGTGGCAGCAGCACCTGCATGTGACTTCACCTTGAGTATTGTGTCCAGTTTTGGACATCACAAGGTAAGAAATATAAAAAGCTTTGTCCTGGCTCTGGGTTAATTTTTGCAGTATCCAGGAGGGGCCATGGCTAGGATCCTGAGTTTATTTATTCTGTACTACTATTTATTCTGTTTATTTATTCTGCACAGGGGGTGGGTAGGAGGAGGAAAAGGGTCGCTTTCAGTTGTCCCAGTGGTGAAAAAAGCAGCAAGGGTAGCCCTGGGTTCTGCGTGGTGAAAAATCACATGTGAGTTTTCACTTCTCTTCTACACTCTGGTATCATTATTGTTTCTCTTATGTTTGGTTTTACTTATTGCTGTTTCCAGCAATTGGTCTCATTTCAGTCCATGATCTTTGCCTTTTGTGTCTCCATTTCTTCTCCCCATCCCTCCACAGGAGAAGGGAAGGGGGAGTGGGGAGCTGGGGAGCAGCATGTGGTTGGGAGCGCTTCAGTGGGAACACTGCATTGGGGAATTTCATTGCTAAACCATGATCAGCTATGAGAAAATACCCAAAAAATGAAAATGGTGAAGAGTCTTGAGGAGAAGCTGTAGGAGAAGCAGCTGAATTTACAGGGCTTACTCTGCCTGGAGGAGAGGAGGCTGAGGAGACTGCAGAGGAGAGGGTCTCATAGCTGTCTGCAGCTTCCTGACAAGGGAAAGAGGAGGGGCAGGCACAGATCTCTTCTCTCCGGTGACCAGTGGCAGGACTGCTGCAAGCCACCTCTGGGGCAGGGCAACCAGGTTCATTGCTAAAGCATCCCTGGGATGGAACAAAGTAAAATGATGTTAAATAACTGAGCAATAAATTTTATTAGAACTGCTTTGAAACTGTAGCTGGAAAAAAAAAGTAATGGTTTGGAGAAGGGGTGTATAGCCATCCTGGGATGTATGGTCACCCTAAGAGAGGAAATTGTAAAGGGAGAAGTAGGGAAAGAGAGGTAGAAGAAGAGCTAGAGGGATATCCCCACCCTTGGCACCAGCAATGTGTGAGTGATTGTTGTCTGGGGTTGGAACACACCCCCAGACAACACACCTGGACCCAGTCCAGGTCCATTTGGGGTGGGCATCGATGTACACATCAAAAATTGGGGTTTTTATTACCCTGGGCTTTTTCCAGTAAACACCCCAATACCTACCCCAGAAACATTTCTGGGCATGCATCTTCTTGGGAGACTCTGCAAGTCTGGAGGCATCAAGGGGATGGGTGGGGGGTTGTGTGCATGTCCGTGTGTCCAGATGTGCCTGGAAAAAGCTCCTGAACTGTCACTGTTATATTTTCTGGAAAAAACCCTTTGCCAGGATTTCTTCTCCTGGGAAGCTGAGAAGCCTCAGAGAAAAAGAAAAACAATATTATCTCATTTGTTTCTCTTGTGTTTTGCTGCTTTGCAATGTAGTTTGGAGATTGTTTATCCAACATGGGAATTGTTTTTCTTAATGACCAATCCCAGTCCAGATGTTTCGAGACTCTGGAATGAGTCAGGAGTTTTTCATTATTATCTTTTAGCCTTCTGTCTGTATCCTTTCTCTATTCTTTAGTATAGTTTTAGTATATCATTCTTTAATATAATACCATAAAACAATAAATGAGCCTTCTAAGAACATGGAGTCAGATTCATCATTTCCTTCCTGCCACAAAGGACCCTGAAAATACCACACTGAACAAAGTTCCTGAGTAACTTTCTGAGTTTTGAGGCTGCACAGTGCTGGCTCAAGGTGTGGGAAAGAGACAGACATGTAAACTCTGCTGCTCTTCTGGATCTATTTCTTAATGACAGTTTCAAAACCAGCTTGTTCAAAGCAAAGTTTAGCCATTAAGTCCAAGTGGTTTATTGCAAGGACACGAGGGAATGGCATGAAGCTCTCAGGGGAGGTTTAAGCTGTTCCTTCACCAGAGGTGGTGGGGCCCTGGAAGAGGCTCCCCAGGCAGTGATCCCAGCACCATGCCTGACAAGGTTCAAGAAGCATTTAGACAATACTCTCAGGCACGTGGTGTGATTCTTGGGGTGTCTTGTGCAGGGCCAGGAACTGGATTTAGCTGATCCTTGTACGTCACTCCCAGCTCAGGATATTCTGTGATTCTGCGATCTGAGTGATTTGTAGGAACACAGTTACTTGGTTTAGCCAATATTTAAATAATGATGCTTTCTCTGGCCAATGCAGAGCTTCTGAACTCTTCAGAAAACTTTCTGCCTTAGGAAGATGAGGTTTTTTAAGACTGAGTTCATTGTATTGAAGTTTTTGTGCCTAAATTAAGCCATCAGCAGCTGAAGTCTATGTAATCTTGACCTGCTTCTTGGCCAGGAACCAAGCAGCACCACCAGTCATTTCAGTGCTTCTTCAATTTTAACTTTCCCTGATACAATTTTCTCTTTCCCTGTATTATTTAGCAGCTTACTGCCATATCCTAATGGGGTCATCTAATGCTGATGTCTAAACTTGAATGGGATCAATCTAGGCTACGACACGCAGCAATTCAAACTTGCAAAGTTCCAAAAGGTCAGACACACCTAAACTTGAGTATTTTATCTTCATTAGTTCTGAAGGCTAAGAGTCCCCAGATGGATCTTTGTTCTTACACAAGTAGTGGAACTGCAGAATTTCTATTTTGGTGAAGAAAAGCTCAAATTTTCTGGCTTTCTCCATCCCTGCTTACCCTCTGTCACTGGGCCATATTTCCTACACATCTTTTAAGAAGTACAGATGAATTTCAGTGCCACATAGATTGGGTTCCCACTTCTCATTGTTGGGTTTTTTTTCCCCTGTGGTTCTTTTTTTTGGTTGTCTAAATCCTGCTGCTGCCTTTAATAATTAAACTGTTTCAACTGGGTATCCTATGTGCTATTTTTTTACAAATGTCAAATAACAAAAATCTGATGTCCACACCCAGAATGGGTAAGAAAGGATATTTTGTCTTTGCACTGATTCATTGAATGCATTTCATTAATCAGCAGATCACACAATATGAAGCAGTATTTTTATGATACAAGTCAGTAACCTTTTTATATATACTACAAAATGCCAAATGTATTTTTATGGGGAAATTGAAAGGTGTCAATTTCTAACACATGCTGAAATGTAAAAATTCAAGACTCTGATGCAAGTCTTGAAAGTTTTATTATTTTGCATATAATAAAAATCTGCATCTTAGATCTTTCTTTTACTCTGACATCAGTGGGATATCTGAGCCCTGTGCTTGTGTATGATTGATTCAGTTTCACAGTGAATGGTTAAAAAAACACCACCAAAGAGTGCAAGCCATCTGATGAAGAGTTACTGAACTGGGAGAAGAACAAAGGGAAAGTAAAAACTTTAGTTCTCCAAGAGTGAAGTAAATACAGTTGCTGACAACTTTATGCAAAACACGTAGAGGAACAAAATAATTTCTAGAGATGTTACAAAATCTAAAGAACAGATGAAAGCATTTTGTGTGATGATGTGTTTATTAAAGATTGTGAATTCTGGAGAAGTGATCCATCCAACAAAGAGAAAGCAATGCTGTGCAGAGATCAGGAACAAAAGGGAAGGATCCTTCTTGAAGAGTGGCAGGCCATCAAGGAAAGAGACTTCCCAGCCAAGTGCTAACAGATGTAACACATGAGACTCTATTAGATGAAAGTTACACAATCTACAAACAAGTGGAATTCAACATTGTTTCATGCATAAGTTCCTACCTGCAAAATAGTGCTCAGCATGGATTGCATAAATATGCAGCTAAGGGAGACAGAAAAATTCATGGTGCCCTCCCAGCAGACGTCTGTAAACATGCCTTGTGTTCGTTGAACAAAGAAATCTTCATGTTGAAATAAAGATGATGGAAATGCTGCACCCATAATCGTGGGAGAAAGGAAGTCAGGCTCTTACTTAATGTAGTGACTTGCTTTTGAGAAACGTTGAACATTCCCAGCACCCTTTGACCTGTGATTGCTCAGAAATTTTTAAATCATTGTTCGGGGACAATGCCCTGCTTCCAGCCAGGACAGGGTTAATTTCTGCAGTATCCAGGAGTGGGGCATGGTCAGCACCCAGAGGGTGTTCCATGCCACCTGGCATCATTTTCAGGGGACACAGGAGAAGGGCTCCCTTACAGTTTGGGGTAGAGGGCTGTGGTTGGGTGCTGTCAGGCTCTGCACGCTGCACTGGTGAGCGTTTGCCTGTGATTCTCACCCCTCCCCTCACACTTCTGTTATTAATATTGTTGTTGCTGTTTATTTCCTTATTTCATTGCTGCTTCCAGTAAGTTGTTCTTATCTCAACACATGATCTTTTCCTTTTGTGCCTCCAGCTCTCCTGTCCATCCTGCTGCAGGGGAGAGTGAGAGGGAGCAGGGTGAGCAGCACGAGGTTGGGAGCGGTTTCAGTGGGAAAACTAAACTGGAGGATACCCCCCTTAAACTGCCATGAAGCACTTTTTGATAAAAATTCCTTTCAACAGATGATTTGGTTTTGGCTGTGAGTTGTGAAGGATTCACTCTTCAGACTGAGTACAGACCAAGGGATAGTTTTGTCAGATTAATCCCTTTTTTTCTGACCTAGAGATGGAACACTGAGAGGCGTTTTAAAAACTTTCATTCCATTTTCAGTCTCATGAGAAGGGTGAGAAAATACAGATGTTATAATTCACACCACCACAATCAGAAGCCAACTATTTCCTAGTTCCAATACACTATAAGTATTTCTAGGCCTATCAGCTATAGCCATACCATGCTATAAATGCATTAAAGCCAACCATCAAAAACTAACCCTCGTGGGTCCTACTACAATGCATCTTTCATAGTTCTACTTGTACAAAATATCTAGGCCATCCTTTGAAACTTGTTTCCAGCTCCATTTCTCTCTCAACAATGTTTGTCCTATTCCATGGCATTTCTAAGTCAGCATGTCTTCTCTCAAGGTTTGCATACAGGTGCATACTATGTGAGCCTTCTGTCAGGCTCTGAGAATTTTCCACAAAACCATGTCCCACACAGTTCCACATCAGGAATGGCCTGCTCCCCAGCTCATTCAAAGAAAGGCAGCCAAAGGAAGGCTCCATGCTGAAGTCCCAGCGAGGTGAGCTCACTGTGCAAACAAGTGGATGGTGTTATCCCCCAAAGAGGAGAGTTAGCTGCAGCCTCCTGAAACTCCACACTTCTGGTTATTGTTGTACCTATTGCATGACATAAGTACACATAAATAAACCTAATAAAAATGCCTAATAAAATGGCATTTAAAGCTCTTTCATTCAGTTTTTGAGAGGCAATACGCTCCACTGATGCAGACAGAAGTACTGAGATATGAACACAGAATTTTCCCCCTATTCCTCAAACAACATTATTAGTTACTCATTCACTACCTGTACTGTCCATATCACTCCATTCCTACTTTGTTTTGCCTTCCCTTAAGGAAGTAAGCCCTAACTTTTGTCTGTGTATGTTTATCCCCTCCAACCCAGACTCCCACACTTTCTGATCATGACAGCTGCTGGTGATTTAACATAAAAATGGCAGCCAGAAATGAGCAGGCCACAGGGTGTCATTTTTTATGCTATTTCATCTTTGATTCTGCCCATTCTCAGGGCAATAAAGAGAAAGATGGTACTGATATAATTCAGGGTGATAAGCAGACCCTTCTGACTTGAACAGGCTTCTTGTGATCTTCCATATTATTTAAGGGTTCAAAGCCTACTACGGTTTTGATCTTTTAAGAAAGACATTTTCTCCCAATTTAGCTCCTGTGTGTTGAAAAAGTGCAGGGGGAATACAACAGGGTGTTAAAATACAAGATCAGTCCAGAGAGACATTCTCACCAGCATCAAGACAGAACAGTGTCTGTTGCTCTCCTCTTTCTTCTTTGAAAGCCCTAAGGGAGCACAAATCCTGGGAACAGGATGGGAGCAAAAAGAGATCTCTACTTCTAATAATGCAATCTGCAACAATATAATCTAATTATGGATGGCTGATGACAAATTGACAAATTTCTAGAACAATCAGCCTATCTCAAGTATGCAGAGTGATTAATTCAGATACCTTTTTATATTAGCTGATTTCTTCTTCCTTAAGTTGTGATCTCTGTGCTACACCTTGGACAGGGACAACCCCATTCCTCACTGTTCAATTCAGTTTGCAGTTATGTTTATTCATTCAACTATAAAATTCTAGCTCTACATAGATATTTGGTATTTTGATTAATGTGTCAATTTGCCCTCTCTACAATGGAATGGACCTGTCAGGGCAAGATGTTGACCTGTAGTGGGCCAAGAATCTACTTTCATGCTCCTTGATTATTTGGATGAAACTGGAATTGAATAATTTACCTCCACACCAACAAGTGCACAAAATTCCTCAAATGAAATTCTTTTCATATATCTCCCATTATCTTATTTTTTCAATGTACTTGGTCAGGCCAATTGAAATGTCTCAGAAGGGGGGGAAGTTGGGGAAAGAGGAAGACAGAGCTCTGTTACATGTCTGCAAGGTTTTCCTTTGTAAGAGCAAGCCAGGACCAAGGATGTAAAGTGAAGACCTCAAGTCATATTAGTGACAACATATGCACAGGTAAGGCTCTTGTTTGATTTATTTGAAACAACTGCTAGTTTGCAATCTCAATTTGTATTTCACAATAACAATGTCAGGGAAATAAAATTATCAAAACAAAGCTGCATCTCAAAATGAAATATTTTGTTTCCACCACGTTTGGAATCTCCCTTTCACAATGGAGGCATGTGATGCCTGCAATGCATTCTCTTAGTGTAGGGTTTTTAGAGTGCCCTTGCCACTGTTATGTCCAAATATTTTCTGGTAAGATATTCATCGACATGACCAGCATTTCAGGGGTGGTTTGTTCTTGATATCTCCCTTTGGAAGGAGAGAAGCTCTCTGTTACACTCCTACTGCCACTCTCTGTGCCATCTACAAATACCTACTGGGCAAAACCTTTTGCACAGTATCACACCCTCACTGGAGATGAGTCTGTATTTAATCAGTGGTGAGCCATGGGAGGTGGCAAGTGCCCAAGAGGTGTTTCAGTGCTCTTTCAGACTGCAACAATAGAAAAGGAGATAATCCTCCAACTTGCTGTTTAGAAATTCTTCCAGGCTGGGTGTGGATGCAGAAATTCCTTGAGGTGGAAAGAATTGAATACAGATTTATCACATCCTGGTAAAATATTCCAGAAGTCATACCACCTACTCAGGAAATCTTAGGTATCTAGTCTTTAACATCTTAACAAACATCTTAACAAAAACAGGATCATATTTTTTAGGTGTTTGCAGAAAAAAAAGTATTGAGCAGAAAACTGCCAGACAAAGAAATGCTGTCAGAGGCCCTTTTTTATGCCATATGATCACAGTATTTGCTCATAATCTTGGCTGCTGAGGACAAATGCTTCTTTAATATGATGGGCTCTAAACCCAATTTCCTTTTCCCAACCCTCCCTAATCATCAAATCCAAAAGGATTTAGGCTCTGAGTGGAAAGATGAAGAGCTCTTCATTTTTCTCTTTGAAGCTGTCCCATTTTGAAAAGAATAATTATATATTCTTTTGACAGAGAGACCAAGGGCACCAAATTGCATATTGCATTCTAGAATGCTGGTTAGCTCATAAACCTGGATGTGGGGAGAGCCCAGCATGGTACCACCCGTGTGATTTTACATTATTTTCTTGCATAATGACTGTTGTGGTGTTTTCCTCTCTTATTATTTTGATTTAGGAATTAGGTTCTGTTCCCACCTCTGCAGTGTGAAGTTTCTCAGTTGTGCCTCAGGAAAATAAGGTTAGTGATGCAGGCATCTGCCATAACACTGGAGTATATTTTGGTTACTAATAATGGATAAAAAAACCACACAAACAGCAGCAAATAGATCTATCTTTAAAAATCTATCTTAAAAAATCTATCAATAAAAATACCCACCCTTAAAATAAATATTTTTTCAATTTCCATATATTTTCCAGTGCTGAAAGTTATATTTGGGATGAGAACATAAGATGGTTGAGTTTGTTTTTTTTTTTCCTTGAAGCTTTAGATCTGTGAATATTAGCAATGTGTTCAGTAAAGCAGTAGATTGAAATCTGTGAATGAAGAATTAAACACCTTAAAAGTTTACCTGCAAATAGTGGTTTCCAGTTTACTCCAGACAGAAAGGAAACAGGAAAACAATTTTCCCAGTCCAGTGAATCAAAGTGCAGACTTTAAATATGTTCTGTTACTGCATTTCGTGTCCTTTTTGAGCAGTGGTAGGTATGGAAATTATTTATATAAAAAAGAAAAACAGCAAGCTACTTGATTTTACCTCAATATTTTCCTAATTAAGGGGTACTTCTTAGATCAGACTTACTAAATAGAAAAAAAATTGAATTTCTTTAATAATAAAATTAAATTAATTCCCTGTGTTGTAACAGGGAATTAAAGTAGCAAAACTAAACCTGGGAGCCTTAATACAGTTTCTATATGATAAGGGCTGCTTGAACTCCATCTATAATTACAAAGGAAAATTTAAGTTAGACTGGTAATTATACTACTTAACCATTCCCAATGACAGGGAGCCATCAAAAATAGCTGACATAAATGGTCAAAAGCACAGTGAAGTACCATCCTTTAAAGAGTTGTATTTGAAGAAGAATATACAATAACACATCTGGAAGTAAGTCTATAAATTTTCACAATAGGATGAGGAATGTTCCAGAATGCTCCTGTCCCCAAGGAAGTGCTGGATGCCAGGATTGCCCCCCTTCCCATCCCCTGGATGGGAACTTTATTAACAGGTGTAAGAAAAATAGGATCCCTCCCATATATACCTCAGCCATTTTATTTCAACTTAGCTGTGACCTAATGTAAATGTGTACCTGGAGTGCCAAGAAAGAGATTTATTTTTTGTTTTGGGGATCTTGTTTGCTTGTTTGTTTTATTTTCAACAGATCATTTCAGGCAGCTCAGTGAGGTTTAATGATGTTATTACAAGGTATATTGCATTTTCCCCCTAGATTATATTAATTACCTATCTTTAACTTCCAGCACAGTCTCCCTTTTCTTTCTTTGTTGACAGCCAGAATATAAATCAAGCAGAGCCTCTCTCAAAAACTGAATGGCTGTGAGCTCCAAGGGCATCATTCAGCCTCATCTTCAGGGGGTTGAGAATGAGAATGTTTGCTTGCATTCTTCCTTTTTTTTTTCTTTTAATATAGCACAAGTCACAACAAATATATTGCTCTCATGGTGAAATCCTTCTCCTTTTGTGATATTTATGTTCCTGAACAAAACGCTATTTAAGTATCAATTAATGTTGTCTGTGAGAACAGGAAGAGCAGAGAATGTTCTATTTCTCTCTTTCTCTTTTTTTTCCACACAGGAACAGTGCCACACCTCTGCTTTTCCATCAGCATCCCAAAACATTTCAGCCCTAAATTATTCTGCTACCTGGTTAGAAAATCTGTAGTGATGGGCATGGAATTACTAGGCAATTTTGGCACCAGGCATCATCTAGGACTTTTTTCCAGATTATTCTCAACAAATGAGAATACCCTCCCTCCACTGAGGGGAATGTGCAATCCAAGGATGTTAGACCAGCAAAGATGATAGAAAACATCTTTCAGCCAAGTCTGATGGGAGATAATGTTCTTAGGATCTGTTGCCTTCCAGAGCAAAACCTTCTGAAACATCCATGAGGTTGAGGTTGAATTATTTTTTTTTGCTTGTTTCGGTCACATTTTCAACCAACAACTAGGGCAGTGTAAGAATACTCTGTTCCAATGAATTTTTAGTTGTCTGAACTTCTGCATAATAAAAACATGAATCTGTCTTTTCAGGACTGCATTTCTGTCTTTATCTTAATAGAAAATCTAAACATTTATATCACTTCCTTTATATCCTGTGTTATTTTGCTTTGAGATAAAATTATCAGAAATGTCTGTTTTACACTGACACATAGCCTTGTCCAAAGTTTCAAATATCCAAACAGCTTTTTTAAAAGCAAAGCCAGTGAAATTTCCCTTTTTCTGATGTCAAATAATTTTATTGCAGGCTGCTCTTGCTTAAAAAATGCATAAAGAAAGAAATGAAAACTTTCTTTTGCTCTCCTTCCTATCACTGCAAGTTGGGCCACTGCCTTTAATGGAATTAGGCTCTGATGCATATAAAATACAGCTCAGTTTTGCAGGCTGAATGTCTGGATCCAAGACTTCTAAAACTGAAGGTTAGTTTGATTACATTCCTTTTATCATGTCAAGACTTTGTCATACAATATATCGCTCTCCAGGGTAAGAGCAAATCAAAGATAAATTACCCAAAATATGCTTTTATGTTGAGCATCAGCTGAACTTTAATCTTTGAAGTTCATGTATTTGGAAGAATTCTTTTTTCTTAAATGTTTGACTTAACTGCTTTTTCCATCTTGTATGCTATAGATCAGTATTTCAGTATATATTCACCTATTTGTCTGCGTCTCTCTTCTGCAGGAATGGTAAACATTATCTCAATCCTGCTTGCAATTTTTGATATCTTCTGCCTGCCTAAAGTGGTTACCATCCAGAGGACACTTTAATCAGTGCTGACACAGTGAACCAGAAAGCTTTAGCACAGCATTTTTCATCTTGACTCAGCAAGATTTCCAGCAGTTGCATTTCTAGAGTTTTTTGACAGAATGCTTCCGAAGTGAAGCTTTTGCCTTCTGGAGAGCTACACCCACAGAGATTGCATTTTTCTTGATGTCTGTCAATATCATGAACTTTATTAACAAATTCAAATTCAAAAACAATTTCAGTTCAAGAAATCTGTCCAAGTTAGCTCTTGCTTATTTCTTACATATGAGGATATCTACAAAAACACAGATGCTCAGCAATGGATTGTAATGGCTGTGTATATTTGTTTATATATATATATATATATATGTATCCATTTCTTAGAGACAAAATAAAATGAAGGAGCTCTTTAAGAAGAATTTGCTCTATGATTGTAGGGATCAGTGCAAAGGATTTGACTCACAGTTTCAGAATTTAGCACAGTATTATAATAAAGTCCTACTGGCTGTCTTTTACATTACTGCAAACAGAAGAGAATTAACAACTTCCTACCCTTTATAGACATCTGATGCCAATTTTTTTGCAATCAAATTGCAGTAAATATATGCATATCAAATATGCTTATTTTGGCCCCTATACCTTTGTACAGGCTTTAATTCACAAGTCCAAATGCCATAAAACTCGAGACGAGAACATGGAACAGCGGCAGGTTACGATCGGCTTTCTCCAGGTAAGACATACAAATATTTAACAGCCTTGCAAAATTGCAGTTGCAATTTATCAGCCTAGGAAGACTATCTATTTATCCACCCTTTACCCTGAGGAATGATATTACTTTAAAAAAGAATGAAAAAAAAATTCCTACATTTTGGAAGTAAAAAAAAAAGAGTTGTGTGCTTGAGTGTGGGTGTAACACATGAAGAAGGGGCTGAATTTATTCTTGAATGCAAAACTACATTCTACTCTAAGGACCAAGTCTAGTTTTGTAGTACCCTAACATGTGTTTCTGCCCTTTTTGTTTACATTTACTGATAGGAGCTGTAAGAAAAAAATCCCATGGCAACTTCCCAGAATTTGAACTACAGTTACACACACACACCTGTATCTCCCCCACAACCATATAAAGGCTGTAATGCAGGAATCTTTACAAATCGTATTTAACTCTGCATTTTCATTTCACCTAACTTTGCAACAACACTAGTGAAAAAAAAACAAAAAACCCTATTTAAATTACTACACCTTGTTCCAGTAATTTAAAAATATGTTCATGGAAATACCTTCCCTCAATAGGCATATTAGCAAAAACTTGCTTAAATAAAATTTGAATTCAGTTTCAAGTAGTGAAATGTTTTAGTATCTCTAAGTTTTGGAAGAAACTGAAGTCTGATTTTAAAGAATTTTGATAGGCAAGCTGCTTAGAAATCTATTGCTACATATCTAAATCAGGAGTTTATAAAGAAAAAAAAAGGATTTACAGACCTGATTCCATATTGTTTTAAGACCCTGTCTTCTCTGCTTGAACTCTAATTTACTCCAAAGACAGTTACTCTCACAGGCAGCTTGTTCTGCTGTCATTATGTTCATAAATGGTAAATTGAAACATTAAATATTGCTTCAAATAACTAATTGAAGGCTAGAACATTCTTATCCCTACAGCTGTGCACAGATTAACTCTTCCAAAGCTCAGCATGCCCCACCAGGAACATTACAGCCCAACAGGACTGAGAGCTTTCTCTGTGCTTTTTCTCTGAGGCAAGTTTAAGTACACTTTTATCACCCCTTACAGGTGGTTTTTTTTGCACCTTGAAAACCTAAAGTGAGGAGATTCCAAAACCTTCCTCATCTCAATTTTATGGGCATCAATCTTTCTCCTTAATAACCAACCTAAACATTTCCTGATTATTTCAGTTCACTGTTGGGCCCAATGTGAAGGTGAGAGTCCTTCAGTATTTGCATCACCTGTGCTCAGAGGAAGAGGCACACACACTGAGAGGGCTCTGAAGGCATTTACAGACCTGTCCCTGCACCCAGCAGTGTGATGGAATATTGGGAGAAGCTGAACAAGGCAATTTCAAAGGCAGGTGGGCAGCTGCCCACTAAAACAAAGAAACAGGACAAATTGAGCCTCTGCACTGCCCAGTTTGCCCTTCTCTTGGGACAGCAGCTATGTCCTGGGATTTAAGGTGTCCCAAGGCTTGTGCCAGCAAATGTGGGTGCACCAAAAGTCACAGTGAGCAAGGGAAATCAGCAGGAGCTACAGCTTCATCTCGAGAGCTCAGGCTGTAATACTTCAGTTCTTCCTTTTCCTTGACACTCTGCATCCTACCATGACTCCCTCTAGGACTCTCCCACTGAACTGAGAAGGATTTCTGTGTATACATGGACCAATGCCAAGGGTATTTAACATCAAATAAGAATAAAAAAGATTAATAAATCTGTACGTATACCATACGTGATGGAAAGAGTTCAGTTTTGGAACTCAGTGAAGGGAGATGATATGGTTAATAATTTTTTCAGAAAAAAATGGCATGCAAAATGTGAAGAGAGTTTCATCAAATAAAAACACTTTGGCTGTCCATGAAATAAAATGTAAAACCATTTCCTTTTCCTCCCAAAGACCAAAAGTCAACCATAAATTACAGTGTAAGTCTGTATTAAAAACTTACTTGAAAACAGGTTTCAGAATGGAAAGGCCTTTCTTGCTTTAAAAGCAGAAACAAGAATCTAGCAATCTCCTTTAAATGAAATATTTGTCACAAATTCCATGGCTTTTCTTCATAAAACAAATGAAGCCTGTAGGCAACTAAAAGGTCTGCTACCTAGAGCAGGGGGAACATTTCACTGTTGTATTTCCTCAAATCAATAGGTTTTGAAGTTGTTTGGGGGATTTTTGAATTAGGTTTTGTAGAACACACATTTTTAAAAGGATCTCATGAAACAATTTGTCCTTATATAAACATGCTAGGTGTGCACATTAAAGTGTTTAATGAGCATAGTATTTTGTTTGGGATATTAAATTAACAATGGCAGGGCCCAGTCCACTAGTTGTACAAAGGACTCGTGGAATTTGATCAGGAATGTTGGATTCCCTGTGCATATCTGGATCGCAGCAAGATGGTTTTCATACAGCTGATTTATATACTCCTATCTAATAGAAACTGCCATTAGAGAGAACAAAAAAAACCCAGAACCAACAAAAAAAATAAGAAACCCCAATTCTATTATGACATAGCAGTAACCTCTCACACATTCATCCCATGGCAGCATTGGTAGGGACAGCAGAATTCCTACATAATGGCATGATCCAAATCCCACTGCAATCAATGAAACATTTGCTCTTGTTCTACTTAATGTTCAATCATCAGCAGGAATTGGTTTGAATTTGGCTAGGCATTGGCTGGCAGCAAGGTGTGCTCTCATTTGCTTTCATTATTGGATGTAACAAAGTACAGTGGGGGGGAAAAAATCACAGCACAAAAAAAAAAAAAAAGAAAAAATTTTACTAGATTTTTACATTTAGTAAATGGTACTTAAACTCCATGGACATGAAAGTAGTTTTAAACTTTACCTTTGAAATTTTACTTTTTTTCAATATTTTATAGAAAAGAAACGCTCTAAGATACTGTTTCAGACCACAGAATTATTACAGAACATAAAGATTATATGCAAGGGCTTAATCCTTTTCCCAACAAAGATGGTGGCCAACACCATTTGAACTCCCATGGGAGAGGGGTCAGCTGAGAATGTGCCATGTTCCTAATTGGAAATCTCCTTTGTGATAAAAGAGTCTGGCATACACTTTGCCTTTGTAATTTGAATTCTATCAACAACTATTCCTAGCCACAAGAGAAATATTTTTAGGCAATACATTTGTATAGTTTCACAAAAACTATGTTAAAGAGAGATGTGTGGGTGTTTGTGTGTGTGTGTGTGTGTATGTATTTATGTATGTATGTATGTATACATATTTATGAGCTTGGGATGATTTTCTTAAAATACTTAACTTCACTTACATTATATCTTACATTGCAAAATGTACAGACACCCAGTGTTCTTTTTAACAACATATACAGGTGAATTTATAGAGCCTTAGAAAAGGTTTTTGTGATTCCAAATTAAAAACCATAGAAACATAACCAAAAGAATGGAGAGTGGTTTACACCTCTGATAGTACATAGCGCTCATTCGGGTAATATTGACAGCTGCATCTTTGGCATTGAAAATTCCTTACAACTTTTTTGACAAAATGTTGTTGCTTACAGCTTTTTTTTTTTTTTTTTTTTTTTTAAAACAAGAAAAACAGGATCGACCAAAATACCAATTTTGGGGAAGTACTATTAAAGGTTTATTTTATTTTTTGTTTTTAGCAAGGATAGCTTAGGAACCCTGAATTATCTTCTCGCTTTAGTGTATGGTGTAGACTGTATGAATCCATTTAAAAATCAACTAAGTTGTACCACGTTTTTCGGAAAATTATATATAATATAATATATATATATTTTATATTTATTTAGAAGCTTTGAAATAGTACAGTAAACACTTTGCAACACGGTGTATAAACTACAGAAATGTCTTTGATAATTTTGTGGGTCTTCGGATTAACAACATTTTTATGACCCACAGGTGAAAAGAACATGATCACAATCTCTCTTGTAAAGTTGGAATAGTTTGGGGAACACTTGAATCACACAAAAATAATATAAAACAGTCAAGTTTAAAACAGTGATATTGCATTTATAATGCACATCTCTTTTATCTGTACGATTGGCTTTTTTGTGGTGAATATAAACATCTAAAGGGCTCAGTGACATTTTGGAGAGAGAAAGATATATAGTGCTGTAAACAGGCACACACTGATCAGAGAGGCAAGATCAGTTGCCTCTGAAGTTTCTACAGTTCTACACATTTCAACTCATTTCTCAGGCCTGCTGAGAGCAATTAGGTCCTATTGTTGGCCAGGATGTCTCCAACAGCACACAAATCCTTCAGTTACACAGAACTGGATGGCCAAGATAATGAAGTTGAAAGCTGATGCTTTTTGTTGGTCGACTTTCTTTTGTGCAAATCATGCTGCTTCAGGTAAGTCCTGTAGAAGTGACTAGCATATCCTTTTCCGTGCTGCAGGAAAGAAAGAAAGACACTTCTGAGAGGAACAAAAACAAAAAAAAACAGTCTCCAACAGTTCTTAGGTTTAGGGTTTCTTAGGGTGTAGAGAAACAATCAAAACTTGTCACAAACTGACGCTGGAAATTCCCATTATAGCAAACAGTTTAATGTTGATTCACTTTTCAGAGAAAGCCTCTTTTTGAGGCTTGATAGCCTGAATACCAAATTTAATAGGCTATTTTATTATTCTGTCTTACTTGTCATGGCAAATATTCCAATGTGCCTGTACAGAATCAGTATAAGGATAAGGAAAATATTCAGACTTACAGGTGAAGTGTTACTCAAATGTCACAGGCTAATTTTTCCCTAGTTCAGCTTGTTTTTTTGAAGCAAGATCTAGAATGGCCCCTAAATTCAGAAGCTAGTTTTCCTCTTCTTTCAAAGTGAACCATTATCCTCATCACTAAATGACCCTTCAGTCTGGTTTGACAGATGAAAAAATGGTGCATTAGTGCTACAATTCAAATTTCAGCATTTACTGTCAGGCTGAAAATTAACTCAAGTTACACAGATGAAGAAGGTCAATGCATTAGCAAAGCCATATCCTAATCCACCAGCTGCAGTAGCTGTATTACCTCAAGACACTGACTAATTTAACTGTAATTGGGAGCAAAAGTAACAAATGATTTGTACCAGCATTCAGGAAGACCCCAGGTTAAATTCTGATCTCAGTCACACATTAAACCAATGAACTAACTCACTTGCTCAAGTATTATAATTAGCATCAGCACCATTCTTATCTGGTAAAACTTTATAGGGATAAAATCAGGTGTTACCTTGGCTCCAAATCAACTAAATCCCTACCTGAAATTCAGTCTGCTTCTCTGTGTGAAGTTTTACAGCTGAAACAAAAAAGGAATCTTAACTTTCAAATGAATCTTTGAATCGTGTACAGGTTGATACTTGCTTGGTTGGTGGCACATAAACACATCCAGTCTCCATTCCATTTAACATAAATATATCCATTAGCCATACTTATTTCCTAGATGTATATTCACCAGTAAAGGTATGAAATCTGGGTACTCTGGGTATCACAAGGAAGTCAGATTACTTACAGGAAAATGTTACTGTGGGTGTTGGATGTTGGTCTAATCTAGCCTGCCTATGCTACAGGGTGCACACAGAAAAAATGTGAAAAACATTTCTGCATAAGCTATCTGTTCAACATACACAAATTTGCCAGATGTGTAGCTAAAAATAAAACATCTAATGGATGAGGTTTTCAATGTTTCGGTTCTGTAGCAAATTAGTAGCAGAATTAGAAAGAATTTTTAAAATATGTTTTTTAAACAATGCTTTTAAGAATAATGAGATCAGAACCTTCATGATGCAGTGAATGATCAGATTAATCCAGTATCTAGATATCTTTTAAAGTATATTTTTTTAATATTACAAGAAAAAATAATTCCAATGGTAGTCAGCAAAAATAATAAAGACTTATATTGAATCTTTAAAACTTTTTTTCCAAAGTTCAGTCATAATTTCAGTTCTCTTGTAAATATTTAGACATAGCTGTCTAGATTGGTGTCTGCCACTGAGGAACTCACGCTGCACTACAGACACAGGAGGACTTTGCTGGGAGAAAGATAAACAGAGATGCAGCTGGGGCAATCACTGCTTTTATTCAGCACCACTGCCCCACTCCTGTCTGACACAGTGTACTGATGTGGCACCATCTCCCAGATAATGCAGAGACTGAGTTACTGGCTGTGCCTGGCCTTTTGCCATGTAAATTGATGCATTTTGAAAATTTTAATCTCCAGTTAACATGCTTATATTACAAAACAATCAAGCCCTTTTATAGCAATAACTAAATATTATGCATTAAAGTTGCAGAACTACTGCAACTCTCCCCAGCTACGAAAATTGTTGTACCAAATCTTAAAATATCCTCTGCCAACACATAAAAAGCATTGGATTTCAAAGGCAACTTTTGGGCTCTGTGTTTGTTTGGCTTTTTTTCTGGTTCTGCACAGAAATTTCTGTGCAGGCAAATCTCTGCATGTCTCTACCAGTTTCCGTCTTTTTACAGATGGGGAATATAAATCAGAGAGGTTAAATGGAAAGGAGGATGGACTCAACTCAAAAAAGAGAGCAATGAAAGTTCTGACATCTGCTTCCAGTTCTCTGTGTGTGCATGCATGTGTGTTCATAAATAAGCTTTTAAATAACAAACACTAAGCCTCTCTGTATCACAATTTCTCCATCTGTAAAATGGGAATAATAGTGCTTACCTATCTCCTAGAGGTGCAGGAAGGTTTAAATCACTATTCTTTATAATCCACTTTGAGATCCAGAGATGGCAAGTGCTATAGAAATGGAAGTATCACAGTCAGTGTAAGAGCTGGAACAAGAACACCATCATTTCTGGTGCCTAATATCTCCTCTGAGATCACAGCTCTCTCTTTCATCCCTATTTTATCACCTGTTCCAAACTCTCAAACTAGTACACAGGGAACCTTCAAGTCTGTGTGAGTATGGGTAGGCAGAAAAAAGGCTTAAATCACAAGCAGATCCATAATTCTGATAATGTAATTGTACTAATTGTACATATATTCTAATACTATTTGAGGTGAGCAAAATGATTAAAGATTCACAAGCATTACAATTAAAATTCTTAGGGTACAGGATTTGTGCTGTATCGATCCTTCCCAGCATTACAGTAAGAGTACTTAATGCATAAAATTTATCTGGAATAAATAAAATAAAATAAAATAAATAAAATAAAATAAAATAAAATAAAATAAAATAAATAAAATAAATGGAACAAAATAAAATAAAACAAAATAAAATAAGATAACAACATAAATAAAATAAAATAAAATAAATAAAAAAAATAAAATAAAATAAAATAACATAAAATAAAATAAATAAAATAAAGGAATAAAATAACATAAAATAAAATAAAATAAATAAATAAAATAAATAAAATAAAATAAAATAAAATAAATAAAATAAAATAAAATAAAATAAAATAAAATAAAATAAAGATCTGGCAAAAATACATTAAGATTCAGTGGTTGCTCAATACACCCTAATAAGCCTCCCATCCACAGTGAGCTAATTCTGTGTAGACTGATAAAAGAAGACATGTAAAGACATCAGTGGTAGTTGAACAGAAAAAGAAATTAAAAACACTAACACAATAAACAGGAAAGAGAAAGTAAAGTATGCAGCAATTATTCCTAGCTTGTGGAACAGAAATGAACAGAAAATACTGTAAAGCCTCTGTCTCTTCAATAAATCTTCCTTTCACCCTGCAAATCATCCTATTGCATCCCAACTTGATGTTGGATTAGTACTTTATAACTGTGAGTACTGGCAGCAGTATTTCCTCTTATTGAAAAGCCTAGAAGGGATTGCCTGTGCTGGGAACACCTTCAAACTCTCCAGATCAAATTTTGCTCCTTCTTAGCAGTGCTAGCTACTCTAAAGGGGACAGAGAAAGGGCTCAGTGCTTCCCTCCACAGCTGGCAACCCAAGCAGCAAAAGAAAACCCATACTAAAAACTCATCCTATACCTTTTATAACCATTGTCACTTTCCCTCTGGACTATGTTTAAGAGCTCCATAAGCTCCCACAGCATTATTTCTGCTCTTAACAGAACAACTGCTGAGTCCCCCTAGAAGTGCCAACAGCCTAAAGATCCAAAGGAACTGCTAGATGATCAAATTTCCAAAGAATATAAAATACCAGGCATGCTGTTGCTGTTACAGATAGACTCCTGATCCCCCTTCACTTAGGAGAAAGATGACATAAACCCCTTTCTTTTAAATCAAAACACCCTGCAACAGCAGAAGAGGGGTAAAGCCACTATGTAAACTCTTTTCTTGTTTCAGATCTGCATTCCTTAAGTTCAGACAACATCCAAGCAATTTTTGCCTTTCACATGTGAGTTTTTGTGCAAGCACTCAGCTCACTGCCTTCTCCTGTGGGTGCCCTGTACAAGCTGTGTGCATCACCACAGCACCCAGACCAGGCCTTCCCCACAGAGCACAGCAAGTGATGAAGGAGCACAGGATGCTGTAACCTCCTGCACATTCCCTCAGAAACAGCCCAGCTATTCTGGCTTCCCTGGCAGTGAGCAATAATTTAAAAAAGGAGATCATCACCTCCTATGCGTTACGGCAAGGTTGGTTTTAAATCTGCATTGTTAGTTTTAACTGTCCTTTATATTTTGATGCTTTGCCTTACAGTCCACATCCTAACTGTAGCATGTGAAACATGGGTCTTCTCTGAGTCCCATCAGCTTCACCAGAGCCAGAAAATGATAATTCTAGTGATCAACCACCCAACCAGACTGCAAATTCAGTGTTCCTGTTCTAAATCCACCCAAGCAAACAGAGACCGAGACCTAAGCAGTGGTAGAATGTATTCTGTGAGAAATAACCTGGCTGTTCCAGTCAGCTTGGAGTTCAGCAGCTCAGATATCAGCAAGTCTGTTTTTTGGAAAGAGGTCAACAAGTGAATGGGAATGCAGAGTGAACTGCCATAGCTCCCTCACCCTTCGTAGTGGTGCATCCAGGTAAAGGGTGAGACACACGGCTGGGGCTGGGGCTGGGGGATGTAGGATGGGGATTACTCTGCTGCCACCCATGTTCTGTGGATAAAAAAGCATTCCAGTCACTGCAAGTCTCAATTCAGTATATTCTGCAATCCAAAAAGTCTTTTTTTTTTTCTTTTAAAAGTGATCTATTAATTAAAGAAGTTTGCTAAAGCATTGCTAATAATCTTTTATAAATATTCCATTAATGGCATTATAAAAAGAGAGTGTCTTAAACAGGCCAATAAACTTTGGTGCACAAATATGAAAGTAACATTTTGCTCATATATCTTTTCCTCATGAATTAGTTCAAGGGGAACTTTTTTCCTTTTCTTTCAAGGCTTTAGTGCAGAGATTTTGTCCTTCAAATCTATATATTCTGTAGAGAAATCTTGGATAAAACACCTTGCATTCCAGATGCCCATGTTTAATTTAACACAATAAATGTGGGTTTAACTTTTTACACAACTAATGTGGGTTTAATTCTTTGCACAATTAATGTGGGTTTAATTCTTTGCACAATTAATGTGGGTTTAATTTTACACAGTGTGATACTTTTGAATTCTGAATTATATCAAATAGTTCGGGGGGGGGGAAAATGAAGGAAGATGGAACATACTTACTTTTGCATTTGAAAATATAGATAAATAATGAAATAAGATCAAATCTCTAATGTCAATGGGTCTGCTGGTTTTAGTGGCCACTGTCTGTGTGCTTTAGGAATGTGTCTGAGGGGTCCTGAAGGCCACTAAAGGTGACAATGAGACCACGTTCTGCCTGCCCCATTCTGGCATGTGACAGGACAGGCAAGGCAGGAGAAGCTCCTGCACATGAACCTCAGTAGCCCCAGGGCAATGCCTGATGACAATATGGCATTCAGTATGGCTGAAATGTTCCTTCTGGCACCTGCAAAATCCTAGATAGAAATATTGTTTCTAAAATAAACCGACAGCATTTGGACTGATGGGTACAATTACCCAGATTTCATGTGAAACAAGAAAACCAATTGTGAGCACCAGGTCTTCAGGCTGTGAATAAATTAGAGTAGGCCAAAATGCAAAAGTTTTTATTGCTGCACTGAAAGTTTTCTGGAAGCAGGCTTGATTTTAGCTAAATAAATAATCTCCACAGGCCATTAAAATCTTTCCTTCATTTACTTCTGGAACAAATATGATTACACAAAAAAAACCAAAAAAAAAAACCACCTGTCTTTTTTTTTTTTAAGAAAAATATGTAAGCACATATATTGTGCTTTTCTTTCTCCTTTCATTGAGTGCATACATTTCCATGTCCATATTCATTTAAATCAGTTCAAGAAAGAAGGATTCTCAACCATGCCAAAATTTGACAGTGCTGGATGCTGCACTGACCATAATGCATTAAACCTGACAAGTAGTGTTACCTACTCCAGAAAAAGGGGGAGAGAGGTTTGTCCTTTGCACTTAAGTACAAACCTGCCACTTTTCACATTTGGACATCATGTTCCAGGCCAACAACAGATTATCATTATTTTTAGAAAAACATTTTTGACCAAATTGCTGATTTACACATATCGCCACTTCTTTTAGCTTTGAGATTGGAAAATACACACCTTAAGTGCATTTAGGTATTTTCAACGTTTGGAACATGCAACTATTTTGATATGGCAAGTGAGATGCCTGACACAAATGCTGACACATCATCACAGCCACTGAAATAATGTTTCTCTGGTGCTAATAGATGCTCCGAGATTTATTTGCTACCTGGACTTTTCTAATCCTCTGGAAAAGAAAAGGATTAAAAAAAAAAAGAAAAGAAAAGAAAAAGCTTTGCAGTTCTTAAGAGCAGCTACCCAATTCCCAGTTCATGTAGGCAGTGACCTTAATCAACATGTGCTTTACATCAAGCACATGACTAAGAGGGATTGACTTTTGAATCAAGCCCTGGATTTTGTCATCAATGTTCTGCTGCACACAGGATACTTTCATGTGCATTTGATTTTCTGTTCTAAATGCAGAGAATTTTTCTTTTCCACCCCCAGCAACAGCCAGAGGCACAGGAGATGTCAGATTTGATTTATCTCTGGTTCTGATTATTTACTACCGAAACAATGCTTTTTAGTTACTACAACTCAGCAGAGAAAAGCACTAAGCTGTATTCTATAATGCACCATAAAAGCACAAAAGACCTTTTTTTCCACAAGATACAGTGGGAATAGAGCTTCTTTGTCTTTCTGTACTATTATAACCATAATATCTACCCGAAAACACTGAAGATAATACATGACATCACCACTAAAGAGAGAGAATCAAAGAATATTTAAATTTGCAAGAGTTCTTATAATTATGTACTGTGTTAAGGCCCATTAAATAACTCCCAAATTCCTCCTGATGTATGTCAAACTTAGAGCACAGAGCATATTCCCTAAGACTATTTCCAAATTCTCTGCAACAACTTATTCTAATTGCATACATGTTGTAGTACCAATTCACTATAAGCTAACAATTTTGGTATCATGCTTAGTAAAACTCCTATTTGATTCCTTCCTTAATTTTTTTTCTAATAAAAATTACTTATGTGTATGTATGCAACAGCAATTTCTTCTCCTCAATCTTCTTTTCTTTTTTCTCTGTTTGTTTTTGTTCCTTGTTTTTCAAAATTCACCACTTTTATTGCCTTCTTACAAAATCTGCAGCACACATTTCTTTCAGCTGACAAGCCTGAAAATGAACATTTCAGTTTGAGGGTTAACCAATGCAGAACACATTAAAGGCCAGCTACAATGTGACTTAAAATTTTCAGAGCCCTGGGGAGAAGAGGAGGGATATGAACCATTCCTCCTAAATTGCTCATAAGTGCCTCAGTTCCCTATAGATTCCAGGGAGAAGCAGACATGTAGATCACCATTTGGTGGCCTTCAGAGGTGTCTAAATTATTCATGCAGGGTTTGGCCTGAAAGAATTAAATTTACTTGTTCTTACATGAAGTAACATGCATTACAGCATTACATCAGCATCACACTATGAATTCCTGTCCAATTTATCTTTGCCATGATGTTTTTTTCCAACATTCCTCATTCCTAGCAGGGATTAGCTGGCATTAAGACCTGACAAGTATGTTCCCACTCTTTTTCTGAATGTTTTATTCTCTGTTTCTAAAGCACACTGCTTGTCATGAGCAGTAGACCCTCTGATTTCAGGGAGTCCTTCCCAGTTTACCAAGATAAAACACTTAAGTGTATCAAAGGCTTCTCACAAGCCTTTCAAAACTTCTCTTTTTCAAAATCACATATTGGCTTGTTTCTATCCATAAATGAAGTTTGGCCATCACCATTCTTTAGACTTAAGACTACCAGAATGGAATGATTTATACCCACAATATTAAAATTTCTCAGCCATACCCAGCAATCTACGTGGGCCACAGCATGTGAACATATTCAATCTGCTTTCAGGAGTGGTCCCTGGCACCTTGTCCCAGACTTTTTAGGGAAAAAAGCTGCTTGACACAGGCTAAAGACAGGCCAGAGAGTGTGAAAGTACAGACCATGACCTTCCAGTGGTGGTAAGGATCCTGTTTAAATCATTAGAGCAGCCATAAAGAAGAGTGGAAGTACAAAGCACACAGTCCTTTATCTCAAGTGGAGCAGAAAAAAAGTTATTACTGCATCTCATTTGGAAGGTAGAACTTTTTTAGATCTCAACTCCTATCAATACTCACAGCTGTGTGCAGCTCTATTCAATTGTCATCTAAATTCCAATTGAGCATAGATGGATGTTAAATTAAAGCCCAAACAGTCAACTCAAAAAGTCACAAAGTGACAGAATTTTGCTCTGACAAAAGATGAATTCACACTATCAGCATCTATAAAACCCCTTATGAATAAAGAAAGGTTGTGTTCAAGCAGTTTCATAATGGATCTTTTTCCAGGGCTGAATGCAGCTGTGATGCTGAAGGTGAAAAAGATAAAGTCAGAAGACTCAGCTCACTTGCAAAACCAGGAGTCTGTCATCCCTGTACTTCTTTGGGGGATCTACTCTGCATCCTTTATTTTCCCTTTCTAAGCCACATTACTTCTGAAGACCTGTAAAAATGTCATATAAAATGACAACCTTTACACATATGAGATGGGTTCATGTGTATGCAAAAAAATGCAGATTTACTCTTGCAAGTACTCATACAAGCATGTGATTTTCAGGCAGAATCCAGGAACTAAATTCTGAAAATTTGCTTCTCCATGTCCACTGTATTTTCTGTAACCAATAAAGACCATTTTCCTTAACAAAGAAAGAAATCAAATTACCTCAGAAGAGTTTGGATTTTCAGGGAATCCACATCATATTTAATACTTCCAAAAGGGATTGAAGGTAGGTATGAGTTATTGAAGTTAAAAAATAATATTCCTACTGTATCTCCTACTTTCTTTCCAAAAAGGTAC
This sequence comes from Serinus canaria, assembly GCF_022539315.1. NCBI lineage: Eukaryota > Metazoa > Chordata > Aves > Passeriformes > Fringillidae > Serinus > Serinus canaria. The sequence continues at coordinate 7,824,314 of NC_066317.1, read as the reverse complement.
CCAATACCTAATTTTTCACTCTTCTGACCTCGCCATACTGTGTTTCTAAAACAAATATATTCACAGCTACTTCCCAGCAGCAGTCATCAGCCTACTAGCATGGCAATGTGGATTCTCAGTGGTTAATGCCCAAATAAAGCTGTTTACAGGCTTGCCAGACAAACAGCAGCACCGATCCCCACGGCGTGCTCGTCCGAACGTGATCAACAGATGCGCTTCCCCATCTCACTGCTTATTTGTTGCATTCTTTAAAGGGGTTTTCCCAGTTTTTCAAACTTAATTCAAGGCAAGAAAAAGTAAGAAAAAGGAAAGGAAACCCTCTAAAAATTAAAGCAGTGGAAATGACCATGGAAAATCACAGTTATTGTGTACAGCCAAAGACCCAAAGCAAGGGATAATTGCCTCTGCTCTGCAGGCCAAGGAGTTCCTTGGGCAGAGGCACGCAGAGAGGAATAGATTTGCTGTGCACAGACCCAGGATCAGGCACACCCTCAATTCTCCAGCTCCTGACTGTCACAGCAAGGAGGTTTTGTACATTGAACAACAGCATTTATTTATAATGAATAGAATTCTGCCTATCAAAAATAAATAACTTCAGTGCCTTTGAAAATTTTAACTGCAAACATCCCCACGCTTCCCAGATGGACCCATGTCCCTAAGTGGCTAAATTACTTTTGGCATAGGATGTAAATTGATGGGACAAGAGGTATTTTGGAATTTTAAACCAGCATGGCACACTAATCTTAAAAATTACTCTCAAGTTTCAAGCAACCTTTCTGCTAGGTTTTTCAAACCTCTTCATACTCCACTGGTAGGAACACAGAAAATGGTATCTCATTAATTTAAAAAGAAAAAATCTCCACAGATGGTATATGCACAGCACACATAAGCACTGCCAAAACTGACCTAAATGAATAAATATAGCAGCAGTGTGACATAGCTGAGATACACAAGACTTCTATGCAGAACTGGCAAATACAGATTTTTCAGCCATTAGGGGAAAACAAGCAGTTGAAATTCTGTATTTTTAAGACTAATTAAAAGTATAATTTCCTTTCAAATAAAACTCACTAATTTTTTCTAACTTTTTCAATTACTTTCCTGCACTGTAGCTGGAAAGAGCTCCAGAGTTATCTAAGATAAAAGACATTATGTAAACTCAAGGACGGGCACAATTTTTAATCAGTATTTTCTACAGCACTGGGTACTGTTAATTTTTCTCCAAGACCACAGTTACACAAACAGATTGAAGCAAAGAGCATTTAATAGCTATCACCTGTGCTTTAAAACTAAAAGAAGAACACATATTACACTTTCTTATATTCATTATTTCTATAAAAATTGATTAAAATAATGTAATTTATAGGCTTTATTGGGCTACAGCCAAGTTTTCTTTGCACATTTATATATTTCCTTCCTAATCTGGCTTTCTGAACTATCCATTTTCTTTCTATTGCTGTAATAATGCTCTGTAAGTGTTCTTCCCCTTGAGCAGGAGCTGCAAGAGGAATATATTCAGAAGAAGAACGTGAACCAGTCGTGAATGTAAGATAAAAATACCTTTCAGAAGTTATGCAATAAACACTGAACAGTTGAATCATCAGAAGTGGTTTACTCAAGATCATAAAGAACCTACTATTATGAGTAAAAGTACATCAAAGTCTCACTCTCACTCAATTATATTGTAATTAGCACACACATTTAAGTTTTATTTAAGGTGTAGGAGGTTTTTTGAAAGATTTATTTACCTAACAGGGATGATGGATCTGAAGTGGCCAGCTTGAGGTATGAGGAAATAAATCTCAGCATTTCAAATACAGCAAATATGGGGAATGCTCTACTAGAGTTTTTAGAAAAGAAGAAAAAAATTCCATTAGGTTTCTTAGCATTATTAGATGGTGGCCCTTCAACTCATGCTCTGTTCCTGCTGAGCAGTTCTGCACATGCCAAGCCACTCCCATCTGTGCAGAAATCAGAGCTGTGGCCTGTCCCAGGGATAAACCCCTGAACAGAAGTCAGGAGCTTCACTGTGGCAGGACAGCCACATAGCTTTAACTCTTTTTGACCATAAAACTGTGTTCTTCACAAAGAAACTTCACAAATTCTCTGTGCTCATTCATATAACTTGTTTATTCAGGCCATTAAAAATTGTGTTTCAGTACAACTTTTTTTAATCCAGCATGAGGATGTTTTCTTCTTCGACCAAGAACTCCAAAATGCACATGCAATTTACTGGAGCTCATTTCTTGGGTTTTACTTCTGTTCCTTTTTTACTTCAAGTGGGTGCAAAAAAAAAAATCACAAATTGAATTTAAAAACCTATTAATGAAGGGATCAAACAGCTCACAAATTTATACCTGATCTGTATTAGAAATCACGTAGGCTAATTTTAAAAGCAAAAATACAGGCAGCCCTCATTTTTTAAAATTAATCAAGTGTCCCATTCCTAAAAGCTCTTCCTGATGTTTATGTAAATGGAAACTATTATGTCCATCAGCTGTGATAAAACTATCCAAATAACTTCCAGAAATGAGATGCAAGTAAACAAAAAAGTGAAAGAAATGTCTTCTTCCATCATATTCACTGCACCAAAGTGTAATTCCTCTTTTTTTTTTTTTTTTGAAAGTTGTTTCAAGACAGTGAAGACTTCTTGCTTTAAACATCTTTTCAAATATTTATGTTAAACATCAGCAGAAAATGTTGTGTTACAAATCCTGGCATACAGAATTGGGCCTTTATGATCCCAACTAGATCAAAATACACAATAAATATTTACATGCACTTTTTTATTCCTTTGAAAAATAATCAAAGGATTGTGAGGCACTTCTTGTCCTGCTATAAATACATGAACATTTTTCTCCTCTAGGTCATTTATTCTAATCTAATTCAGGGATGTGGATAATAACTAGAAGTTAGACTGTGCTTAAAAGGCTTTTAAAAGCTTTTAAATTTCATTTATAACCCAACTTGAGTTGGATAGATCAAGCTGAGCAGGTGAAAAATATTTTGTGGGATGAAATCATCAGATTTCACGTGCACTTTTACAGAAACACAGGGACTTGTGCTGGGACCAAATCGTGTTCAGACCCTCCTGGCATCTCTGCTGCACAGGGACTCAGTAGCAGCCCACGCAAAGAATCCCAGGCATGGGATGAGGCCAAAGTTAGATCTCATTTCTTTGGATGACACTGAGAAATCTCACCCAAAACCTCTGAGTCTGCAAGCCCAGAACTATGTGCACCTATCAAAGGGAGGGCTGTTGTTTAGAAACCATGCCACAGGAATCAGAATGGCCAAAGAAAGGGATTCTTTCCCCTTTCCAATTCACCTTGCTTAGACACCAGCTCTTTGGGTAAGAGACCAGCTTTTTTATCCTCTGTGTCCCACCTAACGTGATAAAATCCTCATTCATCCATGAAATATGTGGATGGTGGTGGCAATACTTTCTATGATAATGATTCCTTTTCATCAGTGAGGATGAAAATGCCTGAGTGTATGCAGAAAATGTTGCAGAGCTAAAGAGGGGGCTACTTTAAAACACAATCATTATTCCAGAATGCCTCCCTGTATAAACACTGTTATTTCATGCAGGAAATTGTGCCCTTATGTAGTTTATTTTAACCTGCTTTCAAAGGAGATGAAGCTTTGCCAAAATAATTTTTTTTGTGTGAAATAAGTATTTCTACATAAAAAGTTCAGGTCTTATGGCAATTTTTGACTGGTTTTGTATATTGAAAAATCCTAACCTTTTAATAGGAAGAAAATTTATTCTATTGCTAATGTCAGCATGAAACTTCAGGGAAGCCCTAAAGTATTATAAAATTATTGCCCATCTAGAATGAACCAAAAGTTAGATTTTAAAAAATTAAAGCTATTTCTTATTAATCATAGACCAAAATACTCCTGAGGTAGATTTAATGGTGCTATTTCCACTGCTATCATCTCAGGGCCTTGTTCAAAGTATTAGAAATAGAGCAGAATCAGACTGATCAGGTATTCATGTGGAGATAGTCTCTGCTATATATCCTGTAGAATCTGGTCCAACTGAGTCTGAATCTTGGATTAGGGGGTTTGATAACTATAGTAATATTATTTATAAAAATAATGTCTTATATAACTACCACTGAAAGAAAAATTTGCTATAAATGGTTAGAATAGAAAATATGGGAATTCTTTAAAAGCTACATTTTATTTTCCTCACAAGTGTTATTTCACTTATTTCCTCCAGTAAAGTTCAGAATTTCTTTCATGTTTTATAAACATTCAAATAATTATAAAAATTTCTTTACTGTCTGCAGAAATGCAGAGTTCAAACCATATGGATGAACAACATGAAGTGTTAGTTGCACAGCAAGAATAATATGCAAGTTAGGAAAATCCTGGAGTCACTCTATGAGGAAGATGTTTTCAAAAATCCTACAATTTACTGATCCCATCGTAACTTTATAATTTTTATGCATAGCATTAACATAAAACTTACAGAAATAAATATATTCTTCCAAATATATTAAGTATGTGGAAATTTACTTACATTACATTTTGTTCAGAATAATACATAGAATAGGTATGTCTATGTGGAAATTGGTGTATGAGCAAGTGCAATGGCTTAGACCAGCAAGGTGAAAATTTGATGATGGAACAAAAAGAAAATATGATATTTGTGTACTTTTCTCCATAACAATTTCTAATACAGCTGCTGTTTTCACTTAACCAGGCAATGGCCTGAACCTCCAACCACAAAGAACCAAATTCCCAAATTACCACTACATTAAGCCTTTATTTTCAACCATGCTGCATAAATTCAACAGGTTACCAATTTGGCATAAATTGCAGAATCATTTTATCAAATGTCTATGATCTCTGTGTATTTTATCAAATGGGGGTGATCAGTTCATGACCCTGTTGCCCTGCAGTTGTTTCTCTGCCTTGCTGCTCTCTTGCTGCTGAGCCCAGCGAACAAAAGCAAGCAGTTTACTTCTTCAGTTCTCATGCAGCCTCCTTCACTCCCCATCCCCACCACAGCTTGCCTACAGTAATTAGTCCTAAGCTTTTGATGTGACTTTGCACAGTCATTTTCAGCATTGTTGCTGCTGTGCCATGTGTTTCTATGGAATGAATAGACTGTCTAGAGGAACACAGTGACACGATCTGTGTAGGGGTTTTGTAGCACTTTTTTCAGTGTATTTTCAATTCAATTCCCTTTTTACAACCTGGTATTTTATTTCCTTCTTGCTGGGTTTGTGCATTGTGGGAAACTTCTCAGGGAACTATTCCACAGTCTTTTTTTCTCAGGATGAATTCCAATTTCTCATGCTAGTATGCATCACCTTCTTGATCTTTTTGAAGGTTCTGCACTGAATGTACACGTTGGAGAAATCCCAGAGCAGACACACTCCTGTGGCACCACGAAAGCTCCACCTGGAGCTGCCATCTAACCTCTGGAGCCATTGACTAAGGGCACAGCTCCAGGGACTGAGCTCCTCAGCATTCCCAGTGTGCTGGCAGGGCTCTGCAGCTTTCCATTCCAGAGCCAGCTACCTGGGAAGCAGAGGAGGCTTGCCCACACTTCACTGCACATCAGGGGTATGTTCTACTTGAGAGCCAGTGCATCCAAACCCCTTCATGACATCTGCAGACACTGCCCCCTTTTTCTGATTGCTGTTTCTAGGTAATGATTTTTTTTTAACTCCATGGATTTCTGCGTAAACGCTTGGGGGACTCTGCTTCTGCTGAAATGTTCCATTTATCCTCATGATTTTTTCCTCTTGGGCACAGAGTCTGGTAATGCTTTGCCCTATGACAACACTTGATTATTTTAGGAGCTTCTTCTACTACACAGAAACTGTGCTAAAGGGATTTTTTTTTTTTGACAATTCAAATACATTCTATTGATTAATTCTCACTCTATCAAAATTCTAATAGATTGACAATCTTCCTGCATTACTTTCCTGGCCAGATGCCAGCTACCTTGTTCCTAAAACCCCTAAATTACAAATGTATGTCCTGTGCTGAGGCTTCTCTCTAATTTACAATGTTTTCTAGTACATTCTTAAGTGACAAACACAACTCCTGACATTCTTTGGTTACTAGCTCTTGTTAGAAGCTGAAAATTAACAAAACAACATAATAAAATAACATAACTGACTCCTTTCTCTTTGCTTTAGTAAATTGTTTCAACAACATCCTCTTCCATTTTTCACACATTTATTTCAAATGGTTACCTGGGAAGGGTGCCTTCCTAGATATGCCTGCCTTTCTCTGTCCCTCCTCAGGTAAATACAAATGCAAAGAGAGTTTAGAACCTCTGCCACGCCCTTGTTCTCACTAACTGCAGCTCAAGAGACTCACCAGTTCTCTCCTACCTTGCTACACCTGCTATCTTGAAGTTGTGTAAATTGTTTCCATGCCTTTGGCTATTTGCTCTAAGGGGTCCCTTTTGTGTTCATTAATTACTATCCTCAAAGTCACTAGCTAGAATTTCTGCTTTTTTCTAATCATTTAGTTTAGAATTTTTTTTAAGACACCTTTTAAATTCAATTTTTTTTTGCATTCTACAATACACTTTTTATTCTTTGCTGCTCATTTTTCATATGACCACTTTCAAACATGCTTCAACGTTTTATACAGTGTTTTTGCTTAATATGAGGGGTCTGTTTCATACATTTAAATTATTTTTTAAAAAAGTCAGTCTGCTGACAAACTAATTTTGACATGGCCATCTGTGTTAAGAAGTTAAATTTAATTTTATTTTTAATCTCAATTAGCTGGTGAATCAACTAAGGTTCCTCCTAAATCAACTTCCTTTTATATACTTTTCTTACCTTATTCATTTAACACATTATTAATAATAAATTATTTACTTATTTTTATAATTAGAGCTCACTTTCTTTTTGTTGTTCTTTGCTAGAAAATTATAATCTAAAATACAAAAAGAAACCCAAAACAAAATAAAAAAATAACCCCCCATGAAATAAGGGAAAATAAACCAGAGAAGCATTACTCTTGTTTTATAGAAATTTTAGTTTTAAGGTTCAAAAAAGAAAATCAAAACTAAATCTGGATTCTCAGGTGTGTATTATGCAGTAACACTCATTTATATTGGTTACTTCTGATATTTTACTTTCAATTCCTTATGCTTTTGTGCCAGGAAAGTGCAAAATGTAGATCAATGTCTCCATATAAAGATATTGTTGAACAAAACTACTTGTGTTAATGTTACAAAATTTAAAATCCTTAAACTATCAATAAAACAAGTGTGTCACTGCTCTTTGAAATTAAACTCCCAGGCCTAGAAGCAATCAGAGCAGAAGCACCATTGTGGTGTCCCCAGATCCCAATCATCACTGCAACATCCAAACTGCACCAGAACCCAGCTAGATGGTTAGACCATCTAAAGATGCTACCAAACTTGTGAAATTAAAATTAGATTTTTGACTGAGGTGACAGTGATGAAATCAATGCTGCTAGATGGTGCCTTAGTGCTGAGGAATGTTTTGTAGAAATAAATGATGAAAGATCAGTTCAGCAAAGACTGAAATTTGTTAGGCAGTACTGAAATTTCACACCGGTCTTTAGAACATGACTGGGTGATTGGCACATGATATTTTAGCCCACACAAAATCAGCTGATTGTCTCAGGACAGGTTTATAGGAAGGGCTTTCACAGAGCAGAACTGGTAGTCAAATTTAAAGTTGTCAGTAAATTGAATCTAAAGAGTAGAGTGGTAAAAAGACCTCTCTTAAAAGAATGAAAATACCAGGACAGCCAATTTAGAAGGGAGAACTGAGCTGTCTGTGCTATGAATGATCTGTGCCAAGATCTTCACATATCAGACTGCCAGCCCACCACCCCTCAGAACAACTAAATGCTTTAGGAAAACAAATAAATTAATACCATTCAGAGAGATTCTTTACTCTTTTACCCCCAATCTGCTGTCCTAGAAGACCTCTGTTGCTTTAAAAAAGGGTCAATAGTGCATTGTTAATGTCTTTGGCTTATATGGATGAGATAAACATCATAAATTCTCTAAGCCAAGGAAATTAAAGTCTCTAATAAAATACAGAATGCATCAAATAGAAGGAAAACGACAGATCAAAGTGCTATTCAAGGGTTCTACAGCTGGCTCAGACTCCAAAAGGAATCATGAAGGTCTCTGAGATCTATCACACCCTTTCATGCCACTTAAACATAGTCAAAGGGTGACTAAAGAAAGAGGCAAGATTTTGGAATGAGACAGGAGGCACAGAGGAGCCAGACAAGAGTCAGTACTTCTAGGCTGAAAGATGATCAGACTGAAGGCTCTTCTTTCCAAACTATTTAAACAGCACTTCAAAATAATACACATACTGTTTATTCACAAGATACTTCTCAATTATAAAAATAAGCTCCTAGAAACTCTCTCAATTAAACTCTAGTCATAGAAAACACTAGCCTGGCAACACCAATGTTTAAACCATCTACTGAAGAAAACTTTGGAAATAATCCAGCATCAGAAAACAAAACTGAGCAACTTCCCTGTGGCATTCGCATTCTCTGAAAAAACTCCTTCGCTCAGGATTTTTCTCCTGAAGCTGAGAGGACTCGGAAAAAAGGAAAGCAATTTTTATCTCATTTGCTTCTCCTGTGTTTTACTCATGTGGAATGTGTTTGGGGATTGTTTACCCACTGGTGATTGTTTCATTGGATTCTGGTGTGAGTTCTTTTGGCTCTTGGGCCAATCAGGGCCAAGCTGTGTCAGGAGTCAGGAGTTTTCATTATTATCTTTTTAACATTTTGTAAGTATCCTTTCTGTATTCTTTAGTATAGTATAGTATTCTTTAATATAATATAGTATCATAAAGTAATAAATTAGCCTTCTGAGAACATGGAGTCAGATACACCATTCCTGCCTTTGTCGGTGCAACCCTACAAATAGAATAACTCCCCCACTAATATTAGCTGACACTTTTGTTGCTGAAAATGATGTAACACTAAAAACAAGCAAGATTTTGTATTTTTAAAAAAAGCACTGAACAACGCCTTCTTCACTGGTGCCTGAATCCAACAGAAGCCATCTCCCCCCCATTCCTAAGATTGTGCTTGTATTATTCCTAACATGAAAAGAAGAAGAGCTAATTTTTGTTGCTGCAAAGGGAACCCTTCCAAGGAGCTTTTTGAACAGTACTTACTCAAATATGGTGGTTTGTAAGGCGCTCGTGTATTAGACAGCAGTCCATCGAACTCCTTCCTCTCCAGACTGTTGTGAAGGGCCTTCTCTTTGCCAAAGGTGGAGAAGGACCTTTCTGCCCCGGGCTGGGCTTCTGGTGTTTCAAACACTTCAGTGTCTGGAACGGAGTCCATGCCAGGTACGTGCAGATTGCTGCGGTAATCTGCAGCTTGGCGTCCATCGGATGGAACAAAGGAAGGCATCCAGCACCGATCTGAGTGGCCCAGTGCTTTACATTCCTCTGTGCAATTGGAGAAGAGATCCATGCCTGCAAGCACGAAAGGAAAAGAAACTATAGATATAAGCTTCAGCATCATGAACAACTGCTGACAGATAAGAAAGATCATGCCAAGGAAAGAGAAGCGGAAAGAGAAATGCCATAACAACTTCTCCTGCTAGTTTCATCTTCTCAACAACAACACAAAAAAGAAATCTAGTTGCCCAGTCATCAGAAGTCAAAGACACCTTGTAACACACATAAATAAATGCCAGAATGTCACACACACACAAATGCCACTGGAAGAAGAGCATCAGAGGCTCTGTCTCAAAATAACTTGCAGATCTCACTATTTGAACCAATTCAGACAAGGTTCAAGTCCGCTTGCAGGTCGATATCTGCGGTTCACTGGTTGAAAATACCTGCTTAAGAACGTGCAGGAATTGTTTCTACATAAATGTGTCCCTGACCAAAGAAATTGAAAGTCTGGACTTAGAAATCCCAGATTTAATTTATGAAATGAAACATTAATGAGTCCTATAAAAGAACTATCTGTGCATACATCTGTATAGAGATGGAGCCTATTGATATTAAAAGCAGATGTTACAACGTAGGAATTGAGCTTTCCAGTGATCAGGAGAACTTATTCAATCATTACATCACTCTTTCAGAGACAGTTTTCATTGCTGCAGTAGTCCTTGCTATTATCAAGTCATCCAAGAAATGGGACAGAACCCTATAATAAAATACTGCAATTAGCAGTACAAAGGCAACTGTAGTCCCGAGTGATGTGGCTGTGGATACTATAAAAAAAATTGTTAGTACTTCCCCTATGTAAGCAAACAATTATCCATGCCAACACCAAACTGCTTGCTTACAAATCCTTTAATGCTATTAAGATCTCAAATGACAAGCTATGCTGCTTTTGACCACTTTCAGATCAGCATTCCAAAGGAGTATTTCCTGGCTAAGAGTCATCAAGTCATTGCATTATACTTGAGAGGAATAGTGTATGAAATCACAGGGACAGAGTAAAATAAACCAGCATCTCCAAGCTGGTTTGGCCTGGTTTTGGGTGGGATAGACTTCATTTCATAGAGTTCCTAGCAGTTGACACAGTGTTGCATTTCAGATTTAATATGACAATAATATTGCTAACGCAGTTTTTTGGTAGTTGCTCAGTAGTACTTACACTAAATCAGGGACATTTCAGTGTCCCACGCCCTGCCAGTGAGGAAATGCAGAAGAAGCTGAGAGGGAGCATGGCCAGGACAGCTGATGGGAGCTGGCCAAAGGGCTATTCCATACCAGGGAGCATCATGCCCACTATATAAACTGGGAGGTGGCAGGGAGGGGCCAATCACTGCTCAGGGCTGGGCTCAGCATCAATCAGTGCCTGGTGCAAGTATAGCATGCATCATTTGTCTTCAATTTCATTCCTCTCTCTCCATTTTGTTATTATCTTTATTTCAATTATTAAGCTATTCTTATCTCAGCCCACAACTTTACTTTTTTCTGATTCTCCTTCCCATCCTAGGAGAATGAGCAAGCAACTGTGTTGTGCTTAGCTGCTGTTTGGGTTAAACCAATACAGTCTTCATCATACTAAAAAGCAGAACAGTAAAAAAAAATAAAACCTCCTTTTCTTGTACTTATAAAGAGAACTGAGCATCTCAGGTGTGTATCAAAACTGAACTAAATCTGTTATAAACATTGCATTTACAAGCACTTCATTAGAATTACAAAAGAAATATAACACTACTTGTAACAAAACAGGAAAAAAAACTGAACAGCTGTAATATAGAAGAGAACACAGCCTTAAGCTGTGCCAGGGGAGGTTGGGGTTGGACATTAGGAGGAATTTCTTCGCAAAAAGGGAACAGGGAGGTGGTGGAGCCACTGTTCCCTGGAGGTGTTTAAGGAACGACTCAAGGATGTGCCTTGAACTTTAAGGATGTGGCACTCAGTGCCAGGGTCTGGTTGACAAGGTGGTGTAAGGGCACAGGTTGGACTCAATGATTTCAAAGATCTTTTCCAGCCTAGCTGATTCTTGTAATAAGATTCACGTAATGTAGCTCATTTACCAGGGAACATTGTAAAGAACTGGATTAGCCTGATCTCCAGTGTGAGGATTAGTATTAAGAATTCTACCACAGTTTTGAACTCTAATTTGAATTATATTAATAATATTTATGTAATATCTCACACTACAAAAAAACCAATCTCTTCAGAAAGGAACAATGATTACGAGCTATCAACAAGTGCTTGAGTAAGAAAGGCAATCATTTAGACAGAAAAAAATCAGGAAATGAGAAATAAAAGGTTTTTGTCTCAGATTAATCTCACTTTATAATGACTTTTTAATTTTAAATTAAGCAATATACAATACCAGGTCCGGTTTCGATTAGAAGCTTGCCTTGATAATTGGCATGCAGAAGCCTGAAAATAAATTTCTGATCAGTGAACTGTTGAAGAATGCAAATGTGAACTGCAGATATGCTTAAGGAATCAGATGAAGATCATCAGGCAAGGAGGAAAACAGTGCAAATATAAATTCTGTAGTGGTAGGAGCTATCAAAGACTGAAAAGAAATATTTAGATGCAGGCTTTCCAGAAAGAAATTAGTATCTATATATCCGAAAGAAAAAGTTTTTTTGCCTTTCCAAAGATTTAAGGGACAATAAATATGAAATAGTTACAATTTTCAGACTTCTTGGCAAAGCTACATGTAAAAAACAAATAGCCCTGCACTTAATAAGAAAATTGCTACAGCTTCCTTTTGCTGATAATGTATCACTGATCATACTAATTCAACATTTCCTGAAAGACAGCAGGAGAAAGAAAAACTTAAGGGTAAGCATTAAATTATTTTCTTTAGTCCATGGGGAGGGAAAGATTAGAAAAATATTTAGTTTACACATTCAAATATATACCCTTTTCTTCCCTTCATGGATCTTTATTTCACCTGGAAAATTACCCTCCATTTCACTAGTTTGTTCTCACATCAGCTGCTAAACTGCAAAATGTCTCTATCCAAATATTTTTTTTTGTTCCCTTTTGAATATTGCTTGTCTATTGCAGTGCACTGAATAGTATTATATAACAGCTTATTATAAAAGAGATGTTATAGCCACTATAAATCAGGATTCTTAATAAACAAAGTAATGAATGTAGGGGATATAAAATGTGAGCTTGTACTGCAAACTTTTTCTCTCTTTGAGAGGAGAACTTGTAAAAAGAAATAAACCAAATTATATACATTGGAATTTAAATATACCCTGCTGGAACACATAGCTAAATGTACATGCTTGTTTAGAATGGGAACAAAATGTTCAGAGTGGCAAGGGTTAGGAATTGTTCCAGCTTGAAGCAGTCACAACAGTCCCTAAGAGTTTAACAGGTGCAGTACCAAGCCCTCGGGTTTAGTATTTTGACAGAAAAGAAATTCAAATTAGCAGCTTATTTTCAAAATCCCTGGGCAGCCATGCAATTTGCACTGCCTGTGGTATGAATGCTGGCTATTCTTCCCCACCTTTTTCCTGTGGGTCATAGTATAGAATTTTCTGGCTCTAATTGAAAAACATTCAGCACACGGTTGGGGAAAAGTAAGGGCTTTTTGTTGCTTTCCAAGGAGGAAGGACATATCATGGTAAAGAAGTGAGACACTCAGCACAGAACTCCTTCATACCCCAAGAATCATGCTCGTGATTTATAACAAAATGTGCAGTAGTTTAACACTTCCATCTCATTTCCCTCACAAATCTAGTTTTATATATATATATATGATCCTGCTGAACTATCCATCATAATTACAAGTCCACATTAAAGAAAAATGCTCTGCATTTTTATTTTTTCCCTTAGTTATGCTGTTAGACCTTGCACATACAGAAAAACGGAGATTTTAAAGGTGACTCTGAATGAGGAATTTCAAATGCCCTTTGTGGATACAAACACAGCACAGTGCACTGAGGTTCTGACAGGGATCAGCACTGCACTGATCCAAATGCAGCACACACAGAACAACTTGTGGCAAAGGCCACCAGCTCATTCCTATTTTATTACCAGGGGGGCTGGCTAGTGGACAATATGAGCCCTCCCACAACTGTGACTTTGCAGATTTTAAATGAAAGCAAACCCCTGCCCCTCCCTCAAAAGCTGCCAAAAACTAGGAAAGGTGTTAAGTTTGATGTCTGAAGTACCTGAACTCAAGTGCTTTGAATCACATACTTGGCAGCACTGCATTTTCAAAGCCTGCTCCCAATTTCCTTCCTTTTCATATTTCAAAAGGAGAAAATCAGAATTTCTCCTTGAGTTTTAATTGGTTTTGTCGAGGCAAAAAATTAGTCCTAAACCCATTTTTAAGTAATGTGTCCTTCCTCAAATTAATTAAGGAGCAAGAAGCATACACCATGAGCAACAAGTGAACACTTTCATGTGCATTACTCAGTAAAAGATGCAACAAAAAATAAAAATACAAATTAAATGCTGATGAAATATTTTTTCCAATACCATTATTGAGAAGGCTTTTCCCCAATCTGTGCATTTTTTTTCCCCCAGAACCTTGCCTTTTACTTGGAAATAAATGACACTTCTGTTTCTCCTGTGCTAGTTAGATGCAAGACAGCTCTGAGAAGATCTGGTTCCCTAAATCACACCTCCCATTCCCAGAACAACTATCCATTTGGTTAGATTATCAATGAGCAAGTATCTCATTTCCCTGGGATTCATGTTTTCTATTGGTAAATAAGGATAATGATGCTAGCCTTCTTGGTAGCTATCTACTGCAGAATTGGACTCTATGAAACAGAGTTATTATCACTCTTTCTTGCTAAGTAATTGGTATGCTGCCTTGGATAAAACTGACTTCATCTGCATCAGAACACGAATAAAGACTCAAATATCTTCAATATTCAGCTCTTCCAAATCTCAGCTTCAAAGGCCTATCTGGACCAATGAGATGAGAACATTTTTAAGCATGCAGGCCAAGGAAGAAGAGGGGAAAAAAAACCAAACAACAAGAAAAAATAGAAGTAGCACTTAGCTTCAGTCAAAGCACTTTTCTAAGCCATTTTCATGTTCACTCTCACTTTATCTGAGATAGACTTTTTGCCCAAGTGATCTTCAAAACAGGATTTAGCTGTCAGTCTGCATAGGCTCAGAGGAAATACTGGTTTTCTCTGTCCCTTTACCACTGAAATTCTTCTTCTGACCTCTCTTATTCTTCTCCTTACGGACACTGAAATATTGCAGCTCTTCTGCCATAATGAACCCTCTTGGCATTCAGCTAATCTGTGCTGAAAAGGTGTGAGCCAGTGTTTCACCCTGTGCCTTTGCATTAAACCCTTACCAGTTCCCTTCATAAAATCCAACAGGAAAAGCCTAATTTCGGGTTTCAGCCAGTCACCAAGTAAACTGTCCAAAAACAGATCAAAAAATGCATTTTATAGGATATACAAAGCAGGATATTTTGGTGCATTTTACAGGATATACAAGGCAGTGCATCTACTTGGCTCCTCATTTTGGACATTCTTCCCTGAAGTGCCTCTGAGATACTGTGCCAATTCCATGAAAAAAAAGGGTGATACTGTGAAGGACTGTGCTTGGGAAAGCCAAGTAGCTAGTGAGCAACCATACGAAATAAATTGATGGCACAAGTCCAAATCTTATAGGACAGGTGTCTAATCATACAATTTAAATGTACACACATGCAGAGTATTAATTGGCACCCAAGCTGGCAGTTTCACAAGGGAGGCCAAGAAATTAATCAACCATGGGAAATAAACTAACCTCGTGCTTGAGAATTACTCCTAGAGAACACAGCTGAAATGCAGAGTGTTAGTTAGAGGTAGAAGTGTTGTGTGAGCTGGGTTTGCTCCATCACAAGTAGCAGCTTTGCTCTCAAACATTTTCAAAGGACAGCACAGGTCATTAGAACCAAGGGTTTGAGGAACCCCTCCTCTGTTTGCCAAAATCCTCCTGCACTGACTTCTCCACCTTTGTAAAGTTGTTTTTTTTTCAAAAACTCAGATTTCTAACCCAGTCAATGAAATAACTATTCAATCCACAAAAAAATTAGGATCTTGAGCATCTCACTCCCTGCCAAAAGCAGATGACAGTACTTTAGTACTTTGTCAGTGTTAAGGTAGGTAAGAATGTGGATAATTATGAGGCATTTCTGTGTTACCTTAATGGGAAAAAAAATAATCCCTTACATGCATCTCAGCACATTTAAAACATGAATAAATCACTTTTAAGAAAACATTTTGTGAAAAGGTGAACTATGATCTAATTCCAAAACCCAAGAAAACATTTTATGACATGTAGAGCAGCATAGCTCAGATTTTTTCACTAAATTCTACAAGATAAAGCTGGGGCAGTGTGATGGATTTACATCCTACATGTTTTCCTTCCCAATTAATAACTGACCATGACACCACAGCTTGGATTGCAATGGACTACTACAGAATAGCTATTTCTGTGCCACAGGACTGCTCACCAGTGACAGAGGTCCTGTGCTGAACAGTAAAAAGATGTTTTGCCAGCAGAACACACTGCTGACTAAAACTGGTGGGGAATGAGTTCTGTCTGCCAGTGTGAATTACCTATTAAATATTTTTAGCTGCTTTTGAAAACAAATATGATGCTGCATAGTATCAGGTAACATCTCGGGGAAAAAAACCAGCCCAAACTGCTGACATGTTATCAATCAGTGTGTTTTCATTCAGTAATTTAAAAATAATTTATTATAGAGCATCAGAATGACCAATGCAATTGAGAAGGCATTCCCTCTATACTTCCTCTAACCATTTAAGATCAAACAAGATTTATGTTCCATTTTTTTCCTCATAAAATTTATCCCCAAAAGCTCATTGCAAGAGTGAAGACTTATGTCAAAATACCTTGTCATTGCTGAGGTAAAAAGGCACATTGTTTGCATTAAGGCAGCATGATTCAGCCCAAAACTTAGAGGAACAGTAGATAATGTGTGTAGAAGATTAGGCTGCTTCTACAGAGATCTGTATTGAAATACTTATCTGGGACTAGCATTAAATAAGTGGTGCATGCAAATTATTCTTAAATCTCAGTACTAAAATATGAAATTGGTGCATTCTGAGTTTTCAGTTCAAACTACTAATTGAGAGTAGACCAAGCCTAATAGTCAGCTTTCATCACTGACTATGTGATCACCACTGAAGATACAGAAGTTCACAAATCACATCAGATTCTTAAATGATTTGGAACTATTTAAAAGCACAGAACAGTTTTTCTCCACTGTTTGATAAAATAGAAATGAAGAAGAATTTACCCCACTAAGGATCAATGCCAAATATGACAAGTATTCATAGTCTACTTTTAAAATGGAGGGAAAGCATAAAGAACAGAGGCACAACAATAACAGCACAGAATGCAACTAAAAGAAAATAGCTTTCAGTTGATGTGCAACTCTATGATTATATTCCCACCATCAGTCAAATTCAGCCCCTTCTGCAGATGTTTATTCTTTTCTCTCCTGTTTGGTTATTATGGTTCATTATGTTGAGGGACTAAGCTGATTGAAATGTTCATGGAGATGACTGCTGCAGTAAAATGCGTAAAAGAGGAGGAAAAAAAACCAAAACAGGAATGCAGGGAGGGCAGGAGGAGAGAGAGCTTTTTATAACTCAGTAGCCCTGATTGCTGCATCAGAAACAGTGCAAAAGAAAGGGTGGGGGGAGGCTAAATACATGGCTTTTTTGAACAATAATAAATCATACGCCATATATAGGCCAAAAATGAAAGAGGCTCTGTGTTCAGATGTAAACTTCTGGCAAGACCTGGTTTGTTGTCAGGTTCCCAGACACAAAATAGACACTCTGTTCACTTAGCATGAAGCCCTGCAAGAAGCAGGGAGCTCCAGAGACTCTTGGCTCTTCTCAAGTCTCATTAGGTCTGCATATTAATGACTTGCAGCAATAGAAAGAGGCCCTGTGGCAGCCTCCTCTTCCCCTGGTGCCTGGGTTTCCCATCGTTAAGGGCACAGGGACTACAGCAGCAAGAAAATAGGGGACATTAACAGAGCAGGAGGGTGAGGCAGCACTGCTGTGACAGCACTGGGTCCCCTTCCCTGGTGGGGGTCGGGGGGAATAAAAAAAAAAAAGAACTGACAGTATTTTGTATGACATGGTTGTAGCAAATCTTTTTACATGACAGAGCACAAAGGAAACAAGGGGAAAGGCAGCACTGTGTTGCACAAAGATGTACCAGACCTGGGGAGGCTGTGGTAGGAAAGAAAGCCCAGCATTTGTAGCTAAAATGCAGTGTGAGGGTGAGCGTGAATTCTAATGCACAGGCTCTGAACAAATGTTCCTTTCAGAAGCAAACTGACAGTATGAGAACTAAGACAGCAAGCCCTACATATGGGCATAACACTGCAATGTGTGTATTTCCTAAGTGATTCATAGTCTTTTAAGGCATTTCTTTCCTCTGTCAAGAAAATGTATTTAATAATATCTTATTAACACAGAGACAACTTGCACTATATGGTGCCTCAATTTGAATTAACAGACAATCCTCCAAAATTCGAAGGTATTACACATTCAGAGCACCCAACGTGTCTCCGCTGATCCCCTAAAAAAAAAATCCACACAGTCTGGCTGTCATTCAATCACTGGGTTCATTCTTTCCCTTGGGAATTCCTCCTTCACTTCTCATTGCTGTGCCAGCTGAAGTGCCTACTAAACAGAATTGCTTAATGCTTTGAAATTCTCTAAATCTGCCATAGAAGAAAATGTGCTCTAAAATGTACCAATAACTTTGTTTTATTTAATGTGCAGGAAGTTTTCCTACAGTGAATGATACAGTATAACACACCAATTCCCATCCCCAACCACGTGACTAAAATAAATCCTGCCCCGAGACCAAAAGAGGTTCAAAACTGCCTCCTTGTCCAGGCAACTGTAGCAGCAAGCTGATGTAAAGCCAGCCTCCCAAAAAATAAATATGCTCACCTCATTTATGCCTCTCTTGTATTATATTCCTATAAGTAACTGTTCCTTCTAGTCTCCCTACTTAAAGATCCAATATTTCCATTCTCTTATCAGACTTACCAGAGGATTGACCTCGATTAGTGGCATCATGATCACTGTCTCCTTGCTCACTGTCTCCATGACCACTGTCCTTAGAGCTTACTATGTCTGCTTCCTGGAATGCAGAACTAGACACAGAAACATCTTTACATTAGAATAAACATGAAAGAGGAGCTCATAAAACATTCTTCCGCCATCACATGGCCAAACATGGCGCTGCATTCCCCCCCACCCACCACCACTCCTGCCTGCTGCACGGCTTCCACCGAGGTGCCCTGCCCACCCTGAACAAAACGAGCAATTTTCAGACCTTGCAAGGGGCCAGCAAGGGTTATTACTCCTCCTGGCTTTCATGTAGTCCGTAAAAGTGATTTGGTAGCATTTTCTTTAAGCTGGGTAGCTGAACTTTAGCTCAGTGAGACAATGTTTTCTGGGAGACCCTACAGAAGCATGTTATTAAGTATTTGAAGCACGTTTTAGACTAACACAAACCGAGATTTTGTTCTCTTTTCAGTCAGTTTGGAAACCAGTTTAGAAAAGCCGTAATTCAAACTTATATAGTGCATCTACATCCATTCGACTTCCCACTGCTTTACTACCCAGTTACATCTGTAGTAAATACATTTCTGCACAGCATTCAGACTTGCTAAAGCATGCATGAGGAAACCAGGGCTCCAGAGCTCCTACCTGTTTACTCGTCGGGGTCTGTCAACTAGATAACTGAGCTCAGCACGCTGATGCTTTGTCTAGGAGAAAACAAAGTATTGGGAGATATTTTAACTCTTGATATTTCTGTAACCAGCAGCAGAAAATACAAAAGGGAGCAGCTCACCACAGTCACTATAAATGGTAATGCTTAGCTGCAAGTAGGCCTGCAAAATCTGTTTCTAGAATGTAAGGGGGGAAAAAAATCAGCTCTTAGTCACACAGATGGGAAGGCACAAGGGATTTTTTCTGGAGTTCCTTGAGACAAGACTCTGACGTTTTCTCACAGTGCACACTGTTGAGCATCACAAGGACTCCCACAAAAAATTAGCATAACTATTTCTAGAGTTGTGGACTACTCAGATGGTACTGGTATTGCACCATAAAGAAAAAAAAAAACATTGAGATACCCTCAAGTCATTAAAAAGGCAGCAGAAGCCAAGAGTTCTGTAGACATTTTGAGGCAAAGTCAGTATTACAATTGAATATTAGAAATTTCACTGCAGAACTTAATGCCTTAGAATACACCATTCAAACCACCTTTGTCAGACTGGACAACACTCAGGTTTCAGTAGGGTAAGAGAGAATGTGGGGTTTTCACTAGTGCACAGGCAGGGAGGTGCTGACAATATATATGAGCTAACCCAGCACAAAATGATTAATGGGGGAGTGATATGGCATGGTAAATGCTTCAGTAAAAATTCTCTGCACACCAGGTAACACAACATAGGCAAGATTGCAGGGGACATTAAGTCTTAGCACACAATTTTACAGAAACTCTTTCTTGCTGCTCTTTGCAAACTTTGGGGTTATAAAGAGCTATGCAGACAGAGTCAAGAAAAGTCAGAAACCCTATTTCACAAATTAATTAAAGCTCCTGCTAACTACAATGATTGTCACAATCCCAGAGGGGGTTTCCCCCAAAGCCTTACTTGCACATGAAAAGACTTCAGGACAGAAAAAGACACAGGTTTAAAGCCTTGCTCCAGAGCATCCTGTGATTACACCCCGCGTCACTTCAGCCTTGTCAAGCGGAGAGATTCTGCAGAGAGCTGTAACCCCCCCATCTCCCAACCCACAGGCAATCCACTCACAGCTACCGCAGCCTCGGGGGCATCTCTGCGCCCCGATGCTGCCCAGCCGGGGCCAGATTCCTTCAGAAGCACGGAAGGGGGAGTGGGAGGGGGACTCAGGGGGAACACGCTTGGCTGCAACAGCTGCTCAGCCCGAGCGGGAGGGAGCCAGCGGTGTGTGTGTGTGTCTACCCCGCAACTGCCTCTGAGACCTCCGCCTGTCGCTAAAGCCTCCCAAAGAGGAGAGGGCAAAGCGGGGAGAGACAGCGGACGGATGAAAGGAGAAAGAAGCAGGATTGGGAATGCAAAACGCCTTTCGCGACGGGAGAGGAGGAGGAGCGGGAGCTTCAGGAAGGATGCTCGGGGATGAAGTCTGCGGGGGCTGGGGGGATGCGGGATGCCGGGGGATGCCGGTCCTTACCTCGCTGGACAAAATGCTGCCGTTGGAGATGATGTCGGGCTGCTGGTCGGCGTAGCCGGTAACGATGGCCCCGCAGGGGTTGTGCTCGGCGTCGGTGCTGCGAGAGGGGCTACAGGGCTTGAGGAACATCAGGTCGGTCTTGGCGGACTCGGGGGTGAGGCAGACTTGGTAGCAGTAGTTCTGGTTGTGGTGGTGGGAGCCGAAGCTGCCCGACTCCTCCACCGGCACCTGTGCGGGGTTGCTCGGCACGTTGGAGCTCTGCACCAGCATGATGTCCGACTTGCTGAGCTTCTTCTTGCGGGCCCGCGCCTGCCGGCTGCAGCAGGGGCAGCAACAGCAGCAGCCCAGACAGCAGTCGCTGGCCAGGCAGGTGTAGATATTGAGCTTCTTCTCCTTCTGGCAGCGCACCGCCAGGACGATCATGGCCAGCAGGAAGATGAAGGAGACGGAGCCCAGGGCGATGATGAGGATGAGGGTGAGGTCAAGCGAGTTATCCCCCCCGGAGCGGCTGGGGCGATGCTCGCCGGAGCCTCCGCCGCCTCCCCCCGCCCCGGTGCCCGCGGCCGGGCCCCCGCCGCCGCCGGAGCGCTCGCCCGCGCCGTCCACCAGCACCACCTGCACGGCGGCGGTGGAGGAGAGCGGCGGCTGCCCGTGGTCGCGCACCTCGATGACCAGCTCGTAGGGGCGCTGCGGGTCGCGCTTGGCCGGCACCCTGCGGGCCGTCCGCAGCTCCCCGGAGCGCCAGTCCATGCGGAAGAGCCCGGCCTCGTTGCCCCGCGCGATGCTGTAGGTGAGGCGGGCGTTCTCGCCGTCGTCGGCGTCCACCGCCGCCACCCGGCTGACCAGGTACCCCGGCTCGGCGCCGCGGGGCAGCGCCTCCCGTGCCGGGGTGCCGTTGCGGCCGGGCAGGGGGCTGACGATGGCGGGGGCGTTGTCGTTCTGGTCCACCACGATGATGTGGACGGTGGCGTTGCCGGCCAGCGGCTGCGGCTCCTCGCCCGCGTCGCGGGCCTCCACCTGGAAGCTGAACTCTTTGAGCTGCTCGTAGTCGAAGGAGCGGAGGGCGTAGAGAAACCCGTTCTCGGAGTTGATGGAGACGTAGGTGAAGACGGACATGCCCTGGATCTGGCTCTCCAGGATGGAGTAGGCGAGGCGGGCGTTGGCGCCCTGGTCGCGGTCGGTGGCGCTGACGGCGTAGATGTAGGCTCCGGGCACGTTGTTCTCGCTCACGTACACCTGGTACACGGGCTGGCTGAAGCGCGGCGCGTTGTCGTTCACGTCGCTCACCCGCACCTGGATGGACTTGCTGGTGCTGAGCGGCGGCTCGCCGTGGTCCCGGGCCACGACGGTCAGCGTGTAGGCGTCGCCGCCCGGCTGCTCGCGATCCAGCGGCCCCTCGGTGACGATGGTGTAGTAGTTCTTGAAGGAGCTCTTGAGGCGGAAGGGCGCGTCGCCCTGCAGCAGCTCGCACTGCACCTGCCCGTTCTCCTCCGAGTCGCGGTCCGAGACGCTGAAAAGGGCCACCACGGTGCCCGGAGCCGCCGCCTCGCTCACCGCCTCCTTGACGGTGGAGAAGCTGATCTCGGGCGCGTTGTCGTTGGCGTCCAGCACCCGCACCAGCACTTTGCAGTGCGCGGGCACGGCGTTGGGCCCCAGGTCCTTGGCTTGCACGTACACCTGGTACACGCTGCTCTCCTCGTAGTCCAGCTCGCCGCTCACCTCCAGGCGCCCGGTGCGCGGCGCGATGCCGAAGAGCTCCCGGGCGCGGGCCGAGATGTGGCTGCTGAAGGAGTAGATGATCTCGCCGTTCTGCCCCTCGTCGGGGTCCGTGGCGTTCAGCTGCAGCACCAGGGTGCCCGGCGGCGAGTTCTCCGGCAGCGACACGGTGTAGACGGGCTGCTCGAAGGCGGGGACGTTGTCGTTGGAGTCCAGCACCCTGACGGTGAGCAGGGCGGTGCCGGTGCGCTGCTGGGGCTGCCCGCCGTCCACCGCCGTCAGCACGTAGCGGTGCACCGCCTGCTGCTCCCGGTCCAGCGGCTGGTCCAGCACCAGCTCGGCGAAGCGGTTCCCGTCACCCTGCGTCTGCACGTCGAGGGAGAAGTAGCTGTTGGGGGTGATCTCGTAGGTGCGCAGGGAGTTGGTGCCCACGTCGGGGTCGAAGGCGCTCTCCAGCGGGAAGCGGGTGCCCGGCGTGGCGCTCTCCGAGATCTCCACGGTCAGGTCGGGCTCCGGGAAGGAGGGCGGGTTGTCGTTGATGTCTAGCACCTCGATCTCCACGCGGAACAGCTCCAGGGGGTTCTCCAGGAAGACCTCCAGGTGCAGCAGGCAGGAGGGGCTCTGCTT
This sequence comes from Serinus canaria, assembly GCF_022539315.1. NCBI lineage: Eukaryota > Metazoa > Chordata > Aves > Passeriformes > Fringillidae > Serinus > Serinus canaria. The sequence continues at coordinate 7,801,285 of NC_066317.1, read as the reverse complement.
GCAGATCTGCTCCCGGTCGATCTTCTCGTTCACGTAGAGTACCCCGGTTTCTAGGTTAAGCTCCAGGTAAGGGCTGCGGGAGTTGGGCGCCGTCTGGAAGCGCCGAGCCGAAAGTTTTGTAATGTCCAAGCCCAGGTCCTCGGCGATATTCCCCACGAACGTGCCATGCTCCTGCTCTTCCTGCACCGTGTAATGGAGCTGGCAAAAAGCCCCCTCCACCATCAAGAGCAAGGCAAAGAGGAATAGCACAACCATCTCCAGACGGGGAAAGAGATTCCCCCCTCCCCGACACCACCGCTACCTCCTCTTCCAAAAGCCACCTCCTCCTCCGAAAATACACAGTACAGTGTGTGTGCGTGTCTGTGTGTCTGTGTGCGCGCGCGCGTGTCCGCGCCTGCAAGCGTATGGAGAGAGAGAGGGATCGGGGGAAGGGAGGGGGGAAGAGGTTGGTTTGGGGGGCTGAGGGGGATGCTAGATACTATTTCTTCTGATTCATGTTAGGATTTTTTTTCTCCCCCATCTCCCTCCTTTTTGTTACGGGGATTATTGTTTCACACGCTGACCAAACGAAGAAGACAGGCGTCCCCACTTCATCTGTGATCTTCGAAATGTACGGCCAACTAAAATAGCTATTAGCCGGCTGTAGCTAGAGACACACTGTAGCCCTCTTTTATTTATTCCGAGAGTCTTGGCACTGCACCGCGGCAGCAGCAGTGGCGGCGGAGACAGCAGCAGCAGCAAATTCCAAGGAGGAAATTTTTGTATTTCAAGATTGTCCTCGGTTTGTCTTCCTGGTGGGAGTTGGAGGGTAGATGCTGCTGGAACAGCCGGCGGGCATGCCCTCTTTGGATGGAAGGAAAAGGCAGAAAACCGCGAAATTAAAAAAAAAAAATTACCCGCAAAAAGATTTCATATTAAAAAAAAAAAAAGGCAGAGAGCAGCTTAGCTACCCAAAACTTTCATTCCCCGATGTCCCTGGTATTTCCTCTATTTTTTTTCTTTTTCTTTTTTTTTTTTTTAATTTATAGATTTTAGATTTCTCTCTCGTCTGTCAAAGGTCTTTCCTTTTCTTCTCTTATTGCTACGAGTACGTTCATCATCATCACCCTGCTTTTACGGCGGTGCCGATCGCGGTGGGGATTTTTTTTTTCCTCTCTTGCTGCTTTTTCGCCTAGCCCCCGTGTCTGTGTGTGCCGCCGCTGTGCTGCCGCTGCGCTCCCGTCCCGGCTCCGCTCCCCAGATCTCTGCCAGCAGTTTCTGAGCGGGCAGCGCTCGGCTCCGCTGTTTTTGCGCAGCGCCCGGCTCCTGCCAACCAATCGGCGCCCAGCACCGCCCCCGGGGGCGGCGTCCCATTGGCCGCGTCGCGCGTCGAGTGCGCTGCGTCACGGCCGGGCCGGGCCGCGCGCCGGCTGGGCGGGCGAGGCGGGCAGAGCGCTCGCCGGTCGCCTCAGCGCTCCCTGCCCGCGGATCCCTGCCCGCTTCCCTCCTTCCCTGCCTCATTCCCTCCTTCCCTGCCTCTCTCCCCTCCCCGGGTGATGGTTCCCCCGCCGCGGCCGCTGAATGGGGAGATCGCCGCTCGTGCCTGGCACACGCACACGTCAACAAGCCCCGCTCCTTGGAGAGGGAGTTTCCACGGAGCCGCCACCAACTTTCCTTTCCAGTGGAGCTTCTTGGAAAAAAAAAAAAAAAAAAGCGTAAACAAAGGGAAACTTGCGGTGGTTGTTGTTGTTCCTTTCCCCTTCCCCGCCCCTTGGTGTGTTCCACAGTGGAGAGAGCGCAACTTTCCGTCATTTACCCGTGCAGTGTTTGCAGCTCCGGCCAATTTAAAGTACCACGAGCTTGCGCCAGTATTTTCCTATTTCCATTTTGGAATTTCCGCTGGTGCAACAGGAGACCGTCAGGGGCGGTGGAAGAGGGAAAAGGAGGAATGCTGCTTGTCATTGGGTGCTCAGGGTGGTGGGGCAGATATCCCTGGAGTGGGATATTCTCTCAGGGATAACCAGAGGAATCCAAGGGAAACGCTCCGGTGCCGGCTGTCAGTGCTGGCTGAGAGATCCGCGTCCCTCAGGCTGCCGAATGAATAAAGTAAAAGAATACAATACTTATAGTTCTTGTGGAGGGTTTCTCCCCCTCTAGAGTGTTACTGTTCTTGAACAGCAGCACAAAGCAGGGACCTGCACCTCCTGCTCTAACCCCATCACTAATCCATCACTCAGCAGCGGCTCCGTCCGCACATCTCAATGAACTACAGGTGCGTTCTTCCTGCGGAAAAGCAGGAATCCACATTAGGATGCCGAGGCCCCGGCACAGCTTTCCCCGAGAAGCTGTGGATGCCCCATCCTTGGAAGTATTCAAGGCCAGGCTGGACGGGGCTTGCAGCAACCCGTTCAGGTGCAAGACGTCCCTGCCCATGGCAGGAGGGGCTGGAACCAGCCAGCTTTGAGGCTCCCTAGGAATCCCTAGCAATCCCAGCCATTCTGCCATGTCCAAAGCCGAGCCCCCCGCGGGCTCCAGCGCCCGGAGCCGCGGGCGCGCCCCCGCCCCGCCCCTCCCCCGGCTGCGCGGCCGCTGTGGCGGGCGGCGGGCGCCCCCCAGCGCCCCCAGCGCCGCACTGCGCCCGGCAGCGCCGCCGCCGCCGCCCCGCGGGGCACACAGCGCGCCCCGCTCCGCTCCGGGACGGGCGTCCGCGCCCGGCCCTGCCGCCCCTCTCCGCCCAGCGCCGCGCTCCCCGGGCCGGCTGTGTGGTTGCGGCAAGCGGCGCTTCCTCTTTGCGGGAGGGAAGCGGCAGCCGGCGCGGCAGGCAGGGAGATGCTCACTCTCCCCCAAATTGCATCCTGTTCTCCCCTACTGCGTGGCTCCCTCCCCACCCCTCGGCTCTGTGGCAGCGCGGGGCACAGTCGGCGGGGCGATTCCGGTGGGTGTTTTGCAGAAATATTGAAAAATTTCGTCAGAATGCCCCGGCTGCTCTCGCTTCCCGTTGGATGAGGACGGGGACCTCGCTGCCTTCCCTTCCCATGCAGAAGCGCCGCCGCTCCCTTGCCAGTCCGCTGCCGCCAGCTCCAGGCGCGGCCAGCGGAGATCGTGCCTCTCCTGCCCAGGGGACCGGTGGATGCCCATAGGGAAGCGGCCGCTGCCCGGCACTGAACGCGACCCGGGGCAGCCCGGCTCTAGCCCTCCTCTCCCCGCCGCCGGAACCCCCGGAGCGGCCACCTCTCCTGCCTTCGAGGAACGCGGGCGGCCCGGGCGAAACCCGGGAGACCGAGCCCGTCCGTGTCCGTGTCCGTGCCCGCCTCTGCGGGCCGGAGGAAGCCCCGGAGGCGGGAGGGGGGGACACATCCCCGGGTTCGGGGCGCTCCCCACGCGCGCTCGAGGCGCGACACCCACGCGAGGCTCCTGCGGAGACGGCGTGATCCGGGGGGCAGCAGCAGCCACGCGGGAACACACACATATTTATATCCACACACGTGTATAGGCGTGGGGGGAGCCGCCTCCCGCCCTCCCGGGGGGGCCCGCAACCCGGGGATCCGATCTGCCCCCGCGATTCCAAGCGCAGCTGGTCTCCATTTTGGGTCTCCGAGCAGTGCCTGGGAAGCGGCAGGGATCCGCGGCCGCCCTCCCGCTAATGCCGAGTGACAAATCGCACTTAGGCGATACATGAACGAGAAAATGATTTATGGATTTTCACGACGGTCTGAGCCGATGAAGGCGACATGAATTATCCATCCTAATGTGCAATATATCATTTTCTAATAACACTGGGTTGGTCCTAGCGCTGTGCGCTGCTCCCTTCGATAGCAGGTATCGATTCGGCACAGTCCGAGCGCCGGCTTTCTGCCGGACACGTACCTCCTGCAGCACCAGCTGAGATCTGTGTATTTACCTCTTTCTAAAGCCCAGGGCTAAGGACAGACTCCTGACACCGTGGCCTTTAGTTTTTCCATCTGGCATCATTTAATTTGGCAATTACTTTGCCGAATGAAGACTAATCTTTCGTATCACTGCGTTTCACTCTGTGCTGTGATTTGGAGATGGAGAGAGAAGATGCCAGGTTTGTAAATGCTCCGTGCTGATGGGGATGGCACCTGGGTGAGTCAAACCTTTCCCCCCTGCCAAATCCTCCTTGGCACCCTGAGTACAACGGGGCACTTTCTAACAAGGAGAACAGATGCTAAATCATACTTCTGCTCACACAGAGCTTCCCTGGCACCTCCATTTACCAAATCTCAAGGATTATTTTAAAGACAAAATTTTTGCTTTTAACTCGTACACAGGAGGAAGGTGAATCATCCACACACAAAACTGAATGCGTGTGCATAAGAGGGGGAAGAGTTGTCAGGTCTGGAGGGTGCTCAGCCCCAGGTCCAGCTTGTGCTGGTGCCCCAAGGCCAGGGCATCCCCTCTGCCCCAGCCAAGTTCTTTTGCCCTTCATCCCAGAGTTGCAGTGAAGTCATGGTGACATAAACTATGAACAATCCCAATTATTTATCTAAATGGTTCCAAGTCTAAAATATCACTTTCACATTGGGAAGGACAAGCAAGTTCTGGCCTTCCATGAGACAAAAAGCAGAGATGGGGAAGATGGAGATAAAGGATTAACGCATTCATTTGGAATAGAGCATTAAATTAGTGATTACTGGGGAAGAGGTGAGGAAATGCTTCATTTCTCATTATCCAAGTACAGTTTTTCCTTTGCTCAGACACTAAAGGAGTCACATGTGTATGAGAACATCCAAATGCTGTGTTCTGGAATAAACAATCACTATCCTAACCTGCACAATCATATTTTAGGTTGTGGAAAGCTAATCCACATAGTTTAGTTGAGTCACCAAAATGGATGGTCGGGTTCTATTTTAGGTTCAGTCTTAGTTTCAGGCTGGGGAACACTGTGGCCTCTTTCCTATCTGGATGTTAAAAACACATCAAAAATTGGCCTCCCTTGTCCCTCAAAGGTCCTAGATTGCTATTCCTTGTTTTAATATTAATTATCTTGGTTAAAAAAAAAAAAAAAAAAAAAACAAAGAAAACCCACCCAGGTTTTCCCTCAAGAAAATGACAGGTCATGGCAGGAAAGATTACTGGAATCAGTGATAGGTTTGGATTGTAAATAAGAAACAAAAGATGCTGTGGTTAGAAGAAGCCTGCTTCCTAAGAGGAAGATGTATATGTACTAGTGATGGGGCCATAGGATGGAATCCTGCTTCAAAGCAAGGTCGATGCAGAACAATTTCTCAAATTAACTAAGAGGCCTGGTTAAAGTATCAGAGGGGAAGGTTCACTGCCACCACTCCCTCAATGGATTTCTCTCTTAATTGCCAACGAGGAGACAAAACAGGAAGGCTAGACAATCTGGCTAATCAATAAAAAAAGCCTGTCTTCATGTTTGCCTCAGGAGCACTCCGTATGTCAGATCGATGTGGAAGCCACCAAAGTTCTTGCAGGGGTAGCCAGTGATTAAGACATTTTCTGATGGTTTTTAAACAACCCCAGAGACAAGCATCTGCCACAAGGTTGAAGATATAAGCAAAACTAGAGATACAGTGTTAATCATCACCTTCACACTTCTGGGAGTGCTCCTGGTGATGAAAACAGCTCGTTGTATTTATGACCTCAGACAGCTGTTTTAATAAGTGATGATCAAATATGACTTCATTACATGCTCTGTACTCCACCAGTCATCAGATATGATGGAGCCTCTCCAGGAGGTGCCAGGAGTCTGGAACAGAATGACAGTGGATGCATCCTACAGGAGTTTCTTAAGGCCAGCTTCTGCCTCCTTTTCTTTGCGTGCCCCCAAACATTCAATACACATTTCAGGGAGTCTAAACTCAAGCAGCAAGAAGCAGTTCAGTGTGAAACTGTAGATTGGTACAGCCTACTGCTATTCAGCTTTCAGAGTCTATCATAATGTTTATCACAAAGAGAAAAAAAAAATCTCAGCCTGTTTCAATGACTTGTGATTTTAGCTGATTCAAGTCTGCATTGAAATAAATAGAATAAAATTATTTTTTCACAGTTAAGCTCTGAGCATTTTCTGTCAGTCAGGCCTTTTACAGTGTCCAGATCAGAGCAGCCAAGGTCCTGGTCACTTCAAAACAGTTGTTTCTGTATGCATGGCTTTGTACTAACATTTGGCCTGATTCCTATAAGCTTGTTTCATGTCCCATTACTATTAATTTAATAGCCACCAATTTGGCAACTTTTAACTCCACTTTTATTGTCGTGCTGCAGATACATTATAAACAAATTAAAATGACTTTATACAGGGTGATCACTCATAAAACCCTGAATTTTATCTGTTTACTTGTGGAAAAGAGGTGATATATGTATCTAACATCACAGAAGATATTTCTTAACAAAAGATTTTCCAATAAGGCAAATTACTTACCATCTAGCTAGAATTTTCAGAAAGAGAGTTTAATCCATATATAGAAACCTGGTACTGAATCAGATGAAAAGCAAAATATGATCACATTGATCAGGAGAGGCATCATACATTTTTTCTCTATAAATTTATTTTTTTATGGTATTGCTCAATCAGCTGCACCCATTTCCTTGAACTTCATCAAAATACAGTTGACCTGTATCTGAATTTAACCAATGTTGCTAAGCTTGAATGATTACCAGAGCAAATGAGGACAAAAACTACAGTGGAAAACTCCACTTGTTTGATACTCTGTTAAGCTTCTTATAGTACACTTAAAGCCATAGGTAGATGTAGTTGCTTCTGATAAAGAAAATTGCACTGTTGATTTTCTTTTCAGCAGCAAGTTCAAACCTTGAACTAAAGCACAATTTGTTTTGAGGTTCAGCTTAAAAGCAGTAGTTCTAATACAAAACTTCTATTCTTAGGCATAACAATCTAGTGCTTGACAGAATAAATACAAAAAAGCCCTAAACTCTAGATTGTTTGCCCAGAAGAATTTGCATTCTTGGGCCTCAGTGTTCCATGTATATATAATTTCCAGATGATAATTCTATCATCTGAGTCATCATGCCAACTATGCAGCAGATAACAATAGCACCAGCTAGGAAGGAAAAGGAACAAGATGACAAAAGTGATGTTATAATTACCTAGGCACTTAGGAAGAGTGTGCACATCTGTATTTTTGTACCTATTCTAGGTGGAGCTACTTGCACTACCAATATTCAAGAGAAGTATTTTTTGAGGCTTTCCTTGGTAAGGTCATATGCTCAGGTGCCTGCTTTTTCTCCTAAAATTGCATCTGTCTAGGGAAAACTTTTCCATAGTCTTACCCACCTCAATTTCAGAGGAAGTTCCACTTGGAAAGCAGTTTAGTCTCTTATGAGGCCGTGATCACAATTTTTTTTTTTTTTTTTTTTGGTCTATGCTAAAAATATTGCAATACTCAATTCAAAATTTTACCACCTCCACATTTTGGAATAGTGACTTTAGCAGATGGAGGTCTCAGGAGGACTTGTTGCCATTCTCAGGAAGAGACACCAAAGGGATAAGTCCTCAAAACTTCTTCCACAGAAGCTGTTCCTTGAAACACTTCCACACACTCAGAAATTGGAAAATCTGTGCTAGACACCTCCTCTGATAACTGCTTAGTGGCTGGACTGTGTGACAGAAACTGGGCAAGTTCATGTGTTCCACACAACTGCTGTGGAGGATGAACAGAGTTTTTCTCAGAGTAATTATTTCCAGGATTCTACAGAGCTGGATGTAGATCTGAAACATGTGCACACTTACCCATACACTTGCTACTCTCAGTGGTGGTAAGGAAGCAGAGAAGGTGGAAAAGGAAAAACATCACTATAGAACCACAGAGAAGAGCAGAAAAGGATGATCATAATTACTAAAGGATAGGGAAATGGCTATAAAAGTATAACTGCAGCAAAACAAATGGTAAGAGAGAAAAATTAAACAAAAACAAAACAAAACAAAAAACAAACAAACAAAAAAACCCCCAACCAACCAAACAAACCCCCTCCACATTTAGGCTTAAAAGTAAAACCAATCAGGCTATAACCACAAAGCTAAATACCCTACCAGACTTTTCAGCAGGTTCCTAAGTTCCTGCAGCCTAACAACAAAAGTTAGTTTCCTTTCCCTTTTCATTAGCAGGCTTTACATATGCGTGTGGAAACACTCCTAACTGTGAGCTCTAACTTAATTAGGTGAAGCAGGAGTAGTCTGTGCTATAGATTTCAGTGGTCCACACTCTATTCATTATGCAAGTTGGGGCCTGGTGTTGCTACAATTACAGTTTTTCAATTAAAAATCAAACCAGAAGATTGTCTCCCTCACCAGAAGTCTGTGCAGCAGTGGGATCTCCAGAGGCTGAGCCAGCCTGGCTGCTGCTGCCTCACGGAGCTGCAAGGTTGCTCTGCTCAGCAGGATCTCACAGCTACAGGGCACAGGGACAATACACCTCGCTCAGCAAAACGTTGGAAACATGATTAGCAAAGTATGCAAGTTGCATAAGCAGACTTGGGAAATGTTGGGTTTCAAAGTTTCTGGTGTTGTTGCTTCTAGTGAGCCTGTAAATCACTGTGATCTGTTACTAAAAGATCCCTCTTTGCTGCCTGTCAGTCCTGCAGTTTGTGCATTGGAATGAGGCACTCCAAAGGCACCCAGCTTGCATTCTGGGACAAGATCTTTCCCAAGACATCTTCTCTTGTTGGATCAGTGCACACCATGGGCACTGATGCTGAATCAGAGCTGGTTCATACCTGCAGCACTTTGGCTTCTGGTGCAGGATCCAGTGGGGAGGGAAGGGGAAGGGGAAGGGGAAGGGGAAGGGAAGGGGAAGGGGAAGGGAAGGGGAAGGGATAGGGAAGGGGAAGGGGAAGGGGAAGGGGAAGGGGAAGGGGAAGGGGAAGGGAGGGAAGGGAAGGGGAAGGAAGGGGAAGGGAAGGGGAAGGGGAAGGGGAAGGGGAAGGGAAGGAAGGGAAGGGAAGGGACGGAAGGGAAGGAGGGAAGGGAAGGGACGGGCAGGGAAGGGAAGGGAAGGGAAGGGAAGGGAAGGGAAGGGAAGGGAAGGGATAGGAAGGGAAGGGAAGGGAAGGGAAGGGAAGGGAAGGGAAGGGAAGGGAAGGGAAGGGAAGGGAAGGGAAGATCCTGCCGCTGAGGATGTTGAATGCCCTGTGCTTAACATGTGTGTTACCATGTGTAACACATGTCCCAGTTCCTTGTGGTTAAGATAGGCTGTAACAGTGTTGCCAAATGTATTTTGTGTGAGTGGAGGAATACTTGGGAAGAACTTGGGCATGGTGAGAAGAGCTCCGGAGGTGATTATGATTTTAGAGGAAGTGGAGGGTTGGCACAATATGCTCTGAAGAAGTCTGCAGCCACATGTGACTGTCTCCTCACATGCCCACAACAAGCTGCTGAATCACACCTGCTTCCTTTAATACTGGTGTTTTCACATTTTGCAGGCTTTGCTATGCAAATCTTTTTGAAGTACCACAAGCATATACAACCATATGCATATGCTTACATGTAATTACATGAACCTTTGTAGCCCCACATTTCTCTTCACAGAGAAAAGCAAGGCACAATTCTTCCCAATAATATTTCTGGGTTTCACATCTCTGCACCTCAGAGAAAGGAAAAACAACTCTTACTATTTGCTGTGCCTGCATTTGTGCAAAAATGGAATGCAACATGGAGATTGTGTACCCAAAGTGATGGTGCTTTGTTTCCTTGCCCTATCAGGGCCAAGTGTGTGTGTGTGTGGTGGGGGGGACTGTTGGGTGAGAGTCACAAGATTCTGTACAGTGTGAGCAGTTGTGTGCAGGGTTAAGTGCTTGGCAGATTCAGTTTTAGATGTATAGAATAATAAAGTATGATAAAGTAATTAATTAGCCTTCTGATATCTATGGAGTCAGATGCATCATTCTCTCTCCCCTTAGTCAGAGTTGCCTTTGATTTGCAATAAACCTTGATGTCGAGCTTGGAGAGAAATGATTGTTCTGCAAGATGTGCAAGTCAGGGGAAAGGGGAACGTAGCTGCAACCAAGTTCAGCGGGAGCAATGGCCAGCACAAACCCGATCCTCCCTCTAGCGAGAGTCTTTTCGAAGCGCTTCTGAGCTCTCAGGAGAGGCTGATCTACTCAGCCACTGGAGACAGTAAATTGTCACCCCCGTGACTGGCCAGGGTCACCCTGCTCCTCACAGGGCTGGATCGTGGCTGCTCCTCCCGGCTGCCAAGGAGTGGGGCAGGGCACGGCTGCCGCGGGGAGGGAGAGCATCATTTCCCCTGGAGCTCACGGGAAGCTGCTGCAGCTGCTGCTGCTGCTTAGGAAGGAATGGTCCGGCAAATCCTGCAGCTGTGGGAGGCAGCAGCTGGATTGCAAACAAGCAGTGTGATGTCCACGCAAAAAGAGGAGCTATGCTTATTACAAATCAAAGTGGAGGTGCAGCGTGCTACTGCTGGGCAGTCAGGAGGGGAGTGTCTGTCTCCAGGAAGGCTGAGAGCTGACTTCAAGAAGTGATCAGCTGGGGAAAAAATATCCCATGGGCGCTGTGAAAACTCTGTGTGAGCTAAGCACGAAAGTAATGAGATTTGCAGGAAAGGGAGGGAAAAGGAAGTGAAGACAGGAAGGACTCAAGTTGTGGGAAGTGTTAAATAGAAGAATGAGCCATGTAAATGTGATTTAGGGTAGAGTGGGAAGATGTCAGAAATGTTGTAGGAAGGCTTGGATTTTCTTAGCTCTGAAGAACATTTGAGACTTTGCTGGCTTTCAGTGCTTCTCATAGATTTCCCTGTAATTGGGGGAAACTTGGTGAAAGAGGATCATTGCTTCCTGTAAAAGCCAGTGTCAAGAGCAGAGTGGGAATATTTTGGAAGAACTTACTGCTTTTACTGGTTGGGCTCTACTGCTGCCTTTAATTGGAAAAGCTTCTCCTGGAAGGATGTATTAGAAAGTTGTCTGCAGCTCTCCCTTGCTGCTGTAGTTCTGGGCAGTAGGGATCTGGGGAGCACTTGTGTCCCCCAATTTCCACCACTGTGTAGTTTCCAAGAACCTGGAGCTGATCAGGAAATGAGGTTATAACATTCAATTTGCTGGAGAGAAAGCATATAGACCCTTTGCTGTATTTTGCTCAGCACAGAAAGGAACAAAAGCACAATTAGGAAGGAAGAAAGAGCTTTTATGGCATGACCAAGGTGCTGATAAATAGCTTTGGAAATGCAGTTCTTATTGCAAGTCAAGATAGAAAATCCAAATAATAATTGTATACATTGATTTAACAATGTAGCTGTATGGGCTTACAGGATAGTATTGAAGAATATGAACTGAAAATCCTCGACCAGAATTCAGAAAATTATAGCATCATCAGAAGTCCTTTATCTACAGAACTGTACTATGTAAAACTGTAAATTTTAGTGCCCTTTTTTAGAATTTTCAGCAGGTAATAAATAACCACCTTGTGTTGTGGCCTCAGCAGGAAGAAGGAGAATAATACTTGATTGGTGCTCTGATCTGAGAAATCACAAAAAATGGGGCTAGGAAAAAAGATGTATATAACTGCTTTTTTTTTTTTTTTTTCCTCCCAAAATGAGCTTTCTGGGTAATAAAGTGATACTGCAAATTTCTAGAGGTGATTGCTGTAATAAAATGGTTTCCAGAGCTTATGTGCTTTTAGGGAATGGCAGAAATTGTCATTTGATGTAGTACCAATGTTAGAAGACAGGATTGTGCTCTTGCTTTGCTAGTGGTGGTGACTTGGAAGAACTGCCTCAGTCGTTATATGTGTATAATGGGCATAATATTTCTCCCCTATGAAAAAAGTGAATTAAGGCCATAAGAAAAAAGATTCCATACAGGAATTGGACTTCATTTTTGCACATGAGCCTGCTCTGAGAAAGTTTCTCTTTAAGCCTCCCTACTGAAATGGGATAGAAGCAGAAATGTGTGCTTTGGGCATCCTAACAGCAGAAGTTTGGGAGCTTTTTGTAGTAACATGGTGTGGTTTGGCAGTATAAAAAAGACAGTGTTAGAGCTTACAGTGCTGCATCAAAAATGCTGTGGCCATGCCAAAATACAGACTGGTATAAACACATTTGGCTTCTTCAAATGTCTTCAGAATACAGAGAGAAATTAATTTTGTAGTGGCAGTTGCACTGCTTGTCCCCTGTATGCTGGATTGTAGCTGCCATCTGTCCCAAGGTGGAAGAAGTCAGTAGATGTCCCATATTGCTTGATTTGTCTAATCTTCTAAGACTGGGACTGTCAGATTATCTGGAACCTGATGCAGCTTGTCCAGTTTGTTATTGCTGGGTGATGAGATAGCATGTCTATGATTTATCTATCCAAGTATAGAAGATGCTAATCATATCTTAGCAATCTAAAAAGCCTGGCATAAGTTTATTGAAATACTCGTGAAATTAGAATAGAGGTTTCCTTTGTACCATTTGGTTGCTAAGTGTGACATTAGGCAATGATAGCTTTCAGTCTGTGAGAGTGGTAAAAAAATATAATTTATGAAGTGGTTTAACCTTTTTGGCCATAAAAGCATTGAGACTTTGGCATCTGTTCTAGTCCCACTTAAATCACTGGAGTTTTTGACAAAGTTTTTTTGTTTTTTGGGTTTTTTTGGGGTATGATGAGCTCCTGCTTGTAGCCATGGCTTCATTTGTCCTACAAATCTGTGTGTGTTTGTCAGCTAGTTGACAACTATTCCTTGATCATGACTTTTTGGGTTTTATTTTTAATTTTTCTCATGCAGGGACAAAAAATTGAATTTTCTCTGTCACTCATGGCAAAACAACAGAAGCCTTGCCTGAAATTAGGAAAGATCAATATCCAACCAGCATACATTTTAGGTAAAATATTCTGGAATCTTGTTTTTTGTTTTTAATGTTTGCTGCTGTATTCATTTTTTGGCCACCTTGATATACAGTATAGGTACATGAGCACACATACAAATGTGCACAAGTGGGAGTAAAACCTTCAGTTTCAGAAGTCTGATCTTTCATTTTGTGAACATGTGAAATGATGATGAAAAGCCTATAGGTAACTGGGACATGGACAAAATGCAGAAGCAGGGCTCTGGAACTGGCAAGGCAGAGAGCATTTTCTGGAAAGAAAAAGTATGTTCAATTCTCACCCCAATTTTTGGCAAATAATATCAGCATGAAACTGAAGGATAAAATAGTAGTTATTTTCACTGTGATAATGATAAATCTCAGAATTGCTAACAACTTCTATGCCTTATTTTATCTTTATTTCCCTTCCTCAAACCAAATTAATTTGATTATATTGTGGAGCAAAATGCTGAAAATGTCCTTTTTAAAAATATATGGGAAGTAAAGTAAATAGAAAGCAAACATGTGTTCCTTTTTATTGTATTTTTATGGAGGTTATAACCAGAGTTATTTTCCTCCAGATTTAATCTTTGTTCTTAAAAGCAGTTACTCTTGTGGAATCAGTATGGACCAGATCCAAAGTTGTTCAATAAAAGTAGCAAGATTTCCAGTGATTTCAGTATTATTTTGATCGGGCCCTTAATCTTTTAGAAAATGTTAAGCTTAATAGGACTATTGTGTAAAAGGTGCTGATGGAATTCTCTTTCCTGCCTAAAGGAGAAGAAGGTGGAGATTTACTAAGTGGTTGTCTGTAAGTGTTGTTTTAGATCTTTGTCATTCTGTTCCCTTTCCAGCTGTTTTTGTATATAAAAAGCTAAAGTAAATCCCTTTTTAGAGGTTCACTATTGTGTTAAGGTACTTAAAGTTTAATGTCTTTGTGTCAAAGAGCTTTTATGAAAGAAGATTTGTCCAGGCATATCCTGTAATAAACATCTGGAAACTGCAGGGATTGGCCTATGGTGGCTGTATAGCAAGAATACAGTTTAATTAGCTGGCTTTACATCAGCATTAATTTTCCCTTTGTTTTGTTTTTGTTTTTTGGGTTTTGGGTTTTTTGTTTGTTTGGTTTGGTTTTTATTTTGTCTATTCACATATTTATTTTTTTAATCTGAATATATATGTCCTATCTTGGACATATATAAATATTTAATATTAAATATTTATACATATTTACCACATATAATATTAAATATTTATAAATATATAAACTTGTCTTAAATAGTCCTCTGATTGGTAGACAGCAGAAAACTCCTCATCTGGGATTGATGCTGGGAGGGCTGTTTGAAAGCAGATTACATCTCTGCATGCTATTCACTGTTTGATTGTTTGAAGAGCAAAGTTTCTCATCTCCAAATTTCCTTTAGTACAAAATATATAGGAAAATGAGTATGTCTCATAGATTAGTCAAAAGAAAAAAGCTGCCACAGAGGTAATAGGCATAATTTGTATGTGGGCCAGAAGTTTAATTAGGATTTAGCAAAACAAAAAACTAGAGCTTTAGCCCATCTGATACAAACCAGAAGTGAAAGCCCTTAAACAGTTCGGGGGGGAAGGGAATTTCAGTTTTTTTGCAAAATGGAAAGGGAAAGACAATGAATAGTTTCAGTAGTAATAATGAAGATGGGAAAAATTGCAGAAAATACCATAAAAGAATAAAGGAGCAGAAGTTTGCAAAAGTCTCAGAGGGAAAATTAGGTAAAGAAAGTTCTAGCAAATAGGTACTAGAATATGAAGTAGTAATAATTCCTTTGCTACATTTATAGTGCTGTGAATGAACAAGCAAAACCAAAATCCATATTTTGGATGTGATGATGCTGAACAGTAATGATCTGTAATAGCAAGAGTCCACATCAAAGTTCTCCGATGACAATAGGAGGCTTTAGAAAATAATTTTAAGTGTATGACTTAATCGGTAATTCTTGGAGAATTATTATCACTGGCAGTCCAGGAACAGATTAATTGAGTGTACATGCAGAAACAGAGTTATCATCTCCCCAATTTAGCTGCACTTACCTAAAGTGCAGCTTGACTCTTCCAGACCAAATGAGGCTAGGTCAGTCAGGGTGGAAGGGAGTGGAGTGAGTCAGCCCTTGGCCAGAGGCACAAACCTGGATTCCCATACAGAATCACACAGAATCACGAGGTTGGAAGAGAGCTTTAAGATCATTGAGTCAAACCCATGCCATAAAACCACCTCAACTAAACCATGGCACTGAGTGCCACATCCAGTCTTTTTTTAAACACATCCAGGGATGATAACTGCACCACCTCCCTGGGCAGATCATCCCAGAACTTTATCACCTTTTCTGTAAAAACTTTTTCCTAATATCCAACCTATATTTCCCTTGGTGCAGCCTGTGTCCTCTCACTCTGTCACTTGCTGCCTTCAGTCTTTTGAGCAGTGGAAACAGCATTTCCATGTGCCAGCAGTGCTTGCTGAAACCAAGAAAGGTTTACCAGAAGCACAGCACCACCAGGAGTACTGTGGAGAAGATGCTGAGCAAGTACCCAGGGGAAGGTGGTTCACTTCAGGACCTCATTGTCTCTCAAAACTTCCTCTGACTATTCCCCACCTCATTGTCTCTCAAAACTTCCTCTGACTATTCCCCAGAGGACTTCCAGCAAAAGGAAGATTTTAATTGCTTTGAGGTAGAAGGAGAAAAATAAAGATGGAAATGAGAAATGCAAGTGCTTACAGATACTTGCAGGTATTCACTGTAAGTGCCTTTGTTCAAAAAGTCCCCAGCCTTGTTTCAGTCTGAAGGAGGAACAAAATTGCTTCTGACACATTTAAAACTAATTTTGTTCTCATTTGTGTGAGAAGATAAATTGCAATTCTTATGAAACTATTTCATTTTAATTGTGTATGTTAAAATATGTTTAGCATTCAGGATGGTTAGATTTAGTCCTTGGATGTTTTATTTTATTGCTCTGTGTATTTCACCTGTACTTCCAATCTGTATAACACACATTTTATGAAGCTGCAAACAAAGTCTCATTGTATTTCTCTGCTGTCTAACCTCTGTTTTTCTGAAGAAGCCTGCCTTAAGAGGCCACACTTTCAAAGCCCATAGAGTTACTAGCCCACACTGCTAATAAAAAGCAGTTAATAAATAAATAAATTAATATTAATTACAGTGTCGCTGTGGGGTTCACATTGGGAACGTGGATGTGGTATGTTGCAGCAGCATGAGCAGGTAGTAGGTCTTCCCAAGCAGGGGTCATCTATAAATAAAATTTCTCAGACCAGAACCATGCAGACTTGTGCATTTTGAATTTAATCAGTGCTCACATGGAGCCTCTCCTCCCATCATCAGTCTTCTAACAGAAAAGAGTTCAGGGAAAACCCATGCATAGGCATCATCTAAGTTTGGGTTGTGTTTACCCTATCCAACCTATGGACTCATGGTTTTATTTATATCCAGAGTCCATAGTGTGAGAAGACTGCAAGAGGCATTAACAATGCCGTTTTTCCTTTTTTCCCGGCATAATTCAGATGGGATTATAGGAGTGCTCAGGTGAGTTCACTGCTCTGAGCACAGGGGGAGCTGCCATCCCTGGACTCTCCCCCTCTGTTTTACTGATGTCCTTCTAAGGCATTTTATTTTTCCTTCCAACTTTCCAAATGTGATTTTATTATGTACAGAGGTGACTTCAGACTTAGGTGGTTTGTGTTCTCCTCTCTTTGTTGGCTTGACAGGTTATATGGAACCCACTTGTCCACACAAATCAAGTGGGGAATAGGCCTTGAGTCCTCTACCACAGTCTTCCAGGTGCTAGACGAGACATAGTACATCCCTCAGGTTTGATGACTCCAAGTATTTTAATTATATGGATATATGCTGTAGGATCAAATTCTTCAGGGAATTTTATACTTATAATCAATTGATTCAGACAACTATTTTCATTAAGGAAAAAAAAATCTAAAATACCTGTTTGAAACTGACTGAAATGAAGTTTAGTTCTGGTTTTCATAGTTCCTGCAGTTATGTGAAATAGTGGAGTTCAGTTTAATTGACCATGCACAATGTGTTTGCACGTTGCTAATTTCAAATACAAGGCTGTATGTTAAAGTTAGAATTTGAATGACCTAAATTGACAAATACAAATTTTTTTATATACACCAAACTTTTCACTTGCTATGATGCTAATGCTTAGATACCTTATTTAATGATAGTTAATACAGTGATACTGATTTTGTCCCTGCTGTGTTCATTATTAACCCCAGAAGGCAATGGAAATTTTATTAGACTCTGTACTGGATATTAATACTGTGCCTGACTATGTTGTGAAAAAAAAATGAAGAAGGAGCCTGCAAATGTTTGTAAGTTAATTGCCTGACTTGGAAACCACTAATGTACATGAATAACATTTACTCACAGAGATTGTCTCAGTAAATTCAAGATCTGTCCAATGAGTAGTTGTCAAATAAGGCCACAAATCACACCTTTATGGAAAGTTTAAGAAAGGAGGCACCCTCAAGGTATTATGGAAACTTGAGAAGTTTTCATGAACAGTCTTTTAAAGTCATGGATCATTAAATAAAGGAACTGGTCAAAGTTTAAAAATAAAGAACCAGAAGTTAAGGTTAGTTTGTCTATATTAAACGAAATAAATCTGGAGTAGCCATCAGCTCATGGTAGCTATTTATATTCTACCTGACAACAACAGCCACAATGTCCATGTTCCTTCAGACCTGGTACACCATACTTAGTGGCTGAATTATATGTGCCCTCATATGGGTTTTCACTTATTTTTGTGTCTGGCCAGTGTTGGAGCAGAATCAGTGAGTGGGCCATCACCTGAGCCATGAAGGAGCCTGGCACTCAGCTTTCACATGGGAAACAATGTGGGGACAAATGTTCTTGAGCCTGCCTTATGGCTAGGTGAAAATTATCCACCAGGGTTTCAGCTGTGCCTTGTCTACCTGAACAGTGACAAGGGATAATGTCACTAGAGTGAGTAGGAGAAAATGACAATGTGATGGCAAAACAAAATTCCTGTCTCAGAGAAGGTGATTCCCTTCATCACCTGCAGATGGTTATCAATCCCTATCTGGGATGGTTATTTGGGGTGCAAAGAATCTCTGCAAATCCAGTGGGAAGTTTGGGAAGCCAATAGTCAAGGCCAAGGGAGTCTTCCAGGAGCGTGACTGTGCATTGGAGGATGCAGCTGCAAAGCACACAGTGTCTTTGCAGCAGCCTATGTACAGTTACATTCCTTTGTGTAGTGAAAGAGGTACATCCCAGAGGCCCTAGGGAATAGGAGGGGATGAATGTTGTCCTTTGAGAAGGGTTAATTTTTCTTGTGGCCTGAGGTGGACCTCTCCTGAGGTCCAGGGGGGTCTCCAGCCCTATTCTGAGTGCTCAAAGCTTTTCAGCACTAATTTCATCACTTCTGTGTGGCCAGCCAGGGAGGATGAGTTGAGAAGTGCAGGTAGGACCATCAGTGCAGCAGCCCTGCTAATGCTGAAGCTAATGCTGAGTGAGGCTGGGTGGTGGCAGGTTCCATGCAGGCCTGTGTCCCATGGCATGATGTCACAGCAGGACACCCACAGCAACAGCTCCTGCTCCATACAGTGTCCCTGGACCAGTGTCTCTGGAGAGGCCTGGGGTGACACCAGGACTGCTGTCACCAGCCTTCTGCTACTCAGGAGCTGTCCTGCTGCCAGGAGGTGAAAGAGGCTGTGGCAGAGCATTGGAGATACTGCCTGAGAAGGGCTGAGGGGGAGGAGAGAAGCAGAGTTTTTGTAGCAGGAAGAGCACCTCTTGCCCAGGGGGGCAAAGATGCAGAGGTATCTACTCTATAACGCTGTGGAGCCAGAGGAGCTCCCAACCCTCAAGGAGCTGAACACCATAGGTAAGACCCCAGGGGTCCCTTGCAGGAGCACTGGCAGTGCCAGGATCACATGGAGACAAGCAGTAGAAAGCCTGAGGCTGGGGCCACAGGTGGGACCCTTCTGGAGGGTGCACACTGCTGCAAGGAGAGCCCTGCTTTGTTGTGCCTTAGAACTCAAAGATGCCTTTGGTAGCTGTGATGTCCCACCTATAAGGAGAAGGGAACACCCAAGATTTCTAGATGCTAGTGATGCCTAAAGAGCTCTTGTTTTTTATGTATTTTTCATATATTTGTAGGTCTATAGTTTACTATTACATAGTTGTATAGCTCCCAGTATTTTTCCTGCCCTTTCTCTTAGATTTTAGAGTAAAAAATTAACTATATAACAGATTCCTGAAATACTGTTTAGTCTTATTTTCAAGAAGAGAACCTAGAAGTACATTTTGTTTTCCAATCAGAATCTGAGAAGACACCACAAGAAGTGGAGCAAAGAAGCCCTGGACCAACTCCAATGGGGCAGTATCCACGGAAAAATTACATAACCAACTGTTCTTCTAATTGGACAAAGTTTGTTAGATATGATGATCTGCTAAACTTATAAAATGGTAGAAGTCTGATGCCAGGGGTGTCTGTGACCACTGGGACACCTGGAAGCCTCCATATAAAGGCCTGCTTTTTATTTTACTATTTTAACAGCGTTGCAAGGGTTTTTCTCGTATAATATCAGGCAACAGCAGGGAACAACAAAAATCAGAGGGTCCACAAAAACTCAACAAGTTTTATTAAAAAATTACACAGTTGGCATGGAAATTTCTATGTTAGTCCGTGACTTACTGCTATATAAGCACATGGATATAAGTCCAGGGTCCTGGGGGCTCTGACCAGGCTTGATTAGGGGTACCTTTTAAAGATAGGTTTCTTGCTTTCTGCCCAAATTAATTATCATTTGTTATCAGTCTGTTCTTTCACACCTTTTCAGAAATAAGTCAGAGGGCTTTGGGGGTCTTTGGTGGTCTTGATTCCCCCTATAGTCCATGCCCATTTCTTGGTCTCTTTCCTGCTCTTGTGCTGTACTGCATTGTGCTTATCTCCAGGATCTAGAACAAGGATGTTTGTGCAGAAAAGTGGTGCTCTACTTCCATATGGCCCCCCTCCTCCAGCCCCCTTTTGTCCTTTCCCACTGAGTGTTAATACCAACAACCCTTGGTTAGCCCCACAGCCATCCATCTATGGGTGTTTCAGACATACACACTATATCCATCTACAGTGGATTTCAAATTTAGACACTGCCAGGCCTCCAGGCACTGGCAGTGTCTAAAATGGAAATCATCTTTGCAAATACATCCTGCTTTTCCTCTCCAAGCCTGTGTTGGACACAGAACAGGCTTTGAGCCTGGGGGCAGTCTAGAACAGAGCTGGGCAGTCCCAGTCAGTGAGAATGCTTATTCAGGGTGAGGGGGAGCTTGAGAGCACTTCACTGTCACCTGTGTGGCCAGAGGCATGGGGGATGGTGGCCTGTGCTGACTTCAGAGCATGGTATGGCTTCCATTTGCTTTCCAGAAATCTGCAAAATCTGGTCTGGAATGTCTCGGCACATCTACAGAAAGCTCTTGAAGAAGAAGGTGAGGCTTGTAGTCTTGCTTCCTGCATGTGCCTCATGCTGCCCCTCTGGGGCTCTGGAGCAAGGCCCAAAATGTCATCCCCAGGGCCATGCAGGTCATCTGGCAGCCTCTTTACCTTTGGGCAGCCCTTCCAACACTTCCACTTGCATGTGTTTTTAGGCAGTGGACATTGGAGTGGGGAGTTTTGTGGTTGTCCCAGTCCATACCAATGTGGAAGAGGGCACATTGCCTGTTGAGAGGCCTATGTTCATTATGAGCAAGACTCTGAAGATGTTTTACAACCTTGAGGGTGATGAGGCCAAAATTCCCGGTAAGAAGATGGGATCCTTTCCTTGCACAGGCCTTGCATTTTGGCTTGGTGCCAACCCCTCTGATATAGCAAACAGAAACTCTTCCAGCCTGCAAAGTGCTGAGTGTGGGCACAGATGTGATAGCCCAGCACCCTGCTCCTCCCTGAGGAGCCAGCCTCCCCTGCTCAGCTCCCCTGTGCTCCATCTGGTTGCTCACAGCAGGAGGAAGAGCTTTGCCTGGCCTCTCCTGTCCACTGTGTCCATTCTGGAGATGTGGATGAAGCTGTGGTGGGGGGGGGGGGGGGGGGCACTGTCTGGCAGTGTTGCTTGAGAGCTGGGCGCTCTAGTTTCTGAGCTGGCTGAACTGCGGTGAGAGAGGCACTGTTACTTTGTGTTTCTTTGCTAGATGACATTCCTGTTGTTCAGCCAAACTTTGAAGACATCGCTGCACACACCCACTTTCGCCATGAAATTGTGGAGCGCTGTGTACACGAGACCCTGCTTTACTTTGCTGGGGCCCTCCAGCAAAACAAAGAGGTGGAATTCACCTTCAGGAGCATTGGTATCCTTGCTGTGAGAAAAAAAGTGGTCAGCATGACCTTCTTTGATAGCTGCCTGCTGGAGATGGATACAACAGGAAACATGCTGAAAGCCCTTCTGGAGGTGAGCTTGTAATTTCTGTGGGATTCCCCCTCATGGCTTTTTGGCAATGTGCTGTCAAAATTTACCAGCTGCCTTGTCTGGGCTGTTGTCACCTCACCACCCAGCCTAGGCACACTCCCAATGAGCTAGTCCAAGTCTCAGGAGTGCCTCAGCCCCTTTGAGGGAGGGGCTAATGGCATCAAGGGAGAAGGTGTGTGAGGCTTTCTGTTTCAGAAATCCAGCACGCTTTCTGGATTTCTGCTGATGTACTGCTCTTCTCTTCCAGGACACCAACATCATGACCATTGTTGCCTTTCCAGGCCAAAACAATTTTAGTCGGGTCAGTCAAGATGAGGTTGTTGTGCTGCCAAGGTGAGCAGATGGCTGCTACAGCCCCCAGCTTGGGAAGCACCTGCTCAGCCACTGTTTTGGGGGTGCCCTCCTGTCGAGGCTCCTTTCCAGCCAAATTTGGGCAAGAGCAGCCACTTCACAGGAGAGCTTCCCTCTCCACTGCTCACTCCTCCCTGGCTTTGGAGATTGCAGATGAAGTGGCCATTCTGCTTTCAAGAGGGGCGAGAGGATAGTGGGATAGAATGTAAGAAAATAAAGGTACTGTAGAAAGCAATCTCACCCCTAAGGTGTTGCAGCTGGGCCAATTATCAAAGATTAGGAACAGGTCTGACAATGAGTAGAAGAGTGCTATAAAAGACTGGGGTGGCTGGTTGTGCAGTTAGTTGGCTTCTTTGTGAAGAAGAAAGAGTCAGTGCTCTGAGAAGCTGCCCAAGAGAAATACCAAGAGGGTATGAAACTTTGGTAATAAGGAGACAACAGTACGGAACCCCTGCAATAAAATGACAACAAGAGGGTCTGTGCTGGCAGCAGGGACAGCATGTGTTCTGTCCTCCAAGGACCAGGCAGTGACCCCTAAAGATGTGTGCCAGCCTCCAAGAGAGCCTGTTGCCCCAGCTTTACCTGGCTGATGCCTTCTTGTTTCCAGCTTTGTGGCCGAGACCCCGCACGACCCATCAGGCCGGCTGGTCTCCCTGAAGCCCAGAAGAGAGTCGGCGCCGTGGGGTGGGGGCTGCCGCAGAGGTATGTCCCAGCTGGGTGCTGGCAGGGACTGCCTGTGCTCTTGTCCTCGTGAGGAAAAAAGGTCTGAGGTCACTGTGGGGGAACCATTTCTGGAAGAGGTTTTGAGCTGTGGAGAGCCCCTACAACCCAGTTTCCCCATCGTGCCCCTGGGATTCTTCAGTACCTCCCAGTTCTTCCCACTGGTGGGTCCCTTCTGCTGGCAAGGTATAAGAGGGAGATAAGAAAAACCATACCCAGGGGTGGTGGGTGGCTTGGTGGGAATTCAGCTCTGGAACAAATCCAGTGTGGACAAAAGAAAAGGGCCTGTCTCTAACTCCTAGGACTCCTAGGAGTGGCAAGGATATGTAGTGAGCCTTTTGTAGCACCACTGTGCATTTCTGCCCCCCATGCTATCCCACATGATATCAAAAATTGTGTGCTCCTTTCTCACCTCCTGCTTGCAGTAAGTGTGCTGGATCCAGTGTTCCTGGCTCGGCGGAGGGTTTCTCAGGCCAGTCAGCAGTCGGTGGAAACAGATCACTCTAGAGACAAGGAAGTTGGCCACGGCGGGTGAGCCTTGTGGAGGAGTGGTGTGGCTGCGGGCACACCCTCATTATCACTTGTGATAATGGGTGATGATGCCAAACAGCCCTGGAGACATTGTCCTGCTGGACACGTGGTCTACCTACTGAACTGCTGGGTGGTGCCAGAGGACAGGCTGCCATCCCAAACAGATAGAGGCTCACACTTGGCTCTCACAGGCTCAGAATGCTGGCTGTCCTTTCCAGGTACCTGCCTGTAATCCAGGAGAAGACCCATATGGCGAAGCGCCCCACCTCTCCGGCTCAGCAGGGGATGAAGGTCTCTGCAAGTACTGCCCGACGCTCAAAAGTGGTAGGTCCATCCTGGCCATTTCCCAGTGCTGCACAAGGTCCCAGCCCTCCTGCCCTGCCCAAGCTCAAGGTGGCTAACACTGCTTGTGTGGTCTGTGCGTGGTCTTCAGGGGAAGTACCCCATCTACACTGAGAAGGAAGAAAGAGAGCTGCAGCTGCTGCTGGCATCCAAGCGCCATGAGGTGGAAGGAGACGTGTATCGCAAATACTTTGGCAACCGAGCCGTCACTGAGCGAGGCCAGGTGTGACTTGCCCCACACAGCCCCCAGGAACAGGGCATTTTGCTTTTCTGCTCGGTGGCAGGGGAGCAGGGAAGGTGCCTAGCGTATCAGTAATGTCATGGCTGGGGGCTGGACAGGGCTCTTGTGCTCTGCCCACTGTCCCTGAGGCTCCGGGCTGGAATGTGCAGCTGGCTGTGGCACAAGCTGTTTGCTTTGAGCCCTCTCTGAGCCCTGAGCCAGGCTGTGCAAGGCAAACACCTTGGCTGAAGGTTTGGGAGGAGCCCCAGCTATTGGTGGCAGTGCTTTAGGAGAGCCCCCTCTGCCTCTGCAGACCTCCTGCCCCTACGTGTTTGAGGATCCCTATCGCCCTCCCCACGTCCTGAGAAAGGCCTACGCCGAGAAGCTGAAGGAGATGGCGCAGGAGCAGCAGGAGGAGTCTCAGCTCTCCGGGAAAGTTCTGGAAGAGTAAGTGAGGTGGAGGGAGGCCCACACAGGCTCTCTAGAGCAGTGGGATGGTCCCAGCAGCGCTGCCAGTGACCACCAGCCTGAGCCGGGCTTGGGGAGCCCTTCTGCCAGGCACAGAACTGAGGCCCTTTCTCCCTCTTCCTTCAGCAAGGGCGTGCAGACCGGCCTGTTGGATCGCTGAGGAGGAGGCCCAGCGACTGCCAGCCCTGCCAGGGAGCTGCAAGCAGCCCTGCAGAGACAATTGTCACAGATCTCATCCCTTCCAACAGGAGAGCTGCCAGGAATGGGTGGCGTGGGCAAGGACTGCCTTAGCTAAGGAGAATGTGCCAAATAAAAGTTGCTGGTACCTGAGCTCAGCTGGAGTGACCCTGCTGATGCCTTCACTGCCTTTCTTTGCAGCCGAGGGGCTGGGAGAGCTCCCTGCAGAGCTGTGCTCAAAGAGCAAATGGGCTGGAGGGACCTGGCCCTGCCAAGCAGTTGTGACCAGCCATGGGACTGAAAAAGTGGCATGGGAGCTGCAGAGCCCAGCTTCTCTGCATCCAAACACCCTCTGTAGGGATTAACCAGAGGCCTGTGGCTGGTCATGGGACTGTCAGGATGGCTTTGATCTGGCAAAAGACAACAGTGGGCTCTATACTGCTTGAAAAGCTACCCTTGCACAGACAAATATGCTTCATTGAAGACACTCTTTAGTTCAGCTGACCCTCAGGAACCATTCAGTGGCCTCCTTGGGAGAGAGCTTATTCATTTCAGGAAGAGAGAAACTTTTGAAAGTGGGAAACTCCTTTTTTTTGGCAAGGTAAACTACAGCATGGGCAAGAAAGCTGCAACCTGGAAAGGTAAAAGCACCAGCAGCAGCATGTGCAACTGTGCCAGACCCTGTCAGACCCTGGGGTCTCCACTGGGACAGCTGCTGCTGAATATCATCTTCCTTAATGCCATAGCTAGTGAGATTGAGTGCAGCCTCAGCACATTCGCAGGTCTCTTGGGAGCAGGAGCCAGGCTGGCAGTTTTAGAGGTAGATTTTTGCTCTGTAGACTTTATTACAGGACTTATCCAGGTTCCCTGGCCTCCCAAAACATAATTTCCTGACTCTGCTGCTGTCTGGCAGCATATCCACAGTAGCAGGTCTGTAGCCAGCAGTCTCTGGTGGCATTAGCAGCTGGCTTGACAGGGACAGAGGTGACACTGGGTTGTGGGGACAGGCTTGAAGTCACATTGCATTTTGATTGCAAACTTAGATGATTAATTGGTTATGTGTGTCTGTGGTGTTGAGAGGTCCCCAGGATGAGGTGAGAGATGAGAATTTGACTCCATGTTCTCAAAAGGCTGATTTATTTTGTTATTATATTAAAAGAAATTATATACAAAAACTACACTAAAGAAAGAGAAAAGATACAGACAGAAGGCTAGAAAAGAATGAATAATAAAAACTCATGACTCCTCAGAGTCTGACACAGCTGGCTGTGATTTTGTCAGTAAGAAAACACAATTCAAATGAAACCGATGAAAGAATCACCTACCACATTCCAAAGCAGCAATACACATGGAGAAGCAATCAGATAAATATTATTTACATTTTTTCTCTGAGGCTTCTCAACTTCCCAGGAGAAGAAATCCTGGCGAAGAGCTTCTATTTTCAGAAAATATCACAGTGATGTGTGTAATTTTTCTTTTTTTTTTTTTTTTTTTTTTTTAATTACCTGGGGCACCATTTCTGTTGAGAGGCTGAGGGGAGCAGGAGGTATTGGGCAGAGGTGAACTTCTTCAGCAAAGAGAAGCTCAGAAGTGAAGCAGCTTGACTGGGGAGGTGAGGGCATTTTCCTAAACCAGGCCTGCCTTGCAGAGGGGGCTTGGCCCCCAGGGAGGATGCACTGAAGGGAGGTGGCTTCCCTGTCCCCCAGGAGTGCAAGCCACCAGGGTGGGAAGAAGAAAGCCATGACCTGTAAAAGAATATTAGCAGCAATATCTCCTCAGACCCACCTTTCCTGGCTGAGAGGCTTCAGTCAGGCCAGATCCTATTCATGAACCTCCATCAGCTATGAGGTCTTGTGTGCCAGTCACAGCTGGTTTACAATAGTGTGAAACACTAACAGGTTTGTGTTCAGCTAAAATGATGGATGAGGGATAAGGGCTGGCCATTTGCCTGCTGCTATCAGAAGCGTGCTTTGTGGAGTTTTGAAGTGTAAAGATGGCCAGATTTGTCAGTTTTCTAAACTTTTTTAGCATAGTGTACCCAAATTCCTCAAGTGGTATGTTGATATGTATTGTGTGTATGTGGTATGGATTAATTTTCAGCACAGAGGAACAGCCAGAAGGAGCAGAAGAAAGCTGGAGTATTTAGAGTTATTTTCAGTCTTGTACCTTGAAAAAGAAATCTTTAGGACCATAAGAGTATCATAGCCAGCTTTTGCTTGAAGGTGCTGTGGACAATTTAAAGTAAGATAAAGATCTGATGATTGACTGTCCTATTAATGGCAAATGCTTCAGCATTGTGCTTTAAAAGTGACACCTGCTCCCACAAAACTGAGGCAGAGCTTTAAAATGAGCTGTGTGTTTAGCCAGAAGCCCAAGAAGGACTAATAGCCTCTGGAATGCCTTGGGAAGGTACAACTCTCACTTTACTGGAAATTAGTGCAGCAAGCTGCTGGTGTAACTGGTTTTGTTTTGATTAGCATTTTGCTTCTGCTGATCAGCTCCTTGCTAGGGAGCCCAGAGTCTTGGACCTTGGCCTATAAAATGTTGGACTGGCCTTTCAGAAAGGTGCATGCTCACATATTATTCTGCTTTCAAACAGCTAATGTATAACTAGCATGCTGACATTATTGGCTGTTGGCTTTTCATGTCAAGTGACTGAATTATTGCCTGAGAATGTTACATGCTCACATGGACAGAAGCCTTGTACAGTGAAAAGGCAGAATTCTTTCAAGATGTGATTGCATTAAAAAAAAAAAGTAGTCCATTACCAATAGAATATGGAACAGTAACCCTTGCTCCTAAACATAGACAGTAATCTAACCAGAGCTGTAAAAACTGATTTCTTGAACTGGTGGAACTTCTAATGCTTCTGGGGAAATAATTGTGTGTTAATTAAGAGCCAGGATTCCATGAGGCTTATTAGCTGTCTAGCTGGATCTGAGAAGCAGAAGGTTGAGCAGAGTTTAACTAAAATTTAGAACTGTTAATTAGTCTGCTTTCTTTCTAGTCTCCTTTCTATTTTCCTGTTTTTGGTTTGTGTAGCACACTTTGAATGACCTATGAGAAGCTACTGCTACTGTGCTTCTGACATGATAGCTCCCAATTGTAAATGCTGTACTTTTCTAGCTGTGAAAGAATAAAGCTTTAAAAGAGCTTGGCTGCCCTTAGCTACAAGCTGGCTTGTTATGGATGAAGAAATGACAGAAAGTGGAAAAAGCAGGCTGGCTAATCTTGTTAAATTGGCTGAGTAATGTTGCATTCACAATATGTGAACTCCATGCTGCAAGGCACAGATGCTTTAATAAACTTTAGATGACCTGTCTTACTTTAGCACTCTTTACAGGGCTCAGAAAATATTTGATAGGTGCATGGAAACCTAAAAATGAATCCGCCTTCCTTACAGACTTCTGTTTTGGGAGTTATGGATATGGGAATTTGTGACTGTGTGAAGGTTGTGCTTCCCTGAGGCATGCCTGGGCAAGATAAGGGAGGGAAAGGTAAAACCTGAAAGCTGCTTTATTAGGTTCAAAAGTTTGTTAAACAGCAGTATGAACTGATTTTTTTCACTTGGATATTATGATTCAGTTTACTTTGTGGTGGAGTGGGGTGAGGGGTATGCTAGCATGTAGTGCAAAACTTTCAGGGATTCTGATATGATGTGAGATGTACTGAACAAAAGAGCTGCTATTTAGCCTCAATAGCCCCTGAGAGCCCCAGTGAAACAATTTTGAGCCTGATGAGTAGGAATGGTTTGAAGGTCTATTGTAAAGGAATTCTACTGGAATTCTCTTTGTTAATTCGTTAATTAGACTTGTCAGAGTCTGCTTTGTGTTTCTTACAATGACTACCACTTCATTCTAGGGGTGTAGTTAAGCCCTTGAGCTTAATGGATTTCTGGCTTCAGTCCTCTCATATTTAATACCCCACCTTTAGATGTTTTGTTGTCCTACTCATTGCAATGTTTATATCTTCCTTTCAGTTTGTAGTATGTCTCCTCTAAGACATTTGCATCAATATAAATGCATTTGCCTAATAGAGATGCACTGTAAAAAGGAATATGCATCAGAATGACTAATCCTGGTAACTTAAATGGGTTCACACCAGTAAGGTGTGCCTGTGTTTTAGTTCAGAAGTTTGGTGGGTGGGGGCCAAGTGGAAAAAGGCATTAAGTGTGATGTAGATAGCCCTCCAGTTATAAATGGAAAGAGTACTTGGATCTGTAAAAATTACTTATCATGCAGATTAGAGTAGTTGTGCTGTAGGATTACAGCCCTATTGTACCAAGCATTTGAGGGTGATGGGTTTCTTCTCATCTCTTTAGTTATTTCCCTGCTCTTTTAAAATACACGGGATTTTTTTGTTAAGAATAGCTTAAGAATATATCTTAAATCTAAATTTGAGGAGCCCCTGAAACAATCAGATGCCTGGTCCTAAATGTGAGAGTATAGGTGTGCATTAGTAAGAGTCTCAAAACTGTTACAGAGAGCACTTATTGTGTGATTCTTTTGGCAGTCTTTGAATTCTTCCACTCTCAAATCTTGGGTTTGTTTCTTGTTACTACTGCAACTTTTCTGTCAAATATGCTGCACAGCATTCTGATCTGACACCCACTTGGCAAAGGCTGCTTGCTTGGAACTAAACTTCGTACCTCTAGTTTAATTTTGAAGTTAAAGGTTTGTTTTATAAAGGCTGATCCTCAGTCATATGCAGATAAGTGTCTTAAGTGGGGTTGATTTGGACAACTAAATCCTCTTATCTTTAACAGAGGAAGAAAACTACCTTTTAAAAACATTAGTGGACTTATAAATCCAAGCATCTTTTAGTGATTGTGATTTGGAGAGCACACCTGGATGGAAAGAGTTCAGCTCTAAGGCACCTCACCTAATCCTATTTGCTTTACAATCATCTGTGCATGTGTGCCCTATTGCTTACTTTGCAGGATTTTTTTTTTTTGCTAACTTCCTGCTCTGTTTTACCCTCTGAAAAACTGACACTGAACTTTGACATTTTCGATCTCAGGAGTTTCTCTGCATTGTTGGAATTGCTGGGATATTATTCATTCCAATTTCCTAGTTACAGGCTCCTTTATACAAAGTGTAACTGCAGGCAAAGGTACTGCATTGTTTAGAACTGATGCAGTGAGAACAGCACATTGGTAGGGGCAGTGCACACTGACAAAGGTAGTTTTAAGATTACAGGTGGGTCAACAAATAAAGCTACAATAAATCTTAATGTTTTGAAGAAATACCTTTATAGTGGTAACAGCTGAGCTGTAGATCTTGGCAGGAAGCAGCTGGTTAGTTTGAAAGATGGCAACAAAAGATTCTTTTGACACTGCATGGGAAAAAAAAAGTTCTTTTTGAGAAAAATACTAATAATATGAGTAAGGCAGCATTTAGAATGTGTACAGTTTCTTGCCAGAATTTAACAGAAGGAGATACAGACGTTCTGTATTCAGGTCTGTACTTGTGTAAAACCTTTGGGATAATCTTGAGAAAGACAAAGTAGGTCAGTGTCCTGTTCTGTTATTTTACAGTCCCCAACATTGCAGGATAAGCTTGGCAGCTCATTTGGGTGATAGCTCATGTACTTAGTGAAGAGCTACAGAAAACCATGCACATCTCTATAGATGGAGATACTGCTTCTGTCATCACATGGTAGAATGGTTTGGGTTTGAAGGTGCCCTAAATATCTTGTAGTTCCAACCCCCTGCCATGGGCAGGGACACTTTGCACTAGCCCAGGTTTCTCGGAGCCCTATCCAACATGTTCTTGAACACTTCCAGAGATGGGGCATCCACAGCTTCTCTGGGCAACCTGTTAAGGGCCTCACCAACCTCACAGTGAAGAATTTCTTCCTAATAGTTAATCTTAACCTTCCCTCTTCCAGTTTAAAGCCATTCCCCCTTGTCCTGCCACTGCATGACCTTGCATAAAGTCCTTCCAGCTCTTGTAGCTCCTTTGGGTACTGGAAGGTGCTCTAAGAGCCTTCTCTTCTCCAGGATGAAAACCCACAACTCTCAGACTGACTTCATCAGACAGGTGTTCTGGCCTTGTGAGCATCTTGCTGTTGCAAACTTCCATTCTCCATTATTGCCTCCCATCCCCTTCTGTATGTGCTTGGGAGGAGTCTGTGCCTGTTTGGCTGTAGGTCCAGCTGCAGGCCGTGCTTTGAACCATCTAATTCTTAGTCTCCCTGAAGTTCCACTGCCTCCTCCCTGCCTAATGCAGCTCAGCCACCTGCAGGGCTCCACCTGGGCCCAACTTTGCAGGCAGGTTTGCTGCCTGTCCCTGCCCCAGGAAAAGGGTGTCAGTGAGGTCTGCTCTGTAGCCTCCCTCCTCTACAGCTCTCTCTGGGTGCAGGCATTGACCACTGGAAGAGTACATGGTGCACATTTCCCCTCTGCTTCAGCCACTCTGAGTGGGCTGGTCTTGAACTGGTGTTCCCCTGCTCAAGGAAGCCTCTGTGAGCCCCCATCCCTGTCCCTACTGTGGGACAGCCCTGCCCCAGAGCAGTTCACCTCAGCAAGGGACCAAACTCTGACTCAGCTCGAGGCTGAGCTTCCTTCAAGGATCTGGAAAGAACTGTATCAAAAGAACACTTTAAAACCAAACTCTTCTAGCTTAAAGTGGGTAAAGAAACATGAGGCTTGCTCTCCACACCTCTCTTACCCACTTTAACAAACTGCAGTGGAAAAAAGTGTACCTTCAAAGAGGGTATTAGCACAAGAATCTAGACTGACTGTGAGTGTCCTATTCAAAAACCTGCCAAAGACACTGTGACCTTATTTCCGTAGCCCTGGTGTGTTATTAATTTGCTTGGGATTGTACCCTGTAATTCTCTCTGCTGAAGCAAGCTGAATTTCTGACTCTTTCCCAGCAAATTGAAAGTGCCCTTTCAGGATGTTAGGTAAGGACTGACCCTGTCTGCTTTTCAGGCAGAAAAGAGAAAGACAAGTTTCATGAGGCAGCTTTTGAGTTTGGGTTGCAGCATTGAAACCCCACATTCATCTGAAGAGCTGGCCTCAGCTTTCCCAGCGTGGGACACAAGGGTGTTGGGTCCCTTTCTGTCCCACAGAGACTATCTTAGGGGTGAAATCTCTCTAAAGATAAAAGAAGGAGATTAGGAGATGGAAGCACACCTTTGTGTAGAGCTCTGTGGGGTGTAATCCAGCTTATAAATGCTCTTCCTGGAAAGAAAGCAGACAGGGTCAATACCATTACAGGTTTGGTATTCAGAAAAACTGAGCCTGGGTGACCTGACACTTTGTTAACTCTTGCAAGCTGAAGTCAAATGAATTATAAAACTGGAAATCCTGGTAAGCTGTTTGCTTTCTAATGGTTAAATGGCTAAAAGGTTTTAGAGAAATCAGGGATTTGTGAAGTACAAGTCACCAGTGTTTTATACTGTAGTTAAAAAATGCTATATCTCTATCGCAGTTCAGATCAGATGACAGATACATTTAGCCTTTGTGCCTTAAAGCTACTGCATATGAATGTGTATATAATATTCAAAATAAGTGTTCAATAAAAATTGGATTTCACTTAATATCTGCATTAAAATCATGGATTCATGATTGATAAATTGTTCACCTTTCTTTCCTGTCCTAGGAGATGTACAGAAGAGAGGCAGTGATGATATGTTGTCAAGGTAAAATGACTTTGCTCAGAAAAGGGGAATATTGGGAGTTCCTGTTTCAATGAATAACATCACTAGAATGTTCACCCCATCAGGCAGCTCTGGAAAACAAGCTTTCAGAAGGTCAGCAGCTCGTGCTTGTAACCTTGCTGCCATTTGTCTGGTAGGATCTCTCTTCATTGTAAACCTGAATGCATTTATTAGGATTGCAAGGAAGAGAAAGTCTGAAGAGAATATTAAAATGGTTGCTATTGTGCTAGGGAGAAATTGTTTGTTTCGGCAAATAGTGGAGTCCACAGAGCTGTTGAAATAAAAGGTCATTTTCAGACTGTGGAAGAAAATTGGATATTCTTCTTCAAGAAAAGAGGAGAGGTGTGTGTGGGGAAGTGAACATTGTTTCTGTCGTCTTTGCAAAGAATCAAAATGTTTAGAAGTTAATTTTTAATTTTTTTTAACATATAATGACCAAATACTGTGTTCAAGCAATCTTCCAGACAGAAACAAGTCTAATCCTTCAGACAGACACAAGTGGGGTTTTTTTATCTGCATTTTTTTTTTTAGTTGAGTTTAGAGAAAGATTAAACAAGAGCATTTACATTCATCCTGCCTCTATCAAGCTGCTATGAAGTTCACTAAGGCTATTTTTGACTGTGAGGAACTTCTTGTATTGAAGAAGATAAGACACCCCACTTGCACTCTGTTTTAGGACTAGAACTTAAAATTGCAGTGGAGAGAACACATATAACTGTTGTGCCCAATTTACTTTAATAGGACTGTGAAGTTGTAGAAGTCTGGTCTTTTGCTGTCAGTGACAGGAAAAATCTCAAAAATCTTCTTTGGAAAATATTAAGTTTCCAAGAAGGAAATAAAGCTTCGTTGCCCTTTTGGTTTATGTATTTTTTCATATCTATTTAATCATTATTTCTTAGAGTGTAGGAAAAGTTTTTCACATAAGAATTGTTGATTGTAAATTGATGCGTTTCAGAGAGAGAAAATAAATTTATGCCATCCTTTTTCCCCATATAGGTGTATGAGGTGTGCCTGCCCATGGCAGGGGATTTGGGACAAAATGATCTTTAAGGTCCCTTCTAACCCAAACTGTTCAATGATATTTGACAGAAGCAACCATATTTCTATAGAGAATATCTCACATATGTTTATTCTCCTAAAAACCCCTTTCAGACCTACTTTCTTGTAATCTGCTTCTTATCAGTGAACATAGGAGAAGCCTGCCAGGAAACTCAACCAAAGCAAATTTCTTTCTCAACTTTGCAATGAACATGAAATTCAACAAGAGAATGGCCAAATGTTGTTCTTGTGTATATTACCTCTTTGCACAACAGCAATTTGACCCCATTAGAAAAGTCGTCTTCGGCTTATCTGTGGGGGGGGGGGGGGGAGCATATGTTGTCCCTAAAAAAGATTCAAGATAGTGAAGTCTGGCAATTAGGAACCAAAATTTTCCTCTGAGAAATTTAGTGATACACAGTGTTAGGGGATATGTTGACATCTGGTGTTTTAGCTATATTCCAATTCAAAAGAACATGGACAGAAAAAAATATCAATGAAATCAAAATGGATGCTAGTTGAAGCACTTCACTTTATTTATTCATCTGCAGGTGAACAACCTGCTGTTCTATTTCCTTGATGCAGTTGTCCTAGATTTATCGATACTCTCACAAAGGGGTGTACCAGAAACCTTGTAATCTTGTAACAGTTTACCTTTATGATTGAGGCAAGTTTTGTATTGGTAAAAGTGGGTGTTTGGGGTGAGAGATGAGGCTTGAGTTTCAGGACAGTGCTGGGAAGGGTGGGCCCTGAAGGTGCTTGCATTGCCTCCATGGATATGGGTCATGAAGAATTAGGCAGGCTCACCCATACTCTGAGGAAGATCATCAGCAAGCTTCATTCTTTTCTTTGAAATGTAAATCATCAGTGTCTCAACCACCTGAATACTAAACCCACAGATCAAATGAGTGTAATGCTGGATTCTCTTTAACTAACCTGTCTTCTGAAGAGTGCTGTTTTATGTTCCTCACCATATACTACTCTTTCTGCTGTATCTTGATTTATCCTTTCCAACCTTGTGTTGGTGAATCCTGACAGCCCTGAAAAAGCTTTATTTTGTTAGTAGATTTTTGTGGGCACGCTATACATAAAGGTCACTCAAACACAGATTTGCTGTTCTGCATTTCAGCTTGACACTGTGTGGGTTCCAGATTTTTCATGTAAATGGTGTTAGGATAGTATATTTATTTCCAGCTAAAAGACAGCACAATCAATTTAAAAAAGCAAATGGTGCTGCACTATATCACACATTTTACTGGCTAAAAATAGCAAATAAAATGCTGGAGTTGCTGAATGCTTTCAATCCTCACTCTAAGGTAAAATGTCAAATTAGGAGTATTTCCTAATTTTAGTTTAAAAATTAGCCCTACTACTCTCAGGGCTTAAGTCTTTTGTTATATGATAAAATGATAAAATAGTTATATGATAAAATGATAAAATAGTTAAATCACAACCCTCTGGAAATATTGGCTGAATATTTCTGAAATTGGCAATGTATTTTAGAAAAGAATTACAAGGTAAGATCACAGGAGCTCTTGTTCTTTCTGTTTTTTTTTTTCTTTCCCCCAGAACGGTGTTTTTGTAGCACCTGCTAAGTGAAACAGGATCACTAAGTCTGGAGTAGCCTTTAAACTCCAACCTTTTGGTATGTAAGAGAACCACCTGGCTAATCTAAAGACATTCTAGAATAAATAATATTTTTTCTCCTGTGGATTAGCAGCAACCTTTATAGAGGCTGCATGCATTCTTTCTCGTCAAGGTTATTATGCTAATTTAATTTTTACATTATTTTCCTCAAACTATAAACACACATAACAATCCCATTTATTTTGTTTATTTTAAAAATACTGAAATGCTAACCACAGTATAAAAAGTGGAAAATACATTGCTTCCATCAGCTTCATTCTGTGTGCTAATGACAATGAATTTCAAGTTACTCATGCCAACTTTTCTTGGCTGAATACTGCTGATAGAAAAAGGCAGTGGAAGCAGGATTGGTATTGCCTTGGAAGTAAAAGAACTGTAGGTGCTAGGGAGAAAGAAAAATCAGTCTATGTAATGTTTCTTTCTCCTTAAATTAATATTATTTTTCTTTTATTAGGCTTTCCTTTTAAAAATGAGCTGTGTTATCAGTAATGTGAATCTTAATTGAGTATTCTTTTGTCTGCCATGATAATTTTTAGCATACTGCAATATTAGCTATACTGTTCTAAAGGTTGTTCTGACTTCAAGTCCTAAGTAAAAGAACTTCTTACAGAGGGCAAGAAAACCTTCACATATACTATAATTGTCCTTGGATTCCTATACACCTTATAATGCTCACTAAAGTAAGATTTTCTTTCCATCTGTTATTTTCATGGGATTCTCATGGGATTTTCAAGTTACAACTTAAAAACTGATTTTTTTTATTTTTAAGTCTGAAAGAAAGCTCATTAAATGACTGCACAGGTCCAGACACACAAGCCTTTCTTTTTTGGCCCCTGTACCCTCCATCCTGAATCACTTGCCTGCCACTTTCTCTAGTAAAGCTTTCTTTGGAGCTGGTCCTTAACTTATTCCTCTATATTGTGGGCAAACTGGAAAATCTCTTGTGCAATGTTATGGGTCTACACCAAAGAGTGTTGTAGTTTCTGAGACCCCCAATGAAGGGAGGAAATGATGAATCTGACTCCATGTTCTTAAGAAGGGTAATTTATTATTTTATTATTTATGTTAAATTAAAGAATACTACACTAAACTATACTAAGGAATACAGAAAGGATACAGACAGAAGGCTACAAAGAGTGATAATGAAAACTTGTGACTCTCTCCAGAGCCCTGACACAGCTTGGCCCTCATGAGTCATTAAGTCAAAAGAATTTACATGAAACCAATGAAACAACCACCTGTTGGCAAACAATCTCCAAACACATTCTAAAGCAGCGAAACACAGAAGCAAATGAGATAATATTGTTTTCCTTTTTCTTTGAGGCTTCTCAGCTTCCCAAGAGAGAAATGCTACTGAAGGGATTTTTCCAGAAAATGTGATGGTGATAAAAGAGCTGTTCAGGATGGAATTTGGGCTCTGATGCTACACACTCTGTTACCTCTAGATCTTCCAAGAGTGAAACAAGATACTGAACTTTCAGAGTTAATTTTTCTTTTTTCTTGATTCTTAATATACTCCTAATATGACCTTTTCAGAAAATCCATGCAGTTTCTTTCCCACCTTGTGTTCACATATTAGTCTGAAAGTTGCTTAACAATTCTAAGAGAAAACAGTGAAGGGAAGCAAAGCATAACATGGGATGGCAAACACAAATATCTATGAATATTCATGTGAAGGAGACTTAGTTTCTTTTCCATTTGATGTTTATATTTTGCTTTTTTCTCAATTTGACATTGTGTTGCTTATGAAAAGATCAGAATGAGTACAAAGACTTTGTATTAATATATATTTCAAATAAATTTGGGATGAAAATCTTCTTTAAAATAATGTCAGGTACAACAATAGCAAAATCAAGGTGTGGAACTCTGATTATGCCAGTTAATCAAAAGGTTGTTATCCTTAATTTTTTTTTTTATTTTTTTTAAACCAACAGCACAATACTGGCTCCTATTGATTTGTTGTCTGGTGCCAGACATTATTACTGCTAAAATATAGTCCATGTAAAAATCAATACATGCATACTATAGTACATTAATTACTGTATAGTTTTTGCTTCCAAGCTAGGTGCTTACTTATTCAATATTAGGTCTTCACATGATAGAGATCTAATGAACCTTCCTTCTGTAATCCATTATATGGACATGCTGCAGAGGTAGAACTGATTTGCTCACAAATCAGTGAGCAAACTTCAAAAGTTGTGTGATATTGTTGCCTCCCAGGTTTTGAAATTTTTCCGCTTGTTTAAAGACAAAATCTAAAATCCCAAAAAACAAACACTACAGGATCAGATGAGAAACTAAAATGTGGCTGAAATGACAAGCTAGTAAAATTTATCATTAAGAAAAATACATTTTTTGTATATTAAATTGTGGATATGTTATTTTCTGTATCCATGCTCTGTTATTAACTCCACCAGAAAGGAGTAGACAGATATACAATTTACAGGTTTTGGGTTTAAATGAAAGGCCTGCTTTCACAGAGCTCTCTTTGGAGAAGTCATCTTGCATTAATGCTTGTTTTTTCACATAAATCTGTAATACTTTTGAAGCAGTTTGTAGTGTTTCAAATGGGCATAAAAAGCAATTCATGAATGTACACAAACTGAAAACATGTATTAAAGAAGCAAAATCTCTTGCTTTCCTGTAAATAGCTGCCCTCTCAAGAAGTCAGAAAATGTGTTGCTTAGGATTACAGCTGGAGTTAAAACAAGTAATCAAAACATATTTCCCTTTTTCTGAAATAAATGTAGATGGAGGTGATTTTGACTTGGAAATAACTGCAACTTAAAAACACTCTGCTGCACAGACCTTAAACCTGATGTGTTTAAATCTTGTTAAGCCCATATTTTTCTGATGTGAGTGCTTTGAAGCTCAACTCGTACATTTAAAATTTGTTTGACTTAACTCTTTGAGCACTTGGCTCGCTCACACATTTTGTTCTGACATGAATATAGTTTGAATGATGCTGCACAGTTCATAATGTTCTTTGTGTGCCTTGATGTGATTATTCAAGAACTAGATATTGAAAATGTTTTGTGAAGCCTTACTAAAGGAAGAAGATACTTACTATATTAAATTTGATATCAAAATTTTAGGAAATAGAAAACATGGATTTTAGTTTAAGGAGTTTCACAGCTGGTTTTGGTTTTTTTTTTTTTTTTTGCAGAATTCCAGTATACAGCCTGTCTGATGTGTTCAGTTTGAGCACTACCAGCATCAAACACTGAGTATTTCTGTTGTTGAGTTACTGCTATCCACCCTATGTTTTAACTTTCTGGTCCAGCTAATCTTGCTGGGGGTATATTTGTAGTAGATTTTGCTTGTGTCTTCCATTACTTGATGGCTTAAGGTTCATATAAGTATGTTGGAATTTGTGGGCTTTGGGTTTTGGGTTTTTTTTTTTTTTAAGCCCTGTCATAGTTTTTATTATGTTTTGGTTTTTAGCAACTGGCTATAACTGAAATTCCCTACACTTGAAAGATCAGCAATTTACTAATCAAGTCTTCATTAGGTTTTCTTTCTTTGAGGACCTTTTGTACTAAGTTTAGAAAGAGTAGAAAAACAATTTCTAATGAAGAAAACTGACCTAGAGTGACAGTGAGTAAGACCTAAGTACTGCATATGTGATTCATCAGCACATGATATTATTTTTCTTCTAGAGGTACCTGCACTCCTGCATTCATTCTCTCAAAGTCAGTGGCATTCTTAATGCCTTTAGTGCAAGCAACTTTTTAACATCTTCCAATAAAAAGAGTTGACTTTGAAACAGCTCTTAATTCTGAGAACTAATTTCAGAGCTTTCAGAATTAAGTGCTCTGGGTGATGACCAGTTAAGTCCCTAAATTAGATGTGTAACTACTGCTTTGTCATATGACATAGAAGTAGCAAATGTATTTTTTCAGGAGTAAAATTCAAACTAATTTCCTTGTATTTCAGTCCTTTTAAGCTGCAATGGAATCAGAATTAACTTGCAAAGAGAGTTTTCTCTGAAAGGCTCTCGGGGCCTAAAATCCTTCAGTCCCTCCTTGCTCACCAGGAAGTATTGTAAGAACAGGTTTCTTCACACAAGGCCTTGAGTTTGGTCTTGGCCAAGAGGACAGGATCTTCATTCCCACTTCATTAGACTAGACTGTTATTAAGTCACATAAGGAAGGCACATGTGCTGTCAAATTCTCTTGAAAAAATAAAAAGAAGAGCAGGAATTACTGAAAGGCCTCACATTAGTCCTTCCTTATTAGGCATGAAATGAGATGAAACTGCTTTATGAAAAGAGGTAAAGAGGGGAAGGAGCTTTAAAGTACAGCTTTTAAAAATATAATAATGTCTATATTTTTCTTTTTAATTTATGGCTGTTATAATTGAGTATATTCCCATACAAAGAAGACTAGAAACTCACTTGAAATTTGACAGTAACATTTTTTCAGATAACAGCCCTTAAAAGGCTGAGTTTTGAGTTTTTAAAAATAAAAAATAGAAAAAATAATGAATCCAAAAATTTAAAGGAAGACTTACAGGTGAAATAATTTTTTATTCTTCCCATAATGGAAGAGAGGTGGGAGGACTTGTGGTCATCTGAATTGTGATTTCTCTTCACTGCAGTTGTGTGTCCTCATAACAAGATCACAGATTCAGAATGTAAAATTATAGATTAGTTATGCATATTTGAAAGCTGTTTAAGAGACTTGCTAAGCTCTAAATTGTGGTGGTGTTGTTTCAACAATAATTCAGAATTAATTTGCAGAGTTTATGAAAGCTGAGGTTGACACAGACACCATGAAAACAAAGGGCAGACATCTGCTAATACCACAGTGTAGGACATTTTTCATTGGAAGGTTTATAATTTTGACAGTGGATTTAGAGTTTAAATCTACATTTTTCAGTGCTTTTCCATGGGTGTGTTTGTTCATCTCTATTTCAAATAAATATAGTCACTAAGTAGAAAGGAATTTATTCTAGGAGTAAGAATGAATTTTGTCTCTTTTTTCATCAATGGCAAATAGCAATTTTTTTTTTTAAGAGGAGAATGAATTTGAAAACACTTCTATTATCAGATAAGAGTATAGTTTTGTGAATGGTATTATTCTCCCCACAGGTTCAATATTTGTCTTTTGAGTCCATGAAGACTCTTTATGTGTTTTGAATGATGGCTCACATTGATTGAATTAAAATGAATAAAATGACATCCTCACTATTGTGCCTATCTCCTCCCTCTACCTTTCACTGACTCTACAAGTTTCAATTAAGTTGGAGGCTGATACAATATTTTTATAAGCTCCCTTTTAGATATTGCCATAGTGAACTGGATCATTCCTTCTTGTTGAGCAAGGAAAATGTTAATCTGTGAAGAGAGATTTTTTAAAATGTGTATGATTTGAGTAAAACAGATATTGTCTAGCCATATTAAAGGCACTCACTACTGTTTGATTTTTATTATCTTTGCTTTCAATTCACCAATTTTTCTTTTAATTTGCAGTTCAAATAGTTGGAGATTTGAACATATAATTAGATTTCTCTCATAAAAGAAAAATTGGGTTATACTTCTTGATGATAGGTTCTCCATGGAACTAAATCACAGAATCACTAGGTTGGAAGAGACCTTCAAGATTATCAAGTCCAACCCATGCCCCAACACCTCAACTAAACCATGCCACTGAGTGCCACATCCAATCTTTTTTTAAACACATCCAGGAATGATGATTCCACCACCTCCTGGGCAGACCATTCCAGTACCTCATCACCCTTTCAGTAGAAAAGATTTTCCTAACATCCAACCTGTATTTCCCCTGGCATATTTTACATCCCATGACTTAAATAGGACATTGCATAATCGTAATTATAATTTAGTGAAAAATCTGAAGTCTGTCATATAATGCCAACATGCCCACAAGCCTCTGCTGGCTTGGCCAGGCTGCATGGTCTAAATGGTCACACCTGAGACAGCACTGTAGAAAATTACTAAAAAAGGGAAAAAATAAAAAAAAAAAAGGTTTGACAAACCAGTGTGTAGGCTTTCATAGTACCTTCCTTCTCAAAATTTTCCTAAATTCAAAATAATCCACTTATTTTTATCCCAAATAATTTCTTTCTATGTGG
This sequence comes from Serinus canaria, assembly GCF_022539315.1. Taxonomy (NCBI): domain Eukaryota; kingdom Metazoa; phylum Chordata; class Aves; order Passeriformes; family Fringillidae; genus Serinus; species Serinus canaria. The sequence goes on along the minus strand of NC_066317.1, from coordinate 7,760,763 downwards.
TCTTTTTCTTTCTCCCTGTCAACACTTCTTCTTTGATATCACTTGATCCATGGGGTTTTGAAAGTGGTTTTTTTGTGTCCTTGTGGCTCATTTTGTTTACTGCATCAGTGGCTTTGCTATTAATGAAATAGTGTGGCTGGGGGGGAGTTCTTAAATGCTGATTATTCTAACAGGCATCTACACATATTGAAATAATAAAACATCTGGGAAGTTTCAGCTTTAACTGGCATTCTAAAATTTATTGATGTTTGTACTCTGTTGCTTGGAAGATGAAAGAACTGTTAATTTCTAAGAGGTTAGATCTTTTTGTGGTTAATTAAAACAGAATAATTGAGTTCAGTTAATATGAAATTGTTCAGTTTAGTTGGTGGTCTGAACAGCTCATTCAGGGTTTTATAGCCTGGTACTTGGAGCGTAAGAAAACAACAAACAGAAATTTGCTGGGTCAAAAAAAGCATGTGGAAATAGAGGTATAAATTCTGAAGTATATGAGCAAGTACTTCTCAGTTCTCAGAGAAGTCCCTAGAAAGAGCATTTTACAAAACCTTTTGTGTTTTATGAGTCCAGGGGTGAGGATTATTTCTATTTCTTGTTTCAGATATTTACAAAATTTTATACAGTTTCCTCACATTTTTTTAGCTTTTTTGTTGATTCCCCCCTCCTATTCTGATCTCATGGCTAACATGTTTATCCCTTGCTGTGTTGGCAAATAACTGCTCAGCAGGCAAATACCTAATGCAAGAATGTTGCAGAAATTCAGGCTGATGATTCAGGTCTCCACAGGACAGAGCTTTCTCCACTGTCACTGCTCAGTGACAATTGAGAGTCTGCTCTCAGAGAAGAATTACACTCTCCTGTATCATTGCTGGACGATGGAGGGTTTGGTTTTAATGGGATTCTGTTGCTGTGGGAGAACGGTCATCTGTAACTCTTAGCATAAAAGAAAAATAAGTATTTACTCATCAGTTTTCCTACTACAAAGAGGGGATGCTGCACAGTTCTTATGTCACATTTTGAGAGATAAAACCTCAGGGGTGGTGGAAAGTTTTTTTAAAAAAACCTGTAGATGTGTAATGGGTTGTTTCGTTTTTTTTTTTAATCTCCCTATTGCATTGACTGAGGACAGAAGATTGACTTGTGAGGGACAGAGCAGTAAACGTTGTTTATACATCCTGCTGGGCCTGAAAGATTCCTCTTTGATTGCTTCAGAAGGAAAGAGTGATTGAAAGAGGCTTCCCCAGGTTGGGGTGGAGTTTTCAAGTCTTGCATCCACATTTTGCTCTGGAACTTAAAGAAGGTAATAGAGTAGCAAATTAGCCTGTATTTATCTTGGAGTTATGTATTTAACATCCTAATATATACCTCAGAACATCACAGTCCTCTTTTGGAATATGTCTTGCTATGAATAATTAGTATTATCAATGTCAGGATTTTGTTACTGTTACTAATACAGTCTTGTTGCGTTTGGTCATTGAGACATAAAATATTTCCAAACTCATGTTATGATTTGATTTATCCCTGTTCTTGAATTACAGGCTTTTTCCAGTGGTGCCTGAGGCTTGCTGGGTTAAATGATGTCTGAGGAAGGCTTTAGCGTTCACTGCTTGACTGCTTTATGTGGAATTAAATGAGCTTAATGATACAGTATTATGGGTAGTGATGAGCAAAATAGAACTACAGTGTACAACACTGATTAAATTACTGTATTTTTCTTAAGCTAAAGTTCTACATCAAGATTTATACGTTGATTAATGTTAGTCATGCATGAAAGCCTGTCTGAATTAGATTCTTAATGCTGCCATAGGTTATGCTTAGAGAATTCTGATACATCTATAATCTTTGAGGTCATCTTCAGCAAGACCTGATGCAAGGTAATTAATATGGAAGAGGTTTGAATTCCACTTTTTTCCCCCACTCTGAAGCATTTAGGAAGGGTTCAAGTATTGTCACTGTCAAAGTTATATATGTGTTATAAAATATGCATTATTGATGCTCTTAAAATTCCAGGTGTGGCTGGTTTATGAGGTTCAGGAGTTGTAGCAAGGATATTAAGATCATTCAGGTGCTGTATATTCATGACCTTAATAAACACATGACAGCTTTTATTATCTGAGGTTTCAAACCCCAGTGTGAAGAAGGGAGGGATGGTGCTAAGTGAGGCAGAAACTGGAAGGGGTTGAGCTATTGCCTGTTTGCTTTGCTTATTTGTTACAATACTACTCAAGCATAACTTTCTTCGTGACCTTTTAAATTATTTGGTACTTGATGATGTACTTCATTTGAGAGTGTGTCTCTAGCCTTGAGATTTAAAGTGGTCATTGCAAAGGAATTTTGATGTGCAGGCAGTTAATAGATTTTGATTCCATGGAAATGCTGTGGGGCAGCTCACTCATTTGGTTTTTGACACTGGTTGCATTGTGACACTCAAGTTGTACTGGATTAAAGCAGCTGAAACTTGTTATGTTGTAGTGTTGACTGCTATTTCCTTTTTTGTGTTACTCCTACTGAACAACAGGTTTTAATTCTGTTAATGCATGGCACTACTGTATTTTGGATTTGTAAATCACTTTCTTGGATCTATAGAAAAACCTATTTTTTTCTGCTTATGAATCTCTTGTGGGTTGAGTCTGACTTTTAAACTTCACTTCAAATTTTCTTTGAATATACCTACATAATTCTTGATTATATCTTACTTGGATGTAATTTATTTCAGACATTCCCACTATTAGCATAGGTACAGATAATTATGAGCCTGCTAACTCAAAGGAAGGAATGGATATGTGATAATTTACCTTTCAAAAAAGTCTTCTATTCTTCTCCTAAAGCTTGCACTAATAATTTTTTTTTCAGGAACAGAGAATTTTTTTTTCTTTGTAGCTTTTTTTTTCTTATTGAGAAGCAATTTCCAATTCTATAGCTTGTAGAGCTCCCATTGGTTTATGAACTAATAAAATAAGTATTGTTTCTTTTCAGTTATAGTGTCATTTCTGTAATAAGCTATGCATATGCATTCCCACCTAATGGCTTATGGTTTTTTTTTTGAAGCTTACTTGAGAAAGATTTGTTGAGTGGAGGATCTGTTTGTGAAGTTCCAGTTGAGACTGAAATTTCAGTAGAGTTATGGGCTCCTGAATACAGAGACCTATTAGGAAAATGCTGACAAATATATTGCAAATATAATTCCATAGCAAAATGCTGAAAATATCCTACATGCTGCTGCATGTTCTTGTTGGCATTTGTACAAATACAGTATAAAGGGAGAAAAGGAATCTGTCACTGTAAGATATTACTTCCAAGAAACTGCAATAACTAACCTTTTTCAACACTTGGGAAGAAATGAAGATAGCAGTTAAGTCATCTTAAATGTGTTAACAATTGAAACACACTTAAAAAATAGATCTCATTCAACTCTAAGGTGCCTAATTTTGACATTATAGTTTCAGACCATCACATGTAGGACAGCACAGGGCTTAATTTAATTGGATTGTGTTGGAAAAGGCTGCTACAAGACACTCTGGAGCAGATTGCCCAACAGCCTTAAACACAGCATAATTCCTTTCACAGAGTGGGTGGGAAATACCATCACTGCTGACATGATTGTGTTTTACACTTGGTTTGCACATATGCAGGTGTTGACATAAGGTCCAGAGCAAAATAAAGGATGGTGTCTTGAAAAGTAGTACAAAGAGAAATAAGATGCTCAGCATGCATCAGGTAATTGCACTGCTAGGAGTGTAGGACAGGTAACTTCTCTGGTTGAATATGAAGTCTGACTTTGTTTATAACATAACGAAGCACATCCATTTTTCAATATTAGTTTAGAGTGCATGAGGAAAAAAATGTAATCCATATGACAACTGATTTTTGTTAATGCTTTCTTTAAGGCAGGACATAAGAGATCTGGATTTATACTGGTTCTCCACTATAAATCAGATTATTCTTGCTCTAATTGTTTTCTTTTTAACGTGCCTTTCTTGAGGTCATCTGATTTCTGCTGGTTTAAAATCACTGAGAGGATGAGCTGCTTCTGTCTTGATCTCTCAGTTTCTCTTTGTAATAGAAACTTTAAGAAAACATAGTTATTTATTCACTTGGCTATTAAAAGTCTGTTAACTTTGAAAATATAGCATCTAAATAGCAGAAATGTGAGTGAAACTTTGAACTAGTATAGTGTGGTTTTAACTTTTTAACTAAAAGTATAGTTTCATCAAGTTTAAAATGGTAGGAAAAACAGTACTCTATAAACTGGGTGGCCAAAACTGCTAGGGGAAAAAAGAAGTATAACAAAGATATTTTTTTTTTTCTTTGAGGGCTTCAAATTCAGATTATTTGCCAGTAAATGTTGATCAAGTCAGCCCCAGCAGATAGCTGAGAGTTTAAGCAAGCCTTCCCAGGCTAGCTTTTTGTCACACAAGACTCTCAAGTCTGCTGATCACTCACTCACATTCCCCACACCAAATAAACCCCACCTTGCCAAACCCCCATATTTTATCTATGTTTTGCTTCCTCAGTTGTGGCAAGACCATGGAGAAGGTGCAATCAAAAGGCCTGGGACAAAAAGAGGAGTAACAAACAAGCCCGAGTCAGACTTTAGTATTCTCTTGCCTACAGTGCTCTGCCTTTCAAGGAGGCCAAGGGAAAGAACAATCAAACAGTGAAAGAGACTTCAGATCACAAGTTCATTAATTATGAAAGCTAAAGAATAGATAGCACATACTTCAGTGAATGTGCAGTGATCAGTATACACCATTTCGTGGGCACCATGCAAATTGCCTTGAACCCTGTGTGAGAAGTAGTGAGCTGTTTTTGAAGAAAACGAATGAATACACTTAAGAAAGGTAGTGACATGCCTATACATCACTGAAACAGGAGGCAGAACACAAAACAAATTAAGGATTATTTGTAAACCTAATAAGGAAATGTCAAGGACAGCTAGTGCACCAGAGAGTATATGAATGGGAATGGAAGAAAAGGGAAAGCCAACAAAGGAAACTACAGGAGAGTTATTGTAGTAATCATTATAGCTGTATATAAAGAGAGTTTAGGATTAACAGAAAGACTAACAGCTCCTGGTTTTGCAATATTCAGAGATGATTGTCAAAAACTCAAATGTCTTAATTCTCTACTGTCAAAAAAAAAAAAGACCTTTCAGATGGTGAAAGTATGGAGAGAGAAAAAAATCTTTTTTGAACCTTGTTTGCTTGTGTGGATGTGGGTATGGAACCACCCAACCTTGTGCAAAACTATTTAATGTGAAAAAAATCTCAAATGCTAACCTTAAGGTAAGGCTAGTTCATGAAGTTTTCATTTTTTGGCCAGTGGTCGAGGCACTGTTTTAAAATGTTAAAAAATAAACCCTCACAAAACAATAGTCATAGCTTTTCTTCTTTGGAGGAAATGCTGTATGTTCTGCTACTGCACATGGTAGAGTATCTCTGATCTCTTGTGTCTCAGGCTTCTTGGGAGAAGAAGAGAACAAGGAATAGTTGCCAAGACTGGAAATCCATATACACTTCCTCTCTTGTGTTTCTTTAAAATCTTTTTTTTACTGTGGAGTCTTGCTTTTAGAAGGGGACCCAAAAGAAGTGCTTTTGCATTGGGAAAACAGCATTTCTTTGCAACTGTAACCTTCTCAGGGAATGGACCAAGTTTTGCAGTTTCCTAAAATAATTTTAAGAAGAAAATTGCATTTTAAGAGTGCTAAATTTTGTCCTCACCGGAGAAGAACATTTTCTTCCCCATTTAAAATCACGAAGTTTGTAAACTTTATCTTTTCTCCTATAATATAAATCTTTATTAATGAGGCAAGAGAATTTTTGCAATTTGTCTGTTTTCAGGCCCAAATTTCAACTGGCTCTGGTTATAGCCTAATGAAATTCAAATAGCTGGACTGAAGGTTAGAAGGGCGATGACACAAGAAGCTGATATTAATAATGTATGTGAGCAAACAGACTTGCAGTAGCAGTTCCAACAGTGTGGAACAAGTTACAAAGAGAGGTCTGTCTCAATATGACCTGCACAAGAAAACAGGATTGAAACTCAAGGTCTGCAAGTTTCAAAACACAGCTTTCCTGTCTGCTGAGCTCCTGTCTAGTAAAAGCCAGCCCCCGCTGTGCAGCAAATGCCCACATCATTTCATGACAATCTGGCCAAATAAGCAGTTACAGATTTTTCCCCCTTCTGAAGCTGTCCGCCTTACCAAGTGTGATGTGGGACTGAATCAGTTTCTGTGTTTGATCGTTTGTCACAGTGGAAATAACCAGTTTTTGTACTGGTTCGGTGACAAAGCAATAGCAAAATATGTGAGCTGAATTACCCCATGCTCCAGAAAACATGAAACTGCCTCATGTTTTATGCTTCCTTAGCACAAAAGGATTTGTAGTTCCATTAATTGAGCGTGGATTTCCACCTGGCTAAATGATCATGAAATACAATACCAAGACCTGCATGCTACTTTAGGTCCTTCATTAATATAGTAATTTATTTTCAGATAAGGATTTCCAGCTTCCTGTTTTGCTTATCCTAGAAGCTATCAATGACCTGAAAGGAGGATAATCTTGTCTGTCATCTTCTCTCAAAAGTCCAAGAAAAATGAATGCATCAGATAAAGCTCATGTCTTACATGATTGTTTTTGTGTCAAGTTTTGGATACACCCATGCCATTTTCTGGATATATTCAGCTGAGGACTCATTGGTAAGAATGTCTTCAAGTCTTCTTAAACTCCCCTCCTGCTCATGCTTCCCACTCCTCCACCCCTCAGGATTTGTTTGTTTCAATTTTTCTTCCAAACACCTGACAAGTGTCTTATATAGTGAATTAGAATAAAATGGTAATTTTGAAAGACCTGAATTAGTTAGCATACTTTGCATTTTGATAAACTGCTTCAGAGATTAAGAAAAAGTTGGCATTTACTGGGACAAGCCTAGAAATTAAGTGATGATCTTTATTGGTGCCAACCATCTATCAACCAGCTGCAATGGTTTCCAGACTTTATAAAGTGACAAATCAAACCAATTCTTGCACAGATAATGCTTGAACAGAGTATTTAGTCACTGTTGTCAACTTTGATCCATCAGATTTTGGTGCAGGTAATTGATCTGATGGTAAGTACAGCCTGTCTTTTGTTTATAGGAAAAAAAGATATTATAGTCTTCCATTGTAGCATTCTCCCCAAAGCTTTATTGGTTCTGTTTGTTGCTCAGTGGATTTATGAGGTCTCTCTTCATACATCATCCCCCTGACTCAGCAGTATCAACTGCAAAGATGAATGATGTTGCACCAGAATAGACTCTGACCCAGAACAGCCTTGCATTGTGTGCCACCAAAAGAGCAAGTGTAGTCTCTTAATGCTTTTAGCTATGTAATTTCTTCAACAGTACTCCTGTTACTCTGTGCCCCTGGAAAGAACTGGAAGAAGATTATCTGCCTTTCACAGAAGAAAGCATTACAAGCATCAAATGTGTGCTGTCCTCTTGGTGATGTTATTTTTTGGCTGTTCAATACTGACTGCAAGATTCCTGCTCCTGTGGCTGTAAGTAATCTTTTTCAAACAGTTAAAGTTAGATCACCAATTTCCCTGCACTCTTCTAAGTGGTTTAGCACCAAGTAAGGTTTTCTGGAGTGTTAACAGCATCTTATAACTTGCTCTGGTATGTGTGCTGCTACTCTCATGCTAGACAGTTCTTTGGTAGCTAAGCCAACATTGAAGGAGAGGAGACAAGTCACTCTATCTCGTCCCTGAGTTTATAGTTAATTTAATCCAGGAAAGATGCTTGCTTATTTGCCCAAAGGCAAAAGGCAAGCAGGAGCTAGCATCTGGAATTGCTCAGCCCACTAACAAGCAGTTGCCATTTAAAAAAAGATGTGCATGTCCTCCTGGTCTGTCTTTATGGCCTTCTCCTACCAGACTTCAGCACATTTCTTGCCCTCTGGGGAACTGGCTAGGCAGATATGTCATTGCATTTAGCATGGTGGTGTGCTGAGATCATAAATCCTGCTGAGAGTAGCCTTCAAAGCTCAGGTGAAGCAATTCACTCAGTATCACTATCCAGAATTTGGGAATCTTTCTGGCTTGCATTGCAGCCCAGTGCATGGACAGGGGGAATGTATCAGAGGCATGGTTTCAGCTTTTCTGGCATAAGAGAGCAGTTACAGGGTATTTTTGGAAGTAGCTCTGGTTCAGCAGTAGCTCCTCAGAGTCAGGTGCCATTGGGGTGAGAAACAACACTTGCTTGGGATGTGGGAAACACAGGAACCATTAACTTTCAGTGGTTTCTGAACCATTCTGCCTTTCACTAGTCATTCTTGATATCGTTTTCTTATTTATCTTTGTTAACTTACTTCATTACTCTTGTATTTTTTTCACTGCCAGTTGTTTAAAGATGCTTTCATTCATGGAAAATGTAAATAAATTCGGAATTCCCAATGTAACATTTCCTAAGCTAAGAAGCCAGTCATGGGATACAGCTCTCAAAGCATCTTTAAAGATTTCTCTCCTGCTTCCCTGCTGCTGTCCTTGCTCTGATGTTTATTCTGTTGGTGAGGTTGAAGCCTCATTATTGCTAAGGAGTGAATCTCAGAGTTTATGATAAATAATTTCATGGAAACCTCAGGCCAGCAATAAACAAAAAAGAAAGCAGAATGTAAGGGGTTGTTGAGAAACAAACAAACAACAAAAGAGTACATCATGTACTAATCCCAGGTTTGCCTGCATTTCATTGGATACCATATGTAGCACTGGTTCCTGCTGATTTGAAAAGGATATAGTACATTAGCAACAGGTTCAGAGAGGGACAGCAATAAACTGTAAAGCTATGATCCAGTTTCTGTTTAAGAAACAACCAAATGTGGAAAAACAGTTTCACAGTTGGAGAGAGATGATAGACAAAAATTACATATGGGCTCAGAGCATATTTTTAATCCACAGGCATTTTTTTTTTCTCTAATTACACTTCACTAAAGAACAATATTTTTTCACATGTAATGAAGAAATTCCTTACCATGAGGGTAGTGAGGCACTGGCACAGGTCACCCAAAAAAACTTCACTCTGTAAATATTCAAAGGTTAGTTGGACAAGACTTTGAGAAACCTGGTCTAGTGAAAGGTGTACCTGTCTATGATGATCTTTAAGGTCCCTTTTAACCCAAACTATTCTATTATTCTGTGATTTTTTTTTCCTTAGAGAGAAAAAAATCTGAAACTCTCAATAATTATTTTTTGTTCCTTTGATGATGTTTTGTTACATAAAGGAAAGTCTGATAGAACAGAAAAAACCCTGTCAATTTAAAAATTAAAATACTAACCAATTACATATTGGCAAAACCAGCAAAATTTAAATTGGGTAGCTAGTTGCTATAGCCTCAGGCTGGTGCATCAAGTAGTTTGATAATTATTTTTCTGCTTGTCAGAAATGGAGAACTGCTAAAGGCAAGCTCTGTACCGTGTAACACACATGCATGAGTTCCACATTTGTACTGGCTCACATGCTGACAGACTGCTCTGGAAAAATTAATGATGCCAAATTCTTACAGCAATTGTCTTCTAAACAGGGCTGTTAAATAAGGCAAGCCATGCCTTGAGAGTGATTTGTTTGCTTGGGGAAGGGAGAGTGTGGGGGCAGGAATCAACTCTGATTTGGGTTATATTTAAAAATTTTCCTCTGGACTTCTGAGGAACAATGCTAGGAAAGTAGTTTTTCCAACCTCAGCTTCTCAGCACTGAGTGAAATTTTTCTTTAGTTTCAGAGTGCATACAATAAGCATATCTTGTGTTTACATTTGGAACCAACTAAGCTAGTTTCAACATATCCCAATTCTGTTCATCTCCACCACAAATGCAACCCACGCCATTCTCAAATCTGTCTGGTAGCTTTGATTTCCACAGACATTTCTAAATAAATTAAAATTTAAAAATCTGAGGGTTTTTTTTCTGTTCTAACTTTTTTTTTTTTAAAGGAAAATAGAGCTTTGCTTGAAAAAAAGTCATTCCCATTGACATAGAACTGCTGGAATTGCAAAGATGTTCAATATTTTTGGGACAGGAATGTCCCTCCAGCCTTGAATACCTTCTAAAAGTCCTTATAAAGAAATCCTGTTGCACCACTGAGACTCAGTGCATCAGGTGAGGTTTGTTAACAGGATTTAATGCTTTTAACAAAACCAAAATTACATTGAAATCCCTTGCAGAAAAAAATTTGTTCTATTCATGGTGTGTAATGCTGCAGATCGTGTGATGTTGTGCAGTTCCGAGTGTCAAAAGACACCAGCCCCGAGGGCTTGAGATGCAAAAAGCAAGACAGAACAGACCTGGGTCTGGGTGTGACTTGCAGCATGCTCCCTGGGAAAGGCTGGGAGCTCTGGAACCAGTGATTCATGTATACTACTTATAAACTATTCTTTTTTTTAATATTGCTTAATTCATTAATTACTATAATCGCTTACTTAATGATAGGGTAGTGAAACTTGATCTGTTTATGCCTATGAAATTGAAAATTGCATGCTATGGCATACCTGTCTGCAGCTAGGAAATGTTTTACACTGTTTGTGTTATTGGATTTCAAAGATTATTTTATTGAAATGATGATAATTTAGGTTGTGGCATTAGTTCTTAATAAGGCACTAGAGTAATATTGCTAATTAGAGACTAAGAAAATGGGATTAGAATCCAAAATAGGGATCAGAGTTTAGAAGCGGTAATTTGGATCTGGTATAGGCTGAACATGGATATGCTGTCTCTGCAAGACTTTTAGCTCAAACAGTAGGATATTCAAGTTGTGTCTTGGCCAGAAAGTCACAAACACTCTGTGTTGAGGAGCAGGAGGAGGGAAGGGAGGTCATGTGTGGTTGGTCTGAAACCAAGTTTATATAGATGAATTCACAAGAGGCAAGCATGGCTGTTCACATGAGCCTGCTCTCTGTAAATTCAGGTGAGGGAATCAAAGCATTGTTGTATTTCATCTGTTTCTATTGTATTTAAGAGCAGGTGTTTGGTACACAGTTCAAAGATTCTTGTAAACAGCCTAGGTGAAGTTTGGGAAGATGATCAGCACCATTTCCTCTTTCCAAGAGGCAAAGGTTGCAAAGAGAGAGATCTGAAAAGATTTTTTAATGAAACAGGTTTTGGGAGGAAAAGAGAAGGAGAATGAAACAAGATTCTTGAGAAAAACAGGGCTTTTTTCCTTCCTCAAGTAGGATGTGGCAATTAATGTAGCAATTCAGAAGTGTGTTCAATTAAAATGTGTTGTTGGAACTCAAATGATGTTGGAACAGATGAGATTTTAAAAAATTATCCCAATACCAAAAGTTTTAATTATCTGGTGTGAAAAAAATGCAACTTTTGCTCAGTTACTCTTATTAAGGAAGGAAGTTAAAAAGAAAGTCTTCAAAAGATGTGTAATTTGGTTAAATTAATTGAGAGCTGGGAAACACAACCACTCTGCCTCTGCCATGACTGATACTACCATTTTCTACTAATATGTTTTTATGAAACCAGGTGGATTTATTTATCCTTTCAAATGAGTAGCTTGTCTAACTTTCCAGGGAAGGAACATGTATCATGCAGTGCATGTGCTGAAACAAAAGGGTGTTTGATCATTATGTGCAGAAGAAGCATCCCTCAAACCAGCCACTTAACACCAAATCTGTGGTGGTGTTGGCAGGGGTCCCAGGATGAGGGAAGAGATGAGAATCTTGACTCCATGTTTCAGAAGGCTGATTTTTTATTTCATGATATATATTGTATTAAAAGCAAATTATATACTAAGACTATACTAAAAGAAAAGAGAAAGGAGACATCAGAAGGCCAGCAAGGAAAGGAAAAGAATGATAATAAAATCTTGTGACTGCTCACAGCCTTGACACAAGTGGCTGTCATTGGTCATCAAGTAAAAACAATTTCACATGCTGGGTAAACAATTCTCCAAATCACATTCCAAAACATGGAGAAGATGAAGCTTCTCAGGAGAAAAGATCCTGGCAAAAGGATTTTTCATAAAATATGTCTGTGACACCAAATCCTGTCCACAAAGTTGCTGAACATTTTCAAGGGATGACAGTAGCTGTGTAAAGGTTGCTCCAATCCATGGTGAATAGCTACTGGTTTAGGCAGTCAGTTTCCAGTGGGAGATCTGGAATTGGATCTGAACTTCCAGTATTGGACATTTCCAGAATTGGACACCTCTGCCTGCAGTACTGGGTTAGTTCATGTCATGCTGACCAGGCATTGCTGAACTTACCAGAGGGAAATGCTGACTGTGGGAATGGGTCTTAAAACTCCTGTAAAGCTAAAATTTAGATCCCTTTCTTTGTTCCTCTGAGGGATGCACTTTCATCTTGTGACTGACAAAACAGAGTTATTTTCTGGATATTGATGTACAGTCTGTTTTTTTCTCACTTTGTTTTGTGTCTTTAGTGGATTGAGAGATTTAGGAATGCAAGCATGTGCTCCCCTTCCTCTTTTCCACCCCTTCCCCTGCTTAATTCACCAAATGTAGCTCACTGGTTAGCATGCTTTTGCAGGATGTGAAATCGAGGTGCCAGTTTCTTCAGGAAGGGAGTTTGCCTTTGTTTGTTTGTTTGTTTTTAATTTTTTGCCTTCTAAACTATTTTGCTGAGTTAGTCTGTGGTATTTCCTAGCTCTTGAATTTAATTTTGCTATGAACAGCAGAGCAACATCAAAGATTAATTGGGCCAAACACACATTGCTCTCCCTTCCCAGGGAAGTGTCCTGATTATGAAGTATAGGTCTGTTTCCTTCATTTTGTTCTTCAAGGATTACTTAATAATATGACTGAAATTATTTATTCAATATGAAATGAAATGCATGCTTTAGGATGCAAACCTACATAGCTACCAAATGACAAAGTGGTTAGAGCTTTCTCCCTCTGGCCCAATGCTTCTTCAGTTATTAGACATTATAATAATTTTTATAAAGGGTTAGGCAGTAATTCTGCCTTAGAGATGTCCATTGTTTAGTTTTTAGGATGACTTCCCAGGCTGAGGGTCATCTTTATATTGGTTTCCTCTAGGAGAGGATAATCCTGACTGTACAATATCAAGATGAAAGTGATGCTTGGTTTTGTTCAGCTGTGTCCTTCACAAAAGGAAATTATGGGCAAAGCATCTGTTGACAATAATCAGGTTTCTCAAGAGCAAGGTGGAGAAATTAGGCCTGGCTCATGTTTAGCAGAAGAAGAGAAGAGAGACAGCTCAGGTCAATTCATGAGAAAACATGAGCTTCCTGCTAGAAGGAAAGGCAATTTATCTATTTTTTGGGGGATGGTTCATCTGACCAGGCTTATCAAATAAAAGCTTTACTCTTTACCTCCTTCAGGAGATGACATTGTGTGCTTGAACACCGTTACATTAAAATGTAACATTATAGAATGTTATAATACAGATTACAGATTTTAGAGTTTTTGTAACTCTTTGCAGTGTTTTTATGGAAATGACCTTGCTGAGTCATATCTTTCTTTTCAAATGTCACCAAAGAGACAGAAAATCCCCTAAGAAAATTTGCATGAAATTTCAATTTCACCAATGAGATCCATTGCCCTCTAGAGTCACTGTGATTACAAAAGTGAAGTCTGTCCAAACACAGTAATGGTGGAAGTTATGAATCCTGTCCCCTAAATATCTTACTTTGGAAAGAAATCAATTAAAGCATTTCTGATCCAGAAGACATGCTGTTTTATTAATTAGTGTACAAGGAATTGTTAGGTTAGATGATTATGTTTAATTAAGCATAATGAAAGTAATTAATACAGCTTCTGGTTTTAGGTGGTTGAGTTAATAATGCCATTAAATGCTTCTGTTGTGATACTGCTTGTTCCAGCAGAGAAAAAAGTTTAAAAGGAAAGAGGCAAAAATGCTTTTTCTTCATTTCTCTTTCAGTGAGCAAAATAATTTCTCCGTCATTGAAACATATGCAGAATAGTTTCCATTTCTTTTGTAATTTCTAATGCTTATAAGTACACTGTATTAAAATACATTTTAAAATTCTGCAATATATCCTTTAAAATATTTAATTACAATGTGGTTTCAAAGTACCAGTCTCAATAAAGGGAGTGTACTTCAAAGGAAGCAAGATTTATTTACCAAACACCTCCTGCTCTGTTATGAAGGTCTAGAAAAGGGCCAGTAGCCCACAACAAATACTGTTTGAAAAGGAAGTGGTTCCAAGTAAGGATTTCCTCTGGGTGTTACCGTGCCTTTCTGGCTTCTACTGCTTTATTTGGAGGAGGTGGCAGTGGAAAGTTGTTTCTCATGGATTCACAGAGGGTACTTTTATGCCTCAGAGTTCCTAAGCCACCAAATAAAGAAGAAAGTTGTGATGAATCAACTTTGGAAGTATTTAATTTCTCTAGTTGTATTTAAATGAGACAAAATTAAATTTTTTCAGCATAACCAATTGCTGTCATAACTATTTCTCCATGGCTTTTTAGTGCACAGGATGGAATATAGGGGTTGTGGAGGTGATGTGTTCACTGGACTTGGATGTCAGTTCCATTCCCTATGTTCATAAAGTACACTGATCCAAGGGTCTTAGCAGACCAGTCTCTTCAGAAAATGCGCTGGGCACAGTCTTAGAAAAGACTTGGCAGAACACATTGCCCCACCCTATTTAAAAAAGCAATGTATTCCCACTTTAAAAAATATGAGCAGCCAAATCTTTATTTAAGGAACATATAAATTTGAATTTCAGGTTGTAACTATATAGGTATGTAGAAATAGAGTAGAGAAATATACCAGCCAGCAATAAAAAAACCTTTTTTTTTCTCATGGTGATCAATCCTGCAAGTAACCTGTGTTTTCATAGGCCCAGTAAAATGCAGGCCAAATGTCATTTGAACAATTTCTGTTTGTTTGACACTTTTATGAGAAATATTTCAGCCTTTTCTGCTCTACAGCTAGTGATACTGCATCTCTTGTCACTAATACATAAAATCCAACTCTGGATGCTTTAAAATTGAAGATAAAATTGACCTGTTATCCATGCTGTTATATGAGATTTGTCTTTAACATCTGCTCTAAATATGCACCTGGCAAGAACAGTTGCCTCTTTATTGGCTTAGAAGTGACAATTGACTGGAGCTTTTCCTTTGCCTTCATTTGCTGTGCAAGAACGAAATTTCAGCCTCTGCTAGATGGATTTTCCCACAGCTGTTACCAGCTTGCAACACATCTTTCTGTTGTTGCTGCAGCTGTGGGTGTCCTGTGGCTGGCTTATGTAGAGCTCAGTGCAAACCATCAGTTCAGTTTTCCTGTGAAAGGACAAGAAGTGCTTGCATGTACTTTCTTTCTTTTTGCTTTTGCTACTTGTGGAGGACTTGTAATGCATGAACAATAAATGTCTCCAAAAGCAGCCCTATCTCAAGTGAGCTGTTGCTGGAGAAGTTCTGGGGTTTTTTTTTAGGAATGATCTGTAACATGAGCTAATCACTTTGTTTGTATGAGGTCTTTTCACAGCAAAGCCAGAAAGATAAAGCCCTAAAGCAATTATTGTACATTTTGCTGCTTCTATTCCCTCTACATCCTTGCTCTCCCAACAGAGACCATATTATGCTCTTTTTCCTTACTGCTGAGAAGCTCAAAACTATGATACTGTTCTAACTTTATGAGCTTAAAAAAGTGGCCAAAAGACATGCAAATGAGAGACAGAAAATCTTTTCAGTATTGCAGAAAGTGTACAAAATTATTCTGCTATAATTGGGTAGTTGAACTGAAGGAAGAAAGTGGTGATTCAGAGATAAAAGTGGCAGAGGCACACTCTTGTAGATGCTGCTACTTCCATTTATTTCCCCATCCCAGTCAGGGGGAATTGGCAGCAGAGAGATGGAGTTCAGCTTTGTGCTTCACATGTGATATTTCTGAGCAATATCAAGATAAAGTGATGCAGAGAAGTCTCTTTTAATGGCACATATTTCTCTGATGCATCCCAGATTTCCTAAACATTGGATTTGCTTTTCTACTTGGGCTTAGTTTGAAATGGTAAGGCTGGAAATCACTAAGCAAAGTCTAATTCAGCTTTGGGGTTTTTTTCATGGTTTAATGACAAAATAAACCAGGAATTATAGCAAAGAATTTTTTTTTTTATTAGGGAAAGAAGGTGAGAAGCTATTAAATTATTGTGCAAAACGAAGAGACAACAAGAAAAGACACTACTAGAAAACCCTCCCAGGGTGTTATAGAACTTCTTTTTTTGCCCTTGAAAGATATTTGATAAGCTTGTGTCTTTTGTATAACTAAAACATTGCAAATTCAGAATTCTAGTATTGATACTGAAATGCTTAATATACTGATCACTACAGGAAACAATTTGGTAGTATGTACTGGTGGGATCTTAAATGGATTTTTTTTAAATGCTGTCATAAAAAAAGATATAGATCAGTGTCTTTGATCTAATCTCTAAAAATCCCATCCTCAAACTCTGTGTGTGTGTTACAGGATTCTAATTTTGTACAAAGAAATCCTGTCTCTTCTCCTGTGTGTACATAATAATAGAAAAGCAATGATGATAAACTCTTCAGATGTTCCTGTCTGCAAAGCCAATCTTTGGAACTTCATACCTGGCATTAGCTCCTTATTCTATGCAAAAGTGAAACTTAAACACAGCAGCTACATTGCAGGTTGTGATGCTGCATGACTTTCTCATCAGTTCCACTCTGAGACTTGCAGTCCTTTCAAACAGAATTATTTTCTTATTATTTGTCCATAACTTATCATATTAACTTTGGCATGTTGCTTGGATTGACATAGAAATTCCCTTCAATAGCCTGTGATGCAGAAATGTTCTTGCATAGCAGTTACATAAAAATAGTGAACCTTGCCTCTGATTTCATCACAAGAGACTCCTAACCAGCTCAAGAGATGTGTTTCAGCTGCATGCCACCAAAGCCTGCACAGCTGAGGAGATGCTGTAAAATGAAGTAGGACAGGAAAGACATCAGAAGTACTTCAATTACCTGACTGCATGACACTAAGGTGGTGAAAGCAATGTGAAATGCATGAAATGAGGTCAGAGATATGGTTTTCTTGAAGCTACTTGGTGTGTCAGAAGTGTTTTAAAGAACTTTCAGTTTGCCTTTGCCGTTGTTACAATAATTTAAGAAGAAAAATGCCCCAGCTTTCTGGTCCTTGGAATTGAACACGGTTTCTGCAGATCCTTGTGAATTCCTCAGGTGGAGGATCTGTACAATGGAAGCCAAAGGAGGCATTAGAAAATTTGCATGTCTTTTGGCCACTTTTGTAAGCTCATAAAGTTAGAACAGTATCATAGTTTTGAGCTTCTCAGCAGTAAGGAAAAAGAGCATAATATGGTCTCTGTTGGGAGAGCAAGGATGTAGAGGGAACAGAAGCAGCAAAATGTACAAGTGGAGTCCAAGGAGGTCCCTGGTGTCTCTTTTGACAACCAAACAAGATATGTCCAGTATAGATGTTCAGATAATTGAAATTCATCATGCACCTGTAAAGGTGACAGCACAAATCACTATTGCTAGAGTCTACAGGCTGCAGCCAAACCCTTTAAAGGTTTCCTCTATCAGCATGAAAGGTTAGTGTAGTGTTCTGCAGGGTTCTACATCTATCTTTTATGGTGTCAACTGCCACAGAACTGAGAAGAGAGGAAAAAAGAGGAAATTTCATTAGAGGGAGGAATAGGGTAAGACAGCTGGTGGAGGAAGGTTTTCCATTTGGAAAATTTTCCATTTGTATGCAAGGAAACTTTCAAACCAAAGGGTCACTGCAACCTTTAAAAGGGGATTTTTTAATAGCTCAGTGTACTCAAAGTTCATGCAGCAAGAGGCTTTTCACAGGTGATATACTGCTCCTGGGCCAGTTTTTATGCAGACTGAGCAAGAGCAACTCCAGAAGCTGGGCTTAATATACTCATCTCAGGTCTTGCCATTGCTGGCTGTTTGTCTGCAAAGCTGGGTCTGCTTCAGCATCAGAGCCAGCAGCTGTTGGGCTGCTCTGCTGTCACCAGCAGATACCAGTGCAGTGATGTGGAATTACCATCAAATGCCTCAGACAGTGACATGGGCACAGCCTTTGTTCTTCCCTGGCAGCTGCCCAGAGGCCATTAGTCCATGATGGAAAGGAGGAGGACTTGGCAGTGATTTGAATTGTATGTTGACAGAAGGCACATAAACAACTTTTTATTTCCAGAGTCTTCTTGGGTAGCTCTGAATATATCTGAATATATCCTTCCTGTCATGAAAATGTACTGATTATGATCTTGAATCTAGGGAGAGAGGATGCTGCATATTGATGTTTCTAAGTGCCCCTCTTCACAGTTTTGCCCTCTTTATCAAAAATAAATGTAATTTAAAATTAAAATGATACATTAGTAAAATTTTATTAAATTTAATTTGATTTCATTTAAAATAAAATTGCTGAAAAGTTAGATTAACATAAAAAATGCATAATAAAATATTTAAACTGCAGAAGTCCTTGGGGAGAAGTACTATCATAACCCTCCTTTTTCTTCTCTTCTACCCTTCCTTTCCCCAATGACTGTATCTTGTGTACTCAGATTCTTTAAGAAATGATGCACTTGAAAGAGTAACAGGCTTTTCTAAATGCCAATAACTGTAAAAACATGCATTTGAAAATGAGGAAACTGATATGTAAAGGTTCAATGAGTTCCTCAAAGAACAAATTAAGCTGGTGTTAGTCATTATGTATCATTGCTTATACCCATGGAAGTGGGTGTATCTATCATGCTCCCATTCCTAAATAAATGTATAGCTAGACATCTAGCAGGAGCAGCTGTAAATGCAATATTTACAGTTTAGGGTTTTTGGGGGTGAAGATATGCATCTAACAGACTTCCGCAAATGTAAGCACAAGATAATCCTTCATCAGAATTAATCATAATGATTGTGAAGAGATCTGCATTTCTATATTGCTCCTGTCCCTCTTGTGAGTTTCTTATGGATAAGCTGATAGTTTCAGTTTTTAAATGTGCCAGGCCACCGTTTTTTAGCCTAATGAGTAACAGAGGTTGTTCTCTGGCAACCTTTATCTTTCAGGGCATATAAAGGTTTGATGTGCCATTAACTAATATTCTTGAGGTGAAAATTTATTTAGCTGTTGTTTCAAGCTTTGAGTATTTTAAAGAAAAATTTCACTAGCTGTCTATTAGAATGAAAAAAAAAAAAAGCTTGGTCAACATTGTGGAATACATTTTGATTGCTAGTTAGATTATAATTGCATTAAAATTGTTAAAGTTATTTTAGAGCAGATTTAGAGTTCTGCCTTTAAAATCCTGCTTGTAAAAAAATCTTAATCAGTGTAAGGAAGGTCTGGGATAGTTTTGATGTAACTGAACCTACCATTCATTCTCCCTTGGCTGGCTTAGCATAATTATTTGGACCTAGTTTCACCACAGATCCAAGATGTGCATAAAAGTTCACAACAACGTGTGATAGACTACTTCAGGACTGTGAGTTAATCTTTCATTCTATCTTTTGATGATCTGGATGCTTCTCTGTTCCAAATAAAATCACTTTTAAGCAAAATATAAAACACCATGCAACCATTAGCTGAAATTTAAAAAGTAGTTTTATTATGTAATTAAAATATTTTTCTGTTTTGGTGCTTTTTTCAATGTCCTTCCTGTTTCATAAATGCTGTAAATTTGCCTTTACAGCAACCCAATGATAAAATATTTCTCAGAGGAGAAAGGACAAGGTTTGGGGACTCCTGTACTTAAGGCTTGTGATTTAGGAGGAGCACTGATTATTAACTTGAGGTCAGTAGTCACTCAAAAGGCATTTAAAAATTCGAGAAGGGGGCAGAAAGAGGCTCAAAAATTAGAGCATTATTAACCTCAGTTATATACATATATACACACACACATATATATATATATATATATATATATATATATATATATATATATATATATATACACACATATATATATATATATATATAGGGTATTTCTATTTTCATGTGGCTGATGTAGAAGCCAAAACATCATAGGCTTAAATCTTAGCTCTTGCTTTTGTACTGAAGCACAGTGTAGAGAGCACAGGGTTCCTTGCTGGCTCAAACTGAGCAGAGTCCAAAAGCAGAGCTTTTGCAAGGCAATAGAGAGGGAAATCTATGGCATGTCATCCTGTGGAACTGGATCAGAGGAGTTTACAATGAAGGAATAAGACTGGAGTTTCTGTCTGGGCTGTATGGCAACTATCAGGGATCCCTGGGGATGTCCAGGTGTTGGAATTACAGCATCATTTACTCCTCCATCATCTGCCATTGCCTGGTGGATGCTGCCTCTCTCCTTCTGGTCCTCCCTTCCTTTCAATAAATGTTTGAATATTTTAATTTGCCACCAGCAGCCTCCTGTCTTCTCCTGTGGAGATAGGCAGTCTAAACAAGTTCTGCTAGGAAATCCATCTCCCAGCTGAACTGCTGAGCCAATAAAAGACTTGGCTCTGGTTTCCTCTATGCTGGTCATTGTATGAACACAATATTGTTCATTTTGATGGACCCAGGAAGGATAATCATTCATTTCCTAGCACAGTGTTTTCCCTGAGTTTGGGAAGAAGGAGTAAGAAAAGATCCACCCTGATCTGAAACCAAGAGTCAAACATATTCCCATGTAGGAAACAGAAATATTTTTCTTACATTCTTTAATTTTGATCATCTTTACATTAGCTAAGAAATCTTCTTTTTCCCCCTTTTTTTTTTATTACTTGAAATACAGGATTTTGAGGATTATTTTGAAAATATTCAAGTGTTCTTTCAGCTTTTAAGCTTCCTTTGTCCTCCCTGTCCCAGTTACCCTGACAGTAGCATTGTATTCCATTTATTATTTTCATTTTAAGATTTTTTTTTCATAAGGAATAAGTTCAAGGTTTACCAATCACTCTTTATCCCTACATCTGTTTCCTTCCTCAAGTGAAACCACTGGTAAGTTTTACATGCCAAGAAGACAGTTTGAACATAATTGCATCAAAATGTGCCCTTTCATCAAACAAGGTAGTTAAAAAAAATTAGTCATTCTTAAGAAAATCAGTGTCAAGCTTCATCTAACTTCTGTAACAGAAACAAAACTGAATACTGAAGTTTGTTCATTTATTTTAAGCCATGTTACTGTGATAACTGTTCTGCAAGTGGTGTAGGATATCAGTTTTGTCCTCAGCAGCCTTAATTGTGTGGCTCTCTACTTGGTTCTTAGTGTTCCAGCATCACAACACAGATTACTGTCAGTTACTGCCTGACTAATGCCTCCTGGTTGGATATAAAGTGATGCTGCACTGATGAGTAAAGAGGTCTACCTTGCTTTGGATATTTTATTTATATTCTTAATTACTTTGGAGAATGGGTGGATACCAAATTCTTGGCTCTCACATTAAATACTCAAACTGCAGCTGAAATGCTTCCCCATGGTCCTGTGCCAAACAGGGGTTAGGCAAAGAAATTAACCTGCAAACACTAATCATGGTGAAATAATGCTAGTCTGAAACAGGACTTTCTTATACGGTGTTGGAAAGAGTAGCTTGCACTTTTTGACTTTTGACTTTTTGCTTTTCTTAGCTGTGCTTGTATCCTTCTGCCTTTCTTTGTGAATTTAGAGAAGATACAAACCTCCACTTACACCACTTATGGCAAATCAGAGCATATTGTAGAATCAAAGGATGGTTTGAGTTGGAAGGGACCCTAATGATCATTCAGTTCCAACCCCTCTTCCAACGGGCAGGGACACCTTCCACTAGGCCACATCCACTAGAATAATTTGGAGAAATGTCTCAAAGGGGGTTTTCTTTTTTTTTCATTTGTTTTACTGGAAATGTTTCATTCTGTTTCTGCTCTACACTAGTGCTTCAAGAATGCTCAAAGCATTTTGAGTCCAGAACAGAGAGATTTTTCCTTCCTGTACATCAGCTGCTGTTTGAGGTGTAAATGAGTAACTTTCAGCCTCGACTGTTGACAACTTTTCATGTAGGTGTAACTTCAGGACTGTAAATTCATGAAATACAGGGACCAGAAAGCATAGTTTTATAAAGGAAAAAGTTTTCCTGCAAAACTGAAAACATGTGCTTTTGATTCTTGGAAAATGTTAAAATAGTGGAAGGTACAATTACACTTAAAGATTTTAGGGGGCTTTTTTTAAGAAAATTTCAAAGCTCAAATGGAGACTTGAAAAGTTGCAGTCCTTTTAGAGAAAAGGCTCAACATCTGCATAGAGAAGTAGTCTTTGTTAAACATGGCAAGAGCAAAGAAATAAAACATTATCTTGTGCCACTGTGTAAGATGCCATTACATTTTGCTTCAAGAAATGACGGCAGATGAATGGAAAGAAAAGATTGGAAGAGCTAGAGATGGCAGTCCATGAAAATTGTGCAAGGGAAAATGGAGTGGCTGAGTTAAAGCACAGGGAAATAATTTCTTCTCTAAGCTCATGCATTAAAAGAGAAAATCTGAATTGAAACTCAACTGAAGCTTTTCAGATGGCATAGCTCGTTTTACTTTTTTTCAATCTAGACTTCAAATAATAGTTCAAAATGAAACATTTTCAAATGCTGTACTTTACATTTTAGACTAAGGTGAAAGCAAAGGATGGAATTTCTTGCTGTTATCTTGGCAGCTCTGCTTGTTACAGCTCTGACTGTGTTCTCATGTTAGATGACTATTTTGAGATTGCAAAGCAATGTGGAATGAGGAGATAACTTGCCTTTCACAAAAAAAATTAAGGCAAGAACATGAGACAAAATTTTAAAACAACATGTTGAAAATTGCAGGCCATTTCAAAATTGGAAGAAAAAAAGAAAAATATCAGGGTAATTTTTCATTAGTTTTTCAGAATTGCAAATAACTTTTTAATTTTTTTTTTCCTTTTTCTTTGAGGAAATTAAAAAAAATAAACCTTGCAGTGCTCTTTCAAGTGTATCTTCTTCTGCTTTTGCTTGCAGGTCAAAATTGAAATTACATTGAACAAGATATTTTGTCATGAGCTAGTGGCCTGGATAACCTTAATAAGAAGTGGTACAGTTTAATAGAAATAAATGGTCTTTATTCTCCAATCTGTCTGTTTGGAGGGAATAGAGGTTATCATTTCCATGCAATTCCTACATAAACTAAAAGTGGAAAAAATAAAATGGTATAACTAAACTAAAGGAACATAAAGTTCCCCTTAGAGAAAATATTTGTCAAAGCAGCATCAAAGTCTGCAGTGTCATGAACTGATACTGAGAGAGATTCTTTGCTGAAGAAAGGCATTATATTTGAGATGTCTTTTCTCTTCCATGCCTTCTTTGAAATACTTTACTTTCATAAAAGCTAGAGATCCATATTTCATTTCAGAGACACACAACCTGATGTCCATCAAAAGTTTCCATTTTTTAGATTAAAGAGAAGTTTTGAAACAGGACACCTGTTTATATTTTTCTTCAGAGCCTGCACAGCTTTATTTTTCCTTTAGTTCTGAGAATCACAGAATCGTTAAGATTGGAAAAGACCTTTAAGATCATCAAGTCCAACCATCAACCCAGCACCAACAATATGTAAACCACTAAACAGTTTCCTCAAGTGCAATATCCAAGCATTTTTTGAACATTTCCAGGAATGGTGAACATTTTTTGAATACTTCCAGGAATGATGACTGGGCAACCTTTGCCAGTTCTTGACAACCCTTTCCATGAAGAAATTTTTCATAATGCCTAATCAAAACCTCCCTTGGTGCAACTTGACACCATCCTGTATTTTGATTATAGGCACTCTGGAGCAAGGAGCCAGTTTTGTTTCCTTGAACCTTGCTTGGTTGGTGGTGTGTTGTTGTTTTGGGTTTTTTTAAAGATTTTTTTAAGTTTTTTGATGTTTACATTTTTGTAATAGAGTTTTTAATGCATTTTCTATGTAAATAATGATTGTTTTGTTTTGGGTTTTTGTTTTTTTTTGGAGGAGAGAATTAATAGCTTGTTCATTTGATTAGTGTGGTTGGAGAAGTAGCAATCTCATCCTCCAATCCATGGTCACTTTTAGAATTCTATAAATATCAAAGTCCAGAAATAAACGTGCCCTTTTTTACCTGTACATCTCAGCATGTGAGTGTTGTTTGTTTTGAGTCGTATTGCGACACTGTGCTGGAAAATGGACTTGTCCTCACAGTGATGAGATGTCCTGTCTGAGTGCCTGTGTTAGGAGCAGTGTAATTCCAGAAGGCTCTGGAGCAGTGCTAAGAATGGCTTATCTGTTTTTATGGCTTCCAAAGAGATTGTGTGTGTGTCTGTGTGTGTATTTTTATAGATGTGTGTGAATGCAGCGTGAAGATGACTAAAAACATATTTGCATTTTCTTCAGTATGTACTCAAGAGAAGAGGATGGGAATAACAAAGTGCCCTGGCTTTTGACAGGCTCTTCCTTGTCACACACCCAGCCTGAAGAGGTGAGCAGCAGCCAAGCCACTGTGAATCATGTTGTGATACCAGATTAACCTTTGGTGCTCTCTTATTCATTCTCAGTCACATACAGAAAGGTGTCTGCCTGAACACAGGAGGAGAGGAGATGCTTGGTCACAGCTGCAGCTCTTGTTACTCCCACCTTTCCCAAGAGGGAATCCCCTGCAGCATTGTCCTACCAGAGTGTGCCTGGGTAATGCTTTTCTCTCTGAGCCATTTATCTTCTCTCATGTCTTCCTAATGGAGAAAATAATTTCCAAGTAGAATCTTTGACCCTGGTTTCTTGATTTCCTCAGCAGGTCATGCTTTGGACAGCTTGGGAATACCTGCACTTGCAGCAATCTTAATTAAAGGTGGATGTATGCAGCTGAATTCAGCAGTTTCAGGGAGTTCTAGTGTCAATCTGAAACACTGTATTTTGGCTTTACACAGAAGAATTGGTTTATTTTAATGGTCATTAAAGCTAAACTGAGAAAAGGTCTGGGTGGTGTGCTTAGAAGTCATAGGCAATATCAGAAGGAGAAAGGGAATAGAGATTTTAGGTCTCCATTAAAAAAAAAAAGTTTTTAAAACCTATTTAAAGTTTGTAATGGCAGGTTTAAAAGCTTTTGCATACACAAAATCTCTGAAACACACAATCTTCTTTTTCAAGAGCATTCTGGCTCATTTGTTTTCCTAATATTTAAATTATTTATTCTAGGAAACTCATAACTATTTTTTTATTGCTGTGAACAAGCTAATAGTGAAAGATTGTTAGAATTTCATGACCAGTATAGCGTGGCTTTTCAGCCTTAGTATATTTAAATGCCTGAACTTGCATGAAGTTTTTTGGCTGAATTCCATGACACATTTCTTTTTTTCAGAGTGGCCAAGTTTAAATTTTCAGCCAGAAAGCCAGAAGGCTTTGGAGAACAGGTAAAACTTGTTTCTTGAGCTGACTAATTTTGCATGAGTTTGAAAGAGGTTTCAAACCTTTGTGCTTTAACCCAAATCCGGCTTTCAAATTCAAAGTTAGCCCATCTAATTGGGATTTGGATCAGACAGGTGAATTTCTGTCTTTAACATTTTTATTTATACATGACACTATCTTCCCCTTTATCTTTTTTTTTGATTTCCAGTCAGATTCTTTATCTGGAGCTGGTCTGTTAACTTCCAACTCATCAGTGAAAGAAAATGCTCCAAATCTAGAGCATTATTTTAACATTTCCTTTCCTTTCTTTAATACAAGAAGTATCTTGGCACAAGCTGTGTTTGCCTCTCCCAGCAAGTCTGTAGCTATGTGATTTACATCTAGACCTGTGAGGCTTCCTAACAGCTGCTTCCTGAAATATGCACAAAGAATTTACAGCAGCCTGTGGTGACTTGTTGAATGGTGCATTAAACCACCTGAAGAAGAGGTATTTATGCAAGCCAGTAATGTAGAGCACGTTGCCAGCTCTGGTTTTAGGGAAATAATTGTTGTAGTTCAACTCATTGCTGTGCCAAGTTTTATACAGTAATTTTAGAGACAGATTTAAAGAAGAGAAGAGTTTTGGTACAGTGAAGTTTTGTTCATGTGCTTGCTGTAGGTATCTACCTGGCCCTTAGTGAACCTCTGCTGGAAATTAATACAGTCAGTACTGGCCTAAATTACTTTCTTTTGTCAAAAGTAGGGTTTGTACCATCACTTCATTTTATCGAATCTGTGTGAGTGCTCTCGGCTGACTGGCCTAAGGTGTTAGCTGCTTCTGAAAGACCAAGTGTCTTTGTTCAGCTCTGTGCCCTGCAGAATGTTGCCACTGCAAGACTCCCTTCTCTGGAAGGAAGATGGCAATTTTGCAGAGTTCTGAAACCAAGGTGACTCTTGCTGTCAGTGTCTAGATCACCTAGAGCAGTGTGGAGACTCTTGTGGCTGAGCATTCAGAGGTAGTATCAATTTCTAAATTTCCTCCTCACTTCTAAAGACCTTATGTGCCTCTCAGAGACTTTATAATCACTTATCTACCTTGGGCTCCACTTACTGCCTTCAGAATGATCTTTTCTATTCAAAGGTTTTATAAGATAAGAATTGAGAAAGAGATAAGAAATTGAGAGATGTAAAGGCTTTAATTGGTTGCTACTTTCCAGTGTTCTGTATTTCAATGTGTATTTACATCTCTCCAGTCTCTCAGTATTTACTAAGAGAAATATTTACTCTCCTCCTCCTACTTCCACTCCATCAGAAAGCCAGGGTATGTTCCACAGTCTGGAGCACAGTCATTTGATAAATTGACTGCTTAGCCAATAATACCTACTCTGCAAATGGTTCAAAACATTTTTTTCTATCACTACATAATAAATACTGAATACTGGAAAAGAGCTCTAGCTACTGAAGTCACTGTGTCCCCAAACTCTTGGAAACTGCACTGTCTATTGAAATTTAGATAACTCGAGTTGCTGAGTAGCCTCACACTGTGCACAGGGAGGTGCTAAGAGTGTGATACTGAGGCAATAGCAGGGAGGGGAAATGTCTAAAGCTAGCCATTAGGAAATGCTGGGGTGAGAAGACAGAGTCCAACTTCTCAGAATAATGTGTCCAGCTGAACTGGAGGTTTTTCCTAAGAAGAAAGTGCCCTTTGGACTCTATGCCAGATTATTGCCCTTTAATGGCAAAAAGAATCATCTGCATCTGTGGCCTAATGTCCCAGTGGAATTCTTATAAATGTCAGACTTATTTGGTGCAGAATTTGGAATTTTTTTTTTTTTGCTTTCACTAAGAATATCCTAACACCATGGTCTGTGCTGTTTTGGGAGCCATCTGCCTTCTTCTAAAGCTGTTTTTAATCTCTAATAAAAGATTAACAAGGCCAAGCTTTGGGCCATGAAGACTGTGGAGGAGAGAAAAAGAAAGTGCCTGCAGCATTCACCAAAGACATGGGAAAGTGAAGTACAAGTCTGTGCTGTGATTTATAGTTGGGATTCAGCAGCCAGGGATGCTGAGATAAGCCCTGAAACACCACTCTGAGGCTGTGAACCTGCTGTGTGCCACCTGAAGTACTTTTCCAAAGAATCACTTAACACCTCCCAGATGGGATCTCTCTACCTGCACTTGCAGCTATCCAATGCTGCCTGCCAGTACTGAACTTGGAGGCTTGTTCCTTAACTCTTGCATCTCTGAAGGATATATCAGCATCCTGGATGTGCCTCCATAGCTGAATTTTTTCCAGATTTCCCAGGAAGAGGGCTCCCAGGGCTTTTCCCTTTCACCTGGATGTGTATCCAATATTAAAGTCCAGTCTCCGGCTGAACTGCTACTTTAAAATTTAGAATCCACAAGTTATGAGACTAAATAAATGTAAATTTAATTCTGATTGGAGCTGAACAGTCAGGTTCCTCTCTGACTGCTTTCTTTACGCAGAGCTGGGGCTGAGCCTTCAGTGTCCATAACAACAACTTTCCCTGCAAATGGTGTCCTAATTCTGTCTAAAACTGTCCTGGGGGACTTTGACAGCTCCTCTGAGTTCTTTTTGCTATTTCTCTTCATCTGTTCCCCTTTATCCAAAATTCTTTTCATGATGCCAGTCTGTTGGAAATACAGTTTTGATGGGTTATTTGAATATTAGCTACTGTTTGAACAATTCCAGCCCTGTGCTTCTTGGGTTACTGCTGAAGTTGTTGAAGTACTCAAAAAATCATTCAAGCTTTTATATACATATTCAGAGGAGATTTTTATCTTTAGAATATTCTATATAGCTCTCTAACACTTGACTGATATGAATCATCTGATCATTGGATTGTTTTTAGGTGAATGGAGAATGTATTTCCATTCCTTTTCCCTCCTTCCCTGTCCCCAAACATTCAGAATTGGAAAACCCAGTTTTCTTAGAGAATGGCCACAGCCTGAGGGTTGGGCTGTTTTCTTGGGAGTTAGAAATCACTGTCCCAGAGAGAGGAATTCACAATTTCAGCAGAATTAGAAGCTGAGTCTTTAGTATTCAAAGGGTTCTTGAAGCGCTGGAGTTTTAGGACAGCTTTTTTCACCTCCACATTTCCTCCCAGTTTGTGTGGTGAGAAATCCAGTGTGATAAGATATTTTGAGATCACCTATCACATAGATCTGTACTAGGTGGAGGCAAGGTGACAGATGAATCTTGCTGCCTCTACCCCTGGAGCTGCAATCATACCAGCCTTGATATCAAGTGTGGTTTTATATCACTTGTGCCAGAAACAGCAATAGCTAAGGAACTTAAAGGCAGCTCATGAGAACTGCCTGTTTTGATATTGCTGAATCTCAGCAGTTCTCCTAAAGGCTTCTTTATTTGCCTGAAAATCTGTTCTGATGTATCCCAAAAATTACCTCTGGGTTTATGCTGGATATACTTTTTTTTTTTCTGTGTTTGGTTTTGCATTTTTTTAAATTACTTTATTTTTATTAATTGTGTTCCTTCCTGCAGTTTAATGTTAGCCTTCCTGTGGTACCTTGAGAGATATGTTTGGTGGACTTCTTTCAACTTGACATTTAAATCTGATTTTACACATCAGATTTTTTAAAATTATATAGTTACCTAAGAGAAATGATCAGATGTAATTTCATAACTTTTTGGAGTAAATTATTACCTAGCATAAATACAGGAGTCATTTGCTGCCCATAATGGTCTGTAACTGAGAACTTGGGCTCCAGTAGAAAAATAAACAGGATTTTCTTTCCTTTTTCTTTAATATTGATGGCATCTAGGATCTCTATCATTATTACCTGTATGGAACATAGGGGAAAATATAACCCCTATTCACCAAGACAAATGCAAAAAGGAGATAGAAGAAACTCTTTTTAGGAATGAAATTATTCTCATCTTTGGCACAAGTAATAAGCAATTGGAGAATATCATCTGCCTAACCATTGTCAAGTTTTGTAAACATCATGACAGAGATAATCTTTAAGAGTAGTTTGAAGAGAAGGACAGCTGTTGCTTTGTGAATATTCATTTGTTGTTGTTTTTGTTGTAAATGCTACAAATTATAGAATTACTGAAAACAGAGATGGAATATATCTCTTGGTTGTTTATCCTTTTTAGTGCTTTTCTTCTGTCAAGGCCCAAGTCCCCAAAGTATGCTTTTGGGGAACATATGTCATCTGCCAAAAGCCATTTGAAATCTGAAAGCACAATAATGTTTATCTTTACTTTGGTTTTTCAAAAGTAAAACATTTACATTTAGGGGAAAATGCTCCTTTTAAATGCAGCATACTCTAACTACTACACTAAGTTGGTTTTTTTCCCTAAAGAAGTTCAGATGTTTTAACATTTGGCTATAAAATCTATAATAAAGGCACATTTTCAAGCAATAGAGATCTCTCAAATTACGTAAAAACTAGAATGACCAGAATAGGATCACCAGACCAAGAATTTGAGAAGTGTTCATGCCTTACAATAAAAGCAAATTCTTAGCAGGGTTTCCTGCTTATCCCTGCACCTCTCCCCTATCCATGATAGGACAAGGGGAATGGAATAGGAAGAGGGGGAATGGCTTTAAGAGGATAGAGAATATGTTTAGATTAGGTATTGGGAAGAAATTGTTTTTCTGTGAAGATAGAGAGGCCCTGGCACAGATTGCCCAGAGAAGCTGTGGATCCCTGGAAGTGTCCAAGGCTTGGTTGGATGGGTCTCTGAGCAATCTGGTCTGGTAGAAGGTGTCCCTGCTCATGGCAGGGGGGCTTGGAGCAAGGTGGTCTTTAAGGTCTCTTCTGCCTCTGATGATCACATCAAAATCACTCTCTCTGGATGGAAATAAGATGAGCTTCTGTGTGGGCAAGCTGTAGTGAGGAGTATGAAAATGCACCTTCTGCAACCAGAATCTTTCCTAAAGATTAACAAATTCAAAGTTTAACAAATTAGGTCAATAGTTGCTGATAACATTTGTGTATTTTGCAAGCCCAGAATGTCTTGGGGCAGAGATACCTGCAGTGCAGTGGGAGTACAAAGAAGATATGCTCCTACCTGCCTTACCCACAAGGGAGATGCAACACAGCTCTCAGGTAATTGCATAATTTAAATATCCTTTCAAGATAGCTCACCTGGACAGGTAGCTCAAATGGAGATCTATTTGTGGTTAGAGTGTTCCTGATAAATGAGAACTAGAATTTTTTTTTCTTTTAACATTTTATTCATCTGTCTGCATGTAAGACATGCAGTTTTTCTTTCCTTCTCCTGTCCTTGGAGTACCTACTTTGCTTTAAGGGACAAAGCAGAGGCAAGTTGGTGGGTTATAGATATTCATTGTCAACTACCATTTGTTATTCACTAACTTCACCAGAAATGTCATCCCCAAATCTCCTTACTTCAGTTTAATGTGAAAATAATCTTTCTTTCTCCCAAGCTTGGTGTACTTTTGAACTTATTTACTATTAACTTCAATAGGAGAAAGATTTCACTTGTTCAGGTTTGTCCTTTTAAGAAAGTGTTTTATATTAAAATATATCCATGTTTGACTCTCTCTATAAGGTAGATATTTGTTCTTTTCAGAAAGCATATTAAATTAAGACATATCTAGATATGAATGTATGTAGAATATCTGTACATAAACCCTTATACATAGGCTACTGTGCTTTCTAATACTTTGAGTGAGAGCCTGGCTGTGTGAATGTGGGCATGAATTGCTCTGTTGATTATATAAACTGCTTCAAAAAAGGTGTTCAGGCCAAGTGAGAGCACTGACTACTCTCAGGAACTCGCAACACTGTTAGGATGCCAGAGATGTAAAAAGTGCCAATACACCCAAGCTGAGAAGAGCAGCTGCTCATTTTTTAATGATGCACTGCTCTGTCCTGGAGGCAGCCAGCATTCCCACTTTCCTAGCAGAGCACGTGGCCACCGTACAGCACAGAAAGGTACAAACCCCTCAAGGAGTGCAATTAGGGGCAGGAAAAGGGAAATATTTTTCTGAGATTATCTGCAGGGAGTGAGGTGTCCTACAACAAAATCAGCCAGTTTGTTTCTGTGATGGGACTGAAGTTTTAGGTAATTCCAGTAGTCTTCAATTTTGCCTCTCAAATAAGCAGTAAAAGCAATCCAGCATTTAAATTTTCTAGATTTGGTGCCTCCCCAGCCTAATTATAGCAATCAATCTGAACTCTTGACTTTGTTTAGCTGAATATTTGTTAACAGTATCATTTTAAAGTAGTGGATATCTCACTGAGTCTTTCAGCAGATAGATGCTTCAGAGCTTTAAGCACTTTAAATAGTTCAAGTG
The DNA here is from genome assembly GCF_022539315.1 of Serinus canaria. Taxonomy (NCBI): domain Eukaryota; kingdom Metazoa; phylum Chordata; class Aves; order Passeriformes; family Fringillidae; genus Serinus; species Serinus canaria. The sequence continues at coordinate 7,729,155 of NC_066317.1, read as the reverse complement.
GTACAAAAATGCTCAGTGCACAAGCTGATGCTGCCCTGCTTTCAAAAGGTGGTTTAAAATGCCAACATAGATGCTTATGAAACAAGTTACTGGTACAATAAACAGCATTTTAATCACCTGCTATTCATTTGTTAACTCTGGGGTGAAGCTAAACTACAATGTAGTCATTATATACAACTACCTCTGAAATATTTAATTAAGTTCAAAATATCTATGTCTTTGGATTCCTTATGTTCAGGGAAGTCAGATAATGGAAACAGAGAAACTTGAAATAACAATCAGTTACTTTCTGAGAGCTTCTCTTTATCCTCGCTGATGAGATTTGCAATGTAGTAATGCTGCAATTTCATCATTATTTTGTAATCTTCTTAAATGAGTGTCTCATGTTAGTGCAGGCAATCACAATAACTACTTGAATAGGATTTGCTGCTGAGCAAAGCTGCTTGTGTTGCAAAAGCAACCAGAGGAATGCACAAGCAAAAAACCCATTGTGCAAAGTGTTTACTTTCCCATCGAGTTTACAGTGAGTCTTGAGAAGGGAATTTAGTGATGACTTCACCCAAGATGTCAGCAAATTGTCAAAGAAGGAAATAATTCACTAATAGCAGCTTAAGGCGAGTTCAAAACCGAAGGAAATTGGTAAGCACAACACTTATTTCATGTGGAAGGCTGTCATATTTCTGTGGAGTGAAAAAGGAAATAATTCTCTTGGCTTCACAATGCCTACTGCTCCCATGGTCTCTTAGCCTAGGAGAGGACTTGAAGGGGGAGAAGAATGGTGTCTGGCTGGCAGATGACACCTGGTACTCAAGAGCTGTGTCCCAGGGAGACAGGGTTCTGTCCTTTCCCTTCCCTCAGATGAGGTGATGGAGGCAGACAGAAGTCACTGCATCACATTGTGCCTGTTCACATTTGGACATGTTTCTCTTTAAAATTACCCTATTTTCCTTTTTCTTTTTTTTTTTAAATAAGTTTTCCTCATGCCCATCCCAGAGCCAGGTTGGATGGGGCCCTGAGCAACCTGATCTACTGGGTGACATCCCTGCTCATGGAGGGGAGATTGAAACTAAGATGATGTTTGAGGTCCCCTCCAATCCAAGACTTTCTGCCATTCTTTTATTAAGGCTGTCTCAAACTCAACCTTTCACTAAGCATTATTTATTCATGCTACAGTGCACTTATTCCCTTCAGATGAATATTGTATGTTTGGTGTATGTCTCATCCTGTTGAAATCTTTGAGACTGTTGATATGGTAAAGTTATCCATGAAAGTCTGTGGCTATAGAGTCTGAACATGGAATTAGATCACTAAGGTTCATGGTTACTGGGCATTAAACACCACAGTCCTAGGTTCATTTTTAAAATATTTTTTCCCCTGAAGAATTTAGAATAATATCGACACAGGGCTGTTGCATTATAGTTCTTCATTTATCTTCCTCTTCAAACTCAGGCTAAGACAATATTGCTACTCATTTTGTCTTTGCCTGTATGCACCTTGCTTAATTCGGCTTTTGTTATTTTTATCAGAGATTTTGATCTATGATCTGATGTCCCTGGACTGAGTCATAATTTAGGCTGTTGACCCTGGGCTAATTGTGCTTCTAGTTTCAGAATTCTTTGTAAAATCTGCCTGGAGATGTCTCCCATTTAAAAAGCCAAGATCATAGCTGCTGTACAAGTATTAATGTTAATGGCTTAGTACTGATGCCTCTTCTGGTCTATTTGCATTCCAGATTCCTAACAGCAAATATCTTATCCTCATTTTTATTTGCAGATTTTTGAAGTGGTGTGAAGAAAGAGTGAGAACTGTTATAATCCGTATTAACTTCCTTAGAGCCTTATGGATATTCTCTAGCTATTGAAATAAATAACCCCTTCCCACTCAAGTCCTACTCAAGTCACAACTCAAAATTTTTTCTCAGTAAAAGATTCTTTTTGGGTCCTTGGTGTTTTTAAGTCAATGGTTCTTGAGATTTTATTTTATATTTATTTTATGTGTGAAATAAGTAAAATTATAAAAAAAAAAAGACACATTTTCTCCCAAACACCATTAAAAATATATTCAATTATTGCATCTTGATTTTTAAAATATGAAAACATGTGCTGGTTTCAGATAGAAGTTAACATGTGCTAATAACCATTGCATTCAAACATTTTTCTCACATTATGCTTATCAGGCATAATTAATATTGCAAAATTCATGTTGCATTGGAGCTAGAGGGGCTGGAGGGTATTTATGTACCAACATGTGGTGATGGATTTGGAAATGCAGCTGGTCTGTACCTGAGTGAGCAGGTGCTCTGATGGAGCAGAGTAAGACAAAGTTAGGATTTCATCACCACACCACACTGTCACTTGCTGTCACTTGCTATGTAAAGCTGATTAACTCTTTTTGGATAAAAAAGGATTCACAGCAGTGGCTCTGGAGGTTACATCTCAGCACAGTAAAAAAATAACTTCTTTGAAAGGAACAGGTTTTATTTTCATTTTCAACTCCTGGAAGTAAAATTGAATTTTATTTAGACAACAAATATTTCTGTTACTGACAGCAGCTCCTATTAATTCCTCAAAGATACCTTAAGCAACAGCTAAAATGAGGGATGATGAAAATTTACAGGGAGTTTGCTTACTTTGTAGGCAGTTTTACTTGCTAAAAAATGTACCTAAAATGCAGGTAAAAAATATGCAGGCACTTTTATTTTATAAATGCAGGCACAGGACAAGGCCCTTATAGATTTTAGTTATTTGATGATCACCTCCTGAATAAACCATAATTTGGCCAGTAAGGAAGCACCATACACTATTAATATAGGTACAATTAGGAAATACTGGGGGGGGGGGGAGGAAACAAAGAAACTAAAAAAGACCCCAAAAACAAACAAAATTTTAGGGCTAAAGTATCAGAAATCTTGTTACATTTCTAAGTTGGGTATTAAAGACTTCTTTTAATAAAGATAGTTACAGATACATCATTGCCTGGTCTTAGAGGCTGATTTTTGTGTGTTAAGATGCAGCAGCTTTCACAGCTAAATACTCTCACATGGACCTTCTTAAAAAAAACCAAAAAGTAGAAACTGAAAGGGGATGAAAATTAAGAGGATGTGTGTTTTTTGGGAGTGATGGATGCGAGGACAGTCCATGGGAGAACACATTTACAGGTGATTGCAGCAGACATCTTTGACCACCAACCCTGAATGAATACATAAGGAAAGGTAAGAATGTGTTAAAAATGAGATCAATGTATTTTTCAGGCTAATCAGAGGTGGTTTATGTTAATCTAGGTATTGAAGATTTGAATATTACCTGCAAAACCAGAAGGTTATTGAACATTAGAGCTGTTCAGAACTGATCTCTTTCCGCTCTTTATCTGCTCCCTTCCTCTCCCCTTCATACCTATGTTGACATTAAGCTCTCCACTACTAGTTACTAAAAAAAACAAAAACCCTTAATGAGAGTCTGCAGACACACAATATTTAATTTTCACATCTGAAAGTCCTGGAAAATTCAGGAGATAGAGAAGAAGAAAATTGGTTATTCGTTATTTCGCAGCTGGAAATGCAGGTTTTCAGAAGAAGCAAGCATTGACAAGAAACAAACTCCAGTCTGATTTGACTGTGACAAGGCAATAGGTAATCACTGCTAAATGTAAACTATACAATTATTACTGGTTTTAAGCAGTAGTCTCTCAGTTAATTTTCAGCTTTTGAGATAGAATGGGTGGCAGATTTAAAGAAAGAACAGGACAGGCTGAAGTCAATAGCTGAAATTATATTTTGAAATTACTTTTAAAAAACAGGTTGTTGGTAGAACATTGATTTTAGCTCAGAGTAGTAATTTCAAACAGCTGAAAAGAGATCTTTTGGATACACCTTCAGCCCTTGGTTTGACTTAGAACATGCAAATGGATATGAAAAGGTGTCTTCTGTTAAAATTTTAGAAAGCTTTGGAAAAATAAAAGCAATTTCCAACAGGAAACAGAAGAAATATAAGCTGTAAGGTGGTTTTGCAGGTATTTCCTTTTATTTGACATCTGGTAAGTAAAATAGGCTGTCTTTGTTACAAACAACATTTTAGTGGTTTTTTTTTTTTTTTTCCCAGCTGTTTGCATTTTCATAGCAGGAGATGTAGGGGGGAAAAAGAGATCCTGGTAGAAGGGGGAATTTTTCTTATGCTAAGGTGAAGAATGAAATTCTTCTTCACTGAGAGGAGGAGGTGGGAAACAGGACACAAGACTCAAGCTGTAATAGTCCAGAAGGACTTCAAGAGTACATCTGATTAACTTCTGTAGGTAGAAAAATGTTTTATTTGCATAAGGTATTCTATTATCAGGACATGGAGACAATGATCTCATTGTCAGACCAAATGAACTATCACTTTGTATGCTCAAGTGTAAGGCACTTCAGAGGGAAAAAGCTATTTATGCCTGCCAGAAAACACAATCGACTTTGATTTAGGGAAGAATCAGAGCTGAAAATAATGTAACTTAGAGCAAGAGACTTTAATTCCAATGATGTATCTTTATGACAAGGAACAGGTAGTGCAGTCTCTTACACAACTACTTCAGTTTTATGGATCAAATTTGAAGAGAAGCTTTCTTTGTACAAGCTTTCCCAGGAACTGGCAGTTTAGGTTCATGGTGTTCATGATTTGTGCAAGAAGCATTTTCACAAGGCAAAAAAAAAAAGCTTCCTCCCATGAGTAAGGAAGGAGACACTAATGAAATACTTAATCATAGGTCAGGCATGTAAATTGGTGTCTTATACAGAATGCAACATACTTTATGCTTTTTTCTTAGTAATATTTTTTAAAGTGCTGCTTGAGAAGTCTATGAAAGTAAAAATATATGTATGGAGAAGGTGTACTTTTATCAGTATTAATTGAGGTAAAAAATAATTCTTGGAAATCAATAGATTTTAGAAAGAAAATTAGCTGCTTCATTTTTTTAAAGTATGCTGAACTGTCATTGGCAATGCTGATTGCAATCTTGTTTTTTTGTTTTTTTTTTTTTTAAATTCCCTAAAATTTGTATGAATTTATCTGGAAGCTTTCATAAAGAACAAATAGAATGAAAATCTCAGGCACAGTAAATAACCTCCTGAACATTTGCACAATTATATGGAAGAGCTTTCAAAAGAGCCCATTACAGTATATATCACTGCATTATTTTACATATTTTCTAGAAGCATTCAATTTTAGCTAATGGTTCAATTCAATCTCCAGGTCAAGATGATGTTAAATCTATTCTGATTCAATGCAAAGGAAGACAAAGCAAAAATCCTCTCATCATCAGCTCCTGTAGGGCTGGAAAAGTCTCAAAGTTCAAAAGTCACTGTATTTCTTGTGGCAGGGTAATAAAACTGGGAGAGATGAAGTAAAGAACTCATAGATACCATTATGAGAGGGAATGTTTCCCGAAAGATCATCAGATTTGAACTATTTCTTGTAAAGGAAGAATATCAAACAAAGTCATTTTGGTGGCAAAGTGGTTGACACAGATTATGAGGTTTAACAAAATGAAAAGAGCAGAAAATGCTTGCTTGCTTTTTTATTTTTTAAGGGAAAAATTCTTATTTTCAGATAAATTAAGCAGCTAAAAAGAATGAAAGGAAACAGATGCTAGAAAGGAAAAAAAAGAGTAAATGAAAATGCACATTGGGGAATGGGTAGACAAGCATAAACACTAATTTCTTGATTAGAAAATGGCATTTAATATTTTACTTTATTAAAGTTCCTGATAGATATCTTGATTGTATGGCTGGATATGTCACATAGGATGTCTTTCCTCTCATGACAGGGAAGCAAGGATGATTGGATGGCTTTCAGTCCCAGTGTCATCAGTATATAATTTAAAGAATAAGATTTTGACTCAGAGGAATTTGTGGGTAGGGATAAAGTGCTTATTTCACAAATTTAAACTCATAATGATTCATATCAACCTGTTTTTTTTTTTCTCATCAGTTACATGGACATTATTAATTAAGATTTTTTTTATCCTCTGCTTTTTGTGTAAGCACCTGCTGGTCCTTTGGGATTTCTTGATCTCATCTGCATTTAGAAGCATAACAACCCCTTCTTTGCTTTGTTTGCCATGTAGTATTTAGATTTGTAATTTCTCTGGAGCTTTCTCAGTCCAGTTGCAGGCTCTGTCATATTCTTGACAGCCTCGGCTTTTCTTTCTCATGTCTTGTGGTTTTGTCACATTTCTTGCTTCATTCTGCTCCCCAGGGGTCTAGCTAGCTGTTTCCCTCTTGTTTCTGGTGATAGTGAGAGGGAATGAATGCAGGTCCTGCATTCTTCCTGTCAGAATCACCTTTTGTCCCTTGTTCTTTGGCTGGCAGATGTCTGGCTGTCTTAGCCTGGGATGTGCAGCTCAACAGCATCATCCCCTACACACAGCCCAGAGAACTGAATTTCTGCCTCAGGTTTTAGCTTTTATATTTTTCAGATTCTGTGCTGCTTCAGTGTGTAGTTCTGGGCTTCATATTAAGGGATGGTAAGCCCTCCTCACAGAGTAGGGAGGCAAAACAATTCCTTCTCTGGCTGGGGACCAGGGAGAAACAATCCAAATCTCAGGCCCAAGAGCATAAACAACAGTGAACTGAAGAGAGAAAAACAAGGATGGAACCTAATAACCTGAAGCTATAAGTGGACAATTAACTCCAATATGCAAGTGGACCAGAGCTTATATAAGTGTGAGACCCCCTCCCCCCATGACCAGTCCATTTTTTTGTGGCTATTTTGGGTTGTACTGCCCAAGGCAGATCTATTGAAGTCTCTTAATAAATACCTACTTTATTTTTTAGCTCTATTTAGTCTCTGTTGTAGGTGTCAGCCTTTACAAGACACCACTGTATGCACGTGGAGACACAAATTTAGGCATTTTTACAACACTAAAATCCATCTGGTTGTTGTGTTCTGAGGCAGCATGTATTTTTAGCACATGATACTGCATGCATGTGTTACTGCCTGCATCAGTTATTGCCCTGCTGATGGGTTTAACCCTAATTGTACATCCAGATGTGCTGCAAATAAAGGGAAATTTAGCATTAGATCCTGTCAGGCTGATCACACATGGATTTCAGGCCATGTCCAATACTTCATAGGAGCATTTTGATTCCCTACACAGGTGACTTGTGCTACAGTGTCCTCCCTACTGCCACCAGGGTTTTCCAAGCAATCATCCATACCCATGTGCAGCTCTGATTGCAATATTTTTCTCCTTGGGAAATTTTTCCTTTCCTATGTTTTCTTTCCATTTTTGCCTAGTTTTTGAAACTACTTTTTCCCCCCCTCCCTCCCTCTTTTTTTTAAATAGAATTCTGGTAGTACACTTATGGAATATTAGAAGTAGAAAGTAAAGACCATATGTCTTGACCCTACCTCCTATTTCCTCCTCCTCCTGTTTCTTGGAATTTCTATCAGCTGAACACCACTGGAACCAGGACTGGTAGCTGTATTTGTTCTTTTCTATATCTTTTCTGTCCTTCCCTCTTTCTCTTTCTTCTTCTAATTATTTCTCTTCCAAATTTTTAAGTAACTTAAAATCAAATGGGCTTAGAATTTGCAAAATTGAACGGGTCAAGTTGATGCTTTGAGAAATGTTTTATGTAGATTAAATGCTGCTCTTTTAGAGCAACTTTTTGCTAAAATTTTCTGATTTTCTAAAGTTGCCACTTATTGTTGTTTTGACCTCTTGAGAATATCTTGTCAGTATTTTTCCCATGCCTCTAATTCAGAGTACATGAACAACTGTAAAGCCCTTTGAGAAGTCTCACAGTGTGAGTTTTGGGGCCTTGCAGGACTCTGTGTAACTTCTGTGTGCATGCTGCAAATCAGATTTTCTCCCAGCAATTAACAGCCATTTCCCTTTCTATTTCTTTTAGAAAGATTAAGAAACATTGATAAATTAAAGGATGAAAGCATATATGTGTATATGTATAGATAGATATTTACTCTGAAAAAACATAAAGAAATCTTTATATTGGGAAGCATTTTACTGAAGGAAAAACTTGCTGGAGAGATAAAGCAGTGGTTGGGGATGTGGAATACTGCAATACTTTCATCAGACGTGTTCAGGGCTGGGCGTGTTATTGGGGAAACAAACGGCTTTCAAGTCAGGCTCCTCAGAAATGTGTGAAATCAATTATACTTGAAAAGGTAATAACAGGAGGGAAGAAAAAGTGAGAATGCATTGTTGGTGTCTCTGTTGTGCTGGAGAAGCAAAATTTTTCTTCTTAATGATAGGCCTTGTCACTTCAAACAAAAGGGTGTAGCCGATTGAAGGCCTGAAGGTGTTTTCTTGCTTGTTTAGTCACAACCATTCCATATTCCTACTTTAAGACCTGGATCATTCCTTTGAAAATTTTTACAAGAGCTGTTTTCAAAGCACTAAAGATCTTATCATCCATCCACGGAAGGTGATGTTCGCATTTCTTGAAGATTTGGAGCTGGCTCCAAATAAAATAAAATCAGTTTCTTTCCAGAGCCATTACCAGGCAGTTTCATTGTTTATTTTATACTAATTAATCCAGTCAAAATATAATGCACAAAATCAATTTGTCAGATTGTATAATAGCCTGTGTGATATTTACTAATTTGGTTTTATACTTTAATTATTTTTTATAGTCTAGGAGTGCCACTTCAAATGAGTAAATAATATTTTAGATGGAACGGCATTTTTGCCTATCATTAAATGCATTTAAAAATTTATTCAAACTATAAAATATTATAATTAAATATTCCACATGAAGTTTAGTTTTAGGTAATATTACATATGGCAAAAATAATGTTTTTTTTCTAATTTAAAAAACTGTGTCTTTTTTAGGAGAGCTTAGCACCTAGATGTATAGTATTACAGAATGAAGGTATGAAATAGCCCACAACCGTGGTGATATTTATAAGTGCTTTTTTCTTTTTTTAAAATTTGTATTCCTGTTATTTAATTAAGAGTGTCTGTGCCTGTTATTCTTATTATTCTTATGTATTAAAAATTCCTGAAAATATTCATGGAAGAAAGTTTTTTAGTCCTAGTCATCCTACAGGTCAAAAGTTTATGAACTGGCCTGGGTATTTTTTGAAATATCCAAGCTGCAAATGTTCTTGGTGATAGCCACATTTAAAAGAAATAGCAATAGAAAAGGTTTATGGTTCACTGTTTTTCTGCAAATTAAAGAAAACTTCATTGCTTATAGTCTGAACTGATGTTCCAGGTACTATTTTCAGGATATGCATATTTTCTAATTTCTAGTTTCTTTTTGCCACTCTACAAACCCAGATGGAAGCTAATAATAATAATAAGTGGAAAAGCAAGGAAAAGGCAGTTTAGGCTCTTCCTGTGGCCATGAAAAGGTATGATACTAAGAGCAAGTGGGTCAATGTGAATAAAACATGCAGGGTTTGTATAACCCACTGCAACAGCAGTTTGGATGGGAGGTGAAACCTCAAAACCTGTGACAAACTGAGCAGGAGGAGCAAACCTGAAATGCCACTAGGGAAATTGCTTGGACCAGGCAGTATTCTACTGGTCTCATCCCTTCAGCTTGCACCAGGGATAAAAACTCCAAGGGATATTAGTCCCTGAGCCCTTTCTTGGCAGTGAAACTTCCATAAGAAAACCAAATTTTATCTCTTGGTCACTGCAGTTCCTTAGGAACCAGCATGGCAGCTGGAAAAGGCATTAGTGATTGTATTCAGCCCACTTCTTCCAGCTGCTGGAAACCTTTACCAATATCAGCTTGAAAGACTCTGAAGTGTGTGTGCTATACTTGTATGTGGTGAAGATACTAAAATTTGTCAAACCACCAAAAAAATACCTGGTGCATATGACCACAGTGGAAGCAATTGAACTGGGAACAGAGGTGTGCAAACTCCTAGCATGGTGAATATTGTTGCTTCAGTTTCTGTGTAGCTTCATCAAGAGAAACAGCATGAGAGAATGCCATCAATCAACATCAAGATTTTAATACTTGATGGATTGAGCAGCAGCAGTTTAAAATGTAAAATTACTGCTCATTTTCAAGCTGCTGCTAATTGTAAATCAAACTCTGAAGTGTTCTGTTGGAACTGTAACTGTGGATGAGCATCGTTATTGTTTTCAATTTGCCACTTTCATTTTGATAGGAAAGTATATCATAAAGCTTTGATTTTTAATTTATTTTTATTACCAAATGTTTATTATCATGTTTGTCATTTTGACTTCAGCATCCTGGGAGAGAATTTCATTTCTAATGGTTATTTAGTAAAAGAGATTAAATCAACCTTAAGAGTGTATTTTACTTAATTTCAATCATGGTTTATTGCTCGGAATATATTTAAAAAGATATGCGTGATTATATGAATCATTAGAAATTATGTTACCAAGGAAATGACTTAGTGAACCTTTTCTTCAATACATATTTGCTTTAAAATATTACCAAATGGGGGCCAGAGGGCCCAACTATGAGATGACTCAATTAAGTAGGAACTTTTCTGAAGAATAATGCAAATGCTGTGAGCGCTATTTTTAAAAATACCTGGAAACTAAGACCACTCTTTAATGAAACTTAGGCTTTAATGACAACAACAAGCTGTGAACTCGCTGAAAGAAAAAGAATTGTACTTTTCATGCACTGGTGAGTAATGCTGTGATGCTAATAATTTTTAGCCATTCAAATAAACCCACTTTTAGATTAAATAGGTTGAACCTCTGCTATACTGAAAGATTTTGGAATACACCTGAATGACACCTTGTTGACTTTAGGCAATATTTTATTTTAAGCACATAGGCTGGTATTTAACATCCAATTGAGCACTTGTGGTTCATGGACAAATTTGAGTAGTTTGAAGTTTGGAAAAGAAAAGAAATTTTCAGTCCAGAAATTACATTTTTTGGGGTTTTTGATTTAGTTGTGCGTTTTTTGGTGCTGCCATTTTTGGAGTGTTTTTGTTGGTGTTTTTTTGTTTGTTTTGGTTGGGTTTTTTTTTTTTGTTATTTTGATTTTTGTCGTTTTTTTTTCCTGAGACTGAGAATAAGAAGAGAAGAAAGTGCATAGCACAAAATTAAGTAGTAGGCAGTGGTTTTGAGCCCGTGAAAGAATACAATCACTTTTAAGTCCTTCATTACTTCCTTAGGTTCTGCTGAAACATATTATATATTATGAAGATGTGTTTGAACACATGATTATGATCCCAGTTTCCTGTAGGCATAAACTTTAGGCTGAAAAGATGCTGATGATTAGTCAACAGTTGATATTTTCATAGCTGCTCTTATTTTTAAGCATCACACCCTCAACAACCCCTGTAAGTTAATGCTCTGTGAAAAGACCTAACTAAATAAAAGAACATTTCTTTCAGATAGTTTTCAAGGGACCTATGTTTGCAACTATTAGTAGAATACTGAATTTATTTAGTCAGAGTGGGAAGGTTTCAACAAGGCAGCCACACCCAAAAATTTTGCTGGCCATCAGTGTGACTTCAGTGTTTCCTGGCAGATGAAGAGATTTTGCCATGAATAAAATAACCAGTGACAAAGTTTTATCTGAAGGACAGGTGCCTGATAATGTGAACATAAACCAAAATGAACTGTGGAAAATATGGTACCAGCATATCCCAAAAACAGCAAGGGTCAGTTTTACAAGAAGTGGAAGAGCCCAAGAATTTTGTGTTTGGCCCAAAATATGCTGAGGGTTTTCCTTCTAAAGCTGAGCACAGACATTTCAAAGTGAAAGTGCTAACTCAGCCTGGATTATACAGGATTTAAATTACTCCACTGCACAATATTTTATTTATTCATGAACAATTTGTTTAACATGTTATTTTTCCTTCTGGTCATTTTAAAAGAGTAGTCTGTTTTTTTTTTTTTTTTAAGTTGGTTTATTCTAACATCAGCTGGACAGACCTGCTAGGTGTCATCAAGTCTCTATTCTGGTCTCAGCAATATCATCCCATCTTTTTTATAAACAGATCAAGGATCCCCTGAATATTATTCCATTATTCCATCCTGTTGAGGAACTTCACTGCTGCAGAAATTAAAGACACTCCTCTTACAGGCAATTATCTTAATATTTTTTTATAGGGTGATTTTTTTCTGATTCCAGAAGCATTTCTTCCTCCTCATGTTTAAGTCTCCCAAATTATTTATGAAGGACAAATATGTGCCTTCACAGACTGTGTTTGGAAAGAGAAAAATAATTAAAAAAAAAAACAAAACCCACATCTATTTTTTTCTTATCAGCATTGCTATTTTAGGCCTGAGTTTTATGAACCTCTATTGATACAGCTATGCTGAATACTTAAAGGTAGGTTACAGGTCCATGCAACTCAAGGAACCCAATCATTCTGTATGCAGGTAAACCTGTGGCAAAACAAATTTTTGGTGACAGAATTTAAAGCATTTCAACAACTCTGATAACACAATATTGTGTCTGATAACACAATAATGGTTCTGCATGATTTGAACTTTGTGTCGTATGGATTGATATAGCTGTTCCAACAGTTTTCATCTGGTGGTTCCTGTTTCTCTGTCCTTTGAATGTAACAGGACTGACTGTAAAGGTGGTTGCAGTTCCTTTCAGGCTCTGGTTTGATCTGTGGTTTTTAATTATTGCAGTTAATGACAGGATTCTTTATGCTATGGCTGGTGGAGTTAACCTCTACATTAGGGTAGGTGAGAGTCTGTCACAAAGAAATTATTCTCTATTTAAATGCTCTGATTCATATCACTGAGATAATACCTTGGTTGTAGCACAGTACAATCAGGCAGCTTATCAACAGGTTTGTCATGAAGGGAAGCCAAACCACTTATCAGCACCTCGTGTTGCTTTGCTCTGTGTTTGGAGGTGAAGTGAGCAAAGACACATATTGCTATTTGGGGAGGTTTTCTGTACTCAACCCTTTGATGAAATGTATATTTTGTGCTCAACTTACAGAACTTGCTTCTACTCCAATTGCCTGTGTGGAGGTGGGTGTCACCAACATGTTTTATGAAAAATCCTTTCCTTAAGATTTTTCCTCCTGAGAAGCTGAGAGGCCTCAGGAACAAAATGTAAACAATGATTATTTGCTGCTGTGGAATGCACCAGGTGGATCTGGGATTGGTCTCATCTGGTTGTTTCCAATTAATGGCCAATCCCAGTCCAGCTGTCCAGACTGTCTCGGTCAGAGACAAACCTTTGTTATTCATTCCTTTTCTATTCTTAGCCAGCCTTCTGATGAAATCCTTTCTTCTATTCTTCAAGTATAGTTTTTAATATAATATATATCACAAAATAATAAACCAAGCCTTCTAAAACATGGAGTCAACTTTCTCATCTCTTCCCTTATCCTAAGACCCCTGTGAACGTCGTCACAGGTGGGAATGTTTTCCATTTTCCACACGTGGCTATGCCTTGGTGTGCTCACTCTGAGTGTTCCCTGGGGCTACCTGTGATTGTATGCCAGCTATGTGTTAGTGGAAACTACTGGAACACTTTCAGGATTGTATTTCTCATTTTAATTAGTTGCTGTCATTTTCCACACTGCTAGTAAATCACTTCAAATATAGTGCTTGTGGTTGTGGTTGTGTCTGAGACATAAATCTTTTGTTAAGAGATTAGTGAGTCATCTCTCCCATGGCCCTCATTGCCACCCATTAGACAGTTATAATAAAGCTTTCTCCTCTATAGATCCATGAGTCTTCTCCTTCAGGGGCTGCAGGATGATGGGATTGGAGAGGGATAATGCAAAGCAATCCATTTTCCAAGACTTTTTGTTTTTCATGGAAAATTCACAGTGCAACTGTTAGTTGTGGTGTTTCATCTCAGAGCCAAAAACAGGACCAGGGGCATGGATGAACAGAAGTAGTATTAGTTTTGATAGGTAGGAATTATGTCTGAAATCTGCCTTTAGACAAAAATATGGTATTTTCTTACTAGTGACACAGGACCTCTGTGATCCTTTTTTGTCTTCACAGTGTATGTAGGATAATATACAATATCCACTCTGGGATAATGATTTAATTTCCTCCAAATTGTTGCATCAAGACACTTGACTCCATATCTCCTATTTATAAACTCAAAGTCTCTAAAGAAAATTTAAGTTGCAGTGGACTGAATGTATATACAAACTGTATCTCAAAAAAAAAAAAAAAAATTCAAAAACAATCAATCCAATTCCTACAAAATTTCTCTACAGAGAAAATTGAAATAAGATATTTAGATTTGACAATAATTGTGCAAAAGTAAGACTTTAAGAAAGATACATATTTTTATCAATTATTTTTTAAAAGCTTTTATATTGCTACTAGTTTGTCATGAAATAATTTAGTGAGTACTAAACCATCTGACTCCCAACACACGTTTGAAAGGCAGAAGAGAGGTGAAAGCTGATGGTATCCAAGCAAAGTGAAGTGCAGGAGAGTTGAGCTTAACAGAACAGCTCTTGGAAACCTAGCACCATTTCTTATATGCATAAATATACAGAGAGCTTGTGTAAACACTGAATTTGATGACCCCTTTAGCTGGTTTCAAGGTTTTCCTTAAAAGGTTGGAAACAAATGCAAACCTCTATATATATTGAGCTAAATTCTATTATTCACAGATTAAAAATCCTTTTGTTGTTCCCCTGGTTGCCTAGAAGAGCAGCTTGAAGTGAAACCCATGGGCACAAAGAGCATAATAAAAAAAAAAAAAAAAAAGGTGATGTAACAGAAGAAAGGAAGTCTTTTTCTTACTACTACAAATATGACTTTTTCCTCTTAAACATCAAGTTAACTTAAAGGTAACATTTTTTTTTATAACCTTTCACATCTTTTAAAGTCTGTGGTAGTAATCAAATAATTCTTACTTCTACCTATTTTTAAATATTAAGTTTAAATTTGTGATTTGGACTTAATGCTTGCACTAACAAGTAGCCTTTGGATTAATGTGGTCAAACAGGAGCAGAAAAACCAAAAAATTTAAATAAAAGTTGCTAAAAATGTTAGAATGTTTCTTCCTTATACATCTTGCTAATAAAAAAAAGGCAGTGTAAACTAAAATATTCTTCATTCCTAATTGAAGGTAGTCATGTCCTCAATCCAGATTAAGGCAATACAACAGATTAGGTAGAAATTTTAAGGGGAAAGAAATGCATTACAAGAAAGTGTTGTTGAGTTCAATGTTTACAAATGTTCTCTGCATATTTATGCATGGAATAAATTGTGATAGTATATATATATATATGTGTGTGTGTGTGTATATATAAATATAAATATAAATATAAATATAAATATAAATATAAATAAAAATAAATAAATAAATAAATAAATAAATAAATAAATATATATATATATATATATAAACAGTTATGATGTTATTATGTAAAGGTATCTAGGAATTTAGACACATGAGACACTACAATTTTTTTAAAACCACATGACAACACCAGAGCTCCACAAGCCAGAAAATCCATCCCAATTTAAATAGGCAAGTTCTGTGTAAAAAAAACCTGACACCAAAGCAAAATGAAAAATCCTCTGAGTCAAGAAACGTTATGAGATCTGCAGTTCCATGACAAAGATGCAGGAGGACATGATGTGTTAGGTAGCAGAACTTCAGGCCTGATAAGGAGAAATAATAATTGAATCTCTCTAGAGATGCAGCAGCTCATTCCCTCAAAAAATAGAAAAATAAAAATATTTTGAGCTATCCAGGTAAGTTGCTGCAATTCTTCACACAGTATTGCTCCAGAAAAGCTAGCTACACCTTTGACTGATCTGTGCAAGGTCATTTTCACCAATTTCAAATCTTCAAGTGTGTGACTCTCCCCAGTAGAGGGATTTAAAAATAAAAACCAGTACACTAAGTATTCTGCTCTATTACAGGCTGTTCTTAAGAGAACTTAGCCTAATAAATATGCAAAAAAATAGCAATAAGGAGATCTGATAGAGCAGGAAAAGAAGAAATGCTGTCTGCCAATGCTTGGATTTTGGTCAAAATTTTAGCAGAGTTAGAGCCATGAATCCAGTGGAGCAATCTGCAGCTCATCTATTTATCCTGTTTTATCAGAAGTGTTATCAGCGTGTGACTCCTGAAGAAGGAGAACATTGTTGACCTGCTCCAAGTTATGACTTTGCTGAGGTTCATCTAGCAAAAATACATATAGTCCCTCAGCTCTTCCACACATACAAGAGGAAACACACCAGAAAATAATATTTATTCAGAATCAGAGTGCTGTTTATGAAGCTCTGTGTTTATAAAGATATTTAATGTGCCTGAGTGCCATTGATTTAGGAGTAAAAATAAACTCTCTGGTGTTTTGTGCAGTCTGAAATACAGCCTTAAAAGCTGAATGGAGTAGAGAGTTTGATGGCTTTTGACTCTCTGGTGTCTCCTAACATGTGCAATTAAGGAGGTCACAATAAGGGACAACTGCAGGAGGTCATGGCCCTTGCTGAATTCACAGAGGGCTGTGGCCAGGTCACTGTGTAGGGCCATTTTAAAGTAGAATTCTGTCACAAAAATGAGGTCTAATGCAAAACCATTGATTGATGCTATTAACTTGAAAATTAAGAATATGTCTGATTGCAGAAAAAAACGAGCACAATGCAAACACAGCCAAGGAATTCTTAGATGTTTTTTGAAAACTTCATAGCCTAGAATAAATATAAACCTTAGGGGAATAAATATTGCTTGGACATGGAAGACAGTCTAGCTGCATGAAGATATTGTTTGGATTTGGAAACAAAGCAAGATAAATATTTGATCCTTCAAGAGATTCCTGCCTCAGAAAAGGCAGAATTTATGACATCAGGAGGTATTTGCAGGCCATTGTAGGTACAATTTCACCTACAGATATTCCAGGGGGCAGGGTATTTAAAAACATTTCTTCCTTGAGTTTTCCTTTTCCAGGATCCTGATTTTCCCTGCACCGTGCATAGGAACCATGTCTGCTGAATGAATGTGAGAATAATTGATTCTACTCTGTATAATCTTATTACTAAAATAATTTCTGCATTAAAATTAGTATTGCTTTTAATGATTCTTCAACTAATTTCAGTATGTGCTGTCACTTTATGAACTTCATCTCACGTGTGTTTAGAGAAAGCTTTATTTGTCTCTCTGCTTTTATTTTCACCCAGAGATTTAAAGTGATAATTTTTCTTCCTACTTTGATGGTTACCTTGGAGTAGGGGATGCCTCCTGTGAGTACATATGCAGTAGTCACTCCCCTGTCTCATGGGCTTTTCCTCTGCCAACATTTCAATTATCTAGTTTTAACCCACAGTAAGGTTTCCTGAGTTTTCCTGTTATTGTCCCAAACAGAACATTTTGATTCACTGGAATGTTTTCATCCATGTAGCTTCTTGTTAGTTCTCATTATTTCATTTTGCTGAGTTTTGCTTTTATCTATCTTACCACTTTCTAGAAACACCCTTAAATTACCTGCCTGCTGAATCCCAGTTTGGTGTCCTCTGTTCTTTCTTTGATTGGTGCATCTTACTGATTTTTTTGTGTACTGGCTGCTTGTTGTTTTTGTTTTTTTTTTTTTCCTGTTTCTTCCTGTCCCCTTACTGAGGACTTTATTCTTTCTTGCCAATTTAAAGTCCTTTTACCCAGACCCATTAGTTTTCTCTCAGCAAATTGGTGACCACAATCTTCAAAAAAACTTATCAACACTTTGAAACCTCTGCTTTGTGTTTCTAAGCCCCCCACCTTTAACCTCTGATTTACCACCACTCTTGTGGGAGTATTGGGGTTTATTTAACCTTGCCAGTGGCAGTGGATCACCTATGATATTAAGCAGATTAGACTGAACCTAATTATGCTGTACTTTGGGAATTACAAACCACAAATTCCTCTGGTGGATTCCTAGGTCTGGGGTTTAATGAAGCAGCAGTATTTTCTCTTGGCTTCAGGAGTGTACTGAGTGTGGCATCACTCCTGTAACACCTTAAGGGGGAATGTCAGTGGTCTATCCTTGCTCTATGTCTCCCTACTATTGCTCTTCTGCACTGGCTTCCAAGATTTGTTTTGTTATAATAAACGTTTGCTATGTTATATGCTTTAAATAAAGATCATAAAATACTGCCTAAGCAAAAAGGGTGAGCTGAGGTTTCTCAGCCAACCTTGATTTTTTTCATTCCCCACTCCCATTGTCTAACTTGTGAAACTTTTCCTTTGCAGTTCTGTAAATGTTATGTTAATGTTATTTGTGCCTAACATATATATTATAGATAAGTCTATCTAATAGGCAGTTGGGAATAATATATGTAGATTTTTCTATTTTATATTCTTTTCTGTAAGTCAGCAGAGTGGAATTCATTAACTTGATATGGATCTTTTTCAGTCTTTTCAGTACCCATTCACCAAAGAATGGACTTAGGAGTGTATTTATATGGTAAATGTACTGATACTGCTTACTTTAATATAAAGTTCATCTTTTTAATGCTTTTCCACATATACACATTTGGCTCTTTTGGAAAGGGACTTGTAATCCAATCTTCTTTCTTCCCATTTTAGCAGAATTATTACTTATAAACTAACATAGATTAGTTGCAAGTATTAAAAGAACACTATTTATTTGTGCAACATTTGAAAAATACTTGAACAAACTATTGATTAAAAACAGTGACATTTGCTATAATACTTTAAATAGTGAAGACTGTTGAGTTCTGGTGGTTTTTTGTTAGGTTGGTTTGGGTTTTTTATGGGGCAATATTCAAATAGAAATTATGCAATGAATGCATATGAAAAAACCTGTTTGATAGAGAGCTTTAGTGATGCTTAATGGAGTTTTTGCTTTCCTGAGAGTGAGAGCACAGCATGTAGTATATAACTGACTAATGGAGATTTGCCACTCAAGTAAGTCAATCAAAAATGTAATTTAGCTTGAAACTCTCATGGAAACAGCTATGCCTCTTGTATCTGTCCCAATTAAATACAGTGTGATGATGATTACATATGTATTGCTAATGGGGTTGTTGGGAGAATTTCTGATAAAGCTTTTGGTGGGGAATGCAAAAATGTAAGTTTTGAATCTTCTAAAATGAAAAATCAAACCACTGACCACATAGGATATTTAAAACAATTTTCAAATGGACAGTATCCTTATTCAAAATGCTTTTAATTTTGAATATATGTAATACAGTGTAAGGCAGAGTGGGGTGTGGGGTTTTTTGATCTGTTTTCTTTTAAAACCATTCACAAAATCATCATATTCTGAAATAGATTTGTGATTTTAATTCTAGAACAATTAAGAACATCAACTTAGCAGCTGTACCACCTTCAACTGTCTCTGCAAAGTTTTCACAACAGTGCTTTGTGAGTCTCATAAGGCAGAAAGAACACCATCCATCTACTTTAACTAGTATAGACCAGTACATCTACCTCATAAAAATGGCAGTTACCTGAAGCATACCAAGCTACCTTGGCATGTTTCCAGCCCTCCTTCTGGCACTGAAGTGGCTTACTAACCTTGTCTAGAGAGGTGTGTCAGAGGTGAGAGTCCACCAGGTGATACCAGCTAGAAGAACCTGAGAATGCACAAAACTTCTGGCATACTTTTCCAAGAATTAGATGTCTCTCAGAGCAAAGTTGTCAGAAATTAATTTTCCTATACTGCTGATGTCTCAGGTTTTTAGCTTTTATATTTTTCAGATTCTGTGCTGCTTTAGTGTGTATTTCTGAGCTTCATATGAGGGGATGGTGAGCTCTCTTCACAGAGTAGGGAGACAAAACAATTCCTTCTCTAGCTAGGAACCAAGGACAAATGATCCAAATCTCAGGCCCAAGAGAATAAACAATGTGGACTGAAGAGAGAAAAATAAGAAGGATGGGACTTCATAAGCTAGAGCTATAATTAGAAAATTAACTCCAATATGCTACTTGATCAAAACTCATAAAAGTGTGAGACCTCATGACCAGTTGCCCATTTTTGTGACCATTTTGGGTTCATCTTGGGTGTAGCCCTGGCTGGGCTCTTGTGCTGCCCAAGGTGGATCCATTGAGGTCTTCTAATAAGTCTCTACTTTATTCTTTAAGTCTGTCTAACTCTGTTCTAGGTCAGATTTCACAAGGCATCACTGCACCAGAACCCCCTGCAGACGCTCTGTGGACAAGATCAGATAGCCACTAATTGCCTTCTACAATTAATAGATGAGGGTAAAATGTGTGTACCTGCCAGAAGCACGGTATTTCAGAAAATGAAGACTGCATTTCTGAACTTTCAGCCCTGATTCTTAAGAAATAACTACCAAAAAAAAAAAAAAAAAAAAAAAAGGTATAATCATAGCTAACATTCACAGCTGTGCTTGACATTAAAAACCATCGAGATACTGCCTCCCTGGTATCTGGCCTTTCTCTCCAGCTGGAACTTCTGCCTGGCCTCTCTGTCCCATCAGGTCTACTGAATTTATTATTGCTTTCCTTGCTGATGTTTCCCTCTGCTCTGCTACCTACCATCATTTTCTTTTGAATTGACTGAATAAGTATCATCATAATTCTTAGCCTTGAGTTTATTTGTTTTATTTTAGGTCTAAGGAAAGACTTTTATGCCCCCAAATCTTGTCTGTTGCACCCAGTAAGTGCAACAAAAAAGGAGAGAAAAAGTCCTCACAAAGTTCGACTTTTCCTGAAGCATAGATGGAATGTGTGTATTTCCACAAAATTACCTCTTAAAGTGCACTTCTGTAAAATGAGTACTGCATATCTTTGAAAATTCATCACTGTTTCACTGTGTTCAGTTAAATACTTTGTACAAAACACAAATCACTTTCTGGTTGGAAAGATTTGATGATGAAAACTCATTTGATCATTCTAGGACAGATTGCAGCAAGTTTATGATATTGCTTGTTTTCTATATCTTCTTTTTGCTGTTGTTTACAGATGAAATAACCTCCCAAGTTACAGCTGAAATGAGCAAAAAGTTTTGACAGGGTAAATACACCTGTGACTGAAGAACTACAGGTGTTCACAACTCTCCTTTAATTTCCTAATATCCTTTGTCAATTAGAATGATCTGCATCTTTTAAATACATGGTCTGAGCTCTGTTTGGTGGGGGTTTTTTATTGTGTGTCTTTACATATATATATATATATATATATAAAGTCATCATGCTTTATGATTGTACAAAACTCTTGCTTGGGCAAAAGAGGAACACAGTCACAGGTGAAGCTTTGAACTTATTGTTACTCCAGTTCATGATTTAACTGTATAATAGTCTGATTTATTAGTTACAATAGTATGTATTAATAATCCAAATCAATACAGGAAAAAAAATTGTAATTCAGTTATATTGTTTTTTGGGGAAAATAAAAAGTACTTTATAGAAACCCTCTGGGTTCAAAGCCTGGTAGATTCAGCCTTCCTGAAAGAAAGAGATGGACTCAGAATGAGCCATCAGAATCCTGAAGTCATAACTGGGAGGCATATGGTCTTGTCTTCCATTTTCTGGGAGAAGACAGATGATAGTCCTCTCCTCTACAGCCTTTATTTTTGGAAGTTTTTTTGAACACAGCTTAGGTGCTCACTTTTGTCTTTAGTTCCTAACCATTCACTTTTTGTTCCAAAGCTGGGTTTGCCTGAGCAATGGGAGGCTGAAATCCCATAGTGACCTCTGAATTACAGCTATGGTTTCTGTCAGAATCTCTGCTCCTCTGGTACTGCTCTGCACACGTGCACCCTTTTGCACTTCATTTTATTCTAGAAACATGAGTAGCTGCTCGTTATCACTGTAAACCCAATGAAAGCTAAAAAAGCTGTAGTTGGTAGTTAGCTGACCACCAGGCAACTGCTAACACAAATAGTAATTTTTATATAATTTTTTTTAAAGCTGAAATCAGCTCAAGTGAAGAGAAACCATACAAGTCCTGAGACCCTGAGCTGTCAGGTGAGTGGCCTTTAGTAATGGAAAAATTGTTTTGTTTATCATAAAGATGTTGGGAAAGTTCAGCCAAGCCAAAGCAAAATAACACTGCAGTGATAAGGTGACCTCCTGTGAACTGCCTGTGTAGCAGAGATCAACCTCTGTCCTTGTTCAGGTCTAGTCAATAAAAAAAAAAAAAAAAAAAAAAAGATTTTATCATATCTTCCATGTAGTTCAATTATCATATAGTGATGCCTTGTCTCTAGTATGCTTTTAATGGTTGTGCAGAAAGTAATTTATAAAACCAAGTTCACTTCTAAATTAAATATAGAAGTGTATGAAGAACTATTCCAACAGTGAGAAAACAGCTGCCACCATGTCTTGGGTAACAAGACATGGAGGTTTTAAACGCTGACTTTACTTGTTGAAAGAAGTTGACAAATAATTAAAAAGAAAAAAAAAGATAAAAGACAAAAGCAAAACCCAAAAAAACACCAAGACCTTCTTAACCTGGAAAAAGAAATCCCAACCCCAACAGAATTTTTAAGATGTCAAAGGTTGAACTTGATGATTTCGCAGGTCTTTTCTGACTTAATTGATTCTGTAGTATGGTGACATCAGCGGGCTAAAAGGAGAAAACTTTCTTTTAATATTTAGTTTTCTGCTACAAGTTCCTGTCTGTAGAACGAACCTGCCATGTATGATATGGTGCTTAAGAAGTCTTTGTTTCAAAAAAGAGACGGACCTTTAGCGTGGTCTTTTACAAGAAATAGCATAATTACTAGGTAGGATGTGAAGGGGGGTTAAGTTTTTATGCAAGTTTTTAAGTGAATGGGAATGAAAAGTAGATAGTGAAAATTTTAGTCTTTCATGGAAGAAAATTCTTATGGTTTTGATAGCCCAAAGACAACTGTGCTAGAGCTCAAATGTATCTTGAGAATAAGAATAGCAATAGCAGCATGATGGCAGTTAGAATATTTCCATTATTTTTCCTTACCCACAGGTAAAGTGCATTTGAAATAAACCACCTTGAGATTTCAACAGAAAAATACCATTTGTTGTCTCTGGGTCTTCTGCAAATCTGCTGGTATCAAGCTTAGGAGACATGCTGTGCTGACATTCCTTACCCTCTGTCTCATACCATTAGTGTCTTAAAAGAATTTCTCTGGCAAAATAAACTGTAATTGCAACTGTTCAGTGCCCACCTGAGAAAATTACTTTTGCTATTAAAACTGAATGGCTCAAAAAGGTTCAGCACATTCCTTTTCTGCCATGTATCTGAACAAGACCTACAAAGTAAGGGAACAGGCAGGAATAGCATCTCATAGTACATTTATATTTAAACCTATCAGTTTTTTTCCCTTTAAACCTATTAATCTCTTGTGTTCTTATGCACTTTCTTTGAATCTGCCTCCTTTCTCTTCTTCAGTGCTGTTGTGTGACTTCCAGATTCTTTTAGTACCAGTTTAACATCAATGAGTCAGAATTCATTTTTATTCCTTAATAAAGACCTTGTTTTTAAGTGTTCTCAGCATTACAAATTAGAGTCACATTTTCGCAGATGCTGAGATTCTTCAGCTTTCCGTGCCCTGGTTTTGAAAATATTTTAAATGCCTATGTGGTTTGCCTTGGAGTGTAAATCTGTCCCTCAAAGGAGGATCTTAAAATTGAGCATTCCCATTAGTAGCTGTTTCAAGGCCAGCTTTAATGAAGATGTTCCTTTTACAGAGGTTTTTAAAGAGAGTGCCACAGAAATATGAAAGCTTTCTTCTAATAGTTAAAAAAAAAAAATCTAGAAAGTAGCCATGAACTGAAAGATTTTTACTGCTTCCCCCATCACCACCTCCTTGCTCTAAGAAATGCAGCTATTCCCAGAGAAACTTTGTAGTTGGAGGCCCATTTACAGTAATAGTTTCAGCCAGTCCTAATGATCATTCAGGAGAGCAGATGTAATAATGGTTTCCAGGAGGAGATCTGTTTGGACCCCTAGACTTGCAGATGGATATAGTCCTTTTAGAAAAGCAGGAATCTGGTCTCCTAACATGTTGTCTGAGGATGTGGAAAAACCACACCAGTTCTAATTTACACTACCAAAGCAAAAGTCAGGGCAATGAGGGTGAAATAGCAATATTTTAGGAAAGCCTGATTTCCATACCATTGTAGAAATAGAAAATGGATACAAAGGATTCATGTCAGTAGTTGCTGGTTTCCTTTTCCCTTTCTGAGGCAGAGAAAGATCAAAACCCCTGAGGCTGGCCAAAACCCCTGAGGGAGGCCAAAAGCAGATTTCAGCCCTGTTTTGATGTTTCTCATCATGGTTGGAGGAGAGAGGAGGAGCTGCAGAGATCCAGGGCTGTCTTTCTGTTGTGTTTGCTGTTTGGGCAGTGTAGCTGAGAGGCTTTGAAGTGGCATTTGCCATCTGAGCAGGATAAAATACATGTTTTGGGGATGGTAGGACTGTCCCAGAGCTGCATGTGCCATGATGGTGCATCTTCACTTGACCTTGCTGGGGACAGGGCAAGACACAGAATCATAGAACGTTTCAGGTTGGAAAGGACCTTCCAAAGGTCGACCTTCCATCCCCCTGGCATGGGCAAGGACACCTGTCAATAGACTAGGATGCTCAAATCCCTATACAATACAGCCTTGAACTGTCACTGACAGGGCTTTGGGGGCAGACAAAGGTGATACAGAGATTCTGTTATCAGAAGGTATGAAAAAGTACTTTACTATTAGAAATCTACAGTTCTTACAGAAACAATGGTGGACTTAAGACTTGATTGTCTTTTAGGAATTTTTTCCTCACTTATTGGTCAAGAAGGGACAACTCCCTCTGGTGCACATCTTTGACAAACAGAGATTGCTTGCTAGGTGCAGAGATTGAGAAAATAATTGTTTAAATTCTTTCTCTGAGCTTTCTCACAGCTTCCCACGAAAATCCTGGAGACCTGTGTCTCTCTCTGTTCAGAGGACATGTTATTCCCACATTGAACACTTCCAGGGCAGACCACCCACAGTTTGAGCAACCTGTGCCAGTGTCTCACCACCCTAGTAGTGAGGAATTTCATTCCAGTATTTGACATAACCCTACAAGCCCCTGTAAAAAGTCCCTCTGTAGTTCTCTTGTAGTGTCCCTCTTGTGATTCTCTTGCCATCAGGTACTGATGGACAATCTAAGGTCCCCTCAGAGCCTTCTCTCCTCTAGGCTGAACAGACTCAGCCTGCCTTCACAGCTCAGGTGTCCCATCCCTCTGACCATTTCTGTGTCCCTCCTCTGGAGCTGCTTCCACAGGCCCATGTCCTTCCTGTTCTGAGGAGCCCAGAGCTGCATGCAGTACTCCTACAAAGTGCCACCTTTCGGGCTGGCAGGTGACTTCTGTGGCACCCCAGCACTGGCCCCATCAGCATGTCAGCCTGGCACAAGCCACAGGATCACTGGGTCTGCGTTTCATTGTGGGTATTTTGCTGTTTCTTTGTTGAGGCAAAATTCTTCCAATGAAAAACATCTGACTGCTGAGCTCTGGGTCCCAGCTGGCAAAAGAAAGTCAACCTCTTATTACCCAGCAATGAACTGTGTTAACATCTTGTTAGGGTTGAGAAATACCCAGATAATTGTACGTGACCAGTTTTCCCTTGCTCTGTTGGTTGCTGCATCGTGGCATGAAACAAGACACTGTCCCTTGAAGGATCTTGGGCAAGGATTTTTCACATGCATAAAAATGTGCCAGAAAATTACTCTGTCGTAGTTTACATCATTCTGAGTGGGTTGGCCAAAGCCTACATTCCTTGTGCAACTTTAAGTTGCCCCAGGATGCCGGAAATGTTTTTTATAGGGATTGGAAACATGTCACACTAACTGAGGGGGGACCAGAAGCCCTGTGGAAAGGCAGTAGAGTCCAGGCAGGGTGCCCAAATTGTGTCTTAAATGGAACCACATACTCGGCTTTTGTGAACTAAATCCCATCCTAGGTGCACACACAAGCAATACACTATAGACACAAGCATTATTGTAAACTTATGTCAGCTCTGATGCAAAACAACAGAAATTTATGTTCCTTATTTTTCTGATGAAAGTACCGAGGCACTAAGGGAATTTGCCACATGTAAAATCACTACAAGACACAGGCCTCACCACAGTTTATTTTAGTAGCCCAAGTTGCTTCTCATTGTAGACTCTGAAAAGCTATTATTTCCCAAATGTATCCAAAATGAGTCTGAACATGTTTGCCTGTAATGCAACAAGGTGCAGTTAATTACAGGAAGCTTTAGAAGTGTTCAGCTCATGTGCTGCTGACACAGCAGGGGTGGGTCGGTCTGAAGGGAAGGGGAGCGCCGAGGACAATCCCTGTGTGGGAACCACCTTCAGAACAAAACCTGAGACTTCAAAGCAGGGGAAAAAAAACAAAAACCTAAACCCAACACACCAACCAACCCCCTGCAACACTTCTAAAATGTTATAATAAATGGAGTGAAAATAACGTGCCCATTTACATTTCTTTGTTCTTATTTGCAGTTTGACTTAATGTCAGGAGATTGCCAAAGTTTCAGCATCAGCATCTGTGCTCACCAGCTTCAACAAGACTTAGAAGAAAGAAAAGGAAGAAAAAAGCAGTTTATATTTTGTAAATTACCTGTGCTCATGTGCAGCTTACATACAGGGGCGTTGATGTATGCAATAGGGTTACTTTTAAGCAGAGCTGCAGCTTGAGGTGTGTTTCCCAACTTGGAGACCTGGTTTTGGGCCCAAAATTGCTGAATGCTTCAGTACTTATCCTTTGTGTCTTGTACAGCACCAAACCCCTGATTAATGTGGTATCTAAAGAATGAAAATGCCTCCTCCCCTCTAGCTTTTACTACTTTAATAGACATTTACTATAGTTTTAAATAATATTTTTATCAGCAGAGATCAGCAAAATTCCCACTGGACAGAGCCCCTTTAATAATGATGTATAACCAACTTCTGCAAGAGTGTTTTTACCAGAACTTCCAAATTTCTTGAGGTTTAGATTATTTTATAAGCAGTCAAACATTTTTATTTGTACTATTTATTATGTCAAACAGACAGAGAAGTGTTTTAACATCCAGCTGTGCTTCAATTCATTCTTGATTTGATTAAGGGGGTCTGCTGCATTTTGTTAATATAGAACCGTTAGCTAAGAACTTTTTTAAAAAGTGCTCTTCAGATAGTCTAATCCACTAAATTCAGATAGTCTTTAAAAAAGAGCTGCATTTTATTCCTTTTGCATGATATTCCACCATAAATTAAAATGAAATCTGTTGGCCTGCAGCTCCTTTTCATAATAATTCTTCACGTTTGAAAAACATCGACTCCTTTTTATTTTTATTTATATGAATGACATTTATATTTATTCTAAACTAGTGAAGACTTAACATCATCCAGTGCAAAAATCTAATGAAAAAATGTATTCTTGCCCACCAGGTCATTTTGCTTTGAATTTCAGGGTCACTTTCTTTAAATATTATTATATGAATCATCTCTATTTGCACTGATAATAAAATGTTTTCTGGTGTTCTCACACTAAAATTTATGAAAATAAAAAAACGTGATGCAGACACAAAAACACAAGTTTGTGAAACTGGATCATCCTGTACCTTTATTTGAGATAAAGTTCCTAGTTAAAATTTAAAATATTGCTGAAATTATTTCCTGAGGAAGTTATTTTGGTATTTTACAGTTAACTACACATGAATAAAACCAATGCCTATGAACAGCAATATTTTAAGTATTTTAAAATGCTCCAACTTTAAATAAATTGATGACCAGTGAGATCATCCCTAGACATTCAATAGCAATGGTGTTACAGGAGTGTCACTGAGACAGTAATAATGATGACATCATACTATCACGCAAAGTGTATTCTGTATGACTCACTGCTGCTTTTTTATAGAAGTCTTAGCTTCAGAAATGAATATGTGAGATGACTGATTGGGTGGATGAGCACAGAAAACAGAGAGACAAAAGTATTTTAAAAAAATCCATGTAATTTCTAATTTTATTTTTTGTAAGTTTCAGGATGCTGCCTGAAATCCAGACATGGCACAAACTGAACAGGTAACAGTAATTTTTCTTGATCAACTCTTCTATAGAAGTAAGTTTTAAATCATGTTAATGGATGGCAGAGTTTAACTCAAAAACCTGACAACAAAGGGAATCTGGTAAATGAGTTGCTTAAAAAGGATTTATATGTTTATATAAAATATGTTTATAAATATGTTTATATGTTGTAGTAAGTACTTCCCAGCTTTCATATTCTAATTACTTTAGACTGCTGCTTGAAAAGCAGTTGGTTATTATTACATTTAGACATGGTTTTGGTTTGTTTTCTTTCTGGTGCCATCTCTTCCAACTCTACAGGGATAGATATACATATATATATACACATTGTATATGCATGAAACATTTCCCTTTAATTTAGAGATATATATATTATATATGTATGAAATATTTATTTTAATTTTTTGGTTACAATCATCATGCAAATTATTGTGCTTATTGCATGACCCAGTTCACTGAACTGGAAAGAGAAGTGATTTTGTCATTTGGAGTTGCTCTTGGTTTATTACCTCACCATGCAGAGTGTGCACAAGCACTGTGTGTGGCTTTATTGAGTGGGAAAAGAGAGAACAAGACAGACTACTTGGGTAACAGCAGAATTTGAAGAATGTACACAGGCCTGTCCTCCTTTGCCCTGGGTTAATGTTGAATGCTTTAGACAGTATTGCAGAAGAGGCCTGGGTTTACAGCTCTGATTCTGGGGCTCAAAACACTGCTTTTCTATATTTTAATCCCATGTGTTAGCCTGAAAGCCTTATGGAGCCTACCAGATCACTGCAGCTGCATTGAATTCATCATGCAACTCTTCTGCTACAGGGAGAGCTGACAGATAAGATTTCCCCCCCGTTTTCTCCCACAGAAACTCTGAACAATAATCTTGTACTTGCCTAGGTAATAGTGTGTGATTTTTCCCAGACACTTAAGCTGCTATAAATCAAGTAAGTACATGTGTGTCAGAGGAAGACATAACCCTTTTTTTATGAATGTGTTAGAAGAACTGTCAGAAAGGGATATTGATTCTGGTTTTGTACAGGGAACTAGTGAGAACAACCAATCAATGGAACACAGGGAGAACTTAACATTGTTATGAAATATTTAGGTTGTAGGGAAGTATAAAAATTAAACAAATTTCCAATGGACAACAGCAGCATAACTTTTTTTTGCTAAAGAGAAGATGAAAAGCAGAGATTGGTGATTAAAAAAAAACAAAATGAAAGAGTAGCAGAAACAAATGTATCATGAAGACTTACATAAAGGCCCTATACATTGATACATTTTAATTAGAATATTTTGACTAAGAGAGCACAATTCTGAGTATCTGTTTACCAAAATGTATACTATAGTATGCAAACCTGGGTTATGTTTTGCTCAAGGTGCCCTGAACTGAGAGAAATTAATAAACAATTACAAAAGTACTTAAAATGGTCATTAAATGTTAAGAGAAAATACATATTAACATAATATGGGTTTAGAAAAAGAAAAACACCAAAGCCAAACACCATGATCTCAACAATTATTAAAAAAATCATTTGCAATATTATTTTTTTTCCTTGAGTTTTTTCTTACTGTACTAGTACCCTTTTCAAGCTCAGTTGATTAAAATCTTGGAGCAAGCGCGGTGTTTTGTTGGATCTAATTGTCTTTTGTTAAGAACTAGTTATGTGTGCTTGAAATATCTTCATGGTTGATGGCACTGAGGGCAAAAAATTTACCCTATGATATCAACAGCCAACCAAATTAAGCATGTGGCCTACTTGTATTGGAACAGCTATCTGCCCAAGGAATAGGAAGCATGTGTTCCAAAATGGAGTTGATTGAAGTCTTTCAAAATTAATTAAAACTTGAGTCATGGAGTATTTGACAATGGTAATTTTTGTGTGTAAATAGTGTAACTGGCAAAATAATACAACTTAAGTGTGGTGTTTGGTATCACAATTGGCCAACAATTATCTGAGGATTTTGGTCTTGAAGTGGCAGCCTTTCCATATTTCTGAAATACGGAAACTGGTGAGGTCCCCTCTCAGCCCCAGCTCTGAAATTTATACCCTTGAAGGCACAGTGTACAATAAAGAAATAAAGAGTGCTTTTCCTAATTTGACTGCAGAGTTCAGCACTGCAAAAGAAAGTTTCTTCTTAAATAGCAAAATCATAGAATCAGAGAATGGTTTTGGTTGGAAGGAACCTTAGATTCCACCTGGCTGCCATGGACAAGGACACCTTTCAGTAGACCAGGTTGTTCAAGGTCCCATCCAGGCTAGCATTGAACATTTCCAGGGATGTGGCACCCACAGCTGCTCTTGGCAAGCTAGGGCAGTGACCCACCCCCCTCACAGCGAGGCATTCCTTCCTTATGTCTAACCTAAACCTTCCCTCCTTCAGTTCGAAGCCATTTCCCCTTCTCCTGTCACAACCTGCCCCTGTAAAAAGTCCCTCTCCTGCTCTCTTGGAACCCCTTTAGGTACTGGAAGGTTCTATGAGGTCTCCCCAGAGCCTTTTCTCCAGACTGAACAGCCCCAGCTGTCTCAGACTGTCTTCACAGGGGAAGTGCTCCAGACCTTTCATCATCTTGGAGGCCTCCTCTGGATTGGCTCCAGCAGGTCCTGATGCTTGCTGGTGTTTCTATCATCACAGAATGGGTAGGTCAGAAGAGACCTCAGAGGGTCATCTGGTCCAACCTCCCTGCTCAAACAGGGTCATCCTAAAGCACATTGTACAGCATTGCAGCCAGACAGTTCTGGAATATCTCCCGTGGGAATATCTCTACAACCTCTCTGGGCAAGCTGTTCCAGTGCATGTTCACCCACATAGAAAGCAACTCTTCCTCAGGTGGAACTTCCTGTGCATCAATTTCTGCCCATTTCCTCTTGTTCCATGGCCTTGCACCACTGAGCAGAGCCTGGTCCATCCTCTTGGCCTTTCAGATTCTTACAGACACAGGTGAGGTCCCCTCTCAGCCCCAGCCTCCTCAGCCTTTCCTCATTGGAGAGACATTCCAGTCCCTCCATCACCACCTTCCATCTTTGCTGGATCCGCTGCAGGAGCTCCACGCGTCTCTTGGAGTGAGTAGCCCAAAGCTGTCACAGTGCTGTCCCTCACAAGGGCTGGCCCCTAATTGCTGACCTGCCTAAGGAATCCTGCTGTGCTTTTTGAATCCTCACAGGGTGGTGTTAACCTGGAAGAAACAACACCATAATTCTGTTTTGCTCTAGGGCTGAACATGAATCTGGTGGCTCAGAGGTCTGTCACAGGCAGGGGGGAGGAGATGCCCACCATGACATGTCCTGCTCATACAAAACCTGTATGGCCTTATTTTTCATCAGAACAAACTGTTTTGCTCATGACCTGTGCAACTGAAGTAAACACTTGATTTTAGTAGGATTTAGATGTGTGTTTAAGCACTTTGAACTGAATCTTAAAAGCAGTATGTGTACCTAATCTCAACTGCTTCTAGTCAGTCTGCTGCCTGCTTGTCTTCAGCACCTGTTGCAAGGGATAATGAATCTTATTAAAATAAACCTTCAGGGGGAAAAAAAAAGGAAAAAGGAAAAAAAAAAGTGATTTTTTCTTTGTATTTTTTCAACACTTCTAAAGGGCAGAAAGGAAAAGTTTAAAAATATATGATGAAGCCAGAGGGCTGAGTACTGATCTGAAGAATTTTGTGATGTATGCTAAAGATCTGATATCTCAAATGTCTTATCAAAGTCCATGATCAAGGAAGTTCAGTTTTACTGTGAAAGACAGACACAAGATGTTTGCAATAATCATTTTAGAATGGTTGGTGCAGAGAGGAAGGCAGAAAACTTCCAAAAGTTGAACTTCAGCTCCAGTCCAAAGGGAAATGTGAATTTCCCTGTGGATTTTTTAGATAGGGCTGCTTCTTCTCACAATATTCACCTGGATCAAGAGATGATTCAACTGGAAATTACTCATAAGTTGTTGTCGTTGTTGTTTTAACTAACCATTTCTAGTAAACTTTTTTTTTTTAATAATAAAGTAGCATTTTGCAATAAAAAAGATCATAAAGTGGATTTAGAAGTATAAAATACAAAATCTCTGGAAATATTCAACCTTAAAGAAAAGACATTGTGAGATAAGAGGTTTAGGATTATCTTTCCAGGTGGAATATCCTTAAGCCTTTTTAAAAACCATGAAAATTTCCTTCCTCTTCCATCACACTGATGTGCAAAAAAGAACATGTTGTGACCAGGAGAAAATAATTTGTGTTAAACAAGACCATTACTAACTATAATATTTCATAATAAATAGTCTTCTTAAAGTGATGTTCTAGCAGTGCAGTATTTGTTATGCCCTTCATTAATTTGTCAAGATTAATTTTAATGACTGAATTTGTTCTTTAATTTAATATAGTATTAATGGAAGGGGGAGAGAGATACATTTTTTAATAATTTGAATAAATCAACGTGAAAGATTATTTGAGATATTAGGTATAGATCTAAGAAAATAATTATATTTAAAAATGTATTTCCCACACTATTTTCCATTATTTAAATGGAACATACTGAAAAAAATGCTAAGATAAAGCAAATGTGGTTTTGCTGCCAAAGCTGAAGTTTTAATCTTTTGTATTAACATATATAAAACTGGTAAAAATATGTTAAAAGAAACATCTGCTATCATAATTCATGATTAATAGTAGCCTCTCT
Organism: Serinus canaria; assembly: GCF_022539315.1. Taxonomy (NCBI): domain Eukaryota; kingdom Metazoa; phylum Chordata; class Aves; order Passeriformes; family Fringillidae; genus Serinus; species Serinus canaria. The sequence continues at coordinate 7,696,617 of NC_066317.1, read as the reverse complement.
CTTCAGTCATGAGTATTCCATGTGCATAATGAAACTTGATAGAGTTTGTCATTAGAAACAGTCTGGAAACTGAAATAAATAACTTCAGAAAAGGTAAATGTCAGTATCTTTGTAAACAGAATGTGAGAGACATCAAAGAGACAAAGATGATGTAAAAGGAGAATAGGTTGTGTGTAGGTTACAAGGAACATACAAATATTAAACAAGTCAGCTGGCCATGTCTGAACAATGGATAATCTTGGATACTTCTCTTTACATTGGATGTCTGAGCACCCACAGAGCTTTGCCCTGGGATGTCCTTGAGCAATGGTCAAGCATCCAGCCAGAACCAAACCAGTTCATCCATGTAACTCTAGGGAGCACTGCAGTGCTGGAAATCTGATAAAAGAATATTTAAAGATGAGGTTCTGGCAGTTCAGAGTTAAGAGTCTATGAATCTTAAAACAAGAACAGCAGTCATTAAAATTAAAACATAAAGTTCTAAACTGAGTTATAACATATTGCTACTTTGCATTTCCCTGTTCTCATAAAATAATGTGCTGTGATGTTTATTACAATATCCTGTTTTTTTATTTCCTTCTTTTGCCCCACTTGCTCTATGCTACTATTGACAGTGAGGAAGAATAAGGGATGAGAAGTGCTCAGGTGCAATTTTTAAAGTTGATGGGGAGGTTTGTTGCTTTGTTTTCTTCAAATTTATTTTCAGAGCTCTTAAACGTGGCCATGATGACTTTGGTTTAATCTAGAAATATACTGCTACTAAACTTCAAGGTAAAACACCAGACATTATATATGTAATTCCAAACATTTGTTATACTCAGTCAGGCCCTTTTGCTGTGATAAAAAGTAAGGGTAAAAATTAGTAAGGACTATGGCCCATATTTACTGAAACAATACAAAATGTAATTCTGTGACCTGTTTTTAACACCTGAGTTTTTATTCTATATTTGCTCTGTTTCTTGTGAATTTGGCAACTAAATACATTCCAAATACTTTGCACAAACTCTCATATTCCCATAGGTCTGATGGTGATCAGGATGGCTTAGTGACCTGTGACCAGCTTTATTTCAATCTCAGAATCATGGAATACCATGTCCAAAGTACACCACTAGGATTATCTGGTCCAGCATTCCTTTCCCTTTCCCTTTCCCTTTCCCTTTCCCTTTCCCTTTCCCTTTCCCTTTCCCTTTCCCTTTCCCTTTCCCTTTCCCTTTCCCTTTCCCTTTCCCTTTCCCTTTCCCTTGCCCTTGCCCTTGCCCTTGCCCTTGCCCTTGCCCTTGCCCTTGCCCTTGCCCTTGCCCTTGCCCTTGCCCTTGCCCTTGCCCTTTCCCTTTCCCTTTCCCTTTCCCTTTCCCTTTCCCTTGCCCTTTCCCTTGCCCTTGCCCTTGCCCTTGCCCTTGCCCTTGCCCTTGCCCTTGCCCTTGCCCTTGCCCTTGCCCTTTCCTTCAATATAATTTATTTCTATTCCAGCACTGCACCATTTGATATTAAGGGAGTAGAGCACACACAGACATGCTGGCCCAGTTTCTCTGGAGGGTTGGGGAGTTCCAGTGGGCAAAGCCACTGGGACATGGTGTTCCCTCCTGTCCCTTGCAGCCCTTTCTGGCAGTAATTCCACGGTGCCGTACAGCACCATCCTCCGATGGCAACAACAGCAGAAAAGAGGCTCTAAATGATGGTTTGGGGTGCTGCAAGGCTCTTAAGGGCTTGGTGGAGAAATGTTGTTATGTTTGTGCTGACCCTGTAACTTGGGTTGACCCCTGTGGGCTGCCCTCTGCTGCCTTGGACTGCTGGAACCTTGAATGGACAACAACCGCCTTGAGGAGAAGGCACCCTTTTACTTCTCAAAGTGTCTCAAAGTAAAAGACACCCTTTTACTTCTCCATTCCCTGCTGGAGGGAGGTTTGTGCTGTAAAACCACGAGCTTTTCTCCCAGCAGAAAGGAAGGGAAAGGCATCAGCCAGCTTCACTCTCTGTTTCAGGAGAGAAACTCAACTCATTGTCACAGACCAGTATCACCGAGGTAAAGACGAGTCTGGGGAATCCAGATAAATCTGCTCAATCCTAACTGGAATTTCAGCTCAGGCTATGGGGATATAAACTGTCAAATGCAATGGATCAGGCCTGTCACTTCTTCCATCAAAACCAAAAATAAACCACTTTTTTTTGGTCCCATTATTTAGTTTCAAGCTGTTTCTCACAATGTGAAGAAAAAGCAGAAAGCAAAGGTTTCATTATAATACATTCGAGGTGTAACTGATTGAGTAATCAATGTATTTGAGTTCTTTGTCACATAATAACAAAAAAAAATTCTAATGAACTTCTTAAAAATTGTATTTCTTGAAAGGATGAAAGTATGTAATTAGAAATTGATTGGTGTAGCTATGAGATCAAACTGAGGGTTTTAAATGTAATGGTTGAAAATTAGTTTTTTCTCAGTACTCTGGTCTCTCTAGTATCTCTGTGCCTCAAGAATTCTGAAATAACCTCATAGATCTAGTTCTGTATTCCTGTCAATGGATAAAATTACTAGATTATTAAAGAGATTGCCTTTTATTTTGCATGTTTAGGGGGAAAATTGCTAATATTTAAGTGATGTATGATTTTTATTACTAGTTTTGATTACAGTTTCTTAAATGAGAGACCTTTTTTACTGTTTTTTTAAGAGAGATTTAGAGGGAAAATATTATGTCTTTTTAAAAGAAAATGCAGTCTTAACTTCCTTGGGTTAGAGGTATCTTCATTCCTTTTTCCACTGTCGAAAAGGTCATTAAAAAAGCCAACAAGGGGAAAAAATCCTTAATTATCTTAAATGTGAAAATGTTCTTATATTTTGTTTAAAAAATATGGGGTGATAAACTTAGATTCTCTGTGAGAACCAGAGCAGATTGGATTTTATTGTAAAAGCAATTGGGTTTTTTTTGTTCCTTCTGCCTTGGAGAGGATGAGTATGTCAGCAGACCATTTTGACCAGTCAAAGCTGATTTTTACATTCAAATTCAGCATAAACATGTGCAAGTTAAGAAGCAATATTAAATTAGATGCCTGAAGAAAACTGATGCACAAGAAATGCTTGAGCTTTATATTTAGCACCTAACATTTGTGAGTCTTCATGCTTGATGAACTTACATGAGGTTTTGAAATGTAGCAAATCTCTTCCCAAAATTAAGTTATGCTTTTATAAATGTCATTCTGGCAAGGAGCAAAAGCAACTAACATAATTTATTTTCCATATTTCATCACAGGAGAAGATTTTTCTTCATTGAATTTTTATCTGTGCTAAGGAGCTTTCTTTTTTTAAGTGACTCAGTACCCCAGTTTTATTGTGCAGATAAAGGAGTTTGGTTTGTGCAGCAAAAGCATTATTCATTTTATTTTAGAGGTAATTTTAAAATATGGGCTGTATATTAATGTAGCCTATTCATTCTAAGTGACATATAAAGCAGGCTTATCTTGACTTACCTTTTCAATGGTGCAGCACTGGGTGCCTGCTCTCTTCATTGTTATACTGGTAGCATACAGGACCCATTTTCTTTACATCATCTGATATATATTCTTTTTTTTTTTTTCCCTCCCTCTTCCTAATTCATTGTTTAATGTTAAATAGTGTGGTCTGGTATTTTCTCCCCACATCTTTTATGCATTATTTCTCACTTTCAAAAGGTTATACGGTCTGATTATTTTAATTTATTTCTCATGTGCTCAATATGGATTGGTCCTGAACTTTAGGCTGCTAAAATTTTGGACTAGAACTTTGCATTTAAAAGAAAGTACGTAGGGAGTGACACTAAGTAGTTGAGACAGTCACTTAAAATAAGTTAGATTAATGGAAAATTAGAGTTTTCTGAATAGAAATGAGCAGGAATACAGAGATTACAGAGATTTGTAACCCATATAAGTCCTAATACTTTTTCAAATAGTAGAATGTAGTATGTAGGCAATTCATTGAATGCTATTAAAAAAAAATACTTTCATCATCTTATTTGCTCATTTAATTAAAATTAAATTGCTGTGGGATATCTGAGGATGCTGTAGAAATGCCAAAAATAAAATCAGAACTGTAAGAGAAATTAAGATCAATCATTGTGTGTTCCTCCTACCACAGAAATTTAGTGCCATATGTGATCAGTAGTCAGCAGCCTAATAAACTTCACTTACTTCTTTATAACCCTGGAATTTTATTAGAATGTGTAATATATCTTGAGATATGTAAGGCATGTTTAATTGTACTCAGTCACACCTTTTAATGAGGTGAAGCTTCTTAGCCATCCATTTTTATTTGTTATTAAAGTGGTAGCATTGCTGAATTAATGGAGGTTAATAAAAAATCCCTAATGCCTTAGTCAAACTTTGCCAGTCCTGGAGATGAAGAATTGATTTAAGTTGTGTTTGCTATAGACACAGATAAACTCCATAAAGGGCACATTTTCATATTCCTACCTATGAATAAATTATTTTAAGGAGAACAAATGATTTAGACTGTTATCTCTGCTGGGCATCTGTGATCATGTGGGACATAATGAGCTCTTTCTCATGCAGGCTGTACACTGAGGCATCCCACAAAACACAGCAGGAATTTGGGACTCAGTTTCTGATGTGCTAGAAATATGATGCTATTACTTCAAGGGCTCCTCTAACCACATACAAGATTCACTAAACCACATTAAACTGAATTTGGGATCACCTTTAAAAATTTTTTTAGGCCATAGTTTTAATTTCCTTTCAGTACACTTTTATGAACAAGCTTTGAATGCTTTGAGTTGATAGGTTTCCTTGCATAAATTGTTACTTATTTTTTTAAATCAAATGTTCTGTATGAGAACAGTCAAATGTTTTGTGTGTGTTTCTGGTTTGCAGTTTAAGCTCTTTCTGGCAACAGAGAGAGAGTTTTGTGACATAGCATTGTCCTTTGTAATGAAATATACCAAGATCTCCCATATCAGGTCAGAAGAAAGTCTTATGTAGCCAAATTTTCATGTTTACCAGAGAACAGCAATTCAGAAATAAAATAAAATAAAATAAAAAGAGGGCATGCTAAAAGGGATCTTTCCCTCTTTTGCAGTCCTTTTCAGTTTCTTTCTAGCCATTTCCCTCTCACCTGCCTTGTGCCAGCAGAGAGCACAGTATTTGCTCTGTGGATCTGTGAAAGGGCTCAGACCTGGTAGGTGAGAAGCCAAGTGCTGCTGCAGCTGATGTACTGTGAGACAGCACAGCACACATGTGAGTTTCACATCTGAGCAATGGGTCAGTTTACCTAGCTCTGTCAGGGCCCATGGATAAAGGTTTATTCCTGTAAATCCTAAAATGGGGGATTTGCTTAATTTACAGAGCATATGCCTGGTAAACTTTACATAGTCTTGAAAAAAGAGTTAATGTAAAATAAATAAAAACTGATAATAATTTACAAATATTTTAGCTCAGTTCAGTTCCTCAGCAACGTGGTGATAAACAAACCCTCAGCTCTCATGGTTTGCTTTTTCCTCTCTTGCAGCTACCCCCAGCTCCCAAACTCTTCCTCTTTCTCACGTCTGAGCAGAAACCATTTGAAAGACAGCTTTTAGCAGCATGCTTGCCTGCTGTTGTGAGAGTCAGGGAGGATGGAAGACATATTGCTCTAACTGCACCTTAGTGTGTCTAAATTGAGTGCAGAGCACAAGTAACTCAGGTGCAAAGGTCTGGGAGAGATTCCATACAAGTTATCAAGATTTATGCCACCTCAGATGACTGTATTTTATTACATCTGTTCTGAACAAGGATGCTATTTTGCATCCACACCATCATTTGGATGAAGAGGTACCTGAAAAGCAGAAGCTATTGGGTGAGAAAGAACATGAAATTGCACTTGGAGTGTTTGACTCATCCCAAACCACACATCTTTGAGCTGAAGAGCCTCATTCATGGGAATGCTGTTCTTTCCCTCTCTATACTCCTGGATGTTTCAGCCTTGTCCTAGGGTAATGGAGTAGAGAAAACTGCTGACAGGTACAACTGTGGGATTCTGGTTAGTTGCCGTTTATTTCAGCACAAAGAGCTGCAAAGTTACATAGCTGTGAAATGTCCCCTTTGGTTACAAAATGGTGAATATCCTGCTACCAGTTGTTGAGCTTGATCTAAGTGCATTCGTGTTGTTCCTATTAATTTTCTTTATTTCTAGAAGGCAAAGGTGATATTAGCATTTAAATTAAAAAATATTTGTTTTTCTGATTCCTTATTATTTACTGTTCTATGGACCCATTCAAAACTACTAAATTGTTTTTTCCTCATTTGGTCTGTAATTTTCTGAACCAACTTTTATTCCATAATGTTTGCCCTTTACACACAGAGATTGCCCTCAAATGCTGAACCTTCATCAAAAGCACTTTCCAAAGTGGAAATAACTTTGTCATTAGAAAAAGGGGAATTGTGTTCTGAAACAATTCTTCATTTAATCTTCAAGATTATCAACACCTTTTATCCTTTCATCCATTTCTGGCTGGAATCTTCAATTATATTCTCCTGAAAAGAAATGAACTTTCTAGTCCCTGGCTCCATGTTGAATTCGGGTTGCTTACCCAAACTTTGTACAATACCTATTTTTTAAGTCATGTAACCTTCCAAAGAGGGGCTAAAAATGAAAATAAAAAGCACCTTCAAGCAAAGATGATATAACATTACATGACATTAATCATTTTACCATTAAAAGAATCATTACTGCCTCTACTTTGTTGAAAGACAGGAAATGTGATTCTTTGTTTTTGTTGTAGTTTGCTCTCCTGTAACAAGCACTCAATTTTGGATATATTTTAGTCAGATTTTGGTGCAGAGCCTAGTGTTTCCTAGTCAGAACATAAAGATGCAGCTGTTCCATGTCTGGGCTTAAATATGAAGCTCAGCTTGATATATTGCTTTAAACGTGACAAGAAAATTAAAACTCAGAGAGCTTGACATACACAAAAGCTTTAGAATGAGCTGTATAAGAATAAAAATGTAATATATTGCTATAGCATATGTAGCTAAGTTATCCCTGAAGCTGTCTACACTTCAAAAATACATGGAGTACACACCAGGCATCTCTTTGCAAATCTATATGATGCTGTAAACAAGGTATTTTTCCACACATTTTAGCTAGATTTTCCTTGTACAGAACCTGATGATTACATGTTGAATTATATAAAAGGTTACTACAGGTTACGTAATCATTTGCACCACAAAATAATTCTACACCACAAAATGCATTTCAAAGTCATTTTCTTGAACAATGTAGATTAGAGGATCAGAGCTGCTCAGCAAGTCCCAGTCATCCTGTGCCTCACATTCCACATCAAAAACAGGTTGGGGAGTCTTGTGTGGGCTTTTTTCTTTTCAGTTTTGCTTTGAACACTTGAGGTGAAAACCTTGTCCTTTTGAAGTCATCATCAGGAGTTAATCCAGCATGAAAATAGAGTCTACGAAGGTTGGATCCCAACAGACTAGGGATTTGGGTCTCCCTCACAAGCCAGTTTCTTCAGCTTTTGTAGATGGGGTAGAGATAACTTGTTAAAATCGTTCGTCTGGAGGGGAGGGAGGGACGGGCGGGAGGGAGGGAGGAGGGCGGGAGGGCGGGAGGGAGGGAGGGAGGGAGGGAGGGAGGGAGGGCGGGGGAGGGAGGGAGGGAGGGAGAGAGGGGAGAGGGAGGAGAGAGAGAGAGAGAGAGAGGGGAGAGAGAGAGCGGGGAGAGAGAGAGAGAGAGAGAGAAGGAAAGGGAAGGAGGGAGGAAGGAAGGAAGGAAGGAAGACGGAAGGAAGACGGAAAGGAAGGAAGGGAAGGAAGGAGGAATGAATGCCTGTAATGACACTTCCCTGCCTTCCTTAATTCCTGCATTCCTTCCTTCCGTTACTTCCTTCCTTCCTTCTTTCCTTCAGTACTTCTTCCTCCTTCCTTTCCTTCCTTTTCTCAGTGTGATACTTCATGGAAGTGTTAAACATGTTCTGCTGCCTATGTTCCCTGTTTTCCTTGTCTGAACACAATGACTAATGATATCTGAAGAAACTAAATATTGAAGGGAAAGCAAGTATATTTAAAAGGGATGTATACACAAAGAGCAGAACATCAGATTTATCACAAGCTCCTAATTATGATGAATGACAAAATGTTGTCAGACTGTGCTTGTCAGCATGACTTTGCTTGCTATCATAAAGTTTTAATGTAATATCAGTTTGGTGAATGATAGCCTGGCTTTTTTTTTTTGTTTAAAGAGACCAGATGGAGTGAAGAATAAAGCAGGGATTTATTAGGAGGTCTCAATGGATCCACTTTGGGCAGCACAGGAGCCCAGCCAGGGCTACACCCCAGATGAGCCCAAAATGGTGACAAAATGGACAACCAGTCATGGGGTCTCTCACTTATATAAGTTCTGGTACATTTGCTTATTGGGATTAATTTTCCAATTATAGCTTTAGGTTATGAAGTCCCATCCTTCTTGTTTTTCTCTCTTCATTCTACCATTGTTTATGCTCTAGGGCCTGAGATTTGAATCATTTGTCCTTGGATCCCCAGCTAGAGAAGGAATTGTTTTGTCTCCCTACTCTGTGCACAGAGCTCACCATCCCCTCATGTGAAGCCCAGACCCACCCACTAAAGCAGCACAGAACCTGAAAAAATACAAAAGCTAAAACCTGAGGTATCAAAACAAGTTGAAGCAAACCAATGGCTTCTTTTTGAAAAGGATAAATTAAACTAGGCCTTCAGTAGTGCTCTAGGGGTGGTGGGTTTCAAAGGCCACAAAAATAGGTGATGGAAGGCTACAAAGTCTGGGATCTGATGGATGTGTCCTCTGCTGATAGCAATCACAACTGACAGAGGTTTGCAGGAAGCTCAGAGAATATTATGCACAAGAAGGGGAAGGAACCAGTTGACTCTGAAAAAATGCTGGTTTGTGTAAAGTAAGTTGCATATGTGGTTCTACCTGCAGTATGCTGTAATTCTGGGCAGATTAGGACAAAAATGAGTAACAATTAAAAGTTAAATGAAAAAAAAAGGCATGGTTTTATCTCATGCCACATCTAGTAATGAGACAACTTGTACAGCATTAATCCCTTGACAGAGGGCAACTCTAGCTCTTCTACCTTTATATTTCACTAATGATTTTCTTATTATTCTTCTTCCTTTGCATGTAAGAATGAAAAGTAAAGGATTCTATCAAGGACTTGAGGTTACCAAAAAATTTTTGTCTGCAGTTGTCCCACATGACAATTTTTTGTCCAAGCAGATCTTTTGAATTCCACTGGTGAGGAGAATGCAAAAACCTCCTCCCAATCCAGCCAACTTTTCTGAACAGTCAATAAGGAAAAACAAAGCACAGTAAAGAATTCCATTGGCACCCCCAGGTTTGATTAAAGCAAGGCACATGGTAGCAACCCAAATGCAGAGCTCTTGTACTCCCAAAATGAAAATTATCAGAGAGAATAAGAGGGAAATCAGACAGAGGAAAAGCTAGGAGTAAAACAGAGCTTGCATTACTTGCTGAAGATGTAAAAACTTTCTGCAGAGAACTTCAGTAAGCTCGTCGCATGGCTGGGAATCCAGCCAGGGAAAATCCAAATTTCTGGGAGTTTACTGACTATAGAAAGACAATTAAAAAACAGAGGATGAGGAAGCCATTAGAGGAATAAAAATTTTGGAGCTTTTTCTTGATATCTTGTGTCCTTTTCTTTTTCTTTGTCTCAAAGCAGGTTGCCTCTGTTTCTGAAGCTGTGGTGGAAAAGCACAGAGAGCACAAGCATGGCATTTCTTTGACTGATATTCTTTCTCATATCATGAGAAGTCAGGTTTTTCCAATGAAAAATGCCTCAAACTCTTCGTGAGCTTGTGGTTATGGAAATAGAGCCACAAGAGAACAATTTGGACTCAAAAATGATGAGAAATTTGTCAGGAAGCACAGATAAATCTTACTGCTGCTGAAGATGTACTTGATATTATCAGTCTTGTAACATCTGTGCTTGTTTTATTTTGAAACAAGCTCTGTCCCTCTCTCACTTTTGCAATATGTTTAATTATTATAGTGAATATTAACCTAGAGTGTTCATTGTCTTCTCTTATGGCTTATTTTTTCTCCTTGCCATTTCATCTGATTATTGCTGCTTGAGTTCTGTTTCCCATGATGCCAGATCCTTATTAGCTGTCAGTGTTTATTTCTAGAGTAAACTGTGCATGTGTTTTATTTACAAGTTTTGGCCTTACTGAATAACTAGTGCCAAATAAAAATGTATTTTTTTTATGGAAGAGATCCTCAACAGTGACAACATGGATAGGGTTTTTTTTCCTATACCCATATCTTTTTTTTCTTTTGGCCTACTTATGAAAAGGATTAATGTCTGTTTATAAGCCTACTCTACATAATAATAACATTTTTCAGTACAATAAGCCACATAAAATTCCAAACACAACTATAACTGTACCACCAAAAAACAAATGAAAACAACCCAATTTTCACAGAAGTTCACATGGCACTTCTGATGAATCTATATTGCATTTGTCTATAGAAAAAAAATCCAAACAACTGCACACTCTCCTTGTCTCTTAGACTAAAAGAATCTCAAGGCTTCTATGTGCAAAGCAGCAAATGAGATTATTGAAAATGTACCTGTCCTGTTTTCCTTGATAAACATCAAATCTTATTTTAGCACTATATTAATACACATAAAACTTATTGGTTGATTGCTAACAACTTGTTTGAATATGACAAGAATTTTAATAAAAGTTTTAGGTTTTTCAAGAAAATAAAGCAGAAAAAGCTTGTGAAAAGGATTTACAGTAATGGAAACCATTGTTGTGTGTACTGCAAAAATCCATTTTTCTCCACATGTTTTACATGTGGATTTTAAGCAATCTTTGTCTAAACTTACTGTGGAGAATATAGTTTCTAAAGTAAAGACCAGACTGGCTATATTTGTGCAATACTTGGCTATTATTTGTTTTGTAATATAAGTTACTTCAGAGGATTTGCTCTCATAGATTTTTGTCATGTACAAAGTAGTATTTACTTTGATAAGAATGGTGAAATATGCTGCAATAATTTTTCAAACTCTAGACCCAGCCTATTTAGCAAAATATTTTCATGTCTTCAGAGAAATTATTTTCCACTAATAAGCAGAGGCATAAATGGCTGTTTAAGGGGCAGCTGTTTCCTGAAAATATTGAGTATCAAGAGAAACCACTCCAACATAGTCACAGAAAAGAAGAACTCTCAGCAACAGGGGCAGCATCTTTGTAAATGTTCTCTTGTCTTTCAGGTCCCAAATGCTTCCATTTCCTCCCATTCCCCACATGGAAATTTGATTTTGTTTGAATATAAATGATATTATTATTTATATTTTAATTAGCTCCTTTTTGGTCCCATGTTTGTTGTCTCCTTAAGCAATTCTGTTGATCTGCTTCCCATTTTCAATTTGATGGCCTAAAGACTTTTCCTAAAGACTTTTCTTCATGAGCTATCAAAACGCCACATATACTCAGGAAAAAGGTTAAAATCTTCGCTTGTCTTCCTCTGCTCACCTTAGTTGTCTTTGCCTGTTTGATACAAAAAATGAGGTGAAAAAATGATGAGTGAAAAAATGGTAAGGCCTGCCTATGGCTTCCAAACAGATAAAGCCTTGGTGAGTCCTGTCCCTCTCTCTTCCTCCTTTAAATCACTGAATTTAAGTGTAGACAGAAGAGCTGACATTTCTAAAGGAAAAATTTCGAGGAGAAATTAATTTCACCGACATTTTGTGGCATATCATTGAAAACTGAACTTCCCCTTATGCTTTCTTGTGAAAGAGGGTGCTGGTGAGGGGCAGAGGAAAATTACTTTTAGACCAGGCCTTGACAAGAGTGCAGGATTCTGGTGAATTTGGTTGGAGCAAGCTGTGTGTTAGCAACAAAAGGCATTTTTCTCTCTGTCGTCCTTACAGTTTTTATTTGATCATTTTTTTTATACAGTGCTTTAGTCTAGGCTTTCTTTACATCATTGCAAAGGTTAATGGAAAAAGAAAGGTCATTAAAATGGGAAAAAAAAAGAACAAATCTCTTAAAAATTAAGTAGAATATACAGTAGTAACTGTAAGAAAAAGAGGTGGCAAGGGACTTTTTTTGGTGGACAAAAGCCCCAAAAAACCTTTCCATTGCTGCTGTCACGCCGTGTTGTGCATGGGAGAGAAGAGTAACAAAAAAATACTCCTTGAAGAGCTCCATTTTTGTTTTCTAATTTTGAAAGCACTTTCTGTTCTCCTGTTGTCATTTCTAAGTAATAACTGCTTACAAAGAACACTTCTCAGCCATAGATATCAAGGCACTTAAAATAGACATTAGTTCTTCCTTTTTATATATGAGCAACCTGAGAAGCAGGGAAGTGACAATTCTCTCCTAAAGTGACCTGCAGAGTCAGTGCTGGAATCAAGAAGAAAATCAACCACATCAGCTGGGAAACATATAGTTCTATTGAAAATAAAAACCAAAAAACCCATGGGGAAATGGAATTGAAAGGTAGGCAATTTTTGTCAGTCTTTCACAGAAAATTAAGGGGGGGGGTCACAATTCAGAAAATCAAATACATTTTGAAGGTCTGGACAGGAAACGCCTCTTCTTTCAAAATTTGTCAAGCATTCAGCTCAGCAGTCTTGCTCCACCCACACAATCCTCTGCTGTGATGGGGACACTTGGGGACCCCTTCCAGTGACATTGTTGTCAACTCCAGATGTGCTGTTTTGAAGGGTTCAAGTTATTGGCTTGCTCTTATTTGAAAGTAATTGTGTATTTAATAGATGAACTTTGGAAAACCCTGAGTGCCATGAAAAATTAAATAGGTTTTTTAGAGGCTGGTGGATGGCTTCCAAAATATTTGGCATTCTTGAAAGCTTTAAATTTTTATTTGATGTGTCTTTGGTGGATGAAAGGCAATAGTAACACTTGACTTGGATCCAGAAAAACTTTAAAATAGGAGTAATTGATTTGCTTCAATAATAATCAAAATGTATGTCTTTGTTAAAAGTTCTTGAGTGCTCAGGATGTCCCTTGTTTTGTGGTGAGTGAATGGTCCCGAAACATTTGTGTGACCAGGACTGTCAATGTGGAAAGGCAGATAGGCTGATTAGAGATTTAAACTAGGAAAAGAAGAATCCCTGAGAATGGAGGGATGAGATCTCAGAACTCACCTATCAGTGGTATAAAGGGCCAACACAACATTTGCCCCGACAAAAGTATGTGATTTAAAACAGAAAAGATAAATATTAATACACCAGCAATGCAAAAACTGTGGGGTTTTTATCACATCAGATAATGAAATTGACACCAGAAGCTGAAAATAAATGTAAAAGAGCTTTAGACATCATTCTAAAAATACAACTACCTGTCTATATAATGTTTAAATTACAATTATAAATAATAAGCAAGGCAGAATCAGTTTGACTAGAACTAAGAGCAAATGCCCAGAGTATGCTGCTGGTGCATAAAATTCAGAAGTAGCCTCAGAGTGGAACTGTTCCAGAAGGGAAGGACAGAAAAAATTTGCTCTCTCTTTCAGTTCTAATGGAGTTTGGTTAAAACTTGAGTATCAGTTAAGTGGCTGCTTGCTGATGCATAATTTATGAAGAGTAAAAGATCCATGTATTTAATTGAATTCATATTGCACGGCTCTTGCCACGCGACCAATAATTCTTCATAAACCCACTTCAACTTTCTTCTCTAGAAAGTTCCTTCTTCCTTTCCTGCCAGAAGAATGGCTGGTGGATCCTGAAGCACGTTTTTCAGCCATTTAGGTTGACCACTCTACATTTTGAGGTGCAGAATCTGTGACAGGAAAGGGGGATGGCACTTCCTGGGGGTATGCTAAAGAAGCAAAGAGAAAAAAGGAGGAAAACCACAGGCTCAGGACCAGCCATAAGAGGGCAGCTTTGGAACAGAGCCTAATGTGTTTGCTTGACCCACTGTCTTTTCACAATACAATATCTTCAGCTGAAGGTAAAAAAGAAATTTTAGAAGGGCTCCCTTTGGGGTTTTTAGACCAGCTCAGCCTTTGATTGCTTCTTTAGGATGGCAGTGGGACAAAGAGAAGCCAGTCCCTGTTCTGACTCTATGGGGATGAAGGATCTGGGCTGAGCAGTCTCACTTGAACAAGCTGGAGTGAGATACCACCTTGCACATCTCATGATTTCCTCCTACTGAGAAACTGTTGTGGGTCAGTCTCTGCCTATAACTCAACAAGATTTCATCTGTGCTCTGGGTGAACAGAGCATCTGCAACATTGAGGTATTATCTGCTGCAGTTAGGTAAGCATATTAATGATTCTATCTTTTTTTAAAAAATATTATTATCTTCTAGTCTGGTGTTAGAACTGCAAAGAAAATAATGGGTAACAGTTAATCATCTATGTGATTTTTCCTCTTCAGTTCCCTTTTCATTCCCCCACACTTCTTTGAGGATATTATGTATTTAATCTTTGAGCCAATAAAAACTTCTTTTAATGCTGAATTTTTTCCAGTAATTTAGGAATTGACTTTAAGTAGCACCACTTATAGTGAAGGAGAATATATAATGCACTTAGTGGAAAAACTCCCAGTGGGTCCATGAGCAAGTTCCTTGTATATTTTTTGTCCTGAATTGAAGTCTCTAAAAACTGTGAAATCAGTCTGCTGTACCTAAGCAGGTAAGGAAGCACATTTCATTCCCTTCTGTATAATTTACAGATGTGCAAATTTGAAAACCTGAAAACACCTAGACTATAAAACACAGGCTATTAAAATCTCACAAAGCTGTTGGTGCATGGAAGTTGTACTCAGGTGGAAGGATATACATAGAGATATAAAGCCATCAAATAATGTGAAATTCCCTGGTGACTTGGTCCTTACTCACTAGATATTCATTAACCTATTCCAGGGCTGAAACTTGTTCATTTTACTTTGCAGCAACTAAGCCTTGCAGTATTTAAAAAATACTTTAAAATGTGTCAATATGCTTTACTTTGGAATATGTACTACACTTCTGGCAGCTTTTTGTATGGACAGATTTAACTCCTGAGTTGGTGGATTTTATTGTCTTTGTGACAAATTTTGAGAAGTGGATTGTTCTCGGGTGGTCTGGCCTACTTTTTTTTTTTTTTTTTTTCATAGTCAGAGTATAAATTACACCAGGATGTTTTTAACATGCCCAAAGATCTCCACTTTACTTTTCAGTCTAGAACCACGAACCAGCAACATGTGCAGTTGGCATCAGACATTTGGCTCTTGCCCACCGAAGGTGAAAGCTAGTGTATATTTGTTTTGTTACAAAATTCAAACCTTGAAAACCTAGAAAAAGATGAGGGTAATTTTGAATTGGTAATAGAAACTTACTATTCCTAGAAATTTCCCCTTAGACACCACACCAGGCTGATAAATTAATAATTTTATTAAAGGTTCAGAAATGTTGTGAGCTTGATATGCCATCACTCTTTCCTCCTTACCTCTTTTTCAAAACAAACATTAAGTTCAATACACACAAGTCTACAAAAAAGCTCTTTGGAGAAACCCATCTTTTAATTTAGAGGAAAATCACACCTATTATGCATTCCAAGTTCAGTTCCAAAAGGAACATTACTGTTTTCCTAGCACTAAACAGCATCAGCACACTCAAGACATGTTTTAAAGATAACTTCCTATTTTCAATTGCACCAGAAGATGGCAATAGTAATTTTTAATAATCAATAGCAATAATAATTTCACCAAAGTCAGTGAGAGTTCATGAGGAAAGGAGCTTGCAAGATGGTTTCATACTCTTTGGGTTAACTTGCATCTCTACTTGCCAATTTCAATCAAAATTTGAGATGTAGAGAGGTAAGAACATGGGTATAAATATAACTATTTGAGACAATTTGTATTTATTCTGTTTTTAAAAGTACAGTGAAATAGAGTATTTGGAAACTGGAGTACTTTAATCATTATTAGCTTCAGAATACTCTGCTTCCATCACTGGTGTGTCATCTTGCTGTGAGCTGCTCCTGAAGGTGAGGGTAACAAAGCTTCTTGTTAATAGATCTCTTGGGGCTGAATAGAGGGAAATAACACAGATTGACCTGTGTTTATGTGGGATTTATTTTAGAATAGTTTGACTGCAGTGGAAGGCAGATATACAACCCTCTTGGTTACCTAGAGAAATGAAAAAATATAAAAGTATAGAGATTTTGCTTGGGAAAATACATAAGGGAAAGAAAAAGAAAAGCAGAAAGATGTCACCACCCATGGATGTGTAAGGACTTAAAGAATGCAGTTAACTTCTTAAAACACTGTCAAAGAAGGAACTTCCCATAGGATAAGCCACCACAAACAGGAATTTGATACAAGCACAGACAGCACAGCAGGAAGAAGATAATTCCAGGCTTAACAGAGGTGGAGGTTAGGATAGCATCCAAGCAAAAATTCCCACCCTGGCAAACTGTGGGAAAGGAAGCAAGTGCTTATACACATACCTTCTCAAGTTATGGGAATGGCATCCGTGCCCCAGGAAACCTGGAGCTTGGGCTGTATAAGGTGATACCCCAGGAAAACAAATCCAGGACCTCCACCATTGAGAAGGCCAGGGTGAAGAAGGACCAGTGGGATGCCATAGGGATCCACATGAGGGTGATATCTTTTGATAGGTTAGAAATGTGGGATGTGGCTGGGGGTGTGTATTCTATTGCCATCTGTAAGAGGCTAGGCAGTTACCTTCTGTTAATTGGGCCATCTGTTAAAACCAGGTGGGGCAGTTTGCTTTATCTCTTCCACAACCCATCCTCCCTCTGGGAAATATCTTCTGTTAATGGGCCATGGAGTGTCCCTGCATGGCGAGAAAATTCCATCAGCCATTGGGAGATGCTCCACCCTAGGGGAGGAGCCAAGCATTCCTACCTGGAGATAATCTGAGATTTGGAGCACCACAGGCAGCCTTTTCCCACTGCATTCCCAGAGGAAGACCAGGCCCATCTACACCACCACCGGACCTTCAGAAGAAAACTTCACCCTTCTATAGGATCACTGCTCCAACAGAGCCACACCTGTCACTGCAGGAGGGCTGCAGCCACCATTTAATGGGACTGCCATCAACACCCTGACCCACAGGGTGTCAGGTTGTACTCTGTCAGTGGGGTTTTTTTATACCATTGCATTTGTATTTATAATTTTCCTATTATTATTGGAAAGTTATTCCTATTCCCATATCTTTGCCTGAGAGCCCCTGAATTTACAAAATTATAGCCCCAAGTTCAATGGGTTAATGCACATTCAGGTTCAGGTGGGAATGCCCAGGTACCTCCCCTGGCAGGGGAGGATTTTTGTGCTGTCATTTACGTGCAGTCTTCTGGTGGAAGGCTTCAGAAATGAGTCTGGGGATGCTTGGGGGGTCTTTGATGGCCTGTGACCCCTTCTAAGACATGGCTGCAGTTTCTCATGTCCCTGTAGTTGAGCCAGTTATGCCCCATCAGAAGGGATGAAAACCCTCAGACCTATGTGAATGACCTGATACCTCTCCTAGAGGGGAGCTTTACACCTGAGCCAGTTGTGCAAGGGAGGATATTGGCATGATAAAAAGCAGAATCCCAGCTCCTCAGGAGGTGTTTCTTATCGGCCTTCTCCCTTATCTGGCTCAAAACTCAGCTTGTTGCTAAACAAAGGTTGGTTTGTCACGGTCACTACACTTCAAAAACTCCTCCTCCCGTTCAGCTGCTGGTGCAAACCTGGCCTCAGCAAGGCACCCAGATGATTTTGCAAATGGCTGATTGTTTTGAGTCATTAACCTTCAACAGTTCTCACACAACCGTGTCTCTTTGCTTTTATTTTATTCATCCTTATTTTGAGGAAAGCCATAGAACCAGAGTCCACTTCAAGACAAATGCAAAAATCCACCTTAATTACTGCAGATACTAGAACGTGTGGAACCACAGCAAATTTCAAGCATTTTATTAGTCCATGTAAGAGCATATGAATGATCATCTTGACATTTCAAAATTGGTTCATAAATTCTACTGCACATGTTGTGATTTCTGCCTGAGCCCTTGCTAGTTCTTAGTTTGCTCTGCTGTGTGCTGTAGTGATTTGCAATCCTGACACACAAGTGTCAGGTAACAACACAAGTGGTTCCTCTACTTCCCTCAGGTGCAGTTACTGTGATTACTGTTGGCTTGCTCAACAGCAACACCACTAAAATTTTTGGTTTTGCTGATAATTTCTTAATCTGGCATCCTGAGCAATCCTAAAGTGCTGAGCATGTCTTCTAATATATAGATAAATATATATTTATATAAAATACATGAGTATTAACTTAATCAAAACCATAGCTCAGGCTGTCTTTCAACATTAAAAAAATTGCTGGGGAGCAATACTGGGTTAAAATATTTCATCCCCACTCATTGTTCCTGCCCAAAGCCATACTGTGAAGAAAACTGATCTGAGATCCAACTAAACTATTTTCTTCTTAAGGAAAAAAAAATGACAAGTGTGTTGTTGCGTGGCTGAATCCATTATCTGAATCCCTCCGTGGTTGAGGGCTGCCCACAGAGGTGGTTGTTTCTCACATGTAGGAGCAAGAACTGTACTTCAGAACATTCTAAAGCCCAGATCACATAAATAGAAATGAGATGTTTTTTTCTGCAGGCTCCTACCTCTGTCTGCCCCGGGGCAGCTCATGCTGAGCCCCATCACTGCTGTTCTGGTGCCTCTTTACAACCATGTTGACCCTCCACATCCAAGAAGACATTTCAGCTGGTGAATTAAGGCACCAATCTGCATTAAGGCACCAATCTCAATTCTCCAGATTTATTTTCTGTTATGGAGGCGTCAGTAAAGAAAAAAGGTTTGTGCACTGTATCTCAGGCAGGTGCAAGTGGATTTGGCTGTGCTAAAAGCTGATTTGTGTCATGTGAGCACAGCCAAGGGCACAGTAAACCTGTGCTACCAAGCAAAGCTGAGAGGCAGAGCACAGATGTCTGAATTTGGTGCCTTATGAAGTTTATGCTCAGCAGACAATGTGTCTGGGACCTCTCCACATCTGCCCACATCTGTGCTTGCATCAACACTGTCATTCAGGTGGTCAGCACAGTGGATAGGGCACAGGGTCATTTGATAGGAAAACCCAGACAACAGGCTGATAAAGTCAGCCATGAATTTTAAAATTTAATTGAAATTGCTTACAGATGTTTTAGGGCAGACTTTTTCTCAATTATTTAACTAATGCTATAGAGCATGTTACTGAGAAGGACCACTTTGATCTGGGCTGTGTACAAACAGCCAGTTTCTTTGCATCAACACTTCCCTAAGCATGCCTGTAAATTAGACATTCAAATATTTAAGATCACAGCAGACTGTAAAATAAAGATGCTTTAGAATGTACTGTATATTTCCACAGGGACTTCACATAATCAAAGTAAAAGTGCTGGCCCAACAATTTGACTTAAGAGCTGGGAAGGGAGAGAGAGAGAGAGCAGAGGTATTGGTGTCAGCAGGGGGTTCATAATCTGAATAAACTTTCAAATGAAAACAGTATGGAAAAGCTCTGTACCTTAAGGGCAGAACAGCTTTATTGTATCAAGTAGTTTATTTGGTTTGTTATGGCTTTCTCTGCAGAACAAAATTACCAGTGTCTGCTGGCTAAATGGAAAACACTTGGATCATAAAAATATCAAATGAATCTCTTTGGCAACCACTAAAAATCTACACACGTTTATGTAACTGTTATTTTTCTTCCTGTTATATACTGTCTGGAAATATAGCCTGAAGCTTCCTTAGATCTCTTGGAAAGAACTAGCATTCAGATCCCTGCTGCAAAAATACATTGCTTAGTACAGGTTAATTTTTATAAAGTTCTTTGAGAGATTTTTATTCGCTCCTTCGTAATGATTTTTGTACTAGAAGAGATCCACTTATTCATAGCAAACAGATGTTGACAGGAAAGCCCTAACATCTGCTTTCCAGTGGCCATCAAGCTTTTGTGAATTAGTAAATATGGAACAGATTGTGAATTTGTTTTGAATGCTTTAAAGTGGGAGTATTTAATACCTGCCTCAGAGCTTTTGGGTCCCAGAGAAAAAGTGAGCTGCTAATGGATTTCTGGTTGTTTAGAAGGCTTAAAAAGCAGCACAAGGCAGCCTGCAAATGTGGGACTTCCCAACTTCTTAAAATGAACCTTTGTATAGTTTCTATATAAAGGAAAAAGCCAACTAAAGACAATTATTTCTACTAACAGAGTCAGAGGAGGCCTTTCCTACAAGGTGATAGATGTGTATCTTTCTTGCATAGGTCATGTGTCCCCAGAAGAAACCAAATCTTTCCCAGCAGAAACAAAACTGTTATGTGACTTACAGATATGATCTTGCCTTTTGTCTAGACAAAATAATAAGCCAAACACAGCAGAATCATGTTAGACACCCACTGATTTTATTAAGGTCAGTGAAAATATGGCTGTAAATTTAAGAGAAACTAGTTTGTTGGGGTTTTTTCTTCACAGACTTGTTTCAATTGATTTAAAAGCTCCAAATGATTAATATCTCTACTAAAAATAATTTTCTGGTTTATATCAATTACCAGATTTTTTAGCCACTTGGAGTCCCTTCCACAGAAGTTGTTTCAGTGGTTGCAAGTAAACCTGCTTTTTATCTGATGCTCTTTCTATTACCCTTGGCTTTTCCACAACAATTTACTCTTTCACTAAAGGCATTTGCTCAAAGCTGTACATTTTATATTTAGAGAATATGTGCTAGAAAGATCTAGACTGATGGGACATCTACATTAATTTTGGGATGTGGGAGATATTTATCCTTAGAGAAGAAAGAAGATAGGAGTGTCAGACTTTGAAGTGACTTGAAATCCCAGCTCCATATCAAGATCTTCACTGGTGCTTACACAACTTCACAGCTTTCCACTTAGGAAAGTTGCTTGCAGTGTGATGTCAAAGTCTGAAACAATACTTTTGATCAAGTGCCAGCATCTCAGCACCCGTGTCTTTCTGCAGTTAATGTGTATTGTCCAATTCCTTTGCACTGTAGTGTAATTTTTCCCAGTAATTTTTACTTATTTTTGATCTCCAAGATGGCTCATTTTGCTATGAGGCTTCGGACAAAACTTTCCATTAGTGTTGATCAAGAAGATGATGGTTGAGAAGCCAGGTAGCACCTGGCCTCATATACCCTAATAACCTTACAATAACTCATCCAATTTATGAGGACTCTGATGCTTTTGCCATTTTGATAAGAAAACTTTATGAGGAGTAGGCATTTCATTTTTTTTTTTTTGTTTGGGAGTGCAGTTGGAGAGGGATTCTGGGAGGATTAGTGAGCTGGAGATCAAAAGTGTGTTCTGTCACTTAAAATGGAGCCATGTGCTGCATCTGAAAGGCAATCAAACCCACTCTGTCTGGTGTCCTCTGAAAGACAGAGGATCCCTTCAGAGCTCTGCCTCTTTAGAGAGAAAATGCCTTCTCCCTGGCTCTTGCATGCTTTGTTCTGGCTTTTGTGATCTTCATTCTCTGTGTTCCCTCAAAAATATCTCTGTTTCTGTGATTTATAGATCAAAATACATTCTCTGATGTGGCTGGCTCTTGATCCCTTAACTGCTTTGAAAACTTGAATTAAGGCTTTCAGCTTGTGTAAGAACGTGCCTGGATGCCAGTGGAAGTTTTTCAGCATAAACTTCATTTTCTACTCAACCCAAAGCCCTGGAAGGAGGAAGTCAGTCACACAGTCACCATCAGGATCTGTAAGTAACTCTGGATTTTGGACTTGCCCAACAATTACAAAAATAGAGCACAGGATTATGAAGCCATGTGCCAGCTTAGCCATGCCTTCATCTGGGAGAAACACCTTTCTAGAAAGGGATGGGTGGTGAAAAGCATTTTTGGAAAACACAGACATTCCAAGTGTAATTTTGCTTCACTTCAGGCAGCAGATTTTGCTGCACTGGAGGAAAAGGTGGATATAATTTTGAAGTTTTTCTGCTGTCTAATATGATTTTGGTCTTTTCTCAGTTCTGTGTGTTCATTCACAAGCTAAGAGGTCTCCTGTTTTGAAGAAGATTTAAAGATTGCTTCAGCTGAAATAAATGGTAAATAGAGGTATTTTACTAGAACACTGCTGACAGCTAAACCAGCCTGTCTTGTGTCCTCTGCCACAGGTCCAAAAAGAAGAGGATCAATAATGTAATTCTCTCATTTGAAGCTTCTGATTTTCTTTTTTTGCTTTTTATGCAAATTTTACTAACCAAGATTTTGTTTCTCTAATCATCTGTAACAACATATCTATGTAAAAATGGGCAAACCCTTTTTTTTTTGTAGCTTATGCAGTTGTAGTTGAATTTCATTGCCAGCAATGAAACTCAATTAGCAAAATCTGCCTACTTCCAGGAAAAATAAAAAAAAAGGCCTAATCTTTGGACCTGAATGTAAACATGATATCCAGAGATATTATTTCACATTTATTATCTATTCAGTGCACAACAATTCCAGCACCTTAAACTGCAGTAATATCAATGCAGTTCAGCTTAATTTTCTCTTGGCTCCCTCCCCTTTTTCTATTTGAAAACTAGAAAGGGATAAAGTGGGGCAATTGCATTTTGTAGAAAATTGCCTGGCTGATTCCATATTTACAGCCTTTATTAACCTGACAGGGAAGAGTGGAATAGCCAGCAAATCAAGGACAGGGTTGAAAATGTCAAAGTTGTGGAGCATAATACCATCATTACCAAAGTACATCAGGTATTATTAAAAGTTTGATAGTTCCCTCTTATGACAAGTACAGTAATGAGAACAGAAAATACACAAAATTAATTTATTTTTATGCCAAAAAATAATAATGAGGTGAGATGATTACATCCAATTTGCAATCTCAAACTTGTCATTTCCCAATGGACTGGACCAGTAATTTTAGTAGCTTAATTAAATCAGTGGTAATAATTCCTCCTCCCTTCCCCCATCTGCTCAGAAGAGGGAAAATTTAATGGAAAGGGAAGAAGATTTCCACAATAAAAATTGTCTTTAGGTTTGCACTCAAGACAGGGATTAAGCTGTTTAATAGAATTTTTTTCTGTGCTCTTGAACATTGTTCTTTCAGAACTTGTGAGTTAATATTTGGAAGAAACCTCAAGAATTGTCTTTACACCTTCCTGAAGGTGAATTACTTAAGCTACATGGAAAAAACTTTATAACTTTATTGTTTCTATAAACACTATATGTATGTGTTATTTTCCTAAAATAATAGTGGAACAGTTTTCCTGTATGCAAAATATTTGAGAATGTGATCAAATAATACTTTTGTATCTGTTCATGTTGTAAACTTCTTGGTGCAGAATAATTGAAAGGTTAATAAGGTAACTGGCATCCACTTCAAAATGATATTCAACAGCACTACACAAGCCTCCAGTAATTAGTATTTTAATTAGTCACTTAGTTGCAACCATAATTTGTTGCATTTCTACCCTGCTATGTCCTGTAAAACTGAAGTGTCTATTTTATGCCACCAATAACCATTAATTACAAATTAGGCCATCTCAGTGCTTAAGGGTTACAAGAGAAGACAATTTAATTCCATCTAGAAATTTTTGACACCTGTATGAAGCTTATGCTCCTTGAAACTTAACTCTATTGGCATCATCTCCATTTGATTGTTGCTCATCAGTTTAATAATTTTTATTTCATTAAGATCTTCCAATCAACATCAGCTTCTGAGTATAAAAGCTAATTTGGAAGGTCTCTTAGGTTTTCTGTTAGCCATTTGGATATCCTAATTATTAGATAGATATTTATATCTGATGGCTTTTTCTCTTACATTCAGATCTTCTTAGAAGGGGGACACAGGGTTGATGGAAAAAACCTGAAAAGACTAAAGTTCTTGGCCATGCTGCTTAAGTATTAGGTGGAAAAGACTACTTTATTTAATATTATATCATCATCTACTCCGAATATTTCTAATGAGAATCCTACTGACTTGATTCATTGCCATTAGATACACAGAAAAAAATCTGGAGGAAAATATGTGGGCTGCTTACTGAGAAAATGTGGAAATGACATTAAGGCTGATTGAACAGTAATTAATTATGAAGATAGCTTTTATATATAGAAAGGTATAATTTTTGGGGGTTTTTTTTTGTGGTTTTTTTTTGGAAAATTTTTTTTTGGAATGGCCAAATGCAAGTTTGCAGGACTGAGAACAAAGAATTTTGGGCAGAGTCTTCAAGTTGTAAGAAGATATCCTGGGAATACCACTTGGAGAAGGAGCTGGGGTCACAAGCAGCTAAGAGTCAGCAGTGTCCAAGCTGCCAGAGGTGTGTTGCATCCCTGGGAAGATATCTGAGCTTTGAGTAGGGAATATAAACTAAAAATATAACTTCTGCAAAAACATTGAGGGTCTCTCCAGCCAAAATCATTAGACCATCAATAGTTGCACCATTGGCATGCAGCTGCCAAAGGCACCCAGATAAACAGAGACAAATCAGATCCCTGGGAGTTTCCAGCTGGTGGTGCAAGGCAGGACTTTGACAAAACAAGGGCTCTCCAGCTATGAATTTCTTCTGGTGAGTGTCCTTCCTTGAAGGCTGAGAGTGAAGAGAAGTTGACAGTGGGTAGCTGCTCTTGTTTTGTGTCCTGGGAAAGCCATTGTCCCAGGACCTCAGGGCCAGGGAAGGTGCAGCCACCCCAGCCATCCCTGCCATGGGGCAGCTGTGGCTCCTGTGCTCTGTGAGGGACAAGAGGATGGGGCTTCACCTGGTTGGAGCTGTGGCAGTGCCATGCTGGTGGCAGTGCCATGCTGGTGGCAGTGCCATGCTTCAATTAACCCCAGCTGGCAACCGAGTCC
Source organism: Serinus canaria (assembly GCF_022539315.1). Taxonomy (NCBI): domain Eukaryota; kingdom Metazoa; phylum Chordata; class Aves; order Passeriformes; family Fringillidae; genus Serinus; species Serinus canaria. The sequence continues at coordinate 7,671,836 of NC_066317.1, read as the reverse complement.
ATGCAGCCACTCGCTCCTTCCCTCTCTGGCCCTGGTGGGATGGAAGGAGAACCAGAAGAAAAGTAAAATTACTCAGTTGAGATAAGAACAATTTAATTGAATCAATGTACAAAATAATAATATAATAATAATAATAATAATATAATAATAATAATAATAATAATAATAATAATATAATAATAATAATAATAGTGATTAATAATAACAATCAAGTAATTTGGTGTTCCTGGCTTTGCAAATCTTTACTCATAAGAAACTCCCCAGGCTCTCCATGGAATTCCTGTGGTTTATTTCTGCCCTAGCTCCCCCAAACCCATATGCAGCATCTTTTACCCCTTGTGGTGCTGTCACTGTAGGTGGTTTCATTCTCATTTTGTTCTCACTGACATAGGCCTGCTGTCATTTATCCCCTTTAATTGTTGCTAAAGAGCCTCCTCTTACTCTGCATGTATTGCACACAGAGATTTTCATCTGATATTCTATTTGCCATTCACAAAACTCATACAGTAATTTGTAAATATTAGGTATATTTTGAATCCTTCTGTGAAATCCAGTGTTTGGGGTTGGAGCTTTAACCTCTAATTTTTAAATAAATTCTTGTGAACACTTAAATAACACAGGTTGTGAGACTACACCAGGATTTAAATGAAAAAATAAGTTAAGCTTTCACTTATCCATTAACCTTCTATTTTCCTGGAAGAAGCTGTTTCTGTCAGCATTTTTATTATGACTGGGATGAATGGAGAGGGAGGTAAAGTCTGCTCTAAGCAGATGGTTGTCAAAAAACTGCACATAGAAATAGAGAATGTAAAAAGAAATGAGAGATGTTCTCCCATTTTGTAGTTATTTCACAAATAGTGAGTAAAAGTTACATTATAGACAAAAGGAAAATGGTAAAAAACTCAGTAATGCCAGAAATTAAAAAGAAAAGCAGTAAAGTTGTTGAAAAGTATTTTATAAAAAAATTTGTGTGGTTAACCCCAAGACCTTTAATGATCAATGTTGATAGGACTGAAAACAACAAGAAAAAAATCAAAATAATAAGAACCATATTTGTTGATTGATAATCTCATATTTGAGATATTGAAATGAAAATTAAGTTTTACAAATCCTTGCTTCTGAAAATCAAGTGTCTGTCATGAATGCAAAGGAAAGCTATTGCAAAGATAAATAAATTTATCAGCTAAGCTGCTATCATCTGATTGCATTTGATTGTGGGTGAAAATCTAAATGTTCTCTCAACCATTTCTTTCCAGTTAGAGAATTCTTGTTAGTCTATTCCCTGATTCTTTCTGGAAAATCATCGATTGGGACAGTGTTTTCATACTTAAAGGAGTTTCTGCATAAGAGACATGGACTAACCATTTGTTATGTAATTCAAAAGTGCACAGGTTCAACAGAAAATGGAACTACTGGACAGGTAAGTATCTAGCAGATTTTTAAAAACAGTGTTTGACTGCTTTGCAGTCTTCATCTCTACAAAGGTGCCTGTATTTTGGTTCACTGATGAGACATGGGAGAGCAATTCCTCAATGGGAGTTTTACAGGCAGATTAGGACTGCACAAGTGGCTCTTGGTGTAACTGCAGAATCTGTTTGCATGTTTGGGTTATGGGGTTGCTTAACCTCAAACTGCAGCAGAATTTATTGAACTGACAGAATAAAGAGGGGCTGCAGCATGAATCCACTGAAGTGCCTTTGAACTGTATTAAATTGAGGGTCTTCACTGACTTTGATTGTACATATATACTTATAATATATAGTATTATTGTGGTTTTTCTATAGTTTGTAAAGAATACACATAATGTACTGCTATAGTAACAATGATAATTTCAATGTATCAAAACTCTATAAAATCAAAGGAAAATGAGGGTGTTTTTTTAGTTTATTTTTGAGATCATTTGTATTTGAGTTTAATTTTGAAGGGTACCATTTCCTCATTCATTCTGGAAAAAATTGCTTTAAATCCAAGGTCTGTTCCTGACTAGTACTTCAATTACCAATGCTTCCTATGCAAGAAGAAGAGAGGCATCACTTTTGTATAAAAAGGTATTGCTGCTCTAAACTCAGAGGTTAATTTGAGTACTGAAAATGTGTACACTACTTTGGCAGTTTAACAGGTACTTTGAGCCCTTGTAAATTGGTTTATACTACAAGGATAAAAATTACAAGGGTTACTAATCTTCATGCTGAAATCATTAAGCTAATTACCACCAACTGTTTTATTATCCAAGCATATTAAGGGAAATGTAGTTGCAATCCTGGAGCAATGAGTAAAACCTGAGTAGGTGTGCACCAGCCTGTGCTTTAAATGACGTGCTGGAAAATGCAGACTGAAGCTTCTGCATGTGCCTGGCACAACTTTCCCACTGGTGAACTTTTAGACAGTAGATATATCAAGTGGAATATTCTCCCTGCAAGCAGATCCGTTATTTCTCACAATAAAACCACATCAGAGCTCCTTTTCTGGTGTTTTTTGCTAATTATTGTGCTCCCTCTCATTTGGTTTACATCTCTTCCTTGCATCAGATAAGGCTATTATGTGCTATTATTTTTTCAAGTCAGAACTCCACACTTGCAAAATCTATTTGTAACACTGTAATTTGAGTCTTCCAAAGGAAATGAACAAATCTTGGATGATTCTCTTTTTTAATTAACGCTGCCAGTAGGGTTTTGATTTCCTTCCTTTTGTGTTTAACATGAAAATATTTCCCATTCTCCCAAAAGGAAAGTGCAAATGCCTTCATGAAGTCTTCCTAAGCTGTAGTAAAATTCTGAAAATGTACAAAAATGATTCTGAAAGTAAATGAGTATGTTGTGCTACACTTCACACCAGATATGGGCCACTACCTTTCCCAGCACAGTTTGGCAAAATAGGTTCACAACCACATAAAAATAATTCTAGACTGTTTTCTTTTATAATCAATAACACAAAAAAATAATCACCTGAATTTCCCAAAACATATTTTAATTTTTTTTTAAGTAACAAGAAATTCTTTAGTGAGAAAAAGTAACCATTTTTTTCAGTAATGGGATAAAAGTTGTTAATAAGTAACATTAATATTAATATTCAGTTGTTGTATTATTTTAATATCTTTTTATTAAAAGCCAGGTGGTCATAGGAAGCTTGTCAGGTAACTTTAGTGATAAAGGCCATGACAACCAGACTAAGCAAAGTGAACATCCTGAGGAAATAAATCAGAAAATGAGGCTTAATAAGTAACCTGTATATATTTCAATACTGCCTTTTGGGTGTTGGGCTCTTGTAATCAAGACAAATGTTCTGCATAGATTGGGATTAGAGGAGGGAATTAGAGAATAGTAAAAACAAATAATAACAAAAGAAAACTTTAAACTGTTTAGAATAATTGGGAAAGGGATGATTTTACTTTTCTGTTCATGTTTCCTGCTTACAGAGAAGGCATCCCAAAGCAGAAGGATGTACTGCACAGAAGAGCAGCAGATTTGTTCCCCCAGCCCAGCACCTCTCCTTTCAGCCCCATACCTCAGGTGCTCTTGGCTCCCCAGGGATGAATCACAAAAATGAAAGGCAAATAATCTGTGGGAAAGCAATGAACTAAGTCAATACAAATAAAATATATAATTCCAGGAAGTTTTTGTTGGTTTGGGTGAGTCAAACTTGTACACAAGACTCAAATTCCTTTTTTTCCTAGCATGCCCCCAGGTGGCTACCATAGTGATTCCTTCCCAGGGTGTTGTGCTGCTGCTTTGCAACATCTGGAACAAGAAGGCATACACCAATACTTAGTTCTTATAATGCAGATGTTTTCAACATTATTGTATCACAGCCAGACTTTTCATTTTTTTCCTCTCTTTTCCTCCATACATTTCCTCCGTATGTCAGTAGAAATCTTTTTTATGGGAAGGCCCAATTGCATTAATGGCTCTCTCAGCCCATGAAGCTGTCAAACCCAGGATGATTATGCCAAAAAAGTCTTCTGTACACACTGTCATACCCTTAACTGGTGTAAATTGACTTAGCCTCATTGACTTTAATGGCACTATATTTGCAAAACACTTATGTCAACTCTGAATCTGAACCACTGTATTAAACCCATTACAATGTGAGATAACTACCCAGGGACTGTATTTACACTTTAGATGTTCCTGTGTAAATACAGAGGGAAAACATTTCCTGGAAGCTCTACATTTAACCATTAAATGACATCCAATTACTCTGTATTTCATTAAAGTTACCTTCTCAATGAATGGATGAGAGGAAAATAAACAGCCCTTAGAGCTCTTATTTGTGATGGGTCTGCCACAGAATCACAGAGGGTCCCTTGAGGTACTGCCTCATTGAAAATATTTTTTTTTTTTGCCTTAGTGTACAAATTTCAAGCTTTCAGTCTCACAAAAATTAAAAAAAAAACATGATGGTCTTACAGATGTATAAAATTATGGAGCTCAAACACACAGTGAAAACAACAGCTCCCTGGAGTTTTGCAGAGGACCAGGGAAAAGAAAGGTTAGGTTTTTTGGATGTGACACCTTGTTTTTGTTTCAGCTCTTTCATTGTAAGGGATGTGTACAAGCCTAGTGCATTAGTCTGCTGTTGGGAGAGAACATGTAGTTACAGAAATGTCTGACAGATGGGAAGTGCCTGGGGGATCTGGGGTCAGAGGATAACTGATTGCTCACACATTATCTAGTAAAGTAAATAAATAACTGACATTTTAGTCTCTGAAAAATCAGTGAAAAGCCCACAAGTTGACTGGTTTGGACAATATATGGATTCCTGAACTGCTCAGAGATGGTATTAACTGATTTTTCTGTTAGGAAATAAAATATTGAATGCTGCTAAATTTTAACTGTTGCATACAAGTTGGAAACTATGAAAAATGCAAGCAGTATAGGTTTTTACACAGTAAATACCACATTAAATTTCTGGAAAGAACAGTGGTCATTTTGAATTACAGGACAATTTGGAAGTTTCTGATTTCCAACAGAATGCCCATAAGACTCAGGTGAAAATGGTTCACAGGGAAGCACTCTTCAAATGGATAACAAGAGAAAATGTATGCTAGCTAGATCTAGCTAGATGATGGTTTCCACTCTTAAAAAACAATTAAAATCTGTACTGCAAGTCAGACTAAGCATTCCAAGGGCAGGGCTGTGACTTGGAGTTTACAAGAGCAGCTCACAATCAGAGGTGAAGAATAAACTCTTGACAGAACGTACTTGAATCAGATTTAAAACTCTTTCTGTGCTTTTCTTTCAGCTCTCTCTGGATTTTCCCCTCCCATGACCCTCTGGGAACACAGGTGACAGGACCTGTGTGCTCAAGCACTCTACAAAACCTCTGTGAGTGCAGGAGAACAGGAGGGGGTGGGTTTCTCACCATTCCTTGAGCAGTTCTTTGTCACCCTTGGCAAAAGGCATTATAGTAGGGGGTGCAGCTCCCATTTGGTAGCAAAATAGGAAAAATCTGAGTTTCCTGCATGTGAAAGAATAGCTGCTGCCCACTCTCCAGTTGCAGGTCCAGCCTTTCCTTCCAAAGCTGCCTGCTTGATCTTCCTTTGGTCATGCTAACACCATTTTAAAATGAGGGCTTGGTGATGCTTGGTAAAGCTCTAATATGTTGTTATGGGGTTTTATCTTTTTCCACAGAACATCTGACAGCCATGACATGTAGGTTTGATGAAATAACTCCATTTTTAAGTCAGAATCCCAGCTGGGCTTGCATGGATGGAAAGGACATTGCCTTCACACCAACCTGTGAGTTTATACAGATAGTTTATCTTACCCTGAGACATTGGTACTGCTGAGTTTGTTAGTGGGTGTCCTCACAACACCATGAACTAACCAGTGTTTGCTTGCTGCAGAGCAGGGTCAGAAATCTGTGGCTGTTTTTACCTCACCTCTTCTAGGAATTCACTCTGCTGAGACCATGCAACAGCCTGTGTACAACTCAGAGATTAAACATAATCCTCTGCTTTCCACTGCTGTCCAAAAATACACTGCCCTGGAAACTCCTGCTGGAGTGACTCATCTGTATCAGAGGATACAAGAGTGGCTCTGCCCAGGGGTTTTTCCTTAAGTGTGTCATATGGTTTTTGTCCTTGAAATCTGTGGAAAGAAAAGATTGCTGACCCAGTTCCCATCACGCCAGTGTCTGAGCATCCCTTTGTCCATGACTCAGAAGCTGACTTTTTACTGAAGACAAGCTACTAGGAACTCCAGGTTATCACTGTTTCTGTAATTCTGATGGCTAATGGGAAAACTGGGTGAGTTCCAGTTCAAGCATGTTGTCAGCAAGTTTCTTTATATGAATACAATACGGGCTAAATAGCTGGGTAGTGGCCCAGCAGAATTTATGAAGAGGTTGTTCTGCTCCATTCCAAAGTGTGGGGCTTTCCCACACAGCACTTACCACAGAAAACTTTGAGGAAAAAAGAATAAAACAGTCACAATCTTCTCCATTATAATTCCACCTGTCCATTTCAAAGGAAATATAGGCTTTATGCAGGCTGTCAAAAGATTTATAGCCTGAAAACCTTCAGGCTATATATTGAGCTGAAAAACTTTAAAGATACTTTCAACTCCATGTGTAATTATTACTGCACAGATATAATTCTAGAAAATACAGTGAAAAAAAAATCATACTCATTCCAGATGTAAAAAATAATCAAGTGGGAGAGTATTTCTATCAATGTCAGTGTGACTTTTCATGTAAAAATGTGTTTTCAGTCTTCTTTGCTCTTTCAAGTGTACATTTGACATATTGATGATGAACATTCTGTAAAAACAAAATGCATTTTGGGGCTAAAATTCAGTGTGAGTTGTATTTCAAGGTGTCTTGCAGGTATTTTAACAGGTGGCTGTGACAACATTGTTTGACGGGTAGATTGTAAAATTAAAAAGGGGGAGGAAAAAAAGAAGGAATTTTAAATTTTGATAAATTTGGTTCATACTATAAATTACCAAAACATGGGATCTTTACACAGCCTGTTTCACAAAATGAGCAATTCCTTAAATAATTCTGGAAAATAAGCACATAGACTTAAATGTTGGTTTAAACATAAAGGTTGATCTCTCATCAGCAAAAATAAAGCTTCAGCTTTGTTAAAGGTATCACAATGAGAAAATGAAGCTTTACCAATATTATCCTTTTAAATTTATTGATTCAGCTCAAGTTTCCTAAATGATGAAATGATATCTGGGATTTTAAGCTATTTGTTTTCCTGACATTATAATATACCTTTAATTGTCAAGAATAACAAGGAAGAGCAAAGGTTGCAGATAATCTAGTATATTCTGAGCAAAATCTAGCCTGAAGGTAGGCTTGTCTTTGAAAGAGGGGGAAGGAACAACAGTTAAATGATGCTTTCAATTTACTAGGCTGATTAGAAGTAATTCAAGTACTTCAAGTGATGTAAAGCTTTAAATCTATTGATTAAATTTGCATCTCTTAATTTTGAAATGATCATTTATGTGGAGTGTAGCCTAAACTGCAGAATCTTTTACAACTTAAGTATTGATTTTCAATATGTCAAATGTACTAATTATAATGGATATTTTGTAGATTGCATTTTTAATATTAATATTTGCTTGCATTTTAACCACTGATATCAAAGATATTTTGCAGAATTTTATGTGTCATCACATGTTACTCCACTGGACAAAAAAAAACCAAAAAAACAAACAAGCAGAAGTAGCTACTTTCAGTATAGAAGAACTTGAAGACTGTGGCATAAAACAGAAATGCAGAAAAGCTCCAGTTTTGGTACTGGCACTGCATGGAATTGACTGCATCCAGTCTTTAGCAGATTCTATAGCAGAGAGCCATGAACAAATGGGTTGAGTGAACTGGCTTCAGGCATTCTGTCCCTCAGAGTTGCAGTCTGACAGAGCTGTGCTGTGTTTTTAACACCTTTTTGAGCTGTGCCCTTGCTCAGCAGCACATGTTTGGAGATCCTTCCTGACAATTTTGGACATTTTCATCAGAGAGACACATTCTACATCAGTTAATCTTGGTGATTTAGACCAGTTTTCCTCAGGACAAAGACAGCACAGTAAAATTTGAGTTGCATTTGACCTTCTTCAGAGACCTTTCACACGTTGTGTGATTTGCCTTTTGTAGTTCAATTTCACCTCTCCTCTGAACCAGAGACCTTAAGACTATACTTTTTTTTTCAGCTGACAGAACACCTTTCAAATTATTTAATATTGATTAAAATGTTGTTATCCCTATGTGAAGAAGTAAGACAGCACAACTATATCATATATTTATAGGCAATCAAATATACAAAGCTGCCATTTGAACCCAGGGCTCTTCCTAGAGTGAGTCCAGTCTATGGAGGCAAAGAGGCTCTCAAAGGACCTCCTAGGTGTGTACAGTAAGTTCTTCAAATATAACTGTCTTTTTCTAGTCCTTTCTCCTCATTAGAAGTGTCTTTTCCAGTCCTTTATCCTGATGCTCAGTGCAGAAACAATAGACCCTTGAAATCTATGATATGGATGTAGCATGTTCCCTAGAGACAAGGACACTTTAAAGGAGTAAAATATAAATGAAAGCTACATTGCATGAAGAATTTAGAAACCTGTTGCTCACCATTACACAAGGACATAAGAAGAATAGAATCTATAAAAAGGCATAGATCATTTAATGAAAATGAGAGTGGACATTGGCAGCATTCATACTTTGTTAATATCTTATTGAAAGATTTCTATAGGGGGCAGAGAATAAAGACATCAAGGGATGTTGTATTAGTGAACAAGGAATGATGTTTAAGGAAAGATGTAACAATTCACACAGAGAAAAGGTAAATAGTAGAGCTTACTGGAAAATTAAATATGTTCTTTGCCTCTGAGCTGTTTGGTGGTTTGGTGGCAGTGATTTAGATGTCCTAGTTCAGTGTAAGATGAATTAAGGTTACTGTAAGGGAGATGCAGCCAAGCAGTGTGAATGTACATGCCTACATTGCACAGTCCAATACTTGCCAGAGGGAATTACCTCCTGTAATCCAGACTAATTGAGCTCAGATCCAGGATCACCACTTTTGGGAGAGCTCTGAAATATGGAAAAGAGGAAAAGCCAAGCTTCTGCTGCCTCTTAGCAAAGGTCTCAGGCTACACTTCCAGAGGGGTGGATGGGCAGGTCCTGGCTGTGTCTGTGCATGCTTGTGCTGTCCTTCTCAGGGAGATCTTCCAGTGATGCCAGCAATGGGAAAAGGCAATCTGCTCTTGGAAAGGTCTGGTGCTGTACTATGGCATTTCAGAAGACTCAGGGTGAGTTAGCCAAGGTTATTCCAGGAGTGTTGTTGTGTCACTTTGCCTTGGATCCACTGGGTCAGATGGGGGCTGGGCTATGATTTTTTTCTCTTTGCAAACTTGAACTTTGTAAAATTATGCAAGCAAATGGTGAAGATGGACATGTGACTCTAAAGCCCTGCTTCTATCATTGTACATCCTTAAATGGGTTGCTGTGGTCTCAGGTGGATCTCACTATGTTTTTATGTTCTGTTTAAATGTGTTTTATAGTAAAACAAATGGCAATGTAGTTTTTTTTTTTGCTACCAGAAAGCACAAACTGGAGATTTCTACCTGAAGGAGTCTCCAACTTCTTTAATATTTAGCTTGAAATATTCTTCTTTAATGAAAGGGTTTGGTTGAAGGCTTTGAGTACATGTAAGTGATACATTTCTCCCAATCATAACATTCATTATATTCAATCTGTAATATGCATATTTCATTTTTAAAAATACATAAAAAATGCTCAAAATCCTTGATTACTCAGGAATTATGTGCAATGAATTTATGAGATAATGTTTCCAGGCTTGTCAATAAAGCCTAAACCCCTGCTGTGATGAAGCTTATGTCATGTGCTGCACACACATTTCTGGCACAATAATATGACCTGGTTTTACCTTCCTTTATTTAACTCTTATCAAATGGGTCATTTATCCTGTACTAAAAGCTCTGAAGGAACAAAAAGCAGCAACTGATAATATCATAATAAAAGAGAGCTGCAGGTATTATTTAGATTGCTATTTAGAGCAAATAACAATCTGTAAGTAATAGAAGAGGCACATGGAGCACTGCTGACTTGGGAGTAGCCTTTGGATAAATGGATGCTCTTCCAGTTATGTGATTAGAGGAAAAACATTTAAAAGTGCTAACAGCTATATTTCCATTCTTGTTCCGTACCTTTCAAACACTTTTTCTAATTTCTGGTAGAAAACAAAGCCCAGTGCATGCCTGCTGAACAGAGAATTTAAGCAGCTGAACATGTTCCCCAAAATTGAATTGCAGATGATTAGCAGATAGAACTTGGCAATGGAATCACTGATGTGAAAGGGGAAATGTTTTCCAAGAAAGCAATATATTTGGGACAGGGCAGGGATTTAGTAGGCACAGTAAGGATTATTTCATTTAAAGCCCACTCTATATTTGCACATTATGTGTGATGTTCAGCTGGCATATCTAATTTGTGACCAGCATTTCACCTGCTAGTAAGGAAACAGCTTTGGCAATTCCAGCTCTCTCCAGTCCTATGACCTCACCAGACATCAGAGATTCAGAGATCTCTCAGGTTTTGTATACTGATAATTTTGCAGGGGAAGTAAAACAGTAAAAGAAAGTTTCAAATTACTTTAAAATATACCCAAAGTAGTGTCTTATATAATTATTTTTTAATATCCAGTCCTTATTTTTAAATTGCAATAGATATGCCTGATATGCTAGAGACTGAAAAGTGATTATAGATGCAGTTTTGGCTCTCCCTTTATGCAGGGCTCTCATTTTGATAACTTTCTGTATCTCTTACTACTCTATCTTATTTATAGTCTCTCTTTAGAATCTCTGTTTGCAGTCTCTCCTCTGTTTTCTTTTTCTTCAATCACACACAAATGTTTGTGTTACCTCAATGAAGGCAAGGCTTCGATAATTCTGTCTGATAAAGATTTCCTCTTCTCATTATGCTGCTTCTAAATTCCAACAAACAAGAAATACTGTTATTTAGCTGGTTACCAGCCCCAAATGTGTTTCAGTGCTTAAGCAAACACAGCTGGGTGCATGAAACTGTAATGAAGAAAGAAAACATCCCCAATATAAATGAAGCTGTGTTTCTTGCACTCACCTAAAATCTCTACATATGAGTTAGTTACACTTACAAAATCACATTTTTTTTACACAGCCATTTGGCACACTTTAAGCCATGACAAGATTTTATAAATTTTCCATTGTTTTAACAGTTTTCAGTGCAGACACCAACTAAATGATCTAATTTCTTAGAGTAGTTGCTTATACAGAATTTAGATTTAAGCTTAGGCTGTCTAAATACCTGCAGCAAAATCTCGTTCCTCTAACTTCAAACAATTTTGTGCTGCAGGATTTAGTGGAAAGGGTGGATAGAGTAAAAGGATTTAAGAAAATGCACAATATGCTTTGAAATGCTTGTTATCATTGCTGAGCATTTGCTGATTTTTTCAGGATTTCTGCACAAATTCAGGAAAGGGGACTTGAGGTGGATCCACATTAAAAACTCACTATGAACAACAGAGCTGGAAATCTACCTGAAAGAGGAAATATTCTGTAAACTAAAGCTACTCCCCTTCTCATCCCACCAAGAAAAGAGAAGTGTGAATTCAGTTTTCTTCTTTTGAAAATGCAGAAATTAAAGTGTTGCAGGAGCACTGTAGGAAGGAGGCAAGTAGCATGCAAATAAAAGAATAAGAGCAATTGGATGTACCTTGAAAAAAACCCCAAATATGTAGAGAATGATGAGTTGGAGCTCTTGTATAAAGCAATGCCCACAAACCAGGTGGGAAGCAGCAGATGCCCAGAAAGAATTGCAATTACACCATAGATAGTGGGAAAGCACACGTGCAGATAATTTTTGTTTTCCTTTCAACTCTTCTCTTTTATTCTTCCCCTGGTTTGTACTAAACCCTGAAGCATGTGAACCCTGCAAATAAGAAAATGTTGCAGAGTAATGTTGATTCAGTAACACTTTGTGTGCTCATTAGCTGTGTGCATTGTAATTGAACTCTCTTACGTGTGGCAGCCACAGGGATGCCAAATGAATACATTATGGTAAATGCTGAGATGGTGAATATCAAATTAATTGCAAGTGAGTGAACATTTCCCATTTTCCATTGATTCCATAGCATTCAAAGTTTAGATTCTTTTAAAAATAAGGTTTGGAGCAGTGACATGAGAGGCTTACTGTATTGTGATATAGAATATGATCAGCTGGTGCTAAGTTATTCTCTGAGGCTTCATGAGAATTTTGTTGGCATTTTAAAACAAGGAGCAGGTAAAGAAACTATTTTTCTAGAAACTGAAAACAGATGAAGGATTATTCACTTGCATCCTTTGTAAGATTTCCTAGACAGAGGTCCGTGAACACTGACCAGCCATCACAAGGAAAAATGGGGATAACTGCTAAAGCAAGAAGTCATTTTTCATTTTGCAAACCATGCCTCTGGAGTGGTGGGAAAACAGAAGGAAAAGGTTTTATTGTTGTCATGCTTGGATTAAATGCTGCTTGAATAAACAAACAAAATGTTCACACTTTAAACACAAGCCTTGTTCTTTATTCAAATAAGCAGTGCTTCCACCAGGTGCCCCAGCCTTCAGGTAGCATTTATTTGCAGGAGCAGTTGTCATCAATGCTGCCTTGCCTGCACAGTAATTTGTTTTATAAATGGCCCCACAGAAATAAATGGCCCTACTCTGGGAGGTGTTTACCAATGGCTGAAGAGTTCAGCAGCCACGTTTCTGGTGAAGAAAATATGAAACTAAAACCACATCTGCTGTGCTTCTGGTGGGCAGAAAGAGCCTGCAGAATACAAGGTTAACACATGTCATGCTTATGTAAAGTCATTTTTACTGTGTTTTCATGAGCTACACTAAATATCATGTAAATCACATGCCTGTGGACTAGTTGATCTCTTCTGACATAGCTTGCATGGACTTCAAGAAAAAGAATGCAGATTTGCTCCTGAGTTCAGTGCCACCGAGCTGCTGCTCCTTCTCTTTGACTTGCCTTGGAATTAGACCTCTAAATTGGAATAAAAGATTATAGGGTTGGTCTGTTTACATTTAACACAAGAGTTTGCAGAAATAAAACGACATGAGCAAGAGTAAGCAGGTGGCCAGCTGGGTATTCCATGAGAAACTGCTGTAAATTAGGAAGAAACCCGTGCTCCATAAATGACTGGCTGACTGCAGAGAGCAAGAATGCCACTCCTCATGGCAGCAGCTGAAATGTCTGGTGGTAATGAGAGAGGGAAAAACTACTGGGGCTCTCAGGCAGAAAGAATGAAAGGTCAGACCTGGACACTTCTGTGCATTCCCCTTTCCTTCCCTTTCCCCTGCAGGAAATGTTCAACCTCAGGGGCTGTCCTGGCATACAAAACACTGAGGTGTGGGGATGAAGGCAATTTTTGCCTCTTTCCTTTGATGCTGGGTGAATTTTAAGTGCAAATGAAAGAAAGCACTTTGTGTCTCAGCCTATGAGGCTTCCAAAGTGCAACATTTCTCTCTTTTTGCCCTCACTTCTCTTGATATGCTGCCTGAATTGCATCTCTACCATGGTATTACTTTGATAGTTTTTCTGCTTTTCTCATTCCCCTAACATATTAAACTCTCTCTGAGAGTTTTTCCATCATCCAAAATACTAATTTTCTGATGTTTTCTTTCCATGGCCAATGGAAAGCTATGAAAGGCCTCATATTAGGTTATTTTCTCAAAAAAAAATTAGGGACATAAGGTCCTTTAAATAAAGTTGAAAATCATCCAAGCAGGAATGTTCATGACCAAGATGGGTCCAGGTGAGTCTGGAATTCAGTGAGTAGGCACAGATTAGGGAACACCTGATGGCTGCACTTGGAGGTCTTTTCCATCCTTTCTGGTTCTACCCAGTTCCATCACCTAACAAATATTCTTTTTTACTACAGATTGTGTCTTTTTGCCTACAGCACAGAAGGAATAAGTCTGAGGGAGGTGCAGTCTGAGCAGCAACACAGAGGCACAGACAGATGAGCAGACTTACAGAATTGTTTTAGAAAGGGGAGGACTTGAGGTGCAAGCACTTGTTCAAGGTCACCAAAGCTGTCTGAGACCAACCTTACCCTTCCCTGATGTTATCCAGTTCCTTATGCCTAAAATCACCACTCTTTCCTTTTGCCAAGTCCAGGCATTTTCCTAGCACAGTTAAATTTAATCTCTGCTGTACACTGAGGTGTTTTGGGACCCTGCAGCTATGGGTGGGCCCTAGGGTATGTGAAAGGTGAATTTCCTGGGTAAATTTGGAAAGAGCAGCGTTTATTTATACACACACCGACAAGTACTTGTAAACTTCCCCTGCAGAGTTATTTTTGTCTGCTAGCTCAAATTTGTCAGCTGCAGGGAGGTATTTTGGTGAGCTGAGAGGAGGATGCTTTTCAGGGATGGAGCAACACTGGCATGGACCAGAGGGCTTCCCACTCTGAGGGATTCTAGGGACAAGTGACTGCCCAGCATCAGCAGGGCTCCTCCCTCAGGTCTGGATTTGAGAGAAGCACAGGGATTCAAAGATTGGTGTTTTGCTTTTTTTTTGCTGTAGTTTTGTTTTCATGGAGGGATGCAGTGATGCAAGGATCAGCAGAGCTACCCTGAAGTTTGGAGTTTTTGTGCTGTACTGACTTCCCCAGAGAGTATGCCCATGACATTACAGGGATCTGTAAACACTTAAGGAATTCTCTTGGGGCTCTCTTCCTCTTTTTTCTATGCCATGTGCTCTTGCTGTGCTCTTTAACTTTGTAACATCATTTAAAGTACCACTGTTTTGAATATAAGGTTTCCATTTATAATATTCATTTCATATTTCAGGTTTTTCTCTTAAAAGGCAATCCCCACTCTGTGGGGATCTTCTGTGTCTCCAAGCCAGGGGAAAAAAAAAAGAAAAGAGATCTAAGTAAACCAGCCAGAAAAATCTGGGATATTCTTTGTTGCACCTAATGGTGCTATTGGTTTGCTGATTTTTTCCCCCAAGAAACAAGTAGCCAGCTCTGCTATCATGATCTCCAATATCGATTCAGATATTAGCAAGCCTGGTAATCTCTAAATTCCATGCTATCATTTTTCCTGGTAATTTACATAGAAAGAGTTTAATATTAATGCTCCCACTTTCACTATATCATATAGAAATTATGAGAAAGATTTTAACTTGGAATGTACAATAATATCCACTTAAACTCATTGCTTCTTGTAAATAAATGTTTTTGAAAGCTTCTCTTCTGAGCTGGTATTTTTCATTATTTCCCTCTTGTGTAGCAATAATTTCTTGGTTAAAAATGCAAAAAACATATAAACTGTTTTTGAGAAAGGTGTGTTCCTAGTTGCAAAATGAAGACCTTTTGCCTCCCAGGTTAAAAAAAAAACTCAGGAGTTCCCATAGCTTTATGTGCAATTCATGAGCGAGCTCTAAGGAAGCAATAACCCCATTTTGTGCAGACAAGTGGCAAGGGATGGATGGATGAAGATGAAGAATGAGCAGAAGCATCGTTTGCCAGCACACCTGATGGCACAATGACAGTGATGTTTCTTGGCTCATGCATCACCCCAGGTGGAGCTATATGTCACTTCCATCCAGCACAAGGGTCAGTCTGTGGGGGATATTATCACTTTTTAAGTCACTGCCTCTCTGCCAACTTGCTCTGGGGGCAGTGCAATTACCTGATTTTCTTCCTGTGGGCTTGATCTCAAACTCCTGCATGCAGCTAGAGAGGTGATCAGTTAAGGATTGCCATAATCAGGTGAGTTAGTCCTGCATCTCTCTGTCCTGTGCTGCTCCATCAGCTTCACCTCTGCTGGGGCACAGCCTGGGGCTAACACCAACCTGCTCAAATTCCTGTGGTGCAGACAGGGGAGCTTCAGATTGCATTTTAGGGGAGATTTCATCAGTGAAAGAGCAGCCAAACCTTGGAACAGGCTGATGTTTCAAGGGGGGAAATCCCCATCCCTGGAGGTGTTGAATTGATGTGTGGGTGTGGAGCTTAGGGACATGGCTCAGTGGTGCTGCTGTTAGGTTGATGGCTGGCCTTGATGACCTTAGAGGTCTTTTCCAGCCCTAATGAAACACCTAGTGCCTCTTACAAGGTGTAAATCATTATTTTCCCCTCTGCAATCACAAGGGTGCACATCCAATCTGTTTTTCCAGCTGTGGCAGATGAAAACCTTCTCTAGATACTCTATGCAAAGCTGTTGACAACTAAGAGTGGCAGGCTGAATTTCAGATACTCTCAGAAGATCTTAAATGTTTCTTAAATGTCTGACCTTGTGTTCCTTTCTCCCATAAATCTTTTTTTTTCCCTCCTAATGGACCCATGTGGAACGATGTCCACACATGATGAAGAGCTGCAGGCTACAAATTTTTTTTGTGATGTTACCAGTTGCCCATATCAACACATCTAAGAAAGAAAAAAAAAAATCCTGATTTATACTGAGCATTGAATTTTCACAGTGAGTCAACACATCTAAGTAGAGTCAGATCTCAATTACTTGCACTCTTGTTGATGTTGCCCACAACATGTGTTTTTTTCACCTTGCAGAAATCCAAAAAAAGGCATTCAGTTTTCAACACCTTTAGGCTTTGTGATGACATAATGGCTTAGTTTTGTAACAACAAGATGAAATATTGACTGTCATGGAATTGACTGTCAAGCTGAACTTTGTGTGGTTTGGTTTTTTTACAAATTAAAGCTGTCTTTTCATTTTCAGCCTTGCATACAATACCTGTGTTCTGAGAAATGCATAGCTTGGAAAGTCTGGGTGCTGTGACAAGAAAAAGACTGTTCCTATTTACTGTGATTAAATTTAGGACTAAAAAGCTACAAATACAAAGCACATGGGACAGCTCATCTGTAATACCAGCTATTTCTTCTACATTTGATGTCTGGACACCAAAAACACCCCAAAAATCATGGAATGAAATGTAGTTTTAAAACAATCTAAACATATTACAATAGACAACAACATTGATTATGGGCTTCATTTTGCTGCAAATCTCTATCATTATTAAATAGACTCTGTTAAATGTCTGAAGAATGAAGTCACATGGGTAGCTCTTGGTATTAGTCCTGGACAGTTCTCTAGCACCATATCATGATTTTCCAAAGCATATTGCTTCAGCAAAAAAAATAATTGCAAAAAGATACAAGACCTTCTTGCAATCCTCTCAAAAAGCCACCCTTACAAAAGGCATTTTTAGAGAAGAGGACACTGAAAAGCAGTGGTCTATTGCACATCATATGCTTGAGCCATCTCAGCTCTTTCCCAGCAGGAAATCTGATCTAGAGCATATGGTAAATTCACATGCAAAAGCACGACAGACTTTAAATGGCAGTTCCTAATTAGCACCTTATTAGTGTTCAGGTTCTGGCAGTGTCAGCAACAGCATGAAATACACGGTCTAGATTTTTGCATTTAGGATGGAATGACACCAGTTTAAACACATTTTGTGAAATTTGATTCTAATGACAGCAGAGGATAGCATAGATCTTCTACAATGCAAAATTGCATTAGGCTTTTGAAATCCTTGAACTTTTGGGCAACTGTACACAAAACAAAATTTTGTGTTAATATACTACAAATGTTCCACGGGCTACATTTGCTTTTTCCACATGTAATTTTCAGACAAAATATCCAAACTTGCCAGAAGTTTCCCAAAGACAATTTCAGTGCTGTTGTTAAGAGTTCTCTGTGAACAATCTGTATTTAGTTTACACAAAGTAACAGTCAGTGAGTAAAACAGGCAAATGACGTCCAGTTAGATTGGTGAAAGTTTTTTTTTTTTTTAAATATTGATTTTATCAAAGCAAATATTAAGTTACTTGTGATTTGGGCCTGTCATATGGACATGTACAGACTGAGAATATTGGGATGAGAATAATGGGATGAGTAGGGATGGAGAAAAAGCTGTTACCTTCCAGCAAGTGCCCTGAAAGGTAGCAGAAAGCTGGTGTTGCTTATAACCAAAACTGCTTGGTTTGCCTGAATGGTTTACCTGCTAGGCATGTCTGGACTGCTCATCTAAGCCATCTCACAAGGTATGCTCTACCTTTCCATTTGACATTTAAATAAAATATGAGAAAACCATGGTTGACAAAGTTGTTATAAACAATGGCAGTGAGAGATCAGTCTGCCCAGCAGTAGCTAACAAGAATGTAAGGGTTTTGGGGTTTTTTTTTTTTAAGGCAGCAACCACATTGGAAGACTGGTTCTACCAGGAAACAGAAAAGTATATTCTTGCTATGTGAAACCATTACACACAAGTTTCCAACACACTGACTCTTTTGGGGAGTTGCCTGTCTGTTTAAACCTAACCTCCCATCATATTTAGCAATTTTTTGCATAGCCAGAATGCCTGCAATTGTTCAGAGTGGGGTTGGGTTGGGCTGGATTTCCACCAAACAGTGACCAGAAGGAAAGCCATGAGCTGCAAACCTTGTATATGACTTTTTAGGGAGAAAAGAATAAGGTAAAGCACTTGGCCTACCTGAAAACCTCATTGCCATTGGCACTTCTGCTGGTTGATCTCCAGGAGGCTCTTTTGGATGAAATTAGAATCTGATGGGATGGGACAGGGAAAATAATTCACAAGGCCACCAGAAATGGTTCTTTGACTGATTTGTGTGTGGTTCTTTTCCTGATTAAGTAACAGCTGTTTCCATTGATTTGCATGTGGTAAAATACTTTGATAGAGTGAAAAAATACCAAGCAAGAGTAAAACCAGTTCTGTTCTCAGGAATTAGCTCTGTAGCTCTGGCTAAACTAATTGCATTTTCAGAAACACAAAACATGAGGAGAGGTGTGTACTCAAATCTGCACTAATAGTCTTTCTAACTCATTTAATGCCTGGAACAGAGTGAAAACAAAACTGAAAAAACCCCACATATGATAAATTAGGTGTCTGGCTATTTTTTTTTTCTTCTGTGGTCAAATTAATATGAGCAAGTGCTACTTGCTTCTCATTTCATTGTTTTGGTTTTTTTTTTTGTTTGTTTTGTTTTTTTTTTTTTTTTCTTTTTTAACTTGAGGGGAAATGTTGTCTGATATTGGCAATTTTTTTTTAATTCCATAGGTAGCTATAGTAATATAATATCACTT
The DNA here is from genome assembly GCF_022539315.1 of Serinus canaria. NCBI lineage: Eukaryota > Metazoa > Chordata > Aves > Passeriformes > Fringillidae > Serinus > Serinus canaria. The sequence goes on along the minus strand of NC_066317.1, from coordinate 7,652,721 downwards.
AAGTTCCTTAAATTAATAAATTTAGGGAATATGACCACTACTAGCACAAGCTCTTGCCTAAAATGGCAGCTTGAGTAAGCAAAGAGAGGGTTATAGAGATGAAATGATTAAAACAAAAGATTAAAAATAAAGTCTTGTTACATTTAGAGGTTTGAGTATTCACCAAAAATGAACAGAGAGGCTGCATGTTTTTTCATTAGTTTCACTAAAATGTAGTGTGCCTAAGCAAATTAGTTAAAGCTGTTTAGAGAATTAAATATGACTGCAGGAGGATAATTTTAGTGTCTAATCTCACATAGTCATGCCAAGCTAATTTTATTCTCCCTTTTCCCTTTTTAACTCAATGCACTTCTTTAAAACCGTGATAACTTGCTTTCCCTCATTATAAATATATATGTATATATGGAGACTGATATATATATTTATGTATATACATGTAAAAATATTTATAAAGATATGCACCATCATCTGTAAGACTAAAATATAGGAAAATAACTCTACATACTGACTGGGAGAGAGGGAACAAAAATAAATATCACATTAAACTGTGGATTTGTTTCTTTTGAGTGCTGTGCATTTGGTAGCACCTCTAACTTTCCACCAGTGAGTTTTACCATATTTAGGGAGTAAGCCAAAAGAAATCAGACCGTCAAAAATTATACATTGATGTGTCTCCATTTGAGTAACTTATATTTCATTAACTGTGCTGTGACAGAAGTTAAAGTGGGTTTTGTTCTTGATTTCAAGGCCCTCTATTGGTAAATATTGCCTCTATATGAGAGGACTGAGGATAATCCTTGGCCTGTGAGTTGGAAGGAAATTAACCATAATTTCTTTTAATGGGCATTCACAATTTTCAGACCTCAGCAATTATCAGACATGTGATCTGAAAAGAAGAAAATATAAAGAATAGGATTTCTTAATTTTTTTTTTTTTTTTAGATAACAGTAGGTGAAGGTAAAAATATGTGTTCTTCTCTTTGGATGACTTACCTGAGGGTTATATTATTTTTTTTATATTTAGTGTTCTCCCACACTTCCAAAATAAGAATCATCACTTCTGGTATCATCACTAGAACATGCAAGAACCATAAAGAGAAAAACATCTCTGAGGACCTGGTCATGAAATGATCATTACTTTCTTGCTAAATAGGGGTATAGTGACTTTGAATGTAAGCTGCAGGGTAAGAGCATGCAACACCTAAGCAGGCTGTACAGAGGAAGAAACTACCATCAGAAAACTTCATTGCACAGCACAGTCTGCACATTTTGATGTTTCTTTCTGATGAACTTGTAGAAATTTTTTTTTATTATTTAGCCATCTCTGTTAGAAACCATTGCTGCCATAAAGAGGAAATAGTTTGATTAGTCTTTGTAAGAAAAAGGTAGCATTGCAGCTAATAGTGATATCCTGCTATTCACTTAATCCTTTTTTTATACAGAAAAAACTTTTTTGTGTGTTATCAGGTGTTGTTATTCTCAGAAAGTGAATATACAGCTTCATGGGCATTTACCCTTGAAGACTGGCTGCTTTACAGCATTTAGTCAGAGCAGCAACAAAACTGTATTTGGGGCTGCACTTGCAGTATCTGCAGGCAGAGCAAAACAAATTAAGGGCAAACTAATGTGTGGCCAGGTACAACTTCACCCTCTGCTCTGGATTTTTCTCTCTGCTGTTGAACAAAGCCAAACACAGAGCCCTTTTTGAGTGCTTTGTTTAGATTGAGAACATCTGAATTGTAATGGTTCAACACCCCTTTGCACAACCTGACTGACGAGGGGGTAGCTGTGGGGTGGGAGGGACAAGACTTGCTCTGCCAGTGGCAGTGGCCTTAAAATCACCCTGGGATAGCAGCCTGAGAGTCACAGGACAGGCCTTTCATCCCTCTTTGATTAGAGGTTTGGCTTGCATAGAGCCAGCCTTAATGTTTGTTATAATATGAAGTGACAGCTTTGAGAATTTTTTTTCCTAAAGTTGATGGTGTTGGGGATGGGGAATTCGGCTGCAGTGTGCAGGTGATGTCCTTAAACTGTTCCTGTGATGTCCTTGAAGAGTTTGTTTAGGAGGTTAAACTTAATTAAATACAAAGAATTAGATTAGAAATATGTGAGGAATCTGCTGAATCACTTTTCTACCTGAAAAGCAATGTTTTCTTCTCAAATTACTCTTTATATTTTGATGCATACCCACCCAGCAGTGGACTAGGTGAAGCAAAAGAATGCTGGCTGCTCTTGGAACAAGCCATCAATGTAAGGGAAAGAGAGCAGCAGTCCTCAGCACAACATGAGGAAAATAAGAAAACAAGCAGGCTTTAGTGATGGGTGATTTCAATTTCCCAGTATGAACTGGGAAAACTGAAAAGCATGGCACAATGAAAAATAAAATTATAGAAGAAATAAAGAGTTATTGACCTATGGTGTCAGAGTACTAATAGGACTTGTCCTTTCCAATCTCAGCAAAAATGTGCAGTTAGTAGATTAGAAACAGCAAAGCCACTTGGTTCAAGTGACCCCATGATTAAATTCAATATAACTTAGAACACTAAGCCAAATAGATCAAAACCACAATATGAACTCTCAAAGGTCTCTATGGGAAAAAAAATTGGAGAAAAGGAACAATAATGGAAGGTGTTTCAAGTGATGAATTAAGTTTTTTCCTAACATTGCCAAGATGCAGATTTCTTGGGGGAAGATATGAATGTGGGGAGTTAATCCTTACAGTCTGACCATTGTGCTTTCTGTGAACTTTATATTAGATAAATGTGTTCTATTACTGAATCCCTGCTAAAATTGTTGTGCAAGATCCATAGTTACAGCTTTACCTGGGAGAGTGGGGACAAATATCACTGCCTATTTATATCCATTTGCTAATCACAGGAGGGTTGCTCGGGTTATGGCTGTTCCTCTATTTAGTGATTTAACCTCAGTCCTTGATTACAGCAGGGGAAAGCCTTTGTAGAAGTTTATATTTTATTGTTCTGGCATTGCAGAAAAAGATACCAAAATCTAGGAATCACACTGGAGAGCTCCTAGACATGCACTGAACATGGTGATGCAGATGTGGAATTAATGCATTTGTGCTATGTCTCTTCTGAAATAGCAGTGCAGATCCTTGAGCCATCTTTGGCTAGATTTTTAACTTAGTCCTCTTCCTTGTTTTGTCTCATTAAAAAAGTGCAAACTGGAAATAAGGAAAAGGAGAAGTATCTCATTTTCAAAGAATGTACCATGAATGGTCAAAATACTCAGGTGTCACCAGAACAAGGCAGTATAGACAAATCTTGGAGATGATTTATGCAGATTCTGGTAGAGCCCTTCCTTGTGTTTCAAGGAAAGAGATGAAAAAAGACCACCCCACACTTCATTGCTATGAGGTTTGGTGTTAAAGCTGCAGTTTTGTGCCCTTTGTTGGACAGGCTGTTGTGGTTTTTTAAGCTTCAGTCTGCTCCTCTAGAGACACTGATAATTCATTTAATTTTGCAATGGTACTCTCTTGCTTAATTTTTAAGCTTCTATGATCATTTGTGTAAGTAGGAAACATCATGGAGATTAATAAATCACCAAACCCTCCCTCCCAAGAAGTTGGTATACTTTTAGCATTTAAAGTCTCTTTAAAGGTTCATTTTATGCAAATTTTGGAACTTTCAGAAAATATCTCCAGGGATCAGAGACTTTCTTATGGTTTGTCCAACATTTCAATGAGTGTGGGCTGTGGCACTCTGGATAATTTTTTTTTTATTATTATTTTAAATTATTATTTTTATCAGAAAGTATTCTCTTGTCTTTCTTTGTATTCATCTTTTTTTCTTTAGTCCACATTACTTAGAACCTAGCAATTTCCATTTTCTCAGTACAGTATTAGAGTCAATGCCCATTAAATGGAAAGAGAAGGGAGGAGTTAAACAAAGAATTATCTTTGTACCCTAGAATATAATGAAAAATGCTGACAATATAAAATATTATGACATTATATCAAAATAAAATGTCCACCTCATTTGTAAACTTTTCTCATCAGACATTTCAAAATATTTTAAAAATTGTTTGAAAAATAAATGGAATAGAAAAAGCACTTCACTATAAAACTCAGAGTATATAAACCTTGTATTAGACTACTTGAACATAAGGGTACAAACTGGGATCTCCTGATTCTTGGAAAAGGCCTTGTAGGTAAGTTTATTGCCCAAGCTGGATTGTTTTTCCTTTTCACTGACCAGAATTGCTGTTCAGCACCCACAAAGGGCTGTGGGTCAAAAGTGTTGGAGAACACCTTTGTGCAAATTTATTTCCCATACTGGAGTTTTCAGGGCAGCCTTTTAGAGCTATCTCTGCTCATTTTCTTCTAACTATAGGTTATATATGCAGAGCAATGCATGTCTGAAACTCCCTTTTTATTGTCAAAATAAATATCTGAGTTAAAAAAAAAAATTAATCTGCTTCAAATACTGCCTTGGGGGTGGTGGCAAGTGTTCATAAGGACGTACCTGACAGAGCATTTGTTGTGCAGCTCCCAGGCATAACGAGGCTGAGAGGCTCTCCACTTGTTCAGTTTGTGGGCCAGCATCCAGATCAGCTAAAGGATGACATTTTTGGAGTATTACATCTGCAGAGCACATCAAACATATGTAATGCCATATGGTCACCAAGTGCTTATGGACTTTTTATTTATTAGGTAAGCTACCAGAGTTAATATTAGGTATGAAACAGTTTATATGCCATCAAAAGAGAAAAGAACCCAAAATTTTAGAAATAAGTTGAACACACAAAGAAATGAATCTTATTACTGTTTTTTGCAGAGGTGTGCAATGGCAATAATAAATCCTGTGGAGACAGCCAGATCAGATTCAACCTGAAGGAATCATGCACTCAGGTATGTTTGGTTAGCTCTCAAACTGACTTGGTTAGCTCTCAAAAGGCAGCTATGCCTTTTATCAACAATTCCTCATGCCAGGCAATGGACCAATATCCTGTGCTGGCAAATGGGTAAAGCTGGCAGCAGTGGTCCCAGCTTTAATCAGCACCTAGTTTTACATCTCTTGTATCCAGCTGTGGTCCTGTTATCCAAGAAGTTAACTTATCTTCAATTTTCTCTCCCCAGTCTTGCCCTCTTCCCCTTTAATCTCTCTTGAGCTACCCTCATGCCCTCATCTTTACCATTTCAGCACACCCTCAGCTTTAAACATGGATATCCTAGATATCCCTCAAGTCAGGGAAAGAGAGATGCTACTCATCCCACCAGACCCATCACCTTTAGCCATAGAACACTTAAATTCATGCCTAATCCTCTCTGTCAGCATGCTAGAAAGCACCATGAGGCAGGTTTATGTTTTAGTTTATATTTTACCAGGAGTAAAAAATATAACAGTTTATATTAAACCAGGAGTGTGGTATTTCTGGGGTCCCCAGTCGTGGGGAGGAAAGATGAGTCTGACTCCATGTTCTCAGAAGGCTGATTTATTATTTTATTATACTGTATTACATTAAAGAATGCTATAGTAAACTATACTGAAGAGTAGAGAAAGGATACTTACAGAAGGTTTAACAAGATATTAATGAAAAACTCATGACTCTCTCTAGAGCCTCAGCACAGCTGGACTTGGATTGGTCATTAAGGTAAAACAATTCACATGAAACCAATGAAACAATCACATGTTGGATAAACAATGTCCAAAGCAGCAAAACACAGGAGAAGCAAATAAGATGATATTGTTTTCCTTTTTCTCTGAGGCTTCTCAGCTTCCCAGGAGAAAATCCTGAGCAAAGAGATTTTTCCAGAAAATATGATGGTGACACAGAAGTTCATATTTTTAAAGTCCAGGATGTATTCTGATGTTGCTAGGCACTTTTTTTCCTTAGACATTGACCACAGTACCTGCCCTGACACTACAACATGAGATGTGATGCTCAGGGATGCTCTGGTCTCAGGCACTGCTACAAGGCTTACAGGTGTCTGCTCTGAGCCTGAAAAGTGTCAGGCCAAAAGAGCCTCTCAAAGTTTCCCAGGAAAGGACTTCAAATTACCAATTTCTGCTTCTGTTTGTCTTTCAGCAAATGCCACAAAATATAATGCACACTCCTGTCCCCAGACCCCATGAAGCTACACTTAGGCTTCATAATGCCATTGCCCTCTGCAATGAAATATCTAATTATCTTCTCATCTCTCTCTCTCTCTTTGTTTTTTTTTTTTTTTTTTTTTTTTTTTTTTTTTTTTCTGGACGGAAACCAGTGTGAGTTGCTCTTAATAACAAACTTAGCTACCCTTGGGCAGATGCTAGATGCTTCAGTTGTCTATGTATAAATACCTACAGGTACTAAATTTAGGTGAAAATAGAGTATTTCTCTTTCATAAACACCTGAAATCAGCTCTGTGCCAAATTTAGAATGACAAATCTGGCCATATATTCAATATAATCCACTCTGAACATCTATCTACTCCCAAACACTGGACAATGCTATAACAATTTTGGGACTTAATGTGGAAGAAAAAAGGCCATGAACCAAAAAAATTTCCAGAATCCTAGATTCCTAAAGGGTTTTTTTCCTGAGATAGGATGGAAATATTTTTGGTTGGCTTTTTGAATCTTAGAATTATTCAGGAAAGGTTTTCTCTTATCTATGATAGTCCAGGGAAAGAACTGGACTATCATAGTTGGCCTTGGACAACTAATCCCTACATATATAGAGCTAGACACTGGTTGAAATTATTAAGAAAAAAAATTTAACTGTTAATTTATGTTTAAGTACGAGTAGCTTCTCATTAAATCAGTGCTTTACTATTTATCCAGGTTACTTGTTTCCAATTTCTGTGATTTTTGCCAAGTAATTAAAAAGTAGTGTATTCTTTGGTTTTGAAAATCTTGAGTTATCACAGCAAGAAGCATATGTTCAGCCAATGGAACTGACATGTGTTTGAATTAGGACTTAACTGAGTCTTAAAACACACCTATTAAAAAGACAAATTACATGTAAATAGCAATATTATTCTACATAGTTGGACATAGTCCATCTTGTATTGATTGATGTTTTCCTTGAGCAAGAATTGTTTTGAAGAACCTGAGATTGGTGTGTTTTGTTTGCTTCATTTCAAAAGAAAATGATTTTGGTTAGACCTGGCCAAAAATCACAATTTCTATCTAGTGGGAAATTTTTGTATTGAAACACTTGGGGTTTTTTTCCCAAATCTAGTCAAACTTGAAAGACTGAAATTTCACACATTTTTTTTATCAAGCACCTGGGGAAAAAAAAACCTCAAAAAAGGTAGAAACAGTAAAACATATTTTGTGTGATTTCAGTAATAAATTGAATTTTCTATGCTACTGGTTTGCCCCAATGAGTTGCAGTTCAAAAACCTCATGGAATCATCCTCCTTGCATGGCTCCCTGACCTGACAACATCTCCCTAGGTGCAACCTGCATGAGCTAGAGAGGAGAATTCTCTAAGGGAAACTTTGATTGACAAGGCCATGGGGGACAAAATGCAATAAAAGAAGAAAGGAGTTTTCTTCAGGACACGGGTGGAAGAACACCTTGGAGTGACTTTCTTTTTAAATGAAATAACAGGGAAGGAAGCAAACATCATTCCAACATAAAGAAGAAGAATTTGCTGGAAAAAACCCAAACCAACTAGTTTCTGCCAGTGATACAACTTAAAAAAAAATAATAATGGCAAAGTAGAGGAGAATGATGGCATTGCAGTGGTTTGTCTTTTGTTCCTGTGTGTAATTTTTCTGGTCACTGTGATATGCTGACACATGGGTTTGGAATGTTTGTACTAGATGATTATGGATGTTTTGATTGAGTAGGTATGAGGTTGGATTTTTCTGACCTCTGCAAGTACAACAAGATATTTATAAGACCCCTGTAACCCCCAATGATGTTATTAATGTAGGTATGCTATACACACAAGTGACTTATAGTCCAATAAATAGAATAAAATTCTGTGTAAAACAAATGCTTTATAGCTTTGAATGCATATATGAAATAATACATGGAGGTGTTGATGAAATGGAAGGCTTTAAAATGCATTCTTCACTCCTTTCCCTGATACATTGGTTTCATTATCAATTACCACCATCTCCTCCCATGCCAGGGAGACTGGGCAGATGAAAATCCCAACTTTTGCTTTGTGTCAGGGAGAGAAGCAGTAGCAGTTACAGGTGACTGTGGGTTTTTTTCTGCTGAAGAACAGAATTCAGTGGAAAACTCCTGTCCATCTCTAACATTTTTTGATTACTTTGCACAGGAGTTCCCTGGAAGGCACAACCAGCACATGTGAAGCCTCAGTCACGCCTGGGTGCAGAGGCAGCTTCCAGTGTCCTCAGCTTCTCCCACCTGGGAAGCAGCTTCAGGATGCACTAATTAGCTCCAGCAGAGGACTCCACTAGGGTTTCTGGTCTCACTTCAGGTTTCCCTTCACTTTAATTTGATATTAAGTATCTAAGGAAAACATGTCCTTTAAGCTATCCTCGGTGGGCAAAAGGTCTGTTCAGAAGTTCAGGGTTTTTTTCCTGAAGATTTTAGTAGATGACAATAGAGAGCTATTCATATATCTCTTTATTAGCTTATTTCTCAAGATTTTTTTTCTTTTTAAACGTTTTTTTAGCAAAATTAATTCTACTTTTTGCAGAGTTTTGTGTATGCTGACAAATGCTTAACACAGGCACAAAATACCAAGAGATTAATTGCATGCTTAAAATTACACAAACTGTTTGTTGGACACCCAAGATATTCCAGGAATAAAGTGTCCATGCTCTGAATAGACTAAAAGACATCATTTCAGAGCTCATGCCTTGCCCATCTCTTCTTTTTGTAGCCACATTTCCCTTCACAGACAAAAGCAAGGCACAACTTCCCAAAGATATTTTCTAGGGTTCACATTGTCTGAACCTCAGAGAAAAAAAACCACAATTCTTATCTCAATTGATAAGAGATAAGAATGGTTGTTGTCCAAAAGTTGAATGAATTGTGGAAGATTGTTTACCTAAAAGAATTTGCTTGATTAAATTCTAGTGTGAGTGTTTTAATTCATTAACCAATTAAATCCATGTGCATGTGTCAGGACTGTCAGCTGACAGTCACGAGATTCTAAGCAGTTCAATTAGGTGCTTGTGCAAATTCAATTAAAATTAAGTTTAATATAGTTTAATATAATAGAAAATAATATAAAATAATATAAAATGATATAGTAAATAATTAACATTCTAATATCAATGGAGTCAAATACATTTACCTCCCTTCATTGGGGGTGCCCTGAATCCAATACCTTTCTGATCCGTGCTACAGCATGAATGCATGGCAGGATAAAGGCAGCTAATCCCCAGCTCCAGGTGCTTTCAGGATGGAGGCAAGGCCCCTTGCCATGGCCAGGGAGCTGGGGAAGAGCAGCACCAGATGGCCTTGCAGGGAGTGGCGTGGAGCCAGCAGCAGCTCAGCCACAGCCCCACCAGGCAGAGCTGGTTTCATCCTGCCCAGCTAAAAACTCTGCTCCTGGGAAGTGCCATGCCATGGGAGCTCAGGGCATCAGGAGCTTACTGCCCTCACCCTAGGGCTCAGGGCAGTAAGATCCAAAAGGAGCAGAGAGCCAAGGGACATGGAGGCAGTTTGGTGGCTGTGCAAAGGAGCAGTTTGGGTCAGCTGAGGACAGATCTGAGCCATGGCTTGCAAGCCCTGCTTGATTCCAGCTGAGTCTACAGAGCCATTTAGATCCCTGCAAGATGTCTTCAACCTTGGAGTGTTCATTAACCAGGCTGTTTCAGTCCCCCAGTATGACTGAGCTGACTGTAGCTAGCAGGGCTGGACTACTTGCAAGTATTTAAACTGTAGGACTCTCTTTCTTAAGTGATTTGTCTTTGTGCCTTTGCACTTGACTAATTTCTTGTTCCTGATAGTTGCTCCATTTAATATTCTATTTGTATTTTCCATTCTGTTTCTAACTAGATGTGCACCTTCACCAGCATTACTGCTAATGATTTTCTCTTTTCATCAATAAAACACATATTCTCTGGAGTGACAGTAAGTTCATCTGTTAGAAAATGCATTACTGTTAATAAGACAACACAAATAAGGAAGAAAATTTTTTTCAGCCTGGCAACACAACAGTAGCATCACTTTACTTCTGCCACTTGTGTGTGTGTTTGGGAGGAGGAGTAGGCTCTCTTCTTCCTTCCATTTCCAGCAGAGGTTTTGTGGTTCAGTTGCTAGAACTGGAGGGATAATTTCTTTCTGTAGTATTTAAAAAATGTGTCAAAACCAGAAATAACAGATAATGGAAGTTTTTTGATAGGCAACATCAAATAGAGAATTGTGAGATGAGACAGTGGAACTTATCTTCTGGTAGCTAATTTCAAGGATGTCTTTGCCTACTCAGGATGCCCATCTCTCTCTCTCATCATGGAACAAAAGCATTATTTAAAATTAAATTTTCCCCATGTTCAGGATCCCTGCAAAGTTGATGTCTCAGTAAGTAGCAATGCTGGGGTCTGGCTGTACAACTGTCTCTGACTGATCCTGCAGGTTTGTGCATCAGCTTGGTGTGGAACTACATCCCAAGCACACAATTGTAGCATGGTTTTGTGGGCTGCAGATGTTGGCTTTTGACAACTAATCTGGCTCTTACAGGACAAAATGAAAAATTTCATGGCACATTTTGTTTTCTGTGGGCTTTGTGGTGAATGATACATGAGCCTGTAATCATTTTTGTAGTCTGCTACTGTGCTTATTCATGGGCAGCATAACCTGAGTAAAACAGTCTATTGTCTGTGTTCCCTTTTTTGGACAAAATCCCCAAAATCCACAGAAGTGTTTATTAGTCATATTAATCCCCATCTTTTACAAAGTTAGTTTAATAATCTCAATTCACTAATTTATATGCATGAGAAAGAAAGTGGCCTAATGATTAGCCAGCAGACAGTGGGCTGAGTAGGAGGCACTGTCCCTCCTGTGGTGCAGTGCAAAATTCAGTCTCCAAAGACTCTCATGCTTGGGACAAGTGTTGGGTGAGGTTGATGATTTTTTCCCCTGCTTCTCTGCCAGCTCTGCTTTTTCCACCTCTCTGCAGCAACAAATGACTCTGCACATGGCTGGGTGTGAAAGTAGAAATAATAGGTTTTGTCAGCTTGAATTTCCAATCTTTTTTTTTCCCAAGGAAAAACTGCATCTTTTTCTTGGTGTAAAGTTATTCCCACAGCTGCAGTCTCTGGTGTGTGTGCATGTGTGTGGGAATTGCAAGGTAATAAAGTGCTGGACACTCACTGGTTGTTTTTTAAGAAGCAACCAAACAATACTGGCCTGCCAGATTGCTGGCTGGAGTGTTTGGGTAGGAAATGGATCCTCAAAAAGTGCTTGCTGCCAAGGCTCTTTGATGTCTGTGATCTTCAAGCCTTGGCCTTTTTTAGTCCTGTTGACTTTTCCCTGCAAGATGGTCACCAATAAGCTAGGACACTTTCAAAATGTAATAATGAATAAACTGGTTACTGCATGGCAATGAATAAACACCTCTGGTTATCTTTATATTCCAATATAATAATAATAATAAAGGAAAATAGATCTTCCCTACTCTGACAATGACTCAAGGTCATATTAAAATATCCATGATGATTTTTGCCTGTTGACATATCCTCAGCAGACACAAACATAGGTAGCAAAAGAAAAAAAAAAAAAAAAAAACAAAACAAAAAACCAACAACTCTCCTATGGCTTTAACACCTTTAAACCAGAAAAGAATTTCAAGGGAGCACTGAATCTGGAGACTGAACGTGATTGATCCCTAAAATATTGAGAATAAAAATGATAATGTGTAAAACAATATAAAAATACAAGACTAAAAAGCTCATTTGACTACATGCATGAGAGGAAGAAAGACTACATCAATATTTTATTTGTCTTATATAAAAAGTATTGGCTTACAACTAGGTTGTGTAAAAAGAGCATAATTTTGTTTCAGTACTTACTTTCAGACGTTAATATAACCACTTTCCATATGTTTCTACAATGATAATTATAAAAAGGACCTTTCAGTGCCTGAGATTTTGCCTAGAAATTGTGCCAACTCCTACAATTCCTCAAGTGTGTGTCTTCTTTGGGGGCGTTAATTTTCAATCCTGCTGGGTTTTGTTAAATAAAATTCCTATTCATAAAGTAATTGTAATTAATTCCTGACCATCCTAAAAGGAATTCCCCGTTTTCCAAGAACTTTCCAAGGTAAAAGAAATATGTTTTAGAAGTACTGCAATAACTCTCTGAAGCTGCAGTAGTTCTAAAGACATTTTCAGGTGTATACTAAAATATATTAACCCAATTGGCTTTCAGGATGTGGCTGACCACAAGTGCTTGTATGAGCATTAAAGCTGTTGTATGTTCACTTACCTTCCTCAAGAGATATTACTCAATACATTTGAAATCAACATAAAACATTGGAAATGCTTTGGGTACAAATTTTACATTGCCTCCAAGGTCAACTTGTGTCTTCCCTTGAGTAGTACAGGTATGACTACAGTCTTCCCTCAGCTCTGGATCACAACTATAAGCAAATAATTAAATATTCCAGCATATGGTTTGCTTCCATCAATGGTCAACTTTTACAAGAGGACATGGAAGCTGTTTGAGGAAAGAGGTATTCTCCACCTGATGTGCTTAGGAAGAATTGCAAAAATCACTCATGCTACTTTTTAATGAGTACCTACTGTCTCCATAATGCTTTCTTCTTTAATTCTGAAGACATTTGTTTAAATATATATAGGCTTACTTCTGGGAAAAGATGACAAATAATTTTTCTCCAAGCACAGAGCTCCAGATGGTGTAAGAGTGTACACAAACAATGCTTGTAGAAATCCTGCCATTAAAATGCATAAAATCCTTGAATTTCCTGAGTTGGAAGAGACCTGTTGATGTCATTGAGCCAACTCCTTGCACAGGAGAGCTCCAAGAATTACATCATGCACTTGGGAGAGTTGACCAAACATGTTTGAGCTCTGTAGGGTTGGTGCTGTGACCACTGCCCTGGGGAGCCCATTCCAGTGCCCAGCCACCCTCTGGGTGAAGAATCTTTTCCTAATATCCAACCTAAACCTCCCCTGACACAGCTTCAGGCTTTGCTCTCAGGTGCTGATCATCAGAGGGATGAGATTGGATCCTGCTCCTCCTCTTCCTCTCAGAAGCTAGTGGTTACTGCAATGAGGTCCACATCAATCTCCTCCTCCAGGCTGAACAGACCAAACCACCTCAGCTGCTCCTCATAAGCTTCCTCTCTAGATTTACATGGCTGATCTTTTTTCCAGCTGTCAAACTGGACACACAGACTCCTCAGCTACAGTAGGGATTTGCTCCCTCAGAACACACACAGGTAGTGTGGGATTAATTCCTAGGGACTTTGAGCCTAGGTATGAGGTTTCTGACTCCCCTGAGCATGGAAGATGCTGTGTGAGGGTGCTGCCACCCAAAAAGGTGCACATGGTCCAGTGGGTTGACCCCATTAGCTTGAAAGTCAAGTTTTACTGTTGTGTCCTTCACGTGCTTCCATGAGTGAGCAGGTGCCTGTTTCACTCACCTGATCAGTTCCCTTTGTCCAAGTTTCCAAAGCATTTGTTCCTTGAACTGGAGATTTTAGCAAAAGGCAGGGAGAGCAGGTCTTGGGGTGAGCTTCTGTGCAGACACAAGTTATTTGGCCTTAGATGCATGGTGAAGTTGAATGGACTAAGTTGATGTTTTGGAAGGTGTTTCACATTGGCTGAATGATGCTTTAAACCAAAGTTCTCTGATTCTCTAAATTGGCCAGTAGAGTCTTTTTTCTTACTTGGTTGAGAATATCTTGCCAGTATTTGTCCTGTGTGTGTAACTCAGACTACATGAACCACTGTAGGCTCTTTTGCAAGCCTTGTCAAGAGAGTTTTTTGGGGCCTTACAGAGAGCTTCACTTTCACATTACTAACTCTGGTTTGTTTCACTTGGTCCTTGAGAAGAAGGAGCCTCTTTCATCCAACATGACAAATGGAAATAGCAGACACCACAGAAAAAATTCTGTTTGCCCTAGCTAAAACAAGCAATTGGGAAAAATTAATTTGCAGGAAAACCTCAGTGAAGAGCAGTGATAGCTGAAGGCAGTGGTAGAGCAGTCTGCAGTGTTACTGTCAGTCCTATGTCTGCTTCTGAGGACAGTGAAGACTTTGTGCCTTCAAGCTGATTGAATCCTCACAAATGAAGTCAGGAACCATTCTGGGCAGGCTGTAGGAGTTGTCTAAGACCTGGATGAAGCAGGACTCTTGAGATTGCTTGGCTCTGAGTGGCTGTTGAGCAGGAAAATGCTTGTAAGTCGTTGAACAATCACTGATGTGATAAATTCTTAAAAAGCTCTTTTGAAGAATTAATTTTCATATTTTTACTACTACGGTTACATTGATATTTGTATACAAGTGAGTTATGTCTGCTGTGGGAAACAGCTTTAAAATTTCTAGTCAGTTTTGCATTTAAATTCTTAACCATAACGTTGCATTAATGCAGTTGCATTGAATATTAAATTGATTTAAAGGTATTAATACTATATACAATATGCACTCTTTAGGATGCAAATATCTTAATGCAGTAACAAAATGGAAATTGGAAAATATTATTCACATTCTTGATACAATATTAGCTTTTTGCATTAATTCCTGATGGCTTATATTCATTATAGCAAAATGACTTGAATGGAATTCTTTAATTTATAAAAGTGTAAATGAGCTCTGACTCGATTGCTGGACCTTGTAGTGTCACAATATGTCTATTAATTTTGAGTGCAGTGAGTGAACCCTTATAAAACCTCTCACAAAATAGCTTCCTCTGGCAAATGTGTTGAATTGAAATTATGAATGCTTCAGTAAAAAACTGATGTGGTCTTGTGAGCTAGAATAAAAAAAAGTCCCAAACCTTAACCTTAGGAAAAAACCACGCAGTTCTAACACAATTAGGTATTTACCAAAAGCATTGCATCTGAGTGATCAGTAGGAGCATAAATGAACTGACAGTCCCTTGGAAGGCATTCCCTGTTGGCTGGCTGTAAATCTGTCATCTTTGTGCTTAGGTCCCTGAAAGGACAGAAGATTATGGGGTGGCAGTGCCAGCACCCGTGGAAAACATCCCAAGCAGAGAATAAGACAGTCAAATAAAAAAACTTTTTATACCAAATATCCAATGTGGATCTACTAAACCTCCATTCCAGCTGTGGTCACCTGGCCTCTCTTCCCTGTCGTGGTGAGGATGTGGGTACAATCTTAAATAAAGATTATCACCTCAGATATTCCATCATCACCTCCCACAAATTTTTTCCCCCTTTTTCCTCAAAAAAAATTGAAATTCTTCAGGGAAGAAACTTTGTGTCAGCTTACCACCTTGCCCTGATCTGGGCTGAACCTCGGAGTGCTGCTGTGACCCAAACCATTCTCTGATCCAGCATGTTTACCATGGGCAATTCTTTAGGGAGAAAATACTGCATTTTCAGTAATTATGAAGAATATTTCTCTTCTCCAAAACAACAATTCACCTACCATGAGAGTAGTATGTACTTCCACCACAAATGCAGCTGGTAAATGCTGTCAAAAATATATTGTAACTTTTACTCAAATTTTTAATGCTAATGCACCTTTTATGCAAAACAATCACTAGAATTTTTTTTTTCTGAATGTGTTTTCCTTATGAAGAGAGTGTTAATGGAAACACATCCTATGCTGAAACAGGTTTACTGTTTGTTTCTAAAAACAGCCTCTTTAACACAGATCTCTTTAATGAAAATATAATGTAAACACAAACCCTCTACAAGACTGTATATTTTTCTGCTGCAGCCCTCTTCAATGGAACTGTCCATACACATTTCACTGATTGTTTTCCATTAAAACACATTAAACAAATCCTGTTTAAAACCAACATCTAGATCAGAATTTTTATAAACAGTTTTAGCTAAGCATTTTAAACACAATCAACTTGGTACAGAAAGAAACGTTTAAGATACTTCTTGTTAATTCACTTTACAGTGACTTTTTTCATTTCCAGTGGAAAAAGTGGGGAAATAGGGTAATACAAGCAAGTTTTGAGGGCAGTCACATTAAAATATGCTTTACATCAGGTAACATTGTTCTCAAACTGAGTTACATAGAATTGCCTCTGAAGTCTTTCTTCTCTACTCTTGGGTTAGGAGACTTCACCCCTTAGGCAGAGCCTGTATTTAGAAAGAGTCACTTACTAGAGGTCAACAACACTGAAAACAACTCCACAGGGTAATAACCTGAATTTGTCAGTGCCCTCTCAAGAAAGAATCTGTTTGTATATTCTCTCAGGAGAAGGTGGGTTAATGCACCGCCCTGCTTTTCCAAAGAAGCACTTCCCAAAGAAGATTTGTGGCTTTTGCCCACACCAGCAGCTCCACTGTGGTTGGCAGGAGCCCTTTAGGCATGGCCCCATGCTGCTTCCCTGCAAGTTCTTCTCCATAAAGTTATTCCCATCCCGTTCATTGCAGCCCCTGTGGTTGTGCCAGGTCTTCCCTGCTGAGCCCTGCTTGCAGAGGAGCTGGCTGTGACTTGAGCAGGAGTTTGGCACTGAAGAGTATTGGTTTCTCTGGGTCTGGATTGAAGGCTCTTGAGATGGCAGTTCATGTTTGGACTCAGGTGTTTATTATTTCTTATCAGTAACACAGTCTCACTGCTGGGAGTTCAGCAGCTTTTCACTAGCAAGGCACAAAATGGCCAACAATCTCTTGTTCCAAGGTCTTTTAAGACTAAACTATCCAATTCAGAACTGACACCTGGATTATTTCCCTTTTAACCCAATAACTGATCCCAAGGAGCCCTCAATGCAGACTTTCTGCCCAATTACAAAATGCCACCCAATCCCAAGAAGAAGAAGGAAGAAGAAGCATGAAGAAGAAACCCAGGACAACACCCTGTGCCTTCCATCTTACTTCCATCCTCTACATACTAAAAATCCCCAAACCCAAATTTGTCCCCAAGTGATATACCTACACTGCTCTCTATAATTTATTTCACACTTTTGTGGATTCCAGTCTATCTTGAAGTTTAGGAAACTTTCTCCATGAATGAGGGTCAGAGTCAGGGCTCCCCTGGGGGTCAGGACACTCCAGAGCAGAGAGAGAAATATTCCCAGTGCCTTGGGTTTCCTCAAAATAGGGACAAACAGAGTCCTGAAAGGTTAGAGGTTTGAGGTTCAGAGATCCTAAGATGACACCTCTGCAAAACAAGGAATTTGGTCACCGAGGCAAGGAATTATTTTTTTCCATTGTCAGACCTTCTCCTGTCGCATGATTTGGAACTGCTAAAAATGCAGCTGCCAGGCCCTCTTATTCTCACTGTTTCTGCAAGAGGTAGTGACCTGTAAGAGCAAATTGCCTCTTTTTATTTTTTTTTCCCCTTAAAACTCAGGGTTTAAAAGAAACTAAGCAAATTATGAAGAATGTATTAGAAACCAACCCAGGTTTCTAAGAGAAACTAAGCAAATGCTTTATTTCAACAAAATAGACTAATGGATCCCCCCCAGGGTGACTTATCTGTCTTTGAATTCCATGAAATTATACACCAGGAGCCACCATGTAGCTCAAGCTGGGAAAGATATTCTCTGCTTGTTAACTTCATAGGAATGGACTGGTTGCAATTTGGAAAGGATTAGCTCCTCCTTTAAAGATTAAATATTACCATTGCCCTCATTTAGGAATCACTGTTTCTTTAACACATTTGGGTCTTTGTAGTCCTAGCAAATATGCTGGAAAGATTCATGGGTGGTGAAAGTTTTGGATGTGTGCAGGAGCACTGGGAGCACACAGGAGGAATGTGGGCCAAAGAACAGACCTGCTCTTTGATTGCCTGTGTCCAGAGTTCCCACTGCCTCACAGAGAAGAGAGATATTGCAAGTTCTGTGTTCTCTCTAAGCCCATTGCAGAAGTTTCCAGGCTTCAGCATCACATCAGATGGAAAATTCTTTAGGTGACTTTAAATGGGCTCTTTCAATATGTGAAGTTACCGCTTCCTATTGTAGAACAGTGGGAAATTGAAGTGCTTAGACAGGGAGCTATATTTAAAATCCTAGCATTTTCATACAGCTAGCTTATTTCAAGGGCTAGAGCAGCCTTGAAGCAAATTATCCTTTGTCCTGGTTCAGGCTGTACATGATAAGCTCTCCATCCCATTCTGTTCAGTGTTGTTCCTCTTTTTGTTTTTGCTCTCTCTCAAAACTCCGGCAAGAAAAGAAAACAACCCCAATACTCAAATATCTTTCATCATGTTGCTGCCATGAGCCTTTCACCCTTAGCCATAACAGGAGCATTAAATCAGTATTTAGCAAGGATGAGTATTAGGAAAAAGCTTCTGTGCCTTAGTTCTCTACAAATAAAAGGACAAAATTTCAAATCTGGCTTTTGTTTCAGTGAAGCATTACAATAGATAAACATTCAATAACAGTGAGCTGTGACATTTACAGAGAGGAAAACATTTGAACACAGAGATTTAGCAAATTCTCAGGATTCTCAAGAGCAAATCTAAAATATTGCATCTCATTGTCCCCAGCTGAGCCCTGTGGACACTCACTGAGGAAAACCACTTTCTGTCTGCTATGAAGCAGACTCCTGAATGTGTCCATTTTTTTTTCCTAGCCATTTTACACACACTGAATTTGTTTCTTGGACTGAATTTTGGTCTTCTTTTTGGAGTTGTTATAAATGGTCTAAGGTAACCAAGAAGGTGACTAAGTTTTGGTGCTGAAAAAGGCATGATATTTTAAATTCTGTCTGCAACCTTTGAACTGTGGTGTAAAAATATGACCTAGATGTGAGAGTGAGGAATTTGAGTGAAGGAGCAGTATCTATTGATCTCTGTGGACTTTGAGGAGAGTGAAATGGTTTATAGGGTCTCTTTACTCTCACTGCCTGGAACAGCAGGGCAAAGAGAGAAGAAATAAATGTCTTTCTCCCAGTACTTGTCAAATAACTGCTGCAAATTATCCCTCCAAGGGACAAGGTAGACCAAGAGAGTATGTTCATAAATCAAGAGTAAAGTGGCAAGACTGTGGCCAAAATTCAGAGAGAAGGATTAAATAAAAGTTTATGGGATAGAAAATTGACTTATAAAAATTGAACTTTTTTTGTATTAACAAGCTACATGGACTACCAGATCAAGATTAATTAAATGCAATCTCTGTCACAGAATTATCCAATAAGAACAAGTTATATATGGACATTGTATGTCTATATATTTCATACAAGTAATGTTCTGTAAATGAGCATGTGCCCAGTATTTCCAGGTATCTTTTGCCCAAGGCAATATGATTCAACAGCCTGTGTAAGCTGACATGAAAATGGGAGGAAATTATTGCAACAAAGAAAGCTTGTAAAAGTGAAATCTCTTTTTTTCTTCCATATTATGTGGGAAACACTCATCATGTAACTCTGACATACTCTTTGATAGGAAATAACTAATTTCTTGAATCTGCTGTTTCTTGGTTGAATGACTTTAACAAAATGTGTAACAGTATAGAAAATCTAGTTATTCAATTACACTTTCTGTTGTGCAGTAAAAAAAGGGCACAGCCCAACAAAACACTTGAGTGTTTACAAGCTGAAATATATTCCAGTAGCATCTTATTAGGAGTTAATATCTTGGGTGATATATCAGCACTAAATGTACCATCCCAACTGAAATAATAAATTTCATTTTAGTTCTGCTTAATAGCAAGCATGAATCAGAAAATGTTTCCTGAATTTTATTAAAATTCTGTTATAGCTCATTTATAACTGAGGACAATGAAGTGCATACAGAATACAGAATGGTATAATCAGTGAAAAGATAAAGAGCTCCAAGCTACCTATTCTATATTGTTAACATAAATGGAAAATAAGATTGGATCAAGATAAGAGTTTTGCAAGACTGCCTTGGTTTTGTTCTGAAGAAAATTTTCCCCTCTATGGTCTGACATGCATTTTATTCTGTGTAAGGGCCCAATCTAGAAGTGTTCACCCAGACAATGAATGCATGAGCTGCACGTGGTCTCTGAGCAGCATGGTTGTGTTTGTGACTTGCTGCAGTTAAGGCACGTCAATAAAATGAAATCTCCAGCACTTCAGCCTCAGCCTGCAGTACTTCATGAGCAGCTGGCAGAATCCTTCACTGATCTGTATCAAGTAGAGACTGTGTGGCCTGCAGAAACTGAGTGATCAAACAGCATCACTGGGCTGCTGCAGTAAAAATTATATAATGTGCTTCTCAATTCAGCTGTACTGGGGAAAACTGCAGTGCTATTTTTGAGGGGCAGCTGAACAAAATGCATATTCTATTGAAGCTTCTTTTTGGAGTAAAGCCCAGTGTCTTGAACTTGTTTGCAATTGAACTGAATTCTGTTTCCTTCGTTTTTGCCACACACCGGTCTCCAGGCATGACTGTTATCCTTTGGAATTTACATTAGCTTCCTTGAGAAGTGCATGCCTGTTCAAGTGTGTGTGTGTATACACATGTGTAAAAATCCTATGTGTTTGCAGCTATTCTATTTCTAAAATGCTCAAGATAGAGGACAACAATGGTTGACTGTCACTGTCATATTTTCTAATAAGTCCCTTCACCAGGATTTGTTTTCCTGGGAAGATGAGAAGCCTCAGTGAAAAAAACAATATTATCTCATTTGCTTATCTCTGTTTTGCTGCTTTGGAATGTGGCTGGAGACGTTTACCAACAGGTGCATGCTTGATTGGTTTCATGTGAATTGGTTTTATTTAATGACCAATCACCATCAGCTGTGTCGGACTCTGAGTAGTCACTCACAAGTTTTTCATTATCAGTCACAATTTTTTCATTATCATTCTTGTTAAACCTTTCTTTAGTATAGTTTTAGTAAAGTATTCTTTAATATAATTGCATAAAATAGTAAATCAGCCTTCTGAGAACATGGAGTCAGATTCTCTTCTCTCACCTCGTCCTGGGGACTCCATCAAACTCAACAGTAGACAAAGATTTAACAAATTCCTCTGTTTGAGGTTTGTTGTTTGTTTTTTTTTTTTTAGTAAGACATCAGAGCATTTTGATCTGCAGGTGCTATAAAGTAATAAAGGGCTTTATTTCTCACAGCCAATGCAGTGTTGGCCTTGGCAGAGCAGAGGAGGGCAGGTGTTTGTCACCTGGAGCAATATTTTCAGTATGAAACAAACAAAGTTTAGTACTGACCAAGATGCTGCTATTAGATCTGTGGGTGAAGAACTTAAATCTACATTTGGGATTTCTTGCTACCAAAATTCTTTGCTATAAGAAGCCCTTTCTTGAGACTTTCTACTTTCGAGTATTACATTTTTTCTGAAAGTAAGAGCCATTATAAACATTAGGCATGGAAAAGTGAAGCAGCAAGAGCTGTAATATCTACTATTTAGGCCATTTTGTAAAGCCTTAAAGGTTGGAAATGTAAAGAATTAAAAATACATTAAAAATACATTTGTGAGGTCTAGAAAGTACCATTGGAGTTCAATGATTCCCTTTTTTCTCAACATAATGTCACGTCTATTCCTTTTATTTCTCTATATATGTATTCAGGCATAAATGTGCATGTGCACTCATGGTGTATCAGGTCCCCAGTTAGAGATCTGTGTAATTTAAACTGCATCTATACATCACTATCAGATCTCCACTGCTTACTGCTGCTGAGTTGTATGTAGGTGATAACAGCTGGACACTCTTCACTGAATAGCTGATGCCTGAACTAAGAACAGTGTCAACTGAACCTAACCTATAAAGGCAAAAAATTAGTAGGGCTGTTCTCTTTTTTTTTTTGTTTTAAACTTAATTCCATGTTCTGAAGGTGGTGAGAAGTGTAGTGTCTTATAATTTAAATAATTTCTCAGTAGTTAATGAATTAATTGTTTAGTCCTTGGAAATATTTTTTTTCTTTTCCCAACTTAAGGGAATGTTTAGAAGTTTTTTTTTTAAGAAATATTTATGAAAATATTTTGTCTGCAGAAATCCTTATTTAGAATTTTTAGTGATGACTGGAGATCTATTTTTCTTTTTTTTAAGGAAAAAGAAAAAGATATAGCACCATACCACTGAGAAGTCTCTCTTGGAAACTGTCAAAGAGAGAAATTCTATCATTACCCCTACCTGAATGATTTTTAAACACCCTACCAACATTTGTCATTTTGTTTGTCTATGAAATAAAAAACTCCAAAATATCCAGTTTTAGAACAATTTCAAATCTGTTCTCATCTGAAGAAAAATGCACACACATTATATATGAAAATATTTATACATATATATTTAAAAAAAAATCTTATTCTCCTTTATCATGGACCTCAGATTATTAAGGGAGCTCACCTAATACTGGTTCCAAGTTTAATGTCCAAGTTAGAGACTTGGATGTTTCTAGGCATCTGTTACAGCCCAGTGCCATTTCACAGCAAAAAATATTGACTGTCAGTAGGAACCTGACATTTAAAATCCTCTTGCTCCATTGATCCTCACAGTAAATACCTTTACAATAATCTTTTTATTAAAAAACTTCTAAGAACGATGAACTAAGGATTGGGACAGAGCTATTAATGAGTAAAAAACAAAGTAACTAACTCCAGACATGCTTTAGATATTTGATATAAGATATTTGGAATATAATTTAGGTATTAGATATTTGGAAGATTACTGTGGATGATTATTGACTTCCTGCACAGAAATGCACAGATATTTGTTAATATCTCAGATCCTAACACAGTTCCTGAATTCATGCCATTTAATTTTTATTCTTTAAACAGAATGAATTACAGGTTCACTCCTTCAAGGCAAATGATTATTCTTTTTCTAGGATTCCAACAAAAATAATATTAATTCTATTTAACTGGCATAAATGAGGGTTATTTTTATCATTAAAGAAGTAAACATACTTATTAGAAATATAATTAAAGTATACAGAAAATTACAGGGATCTTCTCACAGGAATCCACAGAGATCTGTCTGGTAGCAGAACACAAGAAAACCCTGCAGTTGGCACTTCTAGTTTAATGTTTCTTGTGACTGGGGTCATCTTAGTAAAAAAAATCAGTGTTGGACTGCTCCAGATGCTGATCCTGGGCCTCTGGGTTTGTGCACTTTGAGGAAGAGCTGGGAGAAGGACAAAGCATTTTTCCATGGCCACGTGTAGACATGTGACTGTTAGGAAAAATAATCAATAGCTATTTGTCTAGGGCTGGAAATACAAGGTGCAGCTGGTGTGTATTCTGTTGCCATCTGTTAGAGGTGGGGCACTTACCTTCTGTTAATGGGGCACCTGTAAAAAACAGGTGGGGCAGTTTGCTTTATCTCTTCCACAGCCAATTGAGTGCCACTGAGCGGGCCATGGAGTGTCACTGCATGGCTGAGAAAATTCCATCATCCCATTGGGAGATGCTCTGCCCAGGGGGAGGAGTCAAGCATTCCTACCTGGATATAATCTGAGATTTGGAACACCACAGGCAGCCTTTTCCCACTGCATTCCCAGAGGAGCAGCTTTCTTTTCCACTGGATTCCCGGAGGAAGACCAGGCCCATCTACACCACCACTGGATCTTCAGAGGAAAACTCCACCCTTCTACAGGATCACTGCTCCAACAGAACCAGACCTGTCACTGCAGGAGGGCTGCAGCCACCATTTAATGGGACTGCTACCAACACCCTGACCCACAGGGTGTCAGGTTGTACTCTCACTCTGTCAGTGCTGTTTTGTGCTACTGAATTTTATTTTTATTCTTTGGGGTTCTTTTTTTCTCAAATAAGAACTGTTATTCCTACTCCCATCTCTTTGCCTGAGAGCCCCTTAATTTCAAAATTATAATAATTTGCAGGGAGTGGGTTTGCATTCTCCATTTCAAGGGAGGCTCCTGCCTTCCTTAGCAGACACCTGTCTTTTCAAACCAAGACACTTTTAATTATCATTAGCAGGTAAAAAGCATCAAATTCAGTGACAAGCCTCAGCAGATGAACCTGATTCACATGTCCCATCCCTCACGTTGCTTTCTAAACCCCAGCTTTTGTCACAAGAGGTGTCTATTCAGATGGTTAAGAGTTATTGCTGTCATCACCACCATACAGGTCAGGCTTTTTCCAGCCTATTTCATAAATTCTGTTGCCAAGTACTTTTAGAGAGCATTTTATTTGGCCCATTTTGGCTTCAAATGAGAGTTGAGTAGTTTTGCCTACTCCAATCCATTCTGCTTGTGCACTTTTTGTATCTCCTCACTTTGCAAAAATTTGGATTATGTTTTTGTTAAAATTTGGATTGTGTCTACATAGGAACTGCCCAAATTTATAAAGAAAAAAGCCTATAGAAGATGGAGACCTTTGCATGGCACAAGGACCTTGATCCTGAACTTTTCCATATGAAATATGAGGACAGGTGTAATTCTGATGAGTGTTAGCTCTGATATAAATTAGGAATAGCTGGTCTGAAGTCAGCAGAGTTGTATTAGTCTAAAAAGGATGTGAAAAGATCAGGCTACACATACATTACTAATATAAATATGAAATTTTCTGTGGTTTTATTTGTGTAAGTGTAAATATAAAGATATTTTTAATTTTAGAATTCTCTGCTACTAATAGTATTTTTATTTAAAAAAAAAAGAAGCTAAGTCTAGAAAGGAAAATGTTTGATTCTGAATTATTTGAAGGTGTTTTCCAGGTAAAACACCACAGGTCATATTTTTTTTTTAATCTGCTTACATTTGGACTTCACTACTTAGATTTCAAATGTAATTATACTATGTATACTTACGTATACTATGTAATTATACATAGACTACATGAACAAAATTTTGTCAGCTGTTTCCAGAGTTAATTCAGTCTAGAGTCACATTTTCAAACACTGCTAATTAATGTGTATATATAAGATCGATTGCACCATGCAAATTTTCTGAAATTAAAGATCTGGATCTTAGAGATTGTTTTCAGAGAACAATAAATCAAAAAATTTGCAAATATGTCTCCTGGATAATGTTGCAGAAGATTCTCTAAGTATAATTATAAAGTAGCAAGTCAATAGTGCTGGTTAGATTTGGAAGAAAAGGCCACTGTGTTGGTGTCCTTCACTAACATTTTGAGTGATTCTGTTTAAAATGAAAAAATTAGCTGCATGTGAGACTTGGTATTTTTCCACAAAACCAAAAATGAGCTTTTTTGACTTAATGTTGTGTGTAGGCATCTCTCCAGACACCTCTATTTTTGTTTGTTTGTTTTAAAACCTTCCTATGGATGTAACCTAGACACAAAAAAATATAAATAATGACAATGGGATTTATGTATGTGCAGCTGATATAAAAGTGGACATCATTTGGAGCCAGCTGTGCCACTACCTGTTGTGATGGAAATGGAGTTATGATTGCTAAATATTCATTTGGTTGCTGAGATGTTTATTAAGTGAGTGTTGGTTTGGATTAATATGAGCCTTTATGGAAAAATCAGCAGGGTGGAAACAGAGTACGTCAAGGTAAGCCAGGTAGTCAGAGATTCTTAAAGGGCATTGGGAATGTAGAATATCTCTGCAGTCAAAAGAGCTTCAGCAATCAAAAGGGGGAAAAAAACAGAGCTAAGGAGTTGTTTTAGGAGAGCATAAAAGTTATAGGATCACTCTGATTTCTGCAATATCTCTGACTGCTTTCTCAGGAGGGCAATTTGGAGAACAAAGTTAGGTTAACTGCATAGTGCCTAAAGTGAGGGTTTGCTATTATTATTCTGAGCTTCATTACCATTGACAAAATCAATAACAATTTGTAAGAAAGCTGTCAGGAGTACCTCAGTGATGCAGAGACGAAGCCAAAGGAACTTAGGTGGGGTTTGCCCAAAGGAGAGGAGCAGAAAAGTGTGTCCAAGCAGATGGCTGAGGCTGTAGGGTCACCCACGTCCCCCTGTAACATCCTGTTTCTCCAGTGCTGGAGAGAAGACACTTGTGCATCCCTTGTTTTTCATCTCTGCTTTGGGAAAAGAGGCAGGAAGAGAAGTGTTGTTTACTACATGTGGGCCTTGAAAGCCTGAGAAATGCATTTCACGCCGTGCTGTGCCTGAAGAAAACTTTGCTTCCTTCTGATGTGTGAGGCCAAGCTATTCAAGAGCCACTGTTATGTAAATATTTACATTTGTAAAAAGTATTTTTTTCTCGTCATAATTATATCTATTCAGTGCCTACCGTACTCAGCAGCAAGCATTAAAACAAGACCCTTGCAAAGAGAAATCCCAGTCATTTGACAAAGAAGACTGCAATAATCCTCTGCTACTTGCTCCCCCCCTCCATTTTAATTGTTAATAACTTTTCAGCATGCAGGAGAAGTAATCTCCCACCATGCTAAAGCAGCCAACCTAATTGAAAAGAAATACCAGTCATCTAGTGCACAGCTGAAAAATTCAGCTAAAATGCAATCTGTCATTATCTTTCCAATGCCAATTTTAAATAGGTATTAAAGTAAATGGGGGAAACATCTTCTCGTTTCTCTTGCGGTATCATTTCGTTTTTACAGAAATCCCTAATCCCCAAATAAAGATTCTGCTTGATACCAAACAAAACACTCAAGACAGCCTCTAGTGTCTTGGAAACCAGATCCAAAAATAGAGGAAAAATTTCCCTATCATGAATTAATCTCATTTGAAAATGATTTTAAAAATACAGTTTATGCAATGCAAATCCTCGCTCCCAGAATAACCTGTATTTGTGGTTGTTATGCCACAGTCAAGAGATAAATTACTGCTCAGTGAGCTGTTTCAGCACAGCAACGTGAACTGCAGCTAGGATTAAGGAAACTGATGAAGCATAACTTACCATGAAAGAAATGAAAACATTTTATGGGACATATGGGTATTATTGACAGGTTTCTACTTTTTGATACGATGAACTCTTTCAGCAGGAGATAGTATCTGAAAAGTAGCCTGCATTAGGAAATTGTATGCCACATTTAAAAGTATTCACACTTTTAGTCCCCAAATTATTATGTGCTATATAACACATTTCAATTTAATTGGAAGAATATTGTATTGTGATGCTGAAAACTTGTTTAATGGAGTTAATATTTCAGCTCAGTAGGGAAAGTTGGATTCATTTGAAGCTGAGACATCCTCAGATTTGTAATTACCAAAGCATACTTCTGAGTAGGGAAAAGTATTTTGAAAATACGTCAGGTGGGGCCTTACAGAAAATCCATCAAGTCCTTAACAGGTCAAGCTCAAATAAAATCTTAGTAAAGCTATTACCAACAAAGTGCATTTGGTTCTGGTCTCAGGACAACTTTCTTCAGACTCCTCCACTGACTGAAATTCCCACAACTGCAGAAACCTCAGGATCTGTACTATGCTGCATGTGCTCTGCAAGTGTAAGAAAATAGCTGGTTAAAAAGATCCTGCTATATGAAGCTTGTCAAATTGAAAAAGGGAGTTTTTAACATTCTACCCTAAAACAGGAAAGATAATTATTTCTTCCTTCAGCAGCCTTGTTTTCTCTGTTCCTTCCCTGAAGTAGTAAAAGATTCAGCCAGATTGAACAAAGTCTATGCTCTCAGGAGAAATCATCTGCTGGTAGAAAATTATGTGACATTTCTTATGTTATTCTTTTCCAGTGTTCACAAACTGGAAAATTTTGTACTTCAAACAAGACCTCTGTTGTAGCTGCAGTTGTTGTGGTAGAGAAGAAGAGAACAAGAAACAGGGTTAGGAAGAATCACATCCTAATGTGTGCATTCTTCAGTCCTTTTGTGTGAATCAATAGCTACTAGTGTTTTAGAGGGATCTAATTCAGTAGTTTTCAAGACTCTTCCTGTGAGGTAGTGTAAGTCTCTTCTCACTCAGTGTCCATGTAGTCCTAAATTCATGGGACACAGATGTTTAGAGCAAGATTTCCTTACATGATGCTTCTTCAAACTTTGTTTTTGGTCAGTCTGCATTCTGCTAGGGCTTGCACATGGACATGGTTGGTAACAAAGCTTATTGTGTCACTGGTGGGAACCAGTACTAGAGAGTAAGTTTTAGTCTAGGGAATAAGAAAAAAATCTTTACTGTCTGGATGGTGAGGAACTGGAACAGATTGCCAAGACTTGTGGATGCCCCATCTCTGGAAGTGTTCAAGGACAGGTTGGATGGAGCTCTGAGCAACCTGGTCTACTGGAATGTATCTCTGCCCATGGTGAGGGAGGCTGGGACTAGATCATCTTTAAGGTCCAGTCCAACCCAAACCACTCCATGACCACTCCATGACCCTATAAATCTTGATAGACATTTCAAGTAGAGTGAAAAAAGCACACCTTTTTTGACTTTTACATTTGTTCTGGTGACATTTTTTAAGTCAAAGCTGAAAACCAGATACATTTCTGGTGGGACTCACACAGGGAACACTGGAACAGGCTCCCTAGGGAAGTGGTGTTTCAACCATCCCTGAAAGTGTGCAAAACATGAATAGGTGTGGTCTTTATTTTGATCTTTTTTAGTGGGCAAGGTGGTATATGTTTGAAAGTTGGGCTTGACCTTGGAGTTCTTTTCCCACTTTAGTGATTCTGTGATTCTAAGATGAAGGAAGATAAAAGAACACTGAGGAGAATCGTGGCAAAGACTGTTTGGAATATGAACTACATGATTTTATATAAGCTGCATTATTCTTCACTGCAACTCAAAATCTGAAAGACATGTTTTTCATGCTCTCTGTATTTAATTTGGAATTTGGGAAGGGACAAAACAATGACAATGATAATAAAAGTGATATTAATAATAATCTCTCTCAGGGGCAGAGAGGAAAAAGGGAATTTTGGTGATATTGTAGTGAGACTGCATGTGGAATGCAGATTAGTACGAATTAGGTAAAAGGAAATGTTTGTGCAAAAGGCTGCCCATCTGAATACAGATTTCATAATCAGCACAAGAAGACGTTGAAAACAAAGAATGTTTTTCTTATGTCCTACAGAATGTCATTATTTTCAGAAGTTGCACTGTGTTGAAGGCATCATAATATGCAGCACAGGATCTAGATGAGAAAATCAAACCAGTAAACTCATAGCACCCAAAATGCCTGCTTTTCAAAAGCAGAGTACTAAACTAAAGAGAGAGCCAAGGCAGAAAAATGATGTTTTCTGGACATTTGATAGCAGTGAATTACCCATGGTAATAACTGTGGTATATGGAAAATTTTCGGTATCCTTCCCCCCACATCAAGATATTTGCACTTCTACCTCTTCTGCCTGTTACTCAACATGTAAGTTAAAAAGTAAATTGTTAGATAGCCTTAAATTATACTTTTTATGTATACTTATTTATACTTCTTATGCTACTTAATTTATATAATATAGGAGGAGTGCTAACATGCAATTTCCCAAACAGAATGTGGCTTCTGTATATTCTGTTGTTCTCTGCCAGGGCTTAAAAAGAAAATAAGAACAAGATATTCTAGAACTCTGGTTAAGAGCTTGTTAGTTATATTTATCACAGAAATTGCCTAAAAATATTAAAATACCTGTTACCTGTTGTTTAGGTTTTCATGGACTCTTTAGAGTTCCAGTAGGGTGATTGGTTTTTTGGAGCTCTTTTGGTGTCTAGGGAAGTGCCCTCAATGTGTAGGCTGAGTGGCCATAATTCTGTTTCTTTTAAATCCATGTCTCCCAAACATGTTCCACAAATTCTTTCAGTTAAACTTTTGAATTAAGTTTATTTTGTACTTAATGACTCTCCACCAGATCTACGCTGGGGTTTAGTATAGCAATCGACACTTTGGGGGGAGTGAGATAAAATTGTCACAAAAAGAAAAGATAAACAAACCAACTTATAAAAAGTATTTGCAATTCCTTGTAAATGCCAAATATCCTTAGCTAAAGTTAACTGCCACAAAAACTGCCCCAGTGTCCTCATCACTAACGACAGGACAAGTCCCAGCTGGAACTATTTATTGGCTTAGTCAAGTGCTCCACTGCTTTGTTCTAAATATGTCAACTTTGATTCATCCTCGAGCTTAGTTCCTGTCAAACACTGTTAAATGGAACTGGAATCAGCATTGCACCTAGGCATCCACTAAGCCAAAACCAAAATCACTTCTGCAGAAATGTTAGTAATCCGTGGCACTAAAGAGTCATGGCATTCCTGTGAGGGAACCTTGTACAAAAGGGAAGTCTGGTCTCATCTTTGGCACCAGCTAGAGGTAAGAAGTTCATAACATCAGTACTGAAAGCTTTGGCAACAAGCTTTGTGACCTCAGAAGAGTGAAACTTCTCTTTGTTTGGGTGATTGATATTGTCAGGGCACATGCAGGAGTACATCACCAGGAGTTAGGATTGTCCTCACCAGCTAAAA
The DNA here is from genome assembly GCF_022539315.1 of Serinus canaria. Taxonomy (NCBI): domain Eukaryota; kingdom Metazoa; phylum Chordata; class Aves; order Passeriformes; family Fringillidae; genus Serinus; species Serinus canaria. The sequence goes on along the minus strand of NC_066317.1, from coordinate 7,622,455 downwards.
CATTGGCAGTGTTCAGCTAAACATTTTATTGGAGCTTGTTGGTGGGAGACTAAATGGAAAAAAAATAATAATTTTGAGAGATGAATGGTAAAGCACAAAAATTTTTGAAGTGGGTAAGAGAAAAACAGGTGTCATCTACAGACTGCAACAGCAGTTAAAGGAATCTACTCAGAATGGCATGATATCTTCTTCTCTTCATATCATGCAAAGGCAGCATTTACACAGATTTCAAAGGGTATCGTTGTGGAAAACAGCATCTGAAAGCAGCAAATACTTGGGTGCCATGTATTCCATTAAGGAGGAATGCTACCAGTAACTGCTAATGTAATAATTTACATTATGGTGAAAAGTAAAATTAGAAGGTAAGCTGGGTAAATGGACATTCACAAGGTATCTGAACACAATGTGATTTATTTTGAGCAGAGGTCTTCAAAATGGGAGAATGACCTCCAAGGACTCCGAGGGGTGCAAACCTTTAGGAACTTTTTCAGACAAGTCTGAATGAAGAAAAGAAACTATATGTTTCTTTTCTGTGAAAAAGAGAGTGTGTGACATGGTCTCAAAAGATATTTAAAGTGGAACATAAGGGTGCATTCTCATTAATTTGTTGTAAATGTCATCAGGATATGCCAGGAGAGATATAGGCTGGGCACTAGGAAAAAAAATCTTCACTGAAAGACTTTTCAGGCACTAGAACAATCTGCCCAGGGAAGTTGTGGAGTCACCATTCCTGGAGGTGTTTAAAAGTTAGGTGTGAACCTTGGGAACATTTTGGGTCCTTTACCACTGGACTTGGCAGTGTTGGGTTAACAGTTTGAGTCTAGGAACTTAGAGGTATTTTCCAATCTGAATATTTTGTGATCTTTTATTATTTTATTATGCATTTAATAAAACTTCTACACAAAGCTGCTCTTTCCTTAGTGTAGTCCATAGGGCTCTGGATGGCAAGGTCCCCTTCCCTTCACCAATGACCAAGGCTTTTCTTTCAGTTGGCTCCTAACTATTGTCCAAATCTCCTATGGAATTCCAGTCCTCCCTGCCTTTTTGAAAAGGTCAAAATTCTTGGTGTGGAGAAGAGAGATTACTGAGGAATTCTACAACTACAGCATCTGAATATTTCCATCCTTTTCTTCCATAATTTCTTCTAAAAACCTATTCTGGAATTGGAAAGTCTTTCCAAATATGTGTGTGATTTCATGGCTAGGTGGGTCTGAAGAAGAGGAATTCCCAGGTTCTGGCATGTCAGCAATTTGTGCTGTCTTCACAGCATTGCTGTTTGCTGCTTTGGTGTGTGCAGTGTGTGTGTATGTCTGTGCACAGGGATCAAACACTAGCAAGTAAGAACTCTTCACTCACTCTAGCAACAGTGATTTGAATATTTTGTGCTCTGGGCAAAGCACAGGAAGAGTTAAGGCTTGTTTAGCTGTCAGCCTGCCACAATATTTACTTTTGTATTTACAAATATTCAGTGCATCTGATTCAAGCAAAGCTAAGAACGATTTCACCTTAAATCACTAACACAACAGAAGCCAAAAACTTGTAACACTTATTTCTTTTAAATACTGAAAAAAAAAACCAAAACCTCGAAGGCCATATAACATTGGTGGTTAAATGTGCTAAAAACCATGGTGAATGCAGTCCTGTTTCGGATTTAATTTCAAAATTTCTAGATAATAGTAATTTAACTCTTTTTATGTTACATGTATTCAATTTTATAGCAGACTAATTAGAATCCTGGAATTTGCTTAACCAAGCATTAGACCAGAAACATCAATGCTGTAATATTTCATTAATGAGGGAAGCATTGTGAATAACTAATGAATTTTATTAAGACTAGTGTATTTAACAAGAGGAATAGCTGGTAGGCCAAGGAAAGATTTTTAGCAAGAAGTCTGTGGAAGTAAGTCACTGAAAGGTAAAATAATAAACTTGTTGGACACACTGAGGAGCTGGTTTAACTTTGGCAGTCATAGGGTGAAGGCACTGTAGTTGATAAGTCAGTGGCTAGAAGGGTCCTGAAGTAACAGCATTTGACATGCCTGGGAGATCTCATCAAAGGCAAAGGAAGATCCCTGACAAGAGAAATACTAAAAAGGACTCCTGGTGGGAAAGCTGCTGCCATGCAGGAAACTGTTTCAGATAAAGATATCCAAGAAACTCCTGCCCCCTGGGAGGCAGAAGTGCTTCTAATAATTGATGGATAGTATTAAGATATGTTGGTACAGATACTTTTGGAGCAGTATGAACAGCACCAAGTGTATATTAGGAAAGTAACATTTCATTTGTTTACTTTTGTTGTGCTTAATAAACAAGTTTTGAGCCTTTTTTGGTATCCAGGCAGTTATTAATTTATTGGTAATGTACATCAGAACTAGAGTCACACTACCAATGTTGTAGCCTTTCTTACCACTAGTTCAATAAATTTCATAGTAATGTGATTACTGAATGATTCAGCTGTTGTAAATATAATAGCTTTTAATGCACTTATTTGCATTGACCTAATGTTCCAGACCAACTAAATGTAGCATTCCCCTTCCCCAGGTTCAGTGCTAAAAGAGAACAGCTTAGTTTATCTTTTGCATAAACCTAGCTTTAAACACATCCTTGAGCCTCCTCAGTAAATAAACCTTAGTAAATAAACCTTTCTGGCTGGTGAAAAAGCTGAGTGTAGCTCAGAGCCATGCCTAGGTTTAGAAGAGATTGGCAGGTCATCCAGCAGCAAATACAAATGAGAACAGAAAAAAAAAAGAGGAATCTGTCCCTGGTGTGGAATTACTTCTGCAATGCCACCTGGTGCAGAACTTCTTTACAAAACCCCAGAAGGTATCACCTATCAGCTGAAGGGCAGGCTGCAGCAAAGCAGCCAGTACATGGGGGAACAGGTGTAGAATAAGTAGAGAAATAAAATATAGTGAAAAGAACCCATACATGCAAGAACTGTTGTCCTTCTGCGGAAAGTTAGTGACCCAAAACCTGTTTCTTCCATCTGTTTGGTCTTGGTTTGAACTCTAGGTGTGAACAGATGATCTGTATATCACATCACCTTTTGTTCCAGGCCTCTGACCACTGGGAAAAAATCCAAAAAGTTATTCTTCTGCTTTCAAAGCTATGTTACAATTTTTAAAACTTTTGGTCTTTTTTTTTTTTTTTCATCCTGGACAAAGCTGGGGCTTTGAATGCAAAGTTCAAGAGAATTATACTGCTGCTAATTTCTGGTATCTCAAGTAGTGTGTGCAATCCAAAGGCAAAATATTGATAGAGAAAAGATTAGGCATATTTCATTTAACCAGCTGTGTTTTACAAATAAAAATCCTGTGGAAGAGTTACTTAGGTCTTCAAGACACAGGACACTTTAAACTTTCAGTTGGAGATTATAAATCCAGAAAGCAACCAAAACAGTCACCTAAACTTACTACAAATATAGCAGTAGCAATGAAATTCTCCAATTAATTCCAATTTAAACCAGTTAATATATAATTTCAGATTTAAATGCAGCTTTGAAGGATTCCCTATATTGTAGGTCAGTTGTTTGGTAGCTCTGTGGTGCAGTAAATTTGGTATTGCCACTGCTAGCCAAAAGGCACAGATGTTGCATTAGCCCTGCAAATCACCCAAGCTGAGCCTGGCCAGGCTTGCCTTGGCTGCCCTTCTTTGGCTCGACTAAAGATGAAGTTTAGCTTTTTTTGTCTGATGAGCAGTTGAATATTTCCTAACTTTTTTTTCTTTAGGTTAGTAATTGTGTGGTGCAGTGTTACAATAATTTTGTTGCGTATTGGTAAGTAACAACCAGCAATAGTAAAATGTTATTTGCAGAGCCAAATACCTCTGACCCCTCAAAAAATAATATGGAGCTGAGGAGAAACAGGCAAAGGATGGTAGCAAAGGCCTTCCTTGAAAGGCACAGCCTTGGGATGACAGCAGATGTTATAAAGATGCAATAAACAAATTGCCAATGTTGCCAAGAAACCTAGCCTTGGAAATCCCTTAAAATGAGTTACAGGTCAAAACAGAGGGAAGAGCAAATGCCTGGAATGTGCAGCACACACTGTGTGAGCCACAGTGCATGGGGATATCTTGTGGGGGTGTAGATTAATGGAGATCAAGGTACACAATGGATTAAAAGCAATCAGAATCAAAGTGATGCAGACCTTAGAGCTGGGAGAAGGAGAAAGCCACTGTCAGCATCCCTCTCCTTGTGGTGTAGAAGGCTGACCTCTGATCCCAGTTTGCCCACCTCTTCCTCTTGCAAGAGTTCTCATCTCTGACTTTAGGATCTGGAAAATCAGGGGAAGGGGTAGCACAACACAAGGGAAAGGATAGATATACAAAGTGCACAGATAAAAAAATTAGAATGTCCTATTAATGAGGCTTTTTTGCATAATAATATAGTCAGAACAATCAGCATCAGTATTTTAATTGGAGTAGTAAGTCTTTGAATAGGCACAATAAAGTTCAGAATAACAATGAATTCTTGGCTGCAAATATAGGAATTTTCTTCCTCTATCCCACAAAAGCTGGAAAAGGTACAGATTCTACTATTAATTAACCTCAGTCATAAATCTGCATTTTAAAAAATTGCTTTATTTGTCTCGATTAACAATTGCCACCCCACCTGAATTTGTCATGTCTGGCTTCTGCTACATAAATCTCTGGGCGATTGCACATCCCTCTGTAATCAAATCAATACTCTGCAGACAAGTTTTTTACAGTTCAAGTTAGTTTTTAACTTTTTGTTTGAAAAGATGGAATAAATAGATCCTCATTTACCAGTGATTTTTAAAAACAAAATGTGACTTCTAGTGTTGTTCTTGTGTCTCTTTACTTTTTTTTAAATTGTACAAATTCTTCTGAAATCAAATGTAGTAGACTCAGACAGATGATGTCAGTACTGGTTATTCCTATGGTAGGAAAACATTCTTTGTATTCCTTCCTGGTGTCCTCTGTACATGCAGCTCTTTGTTCTTTCTGCCTCAATCTGACTCTAGAAATTAATGTCAGACTGATGATTTCATTTGCTGTCCTGAAGGAGCCCCCACCTACCAGCAAATTATGAAAATATTTTCTAACCATAATATATGCCATAAAAGCTGTTTTGAAGTGTGTTTTCTTTGCTGAGATTATCTTTCCTGCCTTTTTCTTCCCTTGGTATTTTGCTAAAGCCTCTGTTTCTAATATTGTTTGTTGTTGTCTGCTTTCTCCTTTCCCATTTAATGCATCTTCTTTAATTTAAGAATGCTGGGATTTTTTTTCTGCTTGTGTTAGCCTGGTCTCTTGTTCCACAGAATTTTAAGACAGGGACCAAACTCCAAGTGAATATCATGGCTATGTTTTCTCATGCTTTATTTGATAATTTTTAAAATATTTATTTATTTAATTGATAATATTACTTCTTTTTATAATTACTTACTTCTTCAGCCTGAGTCTTTCCTTTGACAGCTTAAACCTACAGTTTGTGCATGTTAAAACACTGAGGTACATGGATGGCACTTGGGCAAGCAGTCTTTGAAGCTGTGATATCCAGCTCTCTCTGTGAGAATGAGATCTGACATCAAGTCCAGTGTGCCAGATAATTCACTTTAGAAGTAGCTCCCAGTTGTTGACAATTGTTTCAGAAGCTCACAAATTATTTTTTTATTATGGGAAGAATGATATGTCAAGAGGAGATCATAGCAAAACCGTCCCTGATAATAAAGTTGGGATTTTTTTATGGGATAGGAAGCATTACAAATAACTTGTTATGACTTTCTCTCATTTAGACTGTGGCTTGGCATGAGTATCTTCTCTTTTAATACCCAGATTTCTAATATTTTTTCTGTCTCAATTTCCCTTGTTGCCTCAGTAATCTGATTCTCAGTGTGATGTACAGTGTACAAGTCAGCACTTGTCCTTCCCTTCATTCTTCCTGTTTGCATCAATTCATATCATTCAGCTGGCTCATCCCTGCCAGATCCAAGGTTCATTGAAGATAGCAGAAAGAATTATGATGACTTCACTCTGATTTGAATAAAACAGTTATTTAGGTGTGGAGAATCTCATGTGATGTCAGCCAAGTTGCACGATGAGATGGTGCAAACACTTAGCAAGACTGAGAGCACAGTGTCCATACAGAGTTCAGCAGCATCTATTTTAGGTGCTAATGTGGGTAAGAAACAAAATTAAATAATTGACAGCTTGTCTTCTTTTGGCAGGCAGTCACTGGGATTCATGAAATATGCCTTAGTGAATTTGGGAAAAACCAACTTTCATAATTAGAAAGCACTAAACTCTCAAAAAAATATATATTTCTAGCCATACCATTAAAAAAAAAAAAACCCAAACAACCGAAACCAAACCAACAAAATAGGCTGGATTCTAAATATGCTGATTTTTAAATAAATTGTAGGTATTTTCCTACTGGAAACCCTTATGGGTCATGGATCATTTTGTTTAAATTAACTATCTTTGAACAAATATTGAGCAGTCATTTTGCCTATGAATTGAAAACAAAGCATCTCAAAGACATGGTCTGTTGTCATACCCAGCAAACTGGATTTTTCACTTTATCCACAACTATTATCACCTTCCTTTTGTGCATGGAAATGGATTGACCTAGTGGGTCAAACAGTTTATATAATTTACCTACACAGTTTCCTGCTTGCTGGCTGTGACATGTGCTCATCAGTGCAGATCAAAGAGCTGTCCATTGGTAAATACTCCTGATAAAATCATGGTAATAGTTTTGCAGCACTGAAGTGCTGCTCAGTAAAATGTGTTTTTATTTGATAGAGACCTCTCAGCTTTGCCTTCTTTTGGTGCTTGAGACCCCCTTGACATATTATTGAGTGGGTGGATGACTCCTGGGATTGCCCTGGCAAAGGCACCAGTCCCTGGGAGAGATGAGCAGGGAAGCAGAGGGGCCATGAGAGGATTCCTAGAGCAATTCCTAGAGCTCCATGCAGTAATGCAGAGTCAAGAGGACTGTGCATAATGCATGGGGAACAAAAGGCATGTGCTGTCAGATACCTTTGAATGCTGCCTGGGAGGAAGGCAGCTAAATAACCCAGGAATTTTTTAATCCAAGATCAGAAGCAGACCACAACAGAGGGTTCATAATCACCTGCTCACTTGCAAGCTGTTAGATTGTATTGAAAAATTTATGCATTCTCATTTCTTAAAGCTACCTTTGAAAGTTTGTCATTAATGGGAAATCTATCAGGTTAAATAAAAGTCAATCATTAGCAGGAGCTTAAATGCACTATAAACAGGAATTGTGCTTTATTTTATATTTTAGTGCCATTAAACTGTTTCTGTGGCAGAGATTCCTTAAACTAGCCTGGGCTTTTTTATGTTTTTCTCTTTTTTTAGCACTTACCAGTAGGAGTGGGAAAATCATAGAATCATCGATTATGGAAGGGAAGGATCACCTGGTCCAAATTTTCTTGGCAAAAACATGGTCAAAATGAGATGGCCCAGCTCTCTGTCCAGCTGAATCTTAAAAGTGTCCAACACTGGGGATTCCAGCACTCCCCTGAGATTATTTTAGTGGCTGATTAACTCTTTGAAAATGGGATTCTCCATCTTTTCTTTGTGGAGAGGATTTAAATACTAGTAATCGGTGATAAGGTCTTCCCCAAGCCTTCTTTTCTCAAGGCTAAAAAAACCTAACTCTTGTATGAACATTAGAGGATATTTACCTAAGAGAAATAACCAGCTAACCACTATATTTGCCTTTGTCAAAAAAAAAAGAAAAAGTTATAACTTTATGCATTAAACTATTTAATTCAGAATTCCTTCTGGAAAATGAATCTTGTAAAATGTAACAATTTTACCAATGGTTAGATCTCTCATGTACAGGCAGAATAAAGTTTAAGAACCTTAAAATATTTGTGTTTCTATTTGCATATTTTAAAAAGGCATGGAAAAATCACATCTGCAGACCTCTGTTGTGATTGTTCTGGGATCTCCCCTCCAGCCACCTGAGATGCTTATTGTAAATCTGGAACACAGTATTCTTTAATACCTTGCATCTTTCACCGTACCACAGCAATGAAATTATATGTATATAGTATTCATAAATAAAACAACTAATTCCAGTTCAGCTTCCAGCATGTAACCCAGTGACCCACACTGCAGAAAGAGGCAGGAAAAGATTACACACTTGGCTTTTCTTTCTGAGGTTGGGCTTATCAACATCCTTTCTCACAGGACATTGCTTATGGAAGGAGTGTGGGTAATATTCTTGTTCTACACACACAAAGTCTGCTAATAAGGATTAATGTGAGGCTTACTCATAGAATTTTAAATATTTACAATGCACCTGTTTACACAGTATCACTTTGAGGTTAAACACCCAGCTTAATACTTGTGCCTACTCTTAGTGTCTTTTTACCAGACTATTTATTTTAACAATTAGCAAATAAATGAAAAGAATAATGAATGTAATTTTGCATAAATACCTACTCACAAGACAGAGCTTTTTCTTACCCTTTTTTGTCTTTGTAATAAGCAAAGGTTATAATATGAGTCAATCCTATTTGACTGCAAAAAAATTGGCTGGTGTCATCCAATCCTTTGAAGATTAGTTTTTCAGTAATGAATTATATATGTTACAGATAAACCCTAGGCAGTATGTGTCTCTACACTGTTATAAAAACATCTAGCTGAGAGGGACTTTCAGAAATGTCTTCCTTAATCAAAGTGGGATCTACTCCATTAGTGTCACTTTTTGACAGAAGATTGACCAAGCTGATTGCTCACTATCCAAAATTTTTTAAAAGTGACTCCAGATGGGCAAGTGAGGCAACCCTTTAATTTTCTCTCTATCTGGCACAGGCATTGAGAAGAAATTGTTCCTTTCTTTTCAGGAAAGCATTTCACCCACCAGAGGTGGGAGATAGCCCTGTTCCCCCTGATACTCCATTCTACACACCTTTCCCTGGTTGTGTCAGAAGTGCTCTGCAGCTCTTCACACCCCTCACACCCTTTGTTTCCCTTGGGGTTTGCTCTGCTGATTTGTCCTTTTTGCCAAACCCAAGTGCCAGAGGCAGGCTCAGTGTCCTGCTGAGATCTTGCAGGTGCTGGGCAGAGCAGGAGGATTGCTTGATGCATTTTTCAGGCTGAACTTCTATTGATGCATGCCATGGTGACATCTGCCTGTCTCATGAAGACATGACGCTGTCCATTTTGCTTGAGCATGTAACACCACATTGCCTTCAGGCCCTGTGCTGGAGGAGTGCTGTCTGCTTGGCTGTTCCCTGCCTGGTACATCTGCAGCTGGCTGTTCCTAAGTATAGCAACTTGTACCTCTCCCCCCTGAGCTGCCTCTGGAGCATTTCCCTACTTTTTTTTTGAGATCTCTTTGGTGGCTAGTCCCAGTTTCTAGCATGGTCCTTCCTGTCTTCATGTTTTCTCTAATTCTGCACAGAAGCTCCCTCTTCTTTCATTAATTAAGGATTGAAAAGAGCTGTTTGAAAGCTGGGGCCCTGTGGGAAGGCATTTAATATTTGCTTCCAGAGTACATTTGGAAAGGCTTCTGGGAGGTGCTCTCCAACCACTCCTGCACCCATGTTACAGCATTCAATCTAGACCATGTTTCCCTAGGTTAAAAGATTGTACTGTGAAATAATGTCATGTTTTGATGGAAAGATACATGATGCTTCTTGCTTCTCTCTAACCACATAGCTGGGTACTGTGTGGCTGAAGGAAATGAGCCAATTTTACATGATTTGTTCTTTGCAAGCCTCACTTGGTTCATCTTGCCTCTGCTTCCCCAGTTTTAAATAATTTACAACCTTTTCATTTTGCTAAACAGGTCTCTTCATCCCTTTTAAAATTTAAATTAATTATATATTTGCAAGAGACTTGATAGTTAACTTCTTCTTTATTGTACCTGACAAAGATTTTCCTCAGTACAAATATGGTACATAGTTTGAGGCTCGTGGCTCCTGCAGGATGCAGACATATCTTGCATTTAGGCTCAGGTGATTAAGAAAATTTATTGTTAAAATATTTTTCATGAATATCCAGGCCTAAAATTCATTGTAGTATTAACATGGCTAACCTGAAACAGGCCAAGTCTGAATACCTGGAGTTATTATTGGCCATAGGAGAAGAAAAGAGGGCAGGAAAAACATCAGTGTTGTGTCTGTGCAATGCTGTATTGTGAATAGCCATCAAATGCACAGCTATGGTAAGAATACTGGATCAAGAACAATTGCAAGTTGTCATAAGTTTTCTTTGCAGTAGCTAAGGGGCCTGTGAATTTATTTTCTCTTTGAGGACTGAGGCTTCAGATGTGAGTCCAGTTTCTTATTTGCATGTGAGATTACCTTTCTCTCTTTTGGCCTAATAAAGTGGAGTGCATTTGATTTATGTATTATTTTCAAAAATGCTGAATATTTTAGGTAACAGGGCAGAAAATTATATCCTCTATATGAGTACAGAGGTGATGGAGTAGGAGAGAATAAAGGTTTAATTTCTACTATGCAACATTATTTTCCACTGCTGCAGGACAGGCCTAAAAATTGTTTTTTAAGAACTCACATTTTATATAGTTTAAATTCAGCAGTTCTTATGTTCTCCCTTGGCACTTCTCTGCTATGGAATCTGGAAACTGAGGTCAGTCAGAGCTATAAAGGTTAGAACTGGCCTAGAGTGACACAGCAGTTGTGCAGATGAGGAGAGCACAGGGAGCTGAGCAATCTCATCCATTATTTCCTTGTGAATTGCCCAGCAGCAATAGGCAAGGTCCACAGTGCATATGGAAAGGAATTTCATTCACAAATATTGAGTTTTGCTGTGGTTGGAAAACATTTAGATGGGAAGTCTGAATACTGAGCTCTACACTGGATGCATCACAGACCAGCAGCATCTTGCCAAGAGAATTTCTGGTAGCACTGTTGTATTTCATGCTATGATGTGTTAGTAATTGAAATAGATGAGCCTTAAAATTCCAGGACAAAAATGCTGAAAATTCTGAAAAATATTTTTAATATCAACGTTCAGGTATAGGTGTGGAGAAAGGTATGGGGGTAGGAAGGGTTTCCATGGCAAAAAATGTTGGAAGAGAAGCAACACTTCTCTGTTATGACATCACTCTGTAAAGTGAACATCCACTTAAAGAAAGATACTTTAAACCCTACCAAAAAATTTACAACCACTAAAATGACAAGGTTGATAGCTGTATGGACAAAAATAACTATTAGGGACAAACAACAAACACAACAATATTCTCTATCAGGAGCTAAAAGTGGACTGTTCCAGTTCAATTTTATGAGCCTTTTTATTCTGGATTGAATCTATACATTTCTAATGATGTCATTTTATATCTACAGTGGTGATTCACATCGGGATGATTTTAAGATACTAAAAAGAAATGTATCAAACTTCTATTGCCCTAAGGTAATCCAAGCTAAATCCATCCTCTAATTACTTATTTCTGACTTCAGGCATACAGAAAACTGACGATCAACAAACACTGGTTTCAGAGGCTGACATTGGTGGACATCTGAATTTCCTGAAGTGGTGAATAGGCTTGAACTGGATGAATTGAGTAAAGAAACCTAGAAAAACCAAGCTCCTTAGTTTGCTATAAAAGGCACTCAGTTAATGTCCCTTTTGCTGAATACCCCCTCTAGAGTGAACACTCCTGACTATTTGCTGAGGAGGACAAGTGGTTTGCCAGAAGTGATTAAATGACACTTTGAGGGGGCAAGTTGACACATATTTAAAAATGGACATCCTATCTAAATTCCCTTCTCCTTAAACTCTGCCCTTAAGACAAGCTAGTGTGCAGAGCAGGCAGCTGTGTTGTTTATCTGCATGATATAGATAATCTTACAGATGAAGCCTTTTGTTATGGTCTTTGTAACCAGTGTCATATAAGCAGCTTAAGGCTCCTCTTGCCTATGTCAAGTCACCACACTGTGGAGAGGTTTATAACTCTTACTTCAGCTCAATACTGCTGTGAGTGACATCGAGGCTCTCATAATAATCAGTGGACCTGTCATAAAACTGTATTAAATTCTTAGCTCAGTAACCAGATATGTGTTGGAAATCACATAACAAGCCATTTGTTATGACCCATGTAGTTACAGCAGTTACAGCAGAGCCCATTTTAATTAACAGTAAGTTTCAGGTTATGCAGTTTGAGATCTTATATGTAGAACATAACCCTTTCTGTTCCAAACCTCTTTTTCAAACAGTTGAAACGACAGTTTGCACTTAAAATTTCATTTCTATCATGTTCTTCTACCAAAATAATTGTAAACACAAGGGCAGGGTTCTCCTGTGCAGGCACAGGTGAGTGCCCAGCCTGAGCACTGATCCATTCTCTGATTAAGTGCCCTGTGTAAGAAATCTGTGAGGCTGGGGTTTGTTTTAGCTTTGCTTTGTGTGGAAAGAACCAAGATGCCCTAGACAGGAGAACTTCCTCCAGGTAAGATAGATAAGCACTAGGACATTTCCACAGGAGTGAGGGGTCCTAGAAGGTTTAGACTGGTTTAGACTGAAGGAGAGAAGTCATCCATCCATCCATCCATCCATCCATCCATCCATCCATCCATCCATCCATCCATCCATCCATCCATCCATCCATCCATCCATCCATCCATCCATCCATCCATCCATCCATCCATCCATCCATCCTCTCCATGTCCAGCCCCACCTCTGCACTCTCCTTCATGCCTGCTACTCCTTCCTTAGCTCCATGACTTCTTGTTATTTATAGCCTAAGTGTCTTGTGAAAGATTATAAACCTTTCTTCTGGAGACTTATAAATCATACAGTCCCATTGTAAGGAAAATTGAAATAATGTTGTTTTCAAGCTTTCTAGAATTATGATTTCCTTGCTCCGCCACAGGATCTCTTCTGTCTAGTTATTCCTCATATTTGGAATATGGTTTGAAAAGTAGATTTTGCTCCCAAATATTTTTCAGTCAACTAAACTTTCCTTTTGCTCCACTGTAAGTTATTTTTAGAGCTACAAACACAAATGATTTGAATACTTTGAATAATTTCCATTTCAAAAATTATCATTTTTTTCTTTCTTTGTAATTTACTTCCTATTAATACACTTGATGTCAGCAGTAATGCAGAGAAAAAAAGCATTCATATGCTCTGCAGCTTTGTCTTTTGTTTTATGAATTAAAATACTGGAAGCAAGATGAGAGCAGTGTGGAAAATAGTACTCTGGAAATGCTGCTTCTATGGTTAATGAAAAACCTTCTGAAATGGAATCTGAATAGATTAATTTGGTTGTCAAGTGTACAATAAGATGCAGAGGAAGTTTTTGGTAGTTTTTTTTTTTTGTCTTTTTAATTACATAATGATCACAGATTTTGAGTTTAGGCTTTTTTTTCTTTTTTTTTTGGGGGTCTATGTTTTTGTGTGGTTTTTTTTCTTTTTCTTCAAATGTGCAGAATGAAACATAGAAAAACAGTTCAAGTAGGTCTTTGGTTGCTTCTAGGAATAAATATATTGTGTGAACTCAGGCATAGCATAAATGGCAAATTTACACTGAATTTAGTGTGTGAACATTTAGTAAACACTCAGAATATCTTTCCTGGTAAAAAAGCACTATATGAAGCTAAGGAGTTTTGCATACAAAAGCAAGTCAGAATAACATTTTTTTGTGAACCAGCAGGTACAAATATTGCAGATGGAGTTGCACTTCAGAGAGGAAAATTGTCTGTCTGTCTTGTCATGGATGAGTGATGTTGCTTACATTATCCCTAGAAAAATCTTTCTTAAAATCAGATTTAGGCATGTGTGTATGTGATGATAAAAGAAATTGTCTATGAGAAAAAGAGGAAGGGAGAGAGAGAAACTGAGATGGAGAAACCCTACTTTCCTTGGGTTTATTTGTTAATAAAGTTTGTAGCATGTTTCATGGAACGGAAGACCTTCATTGCTGGGAAGCATTTTGTCTTTTCCTGTTCTTCCAGTAAGAAACTATTCATCAGCTTTCCTGGGATTTTCAGTATTTAGGAACTCAAGGAGTCATGAAAAAGTAGCTTTGATGGCACAGCAGAGAACACTGTTAGCAAGTCATGCTGCAAGTCACAGGCCATGGCAAGTAGCATTGGAATGCAGAAAAGTGTTAACAGAGCACTTCTCTTCTCTCTGGCACCCCAAAATCAAGAGCAAATCTCTCTGGGTTGATATTCCAGCTTGCCTCTGTATGCATAATACAGGAGAAAACCTGAGCACACCTGAAAATGTGCATAAATTAACATAAATAATGCTGATTTATCTGGGCCTAAACTCCAGGGTGTCCTCTGTGGGCAGAGAACAGTTGTGGGATTTTCTGAGTCCCCCATTGTTGGGAGGAAATGATGAATCTGACCCCACGTTCTCAGAAGGGTAATGTATTATTTTATGATACTATATTACATTAAAGAATGTTAAATTAACTACATTAAAGAATAGAGAAAGGATACAGACAGAAGGCTGAAAGATAATAATGAAAAACTCGTGACTCTCTCCAGAGCCCTGACAGAGCTGGATGGTGATTGGTTATTAAGTAAAAAAAAATCACATGAAACCAATGGAACAATCACCTGTTGGATAAACAATCTCCAAACCACATTCCAAAGCAGCAAAACGCAGGAGAAGCAAATGAGATCACTTTGTTTTCCTTTTTCTCTGAGGCTTCTCAGCTTCCCAGGAGAAGAATCCTGGGCAAGGGGATTTTTCCAGAAAATATGAATGTGGCAAAGGGTAATTTAGCAAAGGTGCAAAGAAGCAGCAGAGTAGCATTCAGAGGATATGAAAGTGGTTATGGCCTTTCCTCTAGCCCACTGGATTCTTAGACATATATGACATTAAGAAATGCTGACAGCCTTTTTTTTTTTCTTTTTTGGTTGCCCTTAATACTTCCAACATCTACATTTTCCCTTTATGTTTTTGTTATTTTATTATTATTTTTTTCTGCATTTAAAAGGCCTTAATTCATCTGCTGCATGTTTCTGAAAGGAGGAAAGGCAGCAATCGTACTCCCTACCAAACTGATGGTGAAATATAACAACAAATCATGGTTCTGGGAGCCAATACTGTCAAGAGAATAATTTTACTCTCTGATACTTTAAAAGCACTTTTTAAAGCTCTTCCTTGTGATGTACTTAGAAAAGCAAAACAAATATGAGAAAAACAGTTTCAGACAGCTAGCAAAGACGACCTGCCAACAAACTAGGTCCAAAACTACTCTTGAATACTTCAGCTTGCAGTTAAGTCAGTGTCCCCCTCATAACTCTGTGTGATGAGTCTGATAAGCATGTGTGAGATTATTTTTAGGCAAGGCAGGACTTTTCAATCTAGTGAGACTGCTGTATTACCAGGTCTATGGTCCACATATTTAGAGCATTTCCACTGCTGTCCAGAATGGCTAGAAATTCTGTGTGATGTTGCCTTTCATCTTGGGCTATTTTTTGCACATCTGCAGAAACTGTGGGTACATAAAGTGCTTGAATAGTAACAAAATTATTTGTCAGACAGAATAATGTTTGTGCAAAATAACATTGTTGCTTTTCCCGTTTGTGCTAAATCTAATAATTTCTAATTAAAAATTTAATTTTTTTAAATTTAAAAATTATTATTAGTTATACAGAATTCTCTCATACGTTTGGGAATAAGTTTTTCTGAGGAAAAATTTTCAGGTTCATTTGAGAATTTGTGATTCTAATGATCTAATATTCATTGAAACTGATGTTATATGTTTTTCATGTTACAATAGTAGTTTCATATCACAGATTTTGTTCCATTTTTTATACTTTTTGGATTGTCATTTCTTTAGCAAAGCTTCCAAAGTTTGTGGAAATTAAAGGTGTAAAACCATCTAAAAGTATTGTCAGAATAAGTTACTATGCCAGAAAAGTGAAAGCTGAGTGAGGGAGCCCTACCAAGATGCTGTTCTGATATTCCATATCCACACACAGCAGACTTGAGTGTCATCCTTTAAACCCAAATGTTCTTCCTCCTTTTCTATTCTGCTGTAATTTTAAACTCCTCACTGACCATCTTAACAAAATCTGCAATGCTGTTTTACCTTGGAGAAACAGCATTTCTGTACACTCAAATAGGTGTATTTAGACCACTTGAGTTCTTCAAACTACTGTTTTTAAACATTTTACCAATAGCCTTCTCTCCCCATCAAACAACAAGGTAAATCATATGTTGTGTTGATAGGGCTGTGTTACAAAAGCAAACATTTTCTTTTCTGAAAAAACAACATATTTCTGCACATCCTAAAAATGTAGCCAGTGTTATTTAAGGGTGCAGATGGACTGAAAGTGTTTAACAGGAAGGCTGTAACTGATTTGGAGAACACCTTTCATAGGAATGACAGCTGTAACATTGCTGCTTACCTTCTCCAGCCATTCCCCCTTGTTCTACTTGTCCTATCACTCCAAGTCTTTGCAAAAAATCCCTCTCCAGCTCTCCTCTGCCCCTTTAGGTACTGGAATGTGCTTTAAAGTCCTCCCAGAGCCATCTTTTCTCCAGGCTGAACAAACCCCAGCCTGGGCTGTCTTCATAAGAGAAGTGCAAGGTGACAAACACTGCTAATTCTCGGGTGGACTAAAGCAAAGAGGTGGATTTCAGTTCATGGTCATTGTACTAGGCTGGACAAAAGGATGTGGGAGAGGAAGTCTCTTTTATCTTTTTCCTTTTCCACTTTGTCTCTTTTTATCTTTTCCAAAAATTGACATTCTGCAGGGTTGTTGCTCTAGGATGTGTTCTTGGTTTACTTTCAAGTTTGTATGATTTACCAAGGACTAATTCAGAACCTTGAGCATTATTTGAAGTGTGGCATGTCAAGCCAAAAAGAAATGTCCAGCAGCACTGTAAACTGGAAGAAATCCCATTTTTTAATAAGCATTAGTCATCATTTTTAAACTCACCAGGAAGATGAAAGGCTTGTTTAGAGTGAAAATGAAAACAAAGGTTAAATAGTACTTGTTAAAATTATTATTCAGCTCAGCAGGTAACTCAGTGCATTGCAACTAAACATGATCTTTTGAAATGTAGAAAAGGTAAAGTAAAATTACCATGACTTAAAGGATATATTAAAATTATTTATGTTTCATATTGCATAGCATTGTCAGACAAAAGTATAACATGATGAAATATAACATTATTTTCAATGAAATCTAGCAGTCAGTTTTAGAAATACATATATCAGAAAGCATGGAAAAGTACATTACAGCAGTAGTATGGTTATTGTGCTCAAGTCTTTTTAAAAATAATACAAAACCACTTCTTATGATTCTGATAAAAGTCTAGATGCTGTACTAATAGATTAGGATTTTGCTAAATCTTATGGAATTGTAAAGTCTTAATACTTACCTAATAATTCACTAGAATTTTGAGGCATTAATCATGGTGATGTCATCATCATGTGTCAGCACTTATCATTGCAATGGTCTGCAAATTTAAAACAATAAATGTTATAAAAAATAGTTTTCCATCTTGACTAATATAACTCCCATTTTTATGATCTCACTAAATGTTTTCTCTCCCACTTTTAGGGTTTAGTAATGCTTCCACCAGACATATCAGGCAGCCCACCTCATGTCTGCTCGTTTTAATAATCTAAAACTTGGTACCCACCTTTTTAAATCTAGTTTAATGCTGCCCTCTTCATTTTTCTGTGCCATGACTTCATAACTATGTTTCTGATGACAGCTTGATCTTGTGCTTCCTTCTCCTTGACTTTATATGAAAACCTTTCCCACTGGAGTTTTGGTACATTTGTGGAAACTTTCACATCAAATCATTCTCTCTTTCATGGTTGTGTGTCTTCAAACATCTTTCCTTCTTTTGCTTTTTATGGTTTCTCTTTTTAAAGAGCTTCCTGTGCCTGTATTGAATGAATGGTATAAAAATATGCACAAATTTGCATAATTGCTGCTAGATGTTTTTCAGGAAGTTGTTACTTTCTTTAAAGCAGCCTGAGGAATATTTTAGGTTGCTGTCACCTCTCCACTATTATAAAGAAATAAAATGCATAGAAATAGAAATAGGATTTACCTTTTCTGCTGGCATATGTAACTAACTGCAAGTGCTTTAGGCTCAGAGGGAGAAGGAAGCAGGTAAAAGAGAGAAATGCAAGGAAGTTATATGATTACTGCCCAAAGGTCATGTTTTGTAGTGGCAATAATATAAATGGAAAAATAGGACTATGGAGCAAATATATGACTTTATGAGATCTGCCCACAGGTAGCTCTGAGTGAAAGAGCACATGGAGCTACAGACACAAGAGACCTGCTGTATTATGACTCAATTTTCTAATTGTTATTGAGCTCTTAATTGGGCATGAAGTTCCTTTAGCCATATCAGAATTTGCCTAGCTCATTGGCTTGATAAAACCTTGGAGGCCAAACCTGTCCCTTACAGGGCTACACTGACTTCCATGAGACCTCAGCAAGGAGAAATTACTTTTATTAATATGATATTAGTGCTGCATACTGAGGGATGTATGTGTCTTGACATAGCATTCCATTTTAAAAAGATCAGGTTTATACATAGAAAATTAGGATGTGTCTTGAGATTATTCCCTCCTGGAAATGATTGTTTTGAACTCAGCGTTTGCTCTTTGAACCAGAAGTCCCATTTTAGCAGGGTGGGTTTGTGCTGCAAACAGAAGCAGTCAGGCTGAGCAGACTCTCTGTAAACAGCCCTGCTAATGGAAGAGCACCCCTAATCAAGCCAGGATCATGGCCAGTGTAAACAGTTTAAATAGTTAATGAAATTTACTTAGTAAAATGCAAGCTAGTGGATTTACATGGGGACTCCATATAGACAGAGGACTCTCTGTCCATTACCAGGCTTTTAAACCAGCCAGTTAAGGTGCTGGATGGGTTTGTTCTGATGCTCTTACCATCAGAGTTGGCTGAAATAAGGAGTTGCAGAACAAGGGAGAAGGTAGAAATGTCATTAGTTTGCAACAGACATATTAATAAAGCCTGACTAGCTTAATCAGAATTTTGGGTCACCATTCCTAAACTACTTAGTTATTTTTGTTCCTTAACAACAAGCATAATTCAAGTTTTATTTTCTCTCTATCTTCTTTTACAGAAAAAAATAGGAAATTCAAACCCCAATTCAAATAACGGAAAAAATAAATTAAAAGGTTAAAGTGTGTTTAAATTTGTCTTTTGAAAAACACCTTTACACCTGCTATAAAACATCCCTTATTTGACTGAAGAGTTTATTTTTCATATGGCAATTTCCTGTGCCCGGAAAATCTCTCCAATCATTCAACATGAATGTCCCAGGGATTTTGGAACAGTTCCAGCAATACTATCAAATATTCTTGGTGATACCTACTGGCCTTTAAGTTCCCCTTTCACCAGTAAAGTCCTGTTGTGCTTTTGGGTTTTTTGTTTTTTTTTTTTCTTTTTTAAAGAAAATAAATCCAAGCCCACACCAAACAGGAAGATGAAAACCAGGTGATGTTGGGTTGGTTGGATACAGCTACTTTTCAGCTGTGGAAATTCCACACACTTTACCTGTGATCTAAAGAGCTTAATGGCCTCATTTGCAGCAATGATGAGACTCAGTGGAAAGCAAGGGTTGGAAAGCAAATGCTTATGCCTGAAACTGGGACCATGAAGATCTTGATTCACCCCCTGGTAACTTCGTGTGTGTCATAGATCTGTAACCAGTTTATGGGTAATCCCCCCCAAGTTCCCTCTATTTCTGATTGTGTGGATGACAAAATGCCCTCTTTTTAACATCAAGAAGGATCTTGGCTCTCAGCTGGAGGTTATGCCTGATAAAATTTGTTGAAGTAGACCAGCCTTGACAAAAGGCTTGATTTAGTCATTAATTTAGTCTGGTTTCCAGAGCTGGTTATCACAAAAAATTTTAAAAGAAGCTAAATACAGCTCTTGTACTGAGAAAAAGGGGAGAAGATCCTCTTTTCTCTCCTTGTTCAGTGGTTAAAATACGACCTTGGGATTGTGTGGCTCACAGAAAGATAGAATGTCTGCATTACACAGGCATGATGCTCAACCATCACAGATAATAAACTGTTTCTAGCAATGGATGACAAAGAAAAAAATTTGGAAATGTGGGCACAAGGCTCACACTCCATTCTTCATGCTCAGTCATGAAATACTTTTTTTGAGGGTGCCAAGGGTGAAAAATACCTGCCTGGAAAATGGGACACCAGCTGGAGCCCCCTGGGCCTTGCAGGGAGGTGCTCCCTGTTTTGATTTGGGAGCTTCTGGAAGACTGCAGAAGCCATCCCTGGTAAGTGCTGGCATTGCCTTTGGACCAGGACAGAGTAAATTTTTGCCATATCCAGGAGGGCTGGTTGTCCTATGGCACTGCATGTCATTGCCAGGGGTGGGGACAAGAGAAGGGAATCTTATCTCTGGCTGGGGAGCATGGCAGCACACCTGGGTGATGTTGTTTCTGCATTGTTCCTTCCAAAGAAGGAACCATGAGGGGATTCTAAAGATCCCTTGGGCAAAGTTAGACACAAATAAGGTCGATATTACATCTAAGAGTTGGCCATGACAGAGAGGATAGAAAAGGCAGAAGCAAGAGAAGAAAGAAAAAGAGATGTGAGAAAAAATGAGAGAGAGAGAGAGAGAGAGGGAGAAGAAGTTACCACCTTGGCTCTCATGATGTCCTGTCAGTCCAATTCAGCAGTGACACCGTGCTGGCAGCAGTGGGACAGCCCAGCCAGTGTCAGGGCAGGACAATGACACTGAGGCAAGCAGGACAGCAGCAGGACACTAGGACAGAAGCAGGGACAACGACACGGGCTAGGGCTGGGACAGCAGCGGGGACACGGTGACAATCAGGGGCAGGGCAGGGTCACTGAAGGCTGGGCTGGGGCCCCAGGGCAAGGTAGGAGCAGCTTTGAGCTGAGAGAGTTCTAGGGCTCCAGGCTGTGCTGGGCAATGTGACACAATCCATCATTCCTTACATACCATATAGAACCTCCCATGGTCCCATCCTGGGCATGCCAAGAAAGGCAAGGCAAGAGAGGTTTAGCAGAGGAAAAGAAGCAAACTGTGGGGATTTCTTGGCATAGCCATGGCTTCAGAGGGAGCCAGGTCTCAGCAGCTTGGTAAACTAAGACACCCAGTCCCTGGAGCTAGTCCTGGTCCTCTACATCTGAATTTGAAGAATCATTCCAGTAAATGCCATCTTCTCTTTCAGGCCCGAGGGCGACTGAAAGCTGTTCTACTATTAGAGAAAAATGCATTATTAGAAGTGGTAGGAATGAGTCCATCTTAAAAGAGAGAAAAGGGAAAAGTTGATTTAAAAGCCTACTTTGATATCATTAGCATTTTCCCTACTTCAGCAAACCCTCTTCTCCTTGCCCTAATGTCATTTTTAACAAGAAGGAAGCAGAAAAAACTTCTTTAGAAAATGAGGATACAATTTTCAGAGCAAAAGTTTTGATAAGTGCACACTTACTTATAAAAATACCCAAGATATAATTTCTTTGCTAAATTTTTCCAAAACAGCTAAAACAAAGTAACTTGTAATTTTCATGATGATTGACATTTTTACATTTATTATTTTTTAACCAAAAAGAAAATACATTAGTGGTTTGTATAAAGCTAAATAAAGTTATTTCTAGTTAAATAATTCAATCAATGAAGGGCTGAGATAACACTTGTTTGTATACAAGGTCTTTATTAATTAGTTATGTGCATAATTTATCTTCCCCACAACTGTCTACCAGTGCATTTTCAGTGACAACCTATTTACATTCTTTCTAATTGTATGAGCAAGATCTCAGATAAACATCACTTATATGCCAACTGAATAATTGTTTGACAGCATTTTGCATCCTTGATGAAACATGAAGAAAAAAAAAAATCCACTAACAATGGCACTGCTGCCAGGACCAGTTATCCCACTGCAAAATCCAAACTTCAATGCTAGGAAACAGATGACAAAAACTACAAAATTTTATGGATGTATCTATTCTTTCTATTGCACATTATAATTTGGCTCATGAGTTGTACAGAAAGCAGTACATGGTTTTAACAAGCAGTCTTAAAAGAGCAGATTAACAGGTGGAAGGAAAGGGATTAGGCTTTTATCTAACATCAACATTGCACAACAGAGTACCCACTCTGCTGGGAATAATTAGTTTGTTTAAACCTCTTTAGATTTAAAAGCATCATTTTTATTAATTGAGTGTTTAGAATCCTGTTCTTCCCTTTTCAATCCTGTTTTTTCATGGCTCTGTATAGCAATAGGCATAAAAAATTGATTAAAGGCATGTTCCTCTTTTTTCCCAATGTTTTTACTTCTCATATAGTATTAAAGGCATTTCTCTTAAGAAGTCAAAGTATACTAAATATATTTGTGCTTGAAATTACCTGAATTCTCAGTTTAAATGGTTATTTGTGCTTCATTAAGCAAACATTCCTATACTTAAATGGTGCTTGTATTTTTTAGCAACTTTTAGGCCCTAACTGATGACAAATGTGCTCATGACCCAATGACTACCAGGGGAATTTCCATTCTACAGTTAGTTAAATAACTTCATTTGGGTCACAATGCATACAGTAGAGTCAATGAGGCAGCCACGCTGGCCAAATCAGCCTTTGATGTACTGACAAGCTGTAAAAAAATCAAAGATTATCCAAAATGCTTGGAAATATCAAACAGCCAACTCAACTTTCTATATTAAATGTAGTCAATAATATCATGTGCAATAGAAAGCATACTCTCACATGACTAATCCCATTATTTTTCCTGTTATTTTTCACTAGCCTGTACATACATGTGTATAAATACACATTTGCATACAATCATTTTATAACATCATAGAAAAGGTTGAGTTAGAAGGGACCTTAAAGAAAATTTAGTTCTAACCCACCTGCCTCAGGCAGGGATGCCACCCCCACACCAGACTAAGTTGCTCTGGGCCCCACTCAACCTGGTCTCAAAACTCACATTTCTCTATATTTATATGCATTTTAACCCATAAAATATATATTTTAAATTTCTTTCTCCCATATGCATTTCAGTTATTCTTTCCCTACTGAGTTTTGCTAATCTCTATTTGATGTTTTTGGGGGTTTCAAAAAGTGACTTTTTTGCTAAATCCCTTCTCCATTGATTTTTTCACAAGCCACATATCCTCAGATTTGTCACAGGGATAAAGCTACCCCTTCAGAGGGGTATTTGCATCACTACTCACTAGTCAGTGCTGGATTTAACATTGTATAATTGCAGCAATTACTTTTGTTTTTATTTTTTTCCTGTGTTTTGTAACTTCTAGGTAAAAATTAGCCCGTGAGTACCTTCAAAGAGTAGCAATGTAGTACAAAATAATTTTATTTTATTCAGTTTCTTCCCATGTTTTAGATGGATTATTGAAGCCTGAGTAGCTGTTCATCTGTGCTCTCCTTCAGTGTGGGTATTCAGGAAAAAAAACAAAACAACAAAACACTTCTTTCCATATGAATTTTCAAAGAAGAGTTAAAATAAAAAGCAGATTTCTTTGTGAAAGTTCATTTGTTTAGGAATATCCTTAGAAGCCTGTTTAATGAATGAAGTCTTTGGTGTTCCTTCAGTTGTCTGTATGAAGATCTGAAGTTTATTTGTGACGTATTGAAGGTTTGATCTACCCTAAAAAGGAAACCAGAAAACTTTCAAGCCTGAAATGAAAATTAGATTTGCATTGTTTAAAAATGTGGTGCTAATGATTTCCTATTGGGGAAACACCTGTTACTAGCAGAGTATTAAAAACAGTGTTCCAGATCCCATGAAAGTGAATAAAGAGCTCAAAGAACCATTCAGACAGAAAGCCTTCAACAAAATTCAGCAAAGACTATCAATCACCCTAGGAAGCCTTGATGAAATGTTTTCATTACTTCTAAACAACAAAAGGTGTCTTCCAGGGGGAAAAAAAAGAAATCCTTGGGGATATTTCAGCTGATTAATTAGACAAATAAGATGTCTCTTTTGTAACAAAGTGGTTACAAACAACATTGCAGTGTGCCTCTCAAACTTCAGAAAGTAGGCATTTCAATACAGCTAGGAAAATTTAAATTTCAAAGCATGTTCTTTGTCATTTTTAGTAAATGCCTGTGTGTTTAGGAGGAAGAGAGTAATTGAAGGCAAATCTGAGGGAAAGCCATCATAGAGAGTTTTATTCTTCCATTCCAGCTCCTGTTGATTGGTATCTCATCTGGAAATTCATCCCATTGATCAAGGGTGATGATTTCCATAGGAAGGCAGCACTCAGGAGGAGCACTGTGGCACATTGCAGACCATCATTCCCTGACATCCACACAGATCTCTGTGTGCACTCAATGACTATTGTCAAGGATGGCTCCTCCTAAAGTAAACACAGCAAAATGAAACATTTCTGCACTGAGAGCTGGCATGTGAGAAATGGCCAGGGACTAATGAAAGGGAGCTCCTCATTTTTTGTAAAAGTTTCAGCAGTGCTGTATATATGACTTTTTGTTCCTTAAACTTTGAAGACCAAGGGCCACCAATATGATAATTTTCATGGTTCATGGCATAGCTGATGGCATGTAATTTTATTAGCTGATTTCAAATCAAGTCTACAACTCCTGCTTGAGCTAGATATTGTTTAATAAGATAGCTAATATTATTTTAAATACTTTATGCAACAGAGAATTGACTGCTTCAACAGAGTTGTTCCAATTTCATGATTCTTAAATATTTTCCCCTAATTCCTTGCCTGATTATATCCACTTCAAGACACTGCAATGTCGCGTTGTACCAGTGCCTGCATCAAAATTCCTTTATTAAAAATCTATTTTCTTGCATTTACTCAGAATCACTTTTTTTAATAAATGACCTCATTATTTTTTCTTTAAGTTTCTCACTGTAAAACAGATTTCCTGGAGTACAAAGCATACCTTGTCGTTTTTCAGTCCTTTAAAAAGTATACTTACTTTGAAGCATGAAAACTTAATATTAGAATGGTTATATCATTGACATATAAACATTATTTAACATATATTGTAACATCATCAACATATAAGATATAAAAGAGCATTTTCTATGCTTTTATTCAATATTCTCCAACTGTTAACCACAGCTAAGATTTTTAGGTGCCTAGTTAATGAATTTTGATACTCTAGAGTAATTATTTAAAAGATTGCTTCATATGACTTATCTAAAACATGATGTTGAGCAAACAATATAGAAAAATAGAGCAGGAAATTTATATAACCCATTAAAATAAACTTCAGTTATGTATTTAATCTCATGACTTTTAATATTCTTTATCATAAACTGAAGTTTAGAAACATTGGTTGTACATATCTCACTGTAAATTTAAGTGTACCTCTATATTTGAATTTTGTGTGATTTGGAACCCTTGATTTGTGGATGTTCACAAGATTTCTGAATGTTTATTGCCATTAACCTCCAGCTGGATGATTTCAGCCTTGATACCTCTTAAAATGTGTGCTCTAGTAATTTATCTATATCAGTGAAGAGCAGCCTCACCTCTTCTGCCAGCAGTTATTTCTCTGTTAGAGCAGAGGATCCTTAGTTCAATCAGCTCTTCTAAATGGATTGTTTTTATTTCCCCTCCACCATGGAGTGTGATGGGATTTCCCTGATGGATGAGTCCAACTCCAATGCATCTGAGGAATCAGCCACATCTGTGTGCTACATCTATTGTTATAATAATCACAGGAATGCAGAACTCATGAGGATCTCTTCCATATTCTGACCTGTGTTGAAAAAAAAATGAAGAAACAAAAATATTAGATGCTCTGAAGTCTCTTTTAATGCAAATGCTGTATATAAAATCTTTTAGTAAGTGTAAAGATAAATTTTTTCTGTTAATTTTCAGTGATCAAATTTATCAGAAAAGATGTTAAAATATATCAAAATCTGTGACATTTCAAAGCTGCAGAATATACTGTTTAGTTGGCCTGTGAAAATTATGATATTACAAATTGCAGAACAGCAAAAGTGTTTTTATTTTTTCTAGCTAAGGACCTATTGTACCTTTTCATTTCATTTGATTCTGATTTTTTGGGGCTTTTTTCTGAATTACAGAGTCATTCAGATCGAATGGATAAGTAGCCATTCAGCTACTTAGATCATGATAAATAGGACCAAAAAGTATTACATCTCCATTTTAGAGGAGATATCCCCTTGAAAAATTTTGGAAAGCTCAGCTGACATCAGTAATGACAACCTGAACAGTACAGCTGAAGAATATTGAAAATTATTGTAAGTGTCTACTGAATATCTGTGAATGGTAGAAATACTGTGCAATAATAATATGTGGAGAAAATTTGTGTTTTGCTGGATCAGACCTAATAGTTGTGTAAACTCACAGTGTTCATAATCTGTAAAAGCTTCAAATTTTTCACTGTAAAAATGATTTTCCTCATCACAGATTTTCTAATCACAAACCCCAATTTCTAGAAGATCTAAAGACAGGATAAATTTGCTTTCCTTAAGATACAGCAAATAAAAACCTAAAGATGTTCAGATACCATTTAGGTTTTGAATGTTGGTACTCCATAGAATGAAAACCAAAAGAAAATCCTCCCTGGATTAATATTTCCCTTGACAAATGAATTCAAAGCACCTGTTTTTGAAAAAGGCAGCCCAAGAGATGTAGGTGTGTTATAGAGTAGGTGTTAAACAGTGCACTCTATCATTTGTTTTGTAAATCTTCTCTGATATTTTATAACCCTTTTATATTCCAATATTGTAATTACAACCTGTGAATTATAGATGTAATTATGTTGCAATTACTGTAATGAGGACAGCAAGAGCAGTGCAGAATCAGTTGAAGACAACTTGATAAATGCAAGTGAAAAACAAAAGAAACAGAAAAGAATGTAATTCCATGTCAATGGTGAAACCATAGTAATATATTGTCTTTTCAAGCTAAAGGAGAGATTTTTTTCAGGATTTAACATGCAAAACAAAAAGTAAGCAAATCTAAAAATATCATGACTGGGAATAATCTTGAAAACTCCTAGATGCTTTTTAAGATATCAGAGTGCTGTGTGAGGCTCAAGACTGGGATCAAGCAATCAATACATTTGTGGGGTTTTCCACCAATACTTTTATGTGTCTTTATTATTTATTTTTTTCTTTTGATCATCAGAGAGTTTATTATGTGTTCTGATCCACTGATTATGTTTGCTGCTGTCATGTCCAAATTAACTGCGAATTCCTTTCTCTTATTTTATAATTGACAACAAACCCCTGATTTTTGAGGAGCTGTGTTCTTGGCAGCTGTGTCCAGGTTGCCAAGGCAAGGTTTATTGAGACCTATTCACCAAAATCCCATGCATGAGGGCTGCAGACAAACTGTGGTAAGTAAGTAATTATTTTGTTGTTTGTGTCCTTCTGTATGGATTCTTCTGTCGTGTCATGTCGGTGATTATGGTGCTGGAGATGCCTTCAGGTCTGAAGTGGTTTTCATACAACACTTAAGCAGCCCCTGTCCAAATCTGCAGTACAGAGTCTCTCTCACAGAGAACAAGCACAAAACTGCCAGCCCTGAATTCTGGCCTATGCTTCTGTCAGCTGATTTAATCCTTCCAGCTCTAAGGAAGATTTCTCATACCATATGCCTTTATTTGTTGACCAGGGATTTAAACCCCTCGGCTAATCTGAGTCTGTTGTGAGGCTGCAGCTAGGCTGGGAGGGGCTCTCTCCTGGAATAAAACATCATTCCATGGGATATATGAACTTTCATGGTTCCCTGATCCCCTGCAGCAGTGTCACTGTCAAGCTGTGAAGCTCATCTCCAGGGTGATGTGCCTGGGAGTTGTGATTCCCACACCTTGTCATTCTGAAACAGCTGGACTTTCCTGGGAGTGGAGAATCTGTCCTCAGCTTTCTCCCCCAAAATGCACTTCAGGGACCTAATTGCACTTAATGAGAAACACCAAGGAAACTTCAGCTAATAAGGGCTTCTCTGTTTGCCTGCTTAAGAGTTTGAAGCACAGTTTTGTCATGACGCTGCCCACACCAAGGTGCTTTCTGCTTTCATTTCTCAGAAATACCTCACAGATTTTATATATTAATCTTCATGTGTTCAGCAGTAACCAGTCTGTTGATTTATAGTATCAAGGCAGACTATTGGCCTGCTTTATTTTTTTTTTTTTCTTTCCCCTGCTATGACAGCCTGGAATGCCATCTGCTGCTGGGATTCTTATCCCTTAAACTAAGTGTGTAATTCAAGTATACCATACAGTATTGTACTTCTGGTTTTTTTTAAACTGCACAGCTGTTGGGTACAAAAGATAAACTCCAACAGTGCTGTTTTAAGTCTGTTATCTATTAAATATCAATGAAGCCACGCATTGTTTAACACCATTATTAAAGATGAGGTTTTTCTCCAAACAATCAAATAAACAATCTGCAGCATCCAAACCAAGGAGGGGGATTTCATTAGGCTGTTGGGTATATCTAATGGCCTCATTTATCAAACCTTACAGAACAAAGATGTTCATTCACTTGAAATGGTACAGTCCTGCACTTAAAACAGTAATGCTTAGGAAAAATATAAAATGATTCCTACTAAAGAGGGAAGAAGGAAATACTGCAAGATAAAGTCTTGAGCGAATTAAATAGGCAATGGGTAAAGAATATATTCCATCTTAAGTTGTTGTAATTAACTCTTGAGAGAGATTCTCAGTTGGCTGGAGGATTTGAGCAAATCACATGCTCATAATTTGTATTTAAAGGAAACATTTTAAATGAGAGTAATTTTTGAAAATATTCACACACAGATGTTTTGGTATAGGCCAAAAAGAAAATCAAAATATCAAATCAAACAACAACAAAAAAAAAGCTCTTTATTTTTGCTTGACATGTTCTAGTCACTTTTAACCTGGAAAGGATTTGAAGATTTTCAGTACAATGAGAACCCAGTGGAAACATGTCACCACACACTGTGTCATACGTAACACGTGGGCATATCTGATGCCTTGTCAGCAAATCAGGAGTCAGGCTACAGAAAGAATATTCAAATAATTCTGTAAGAGAGTGTTAACCATAGAGAGATGCATATTAATCTCCCCTCCAAAGAAATCTGACTCACTGGAAGAAGCTGTACCCACAGCAGGAAGAATGGGAGGCACCTGGGAGAGGCAGCTCTGTTAGTCAGCACCAATGTTTGCTTTACAAATTCTTTCATCAGAAAATAAATCTGGGAGCTGCTCCTTTGCAACACCCAAAACCTTGAAGGGCTGCTTAAATACTGGCTGCCAAATAATATTGTAATGCAGAATATTTGAGTATTTTTTTCTGGAGGCAAGATTAGAAGCAGAAGTATGTCTTGTGCCACATGCTCTAGTCAATGCAATAAAGAATTTGGCTTTGATTCTGGGGCAAAATACCTGATTTTTTAAAAAAAATTAAAATTTGGAAACGAGAGACAGTCCCTTCACCATGTCTTCCCCTTACATCAGGGGAGCTGTAGGATTCTCCTGAGATGCAGATTTGAACTCTTTAGGGCTGAGGAAGCCATTGAATCTTGTCTTTGGCATGCTGGCACCTGAGATGCCATTTTAAAAATAGGGCATTTCTACAGCTTCCTCCCTCCTTCAGATATATTTTTGTATGTAAATAACCCATGACTGCTTTTTCTGATGTAATTCACTCCTGACTGTTAAGTAACTCTGAGATGGCAGGAGCATTTCTCCTTTTAGAAAGTAACCACAAGTATTTTCCTTCTTTAACTACGTGGGGACAATTCTCAAGGCAGATGGAAACAAACATTTGCTGCTCAAGGATGAATCCTTAAATAAAAGCACACAGGCATCAATAGACACCAGCTTAAATGGGTTTTGCAGGGTTTTGAGAATTGGTCTCCTGGAGTTGGCTTCCTCATTCTGCCTAAGCTCCTTGGGGCTGCTGCTGTAACCACAGGATCTTCCCTCACTGTACCTGTGCAGCTCTGAGATGAACTCCCTCTGATACCTCTGAGATCAACACAGGATAAAAACTGGGGTGTGCCTTTGAGTTTATGTCACAATTTTCAAGTCCGCTTATTGGGTTAGGCGCTTATCTTCGACTGAATTTTGGATGTGATTTTTACACCTAGCAGGAGCCTTTAAAATTTCAAAATCTTAAAATGTAGCATCTGAGAGTAAAACCTGATGCAGGTCTGGGAGGTTGTGCTGAGGTGTTTTTGTACTGTAGCTGAGACAATTCTATGAGAAATATTTAGAAAATCACAATCATGGATATCATTTTAAAATGCCTGTGAAGACTTGAATGTGCAGCTGTGATTGATCACTTTTTTGCAGTGCTGTGGTGTCCCAGTCCCATGAGAGGTAGTGGGAACCTTGTTGCTGATTTAAAGAACAGAAGACTGAAAAATTCCCTTGTGAAGAGGACCAGATCATTCTTATGAGAGAGTCAGGAACAGTGGCATTAACTAACTATTTGATGCTACCTCTATTCCAATTTCAGCATATTCAAATGAAAACAGCATTGGAAGCCAAAAGAGGAATGGTTTTGAGTGTGCTTCAGAATAAATTTTTCTTTTTTCTGTTTTGGTTTGGTTTGAGGAGGGTTTTTTTTTTTTTGTTTTTTGGTTGGTTGGTCAAATAACCTCTCCCTGCTCCTAGCAGGCAGCTGCACAATAAAGCCAGCCCCCAGAGCCATTTATAAAGTACAGGGTCCAATTCCTGACCCCAAGCCCTGCTCGCTGTGAGCTTCCAGGAGTGAATTTTGTGTTGATGACAAGTAAACATTGCTAATGGAAGTTCCATTTGTCCTCAGTTTTCACCTTGGGCTCTTTGGCTGCCTGTTCAATTTCCTACACTCCTCACCGTGCCTCAGGGTCCTTATTCCTGCTCTTTGGGCACTGGGATCTTCAGCAGGTTCCAGTTCTGCACTGGGGGGTGGGAAGCCAGCGCTGCTGAGCTGTGCCTGGGTATCTCACTGGTGCAGCCATGGGCAATGCAAGAGGGTTTGGCAAGGAGGATGCACTGCTTGCTTCCATGTTTCCATAAGTGCTCCTGTGTTCCAGAGGTGCTGATAAAATGCAGGGTGTGAGCGTATTTTGGGGTCTGAGAGGGGTATGAAGTGAGGCTGCTCCAGGCAGGGAGGTGGAGGGAGATAATCCAGGGGTTTCTGACTTTAACAGCAGGTCAGGAATTAGGTGACTTACTAGAGAATGTCATTAGAGAACACCCAGGCAGTCTGGGTATAATAAACAACAAAGCCTTAAGTCCAGAGGACCCCATTAACACTCAAATGTGTCTTTAAAAGTATTAAAGCCTAACAACACCACAGACTACTTTGTATTTTAGCTTTAAGATGCTCAGGAGTATTAGGTGTAAAGCCAGCATGAGAATCTGCCATGTGTTAAGTCTATCTGGCTGCAGCATCCAACCACTCCTTCCTAGCCTTTTTTGCCCTTAGATCCATCTCCCATATTGAAGGGGCAAATTTTAAAGCAAATAAAATAATCATGGATGTGGAGGTCTGGCAGGGTCTTGGAGTTCAGGTTCTTTCAAATAGGAAGCAAAAAAAATTAACAATATATAGTCTGCATAAGCCAAAAAAATAGATAACTATTGACTGAAACATCTTAATTCTCTAAGTTTAACATCTTTTACTGGAAAACACACCTAATGCTTTAAAACTTGAAAATATAAATTTAAAAAGAAAATTAAAATGGAAAGCATTTGGTTCCCAGAATGATGAAATGAGATATTTTGACATTTATAGAAATTGCTTACACTTATAAAATGAAGTTCCTGTAAAGCTTACTTGATTTGTGCAATGTTAACTTTCCAGAGACATGAGCAGTCTGTCAGCACGTTCCATGGAAATGCCAGGCATTCATATTAAAAGCAGTAAATAACACATTTGCAAACACAAGCATCTGAAACAAAGCACAAATAATACAATAATAGATGGCACCTAATGGCAGCTTTTTAGGCATCATGCAAACTTACACTCAGGTGTTGTTTACTACTTTGGGAATTTTTGCCATTGGGTAAAAAAATCAGTTCCATGAGCATCACAATAAACTTTTGTAAGGAAGCTAAACTTTTTAATAACTGCTTGTACCTGCCACAAGGAGCTCATTTGTCACAATCTAAAGTGTACTGTTCATCTTCACAACCATCACAGTTTGGCTAGTCACAGGGTACTCATTTAAATATAATGAGTCCTATCTAGGAAAGAAGCAGAGAAGAAAACAATTTAGTATTATGGACTGGAAGAGTATAATAAAACCAGTGATAATCAGCTTTTCTTGCTAAATGAATTTTCCAGGTTTGCAATGTGACTATTCTAGATTTCAAAACTTGGCAGGACAAAGCCTAGGGGTAGTTTGGGTAGTCTGGTGCCAGGCAGAAATTGGATGGGTGGACATCCCTTCTCTGGGGATGCTCCATGAGTGCTCCCCTTGCTTTCTCAGCTCTGCCATGCTGCTGAGTGACATCAGTGGGTGTGCCAGGGTGATAGGGGACATCAGCAGTGCTGGCAGGTCACCCCAGTGGGTATGGCTGAGGCACAGACCGGGGGAGCTGCAGGCAGCATGTGACAACGTGTGCCCCTCGGGCAGTGGGGTCAGTAAGCACAGAGCTCCCCCTGAACCCCCAGGGCCAGGCAGTGGGAATCCTCCACCCTCTCCAGACAATGTTTTCACTCAAGGATCCTAGAAAACTGGGCACTCTCTCCTGTGTGGTAGAAAACACAGAACTTCAGAACTTGACTGCATTTGCAAAACCCTTGGTTTCTCACTGGCAGTGGCTCGTGCCTTCTGTGTAATGCTGCTTGCAGCAACACCTGTGCAGGTCCTTCCCAGCACCTCACTTGATAATAATCTGAAGAAATAGTCATAATAATTTGAAATTATGGTGCAAGGCAGCTATCCAGAGCAGAGGGG
This sequence comes from Serinus canaria, assembly GCF_022539315.1. Taxonomy (NCBI): domain Eukaryota; kingdom Metazoa; phylum Chordata; class Aves; order Passeriformes; family Fringillidae; genus Serinus; species Serinus canaria. Next base: position 7,589,622 of record NC_066317.1, on the reverse strand, counting down.
GATATAAGCAATCATAAACATGTTTAGTGAGAAGTTATCACATCACTGAGCCTGACTTGTTTCATTCAAAACAGCTCTGTGTACTTTCCTTCACCCACAGCACCATTCCTGGGGAGCTTTCCTGGAGCTTCTGAAGGAATATTCTGGGTGCTTCTGTGCCAGCATCTTACAGAAGGTTTCTGCAGAAAACTGAAAAAATAAATCATCTGTGAGACAGAAAAGCAACTCTTTTGTTTGCATTGCCTTTGGATGGCTATGGTCCATAAACAATGAGCCAAAAAAGAGGGAAGAGAAGGGAGGAGCATTTATACATGGCTCTATCTTATATTCCAAATCTATGCCTGCATGAGATAAAGGACCACAGAGCACAGGCCTTTTTGCACCTGCCCACGTTCAGTCACATCCCAGCTGAGGAGAGAGCAGGTCAGGGAGGGAGGGAGGGAGGTGGTTTGGCTGCATGAATTTCATCTCAGCAGCCATGCACCTTGTGCCTTTAGTGCTCAGAATAGCATTGAGGCCAAGCTGTGGATGACTAATTTTCTTGGGAGGACTGGAGATGCCAAGGTAACTAACGTCACTTTGGTCTGCCCCCTCCTTCCTATTCTTTGTGCTGGGGAGAGGCACGAGGCACTTGGAAACAGGAATATTTAGTGCACATGGATTCAGAGCTGTGCTTCTGACAAAAGCCCCTGCAAGTGACAAAAAAACCACAGGAATTTTTTCTTTCTAATAGTGGCTGCTAATGTATTGGTAGCCATCAGGATTAACCATCAGGAAAAGGATTAAAGGAGCTGCATTGAATGTACCATCCCTAAAATATACCAGTTCAGCATTTAGTATTATTATTATTATTATTATTATTATTATTATTATTATTATTATTATTATTATTATTATTATTATTATTTCTTCTAAAATAAAAATTTAAAAAAATTAAGAAAGCTTTTCTTATCTATTCCTGGTTCCAGCATTACCAATGGAAAGGCTGCTGGGATTATCCATCTTTCAATTGAACTGTGTCAGAATGCAAGGCCTACATTTGGGGTAAGCAGGACGTTCCATTTAATTAAAAGCATTGCTGCTGTGATCCTCAGCCCTGTGAATTAGTCCTGCCCCGGGGATAAAGGGAAGCACACTAATTGTAAGCTGATTTGCTGGTTGTTTTTTGGGCAACTGGATGGCACTGCTATTTACACTAAATGCAGTCAAGTATCCTCTTAATACAGACATGGATTACACACATTAAGCAGAAGACAACATAATCTGAAAGCACACTGAAATGTAACAGAAATCCTGACAAAATCTAAACCAGCTGTTGGGCAGCTACAAATTACTTCTGGAACCCCTCCTAAGAGTTTTAGTGAAATAAATAGAATGGTAAAGAGCAGGGGAGAAAAGAACACCCAGCAATACAAACCCTTAGAATAATGACAGTGAGTGAAAAATTAACATCTTTTAAGATTTCTGAGTATTTCTTGCTAAAGAAAAGATATTTTACAAAACTTAATATGAGCATAAATGCTCACACATTTACACATTGTTTGCTGTCACCCAAAACCTTCAATTTTTTTTTTCTGCTTGGCTCCCAAACTCTGTAATGAAACTAAATCATGCACATTTCACACACAGGGTGCAAATATTTTCATAGAGATATTTTTTTAAAATTTTCCCTTTTTGCCTCTGGAACACTGAAGGGTATTCAGAATGGGTATGAGGATCACTCATTCTCTTTCTGATTTTCCATTTGCTACTTGTAAGAAAGTCTGGCATCAATGTGTAGCCAAATTTAATTACCTCTGGCAGGTAGGGGAACTCTAGGATTCAGGAAAGCTGGCCTTGATTCTAGTTTGTTTCCACTTCAGTTTTATTCACATTCTGAATAAAAAGGAAAGCATCTTATATTGAACAGTCTGAGGATTTAAAAGCTGTATATCAAATAAAAGTTTGGTAAAGATTTTGTAATAGTCGTGCTTAAAATTATGAATATTTATGATCTGATTTTGATCTCATTCTGATGGAAATGTTGCTAATGGAAGAGAAGCTGTTTTGGGTTTTTTTACATAAAAAATGCTATTTTTGTTATTTGGTATTTGTTTTTGTCTCTCCTGTCGATTTGATGGTGTCAGCTAGTTCAAAATACCTCTATGTGATGAACTGTGGGAGGGTTGTGCAATAAAAACCTTCTGTGACCAGACCCTCAGCCAAGAAAGAAAGGTTGCATTCTACACTTGGCAGTGTTTTAATCAACTTAGTAATAACTCTGTCTAGGTACAAAGATTTCCATCTCCAAAGGTCAAGCTGCTGGGTGCAATATGCATAATGAAGTCCTTGTCAACAAGGAGGAGCCAGGAAACTGGATCACCAGGGCCTGTTTGTTTTTGCAGTCAGGTAGTAGATGAGGCTTAAAATTAAAATAAAAATAAAATAAAATAAAATAAAATAAAATAAAATAAAATAAAATAAAATAATAAAATAAAATAACTTACAATATAAAAATATACACTCATGGTTTTACTAAGAAGAGGCAAAAAAGCACGGAAAAAAACCTCACACATAAGTTAGCTATAAGTTGTCTGTTTCACTGAAATAATAAAAAAAGAAAGATGGGAAATGAAGGTAACTTTCTACTATTAATTTCTAATATTCTTATCACTGTAACTAATTATATTTATAATTTTTTGCTTGCTTTTATCTGGCTTTTCTAAGCGGGTTTTTGTTTTTCCTTATGAAAATAGTATAAAAAGTATTTTCCCCTTGCAGAAAGGGAAAAATGGGTTTTGAGGTAACAGGACCTTATTACTGAGAACAAATTCATGTGAAGGGCTAGATGTACTTCAGATAAAGGAGAAAAAATGAAAACAAATTTTCTTGTTACATATGAAACCTAAAACTGATATGTTTCAAAGACATTGAGGTGAGCTTATCCCTGTGTCCCTCAGTCAGCACTCTTGGGTTGACAGAGGTTGAGAGAAGCTGTGACATTTTACTGATATGACCTGAAAAAAAAAAAAACCATCCTAAATCAAATTTGTGTTAGACAGCTTGATCTGACTTCTGAAGACTTGATTGTAATTAGTAGTTTTTGTTTTATTCCCATTATTTATTGTTTTTTCTTTAAACAGAAAGAGTAGAGGATATATGCAATATTATACTGGGTTTAGAGAGAGCTGTCACAGTCCATCAATTCATTTAATTCTAGTAAAAAAACGGATTCTGGACAGCAGGGGAAAAAAAAAAAAAAAAAAGAAATTTGTTTGGCTTTTTTTCCCCCCAGAAATGCTTTTCTTTGACTTTATCAAACCCTGAAATCACAGAATCATTAAGGTTGGAAAAAACCTCTAAAATCATCAAGTCCAATCATAATACACCTACGTATTTTCCCAGAAGAGTTGTTCAGATACCTTCATTTAAAAGTAACTTATTTAGGCCTTGGGAATCACATTAAAAGTAAAATAAAATAAAAATTGAAAAATAAAATAAAATAAAAATTGAAAAATAAAATAAAATAAAATAAAATAAAATAAAATAAAATAAAATAAAATAAAATAAAATAAAATAATAAATAAAATAAATAAAATGTGTCACATTAAGTGGACTTTTATATGTGCTGAGTTTAAAAAGGTCACCTGGATTTCAGATATTTTTGCTCTACCTCAGTAGCATCAATGTCTTTGTCCATTTTTGTTGTTATTTGTTTTTTTTTTCTTAAAACAGAGATTTCTCCTCTTCTTCCTCTGGATTCAGGTGGGCAGCAGCTGTTCCACTTTTATGTCATTGATGTATTTGTTCATGCTTTAGATGTTTAAAACATTTTTAAAAAATTAAAAACTCAATTCAAAGAAACGATAGTCATGGCATGGAAAGTAGGAATTAGAGAATTCCACAGTTCTAACCTTACTAAAGAAAATATTTTATATTTTCTTACTTTTTTCTAGGAATTCTGGCAATTATTTTATTTAGCTTATTAAATAGAAGAAGAATGTCTCTTCAGTATAGAGTGTTCTTTTCAATAAGTCAGTTATCAGTTCTCCTACTGATTAAATACTTTAACCTCTTTATAAAAGTGAATTTTATTAAGGAAGACTGTTCATTACACCACCGCGCAGCACAGCATTTATGCAAAACTTATCTGGTATATGATATTCTAGAAAAAAAAAAAAAAAGTCCATTTCCTTTCTATTGTATTGTTTTCAAAAGTATTTGTGAGCAAAATTTCAGGATTTTGTGAAATGAAATTTCACATGAACTTCACGGAACGAAATGAAGTTGATGGAAAGCTTACCATTTTTATGAGTTAATGTGCTCTTACCTGTACACAACTCAGATACACCTTCAGGACAGTGGGACAGGGACATGCCACCAGCACAAAGAGGCATTGGTGGTGCCCTGAACCACGAGAAGGGGTTCTCACAAGTGAGTGGGTGATGCAGCACCTAGCCAAGGAGAAATTAGCATGGCTTTATTTAAGAGTAAATGAGGGGAAAAAAAAAAATTCCTGCCTCAAATGTTCTGTAAAATAAATGGTAACTGTGGAGACACACAACATGGCTGAGCTCCCGTGGAGATTATGGGGATATAACTTTTTTGTCTGGGCCAGCTGCAGTATTAGACACCTCAGAAGGATGTGCTGTGTACAGAATTTCTGGTCTTCCCTAACAAGCACTCTGGAGGTGGAGGTATTTTCCTGTCCCCTGCTCTCTGAGATGCAGAAGATGAAATCTTATTATCCTGCGCCCGAAGCCTTCAGGGAGAGATTCCATTTTGAAAAGAACCAACTCCTTCTAGTAACTCAATTTCCAACAAGATCCGTACAAAAGATAAGTTGTCAGATAATCAGAGATGGTTCTTTTTGGTGGGATTCCACCAGAATAGTGGGCAAACAACCCACTGGAAGATAAAACACCTATTACCAGCACAAAGTGTAAGTCCCTCTAAGCAAGGTTTTGCCTGTGTGAATGACCGATACCATCTGGAAGCAGAAGATTGACAGGCTAGAAGGCAGTTAAAGATAATAACAGGGCACCTGAGAATCACTGAGGGAATTTATCACTGTCACAGGGTGTGCTAAGTAGCACACCACAAGGGTTGGCTGCTTCTTTTTTCCCTCGTGCAATTTGAGCCTCCGAACTGGTTTCACATGCAGCTGAAGCAAGGCAGCACAATGGATATTTTCCCTCATAATGCTGTCCTGCTGGTTTCAAATGCATCTCATTAGTGCAGTTTCCTTCTATGTAGCTCAACCAATACTGTCCACAAAAATTGCTGTAATTACTATTGTCCAAGCTGCATAAAGCAGAGATTATAATTTAAAATTTGCAGGCAAACTTAATTCTGATGCATTCTTGCTCTCTTCTGATACAGGCAGCAGATTTTATTTCTGGTTGCTGTTCATTTTCTCTAAAGTAACTGCATTATTGGTATTTCCTACGTGCTGACATTTACATAAAAAATTACATAAAGGAGGCAACAGAATGAGGAAGCATGGTCACCCTCCCTTTGTGTTGAAAATATACAAAATATGAAGCATTGCAGGTGAAATCCACCCATATGCTAAAAAACCCCTGATTCATGATCTGTGTGTGCATTTAATCCCACCTCAGCTCTCAAAATAGAGTGTGGTGGGAGTTGTGATACATGAAGTGGCAGATTGAAGCTATGGCTGTGAACAAATTGTGAACTCCTTGCTGCCTGGTGAATCCTGTTTTGTTTCAGGTCGTTTCTTCTCTATCCTCATCTCAAATTTAGGTATTGCTTTTAAAAGAGATTATAATATATTTTGTTGAATAAATTGTGTTCTATTTAGTGAAAAGGACTTGGTAGTTACTGAAAAATATGCTTGAGAATGCAAGCTAAAGTATTGAAGAGTCATAAATGTTAAGACATCCTCCCGTGGGCTACTTCTTTTGTATTATTAGGTTCATTGATGTGAAGCTTCTTGTGTTCTGAAACAAAGCTAGAAAAAAAAACTCAATAGATATGCATTTCAGCTAAAGTATGTAAACCAGCTTTTTAAAGGAAACCTAATTTTCAAGGAAGGATATGCTCTTTTTTTAATTTATTTTTTTTTCCCCCAAAACAGTGACTGTTTACTCTGATCATTGCAAACCTTGCAGCTGGGCCAATAAAAGACTCTTGAGAAAAGCTTGTGCTGTTCAAATCCTTCCCTGATTGCTCTTCTGAAGGTATGGGCCTCTGCTGAATTTTAACTAAGAAGGGTGTTTTGGGTTAGTAATTCTTTCCTTGGAGAGTTTGGGGCTACCATGAGCATTCCTGCCATCCCTGAGGCTTGCTTGGTCCTTGAGGTCTGCAAGGGATGTACACCTCCTGCCATTCACCACCATCTTCAGTGTAATTTCTTTCTTCCCTCTGCCCTAATCTACCATCCTGTGTCTTTTCCCACTATTTCTTCACAGTCCTTTTTTCCTGGAGGCCTTTTTGTGTGCTCACCACAGACAGATATTTAATGTAATTTAGCTGTTGTATGCTATAGCCGAACAGATTTTAAAGCAGAAGATTTATGATTTGCCCTCATTTGAGGCAGCAGAAGGCATTCCTCACTCTGAAAACCAATTGCCTTTGCAACCTGAAATGTGTGACACACCTAATTGAAATTAACCTGCTTGTTACTATCTGTGGTGTGCTGATTTCAGTCTCCTGCTCAGAACGAGCTGCCCGGATTGCTTTGATTTCACCTGCCTCTCCTCACCTCTCACCTTGAAAAACCCCTCAATTGCTAGAAAGTTTCAGTCTGAAGGTTTGTCCAACTAGTTAAAATAAATGCAAGGGGATCTAAAAGACAGCCAGGAGAAGCAGTGCCTGTGTGCTGGATTTTCACAGTATGGTAGCACTGGCTGTATTTTGTGATTCATTTCCTTGCCCTAAATAAATTAATTCCAACCACAGTCTCTTGAAATCCTTTACCAAGAAAGATCCCATACTGTTAAAGTCTTTTGGTCAGTTCTGTGTTATATATACAGAGCCTGATAGTTCTTGTTATTTGAAGATTTATGGGATAATTAGATCAGTTTTCTTCTTGACCTTGCCTGCCTTGTGGAGCTGCTTTTCAAGTTTGGAAGCAAAGGCCTTAACTAGACAAGAGAAAACTGGGCATTACCACTTTCCTGGGAGCTCCATATGGTTTTCAATTAAGGGGAATATATAGGTAATGGCTGCCAATTGTATCAATTTGTGCAGGGTTCCTGAGAAATGGCAGTGGAACCCAGGGCATCCCCTACAATGAAATGGGAGAGACAGAATGGGGGAGATGAAAATGAAGGGACAGAGAATGTCCGGAAAACACTTAAAGCATCACCCTGACCACAAAGGAACAGAGCTCAGAAACCCAAACCTCTCTGTGTGGAGAGCACAGGCACTGGGACAGAATTGTATTAGAGACAAAGGCACTCCTAAAATCTTCCTTTAACTAAAAATCAAGTTATCCTGATCCCTGGCTTTGATTATTTTAATTTGCCCCAAGGAAGAAAAAGAACCATTCTGAATTCTATTTTAAATCATCTCTGCATCCAGATCTCTTAGCCATCCAGTATATTTCCTCAGAGAAATTTATTTTTAAAACCTTTATTTTTACGTTTAATTATTATGAAATGAAGAAAAAATTAACTTCATATCCCCTGGCCTAGTAAGCAGAATCACTACATCTGATCAGAGGCAATTTGGCAGCCTCCTCTTAAAATGTTAAGATGATATTCATTTTCTTCATCACCCCCATCAATAAGATGCAGAGAAAAGTGGCACAACATTTATAATCAGCAAGTGCCTGCAATCCATAAGCAGTTTCCAAAGCATCCGTGACACATCGGGCGGCGTATTCATCTCCGTAGGAGGGCTGGATCTATCTCTGGCTGTCTCATTCTACAATTCAGCCAGGTCCCTGAAATTCTGAGAAGATTGTTGGCTGTTTGTGGCACCCTCAGGGTGAGCATGATGGCAGAACACAGCTGGCAGCCTGTCTCAGACTCGGCTCTTGGTGCTGTCTGGGGAATGAGAGGAGAACACGGGACTAAAATAGGGAATCCCACGCTGCTAGGTGCCATGGAGGCCAGGAAGGCAGAGAAGCTCCATGGAGGAAAAGCCCACAAATTGCTGTTTGAAATAGTTGCTTGGAAAAAAATCCTCATCTTAGGAACTCCTAGAGAGAAAAAATTGGCATGGACCAATGGTGCCTTGGTCTAGAAGCTGAGAGGAGCAGCAGTGTGCTGTGTCCATGTGACACACAGGGCATGGCCAACCTGTGCTCTGTGATGTTATGCATGTTTTTGGTAATATTTCTGCACAGATATCCCCATGGAACATGAGAACAGTGTGTTGGAAATCTGTCTGAGTGACAGGCATACCCCTGACATCTTGGGGCAGAGGGCTGTGGTTATGTGCCTGCCCTCATGTTATGGGACATGTCACCTGTCAGACCCTTCTCAACATTACATCCAAACTTCCCAGAAGCTCCCCTGCAGTGGGTAGAAGATACTCCACCTGCCTAAATAGAAAGAGACAAACACCTTGCCCAAGTTCACAGAAATGGCTTGGTACAAGAGCCAAGCACAGAGTCGAGCAGTTTGGACTCCTCGAAGTTTGTTCTAATCAATAATCACTATATCTCATGAATGTGTGATTATTATGCCTGCATCCACAGCTTGCCATCACAGAAAGGCATTGCAGGTTTAATTCCTCTCACAATTATGTCACTTTTAAATGTGTCACCTGTGTCAGCACTGACCAGTGTTGGTGCTGGAGCCAGGTCTCCCTCCCTACAGGAAGGCTTCTGGCCAGGAGGATCTGCTCAGAAAGTGGAGATGAGTTACTTGCTTCTGTTTGTTTCCCTATTGATCCTGTACATTGCTGCATAGAAAGTGGATTTTTACATTCTTTAGTGTAACGTAGTTTAAAACATTCTTACATACTTTCTTAAATTACAGATTTTACCCATTTCTGTGTTTTGGTTTTTGCCCTGCTTGGCTTGAAGAATGTAAATGAGCAAAGAGTGGCTGTCAAGGTTATCAGCATCTTCCTCAGGCAAAGCAAGATCTTGGTGGTTTAAAATGCTTTCTTTGCTCCCAAAAGTTATTTGTCCCAAGGAGAGATGTGCTAGGCTTATCTGTTACAGTTATCTTATTTCTCTCAGTCATAGTGACGGTTGTCACATGTAAACAAACCATGTCTATTTATCTGTTTATTTAAAATCATCCTTTTGTTATCTGTGTGCACAGTAAATACTTTGTTAAGGGTATTTTGAGTTTACTAGGAAACTGTTAAGGAAGTAGGTGCTGCTACTCTTCAATAGAAAAACAGGTATGTGAATAAGATCAATGCAGTATGAAGGGACTTACATAGACTTGAAGCCCATAAATTAATGAAAAATGTGAGTTAAACTCACTGCAAACATTATTAGGAAAAGTTATCCAGCCAGCTCTATGAGCTACCAAGTAAAAAATGAAATTATAAAGGTAAGGTGATTATGGTAATTTATCATTTAGCTGTCATTTAAATATGAAACTAGTATAACTCCCAAGATTTGCAGGTCAAGGGTTCCCTCCTGCATATTTCAGGAAGGGCTGCCTCCAATTTTTTGGTGAAAGATTGCCATTTATTTCACTAATCAGTAATCCCTCAATAATGTGAATGTAGAGGATGCAATTTCTTGGTAGCCACATACTCTCTCACGTTTCAGGGTATTGGATACACTGCAGCCTTAGTCTAACAAGCCATAAACTACTTGAGTTCAAGAAATGTACATAATTCACTACATCAGGCTATGGTTTGAAGTGCATATGAAGGGTGTACCCTACAAATATGAGCCCCTAGAAGTGCAATGTGATGGCTTTTTATGTTAGGCTTGCTAATTTGGAATGCCTTAGTAGTGATTTAAAAAAGGAACCTGAAACCCACAAGAATAATCTATATGACTTCTTGTCATGATAAATTTTCTCACTGCCGATAAATCATTTGTCCCCTGCTGTAATTCATTTCAATCCACAATCTACTTTTGTTTATTAGTCAGAAGTTAAATAAACTTGTAGTACCAAAATGTATATCTCCCCAGATGGCATATAAATCTTGGTTTTTCTTCTTAGTTACAAAGGGGCAAGCTGAGAGTAATTCCAGTGACGACAGTTGTGACACATTTAAAATTGACATAATTGTGAGAGGAATTAAACCTGCAATGCATTTCTGAGATGGCAAGCACTGGCAAGCTGTGGATGCAGGCATAGTAATCACACATTCATGACATATAGTGATTATTGATTAAAACAAAGTTTGAGGAGTCCAAACTGCTCGACTCTGTGCTTGGCTCTTGTACCAAACCATTTCTGTGAACTTGGGCAAGGTGTTTATAACTTTCTATTTAGGCAGATGGAATATTTTCCATCCACTGCAGGGGAGCTTCTGGGAGGTTTGGATGTAATGTTGAGAGGGGTCTGACAGGTGACATGTCCCATAACATGAGGGCAGGCACATAACCACAGCCCTCTGCCCCAAGATGTTGGGGGTATGCCTGTCCCTCAGACAGGAAGCCCTAAATCCTTAACAGATTTCCAGCACACTGTTCTCATGTTCCATGGGGAGAGCTGAGCAGAAATACTGCCAAACACATATATAACACCACAGAACAACACACTGACTCAATCCAGGGTGATGTATAGCATATGACAGGTCTTCAGAGGGCCCAAGGAAATGGTGCAGTCTGTTTGGCTAGTTTTTATTTTATATAATGAATTCCATTTGTATCTCGGGCTACAGTGTCTGCTTCCCCAAGATTCATTAGCTGGAGTAGAACTGCTTTGTTAGGCAAGTATTTACAAGCCTGCAGCTGCAGTGGGGCTGGCTCTTTTTGCATTGTTGAAAACAGTGTCATGAAGCCAAGGAAGACTACGTAAATTATTAGGCTAATGCATTCCTGTAGATAAAAAATAAATTGAATTGTTCCTTCCACTGAATTAAAAAATCTTTCATACGGAGAATGCTATGAAGAAATGCCTGCTGCCAAGAAAACATAAAACTTAGCCATAAGAAGGAGGTAAATGCAATCTTATTCACTCTGCTTATTGCAGTTCAGATTAGAAAAGAGACTTTGCAGAGGAGACCAAGAGAAATACTGCTCTTGCTGGGCTGGCTGCTTGTAAAGTCTTTGAAACATTGAATTGATAAGGTTGGAAAAGACCTTTAAGATCCTCAAGTCCAACTATCAATGTTGAACTGCTACTAAGTTCACCATAAACTATGTCCTTAAGTGCCATATCCATGAGCTTTTTGAACACTTCCAGGGATGGTGACTCTAGACATCCCTAGGCAGCCTTTTCCCATATTTTAAAACCCTTTCTGTAGGAAAAAAAAAATAATCCTAATGTCTAATCCAAACTTCCCCTGGTGCAAATAGATATAATTTTGTCTTGTCCTATTTGTTAGCTGGAAGGACTCATCACAGGCAAAGTCTGGAGGTATGAGTGTTGATGGCAGATGCAACCACTTGGCTTCTAAATGGAGAGGTGGAGTCAGCATCCCTGGAAGTGCTCAGAAAATGAGTGGATTTGGCACTTTGTGAGGTGCTTTAGTGGGCATGGTTCAGGGTTGGACTTGGTGTTCTTTTCCAACATTGCTAATGATCTCATGATTCTAAAATGAGGCCATGAAATCATGAGTCCTGAGATTCAGGAGAGTGCAAACACAGAAAATATTCCCTCTCCAGCAGAGGTCTTCACCCAGAGCTCTGATGAGTCATTACAGGGTTTGGCATGATATTCTGCAAGAAACACACCCTGCTCATGATGCTTTGGAGATACAAGGACTGTTAGCACTCTTCAAAAGCACCAGAATAAAAGGAAAATGAATACACCCCTGAGCACAGGGAAGCTTTGCTCTTAAGGAAAACCCAGCATTAAAAAAAAAATTAAGAATTGGGCACTGTAGGAGAAAACAGTGAATTTCCCAGGAAGGCAGAATGAAAGGTCAGAATCAGTCTTAGCATGCAGAGAAAGTTTCCTGCTATGGGAAGCTGACCTACCATGATCAGCAACATTTTCTTTCTCAGAAGAAAGAATAGAGCAATGAACAGGAGGAGGAGGAGGGAAGGAGAAGACTTAAAAAATACCAGTGTCAGTGGTAATGCACAGATGAAACATATTTTTTGAAATAAAGTCCAGTGATGTTTAAAAAGCAAAACAATATCACTTTTAAAATATAAATATAACAAAGATTCTATAAGTATCAATCCTAGAGAAATACTGAAAATGAAATCATCAGAAATAAGTTGTCTGATAAAATTAAAATCAAGCCGAGGTATTTCTGAGCAACTCAACACAAGTAACCAAAATTAAACAGAAGCACGGTGAAAGAATTTGTGGAAAAAATGCCATCTAGATAAAAATTGAAGTTGCCCACCCAAGTATTAACCTCCCATGTTCATTTATAATATTTTTTTTTAAAAAAGGTATTTTTTCACATTCCATCTCTTGCCCCAAGCCATTTGCTTTTATTTATATTAGGCAGAATCATGGTAACTGCAAGCCAAGGGCAGTTCATAGGTCACATTTTATGTAGAGATGTTGATATGCAGAAGTATTTAAAAATCTTGGTTTTTCCACCCCAATGCTAGACTTTCTCTCCACACTAATTTTGTCTCCATTTACAGTCCACTTAAATAAAAGGGACTCGTCAGAAATTTGAGACCTGAAATTCTGGATCGCAGCATTAGTCAATATGCAAAACCCACAACATAAGAAGGTTTCAGGCCTTTTAGATACACTCCAAACAAATTTGACCTCAACATTATGGATTCATAGCTCACAATTTTGTTTTTTCCCCTGTCTAAAACTAAGTCCTATTGCATTCTATGGCAGATGTAGTGTACAAGAAATAATAAAAAAAAAAAGCCATATTAACAACCATTTTCATTCTGAATAATTAGAACAAACTGAAAATAATAGTTTTCATTTTTAGCATCCAGTAGCAGGATGAATGCTAGCATGAAATTTGATGGCTCAGTTTATGGATGTTGCCAATAGGTGGTGCTACTATTTTTATATTTAATACTGTCTCCAGCAGCTCAGACTGTCTGCTCTGACCATCAGGAGAACACAAGAGTTTGCCTTTTTCAGGAGTGTCTCTCAGAGTAAAATGATGTGTGGGCTTGTGATTATTTTAGTGGCAGCAAATAAGAGATAAAACAGATTGAGAAAACATGATTCCTTTCATTATTAGATATAAAGTTTTGAGAAGTAGTTATGTAGAAAAATAAAGAAAAAAATGCCTGTGTATAATTTTGCTTGTATATATCTCACCTGTGCTTTAGCTGTGAATTTTTCAGTCACAGAGACAACTTTGTGTCAGTGGAGGCCTGATTCAACACAGATGAAAGGCAGTGAGAGAGTGGAGAGCAAAGTAAGCATAATTTGAATTTAATTTGTTTCATTTTAGCTTTGTTCTCCAGCTGTGAATGGTACAAAACTTCTAATTTGACATTAAGAAATTTGACATTTCTCTCTACATTATTTCTAAAGCAGACACGTGGCTGAGCACTTTGAAACACAGGAACAGACAGAGGTTAAACTCAGTGGCTTAATAAATACAACTTTCTTACTGGGGCTTCTAGTACTCAGCTGATTCACTGGCTATTTCTGCAAAATGCAAAATAGAATGTCAGTGTGTGGTGGCACATGTGATTTGGGGCATTAAAAACCAAAAGGAGGTTTCAGAATGTAATATTTGCACTCAAACCTGCTCCTCTGCACTGGTTTTCTGTCTCTCTAAATTTTTGGAAGTGTGGAGAGACATGCTCTATAGTGAAGTTAGGTGAATACAGATGTGTGTTAGGCATAGACCTGTATTCTGTGAAGTCTGCTTTTCAAGCACAGTGTGGCTCTGAGATTGCACTCATAACATCACAAAAGATGGATTGACAGCTCCTGACACCAGAGACCTTTATTTATCTTCAAAATAGGTACAGAGCAAGGACCAGGCAGAATTATTTATTATCGCTTCTCAGAAATCTATTCTGTATTTATTTACTCCCTGTTGGAAAATCATTTCTTAACAGCCATCTGGAGAGCTGCTGCTGGGATGGGAAGGGAATTTATTTTATTTTGAGTGTTCAATGAAGCCATCAGGAAAACTTCAGCTGTGGTGCAGACACCTCTCAGTCTGAGCTGTGCTTTTGGATTGAGATCTCAAACTCAGTTACTCACTGTGAGAAAAATCAAGAAGGCCTCAGACTAGAACATTTTTCTACCCAGACTTGGTTTTAAACAATTGCATGACAGTGAAAAATACCCTACTAATTCTGAGATTAAAAACAAAAGGAAAAAAAAAAAAAGAAAAAAAAGAGAAAATAAAAGAAAATGAGAAACTACCTAGTTTTTAGCATACTATTTAGTATAATATTTAGCATACTATTTGTACTATTGCTTGTTTAACCTATGGTAGGTAAATTATTAAATCAGTAGCTGATCTCTTTAGATCAAGGACAAATGAAGAAATACCAAGAAAGAAAGCAAAGGAAGGGTAAAGTAGATACCAATGAGCATATGCAAGTACATTTAGTATAAAATATACAACATCAACTAAACAGTTCTAGCAAATATTGCTCACAAATATCTCCACAAAGTGTAATCTATTTTTTTTTTTTATGAGTAAATCCTTATGGGGTTTTTTTCATTTCCTTATTGATTGAAAAGTATGGAACAGCCCAAGTCATGTAACTAATACAGAGATTTCTTATGCTCATCTGAATTTAGGATGATCCATGTGCTGAGGACAAGGGATAGAAAAGGAAATGAGGACTGTTTTCATTCCCTCCTTCTTAGAACAAGATAAAAATGAGATTCAATAAAGGCAGGTAATTGGTGAGGTAAAGAAGTGATAGCAAAGCATGTCCAGTTGACAATAGAAGCCAGAAGTGTAAAATTAATATTCTGTCTTGGCCTATCTTTCCTCTCTGGCACTACTTTTAGATTATTTAAAATAACTTTTATCTTTAAATAATAACTCCATGCAGAATGGCAAAAGCCTTGTCCTACATACTGATATTCCTGATAGAAACACAATTAAACAAATTATATTTAAACTTTATGTCTGTGTCCTTATCCTACTTGAATGAAAAAGGGATCAATGAGAAAGTATTTCTGTAAGTCCAAATGATATTTCCTGAAGAGCAAATAGCGTGGTCTGAGATAATTTCAGGTGACTTAAGCATGATGCATGAACATCTTTACTAGAAAAACTTAAAGACTGTTCAAAAGTCTTGCAAAAGTTTCCATCCAACTGCTTAATTAAAGAATGCAGGGACTATAAGTTTCCTAGAAAGACTCAGCTCAGAAATATTACTTCAGAAAAGACAAAGCAAATAATCTTACAAATATTTGCAACTATAGCTGGTCTATTAAGGTCATGGAAATATATGAAAAATGAGGGATGGACAGGAAGATTGATGAAAATGGTACATGGGAAACAATGGCCAGAGTTACCAACTAGAATGAAACAAATAATGTTTTTTTTTTAATTGTTTCATGTTTTATACTTTACTATTATTATTATTATTATTATTATTATTATTATTATTATTATTATTATTATTGATGTTGTTGTTGTTGTTGTTATTGTTATTGTTATTATTGTTACTACTCTTCAAGCATATGCTTTTAGAAAAGACTCTTGATCTGGAACCTAATGGTATGACTTGCTGCTTTGTCTGGGCTGCAAAATTTTATTTTCCACTGTACAAGAAGCTGAGTGCAGAAATTATATTTGTTTTTTTGGAGGACTGGTAATTTAAAGTGCCAATTAGTTGTAGGTGAAACTAGCATGGGAGTTTGGAGATGATGTTTTGATAGACCATTTTATGTCACCTGGTTTGAATGGATATAGTTTTGCCTTCAATAAGCACTTGGATTAGACACCTTCTCAAAAAGCTAAGAGTCCAATTTGCTGACGAATTCCTAGGTGCATAGAACTGATAAATAAACTTCATTTGCCCTGGGAAAATCTGGCATACTGGTAAGGAGACTCTGGAGCAGTGGGTTAGCTGGCATGTGCTGCCAGAGAAAGTGTGAATGGACCTTGTTCCCCAGGCAGTGCTCCAGAGCTGCAGAAGAGGTTCCTGCTTTCCCTTCCCTGGTTTCTCTAGTGATGCAACACCAAAATCTGACACAATGAAGTGCAGGAAAGACAACTGTGCTGAAAAGGGGGATCTTCAGAGAGCAGGCTTGTTGTAATTTTGCTTATGCAAAATTATAATAAAAATTATAATAAAAAATTATAATGATGACTGGTCAAAAAGAACAATTTGTGGCGTGTCCCCTGTCATCTGAGCAAAAGGCTGGAAGTTATTACTGACTGTCATTCCCCACAAGACCCCTTGAAGGCCATAATGTAAATGTCACTGACTCCTTTTAAATCAACACAGCTTCTTGACTTCAGTGGGGTCAAGCTGATTTACACCAGCTGATAATTTGGCTGATTCTTAGAAGCAGGAGCTGTGAAATCCAATGCTTGGTGGAGTCAGCCCAGAGCTATCAGGAATCAGCATTGACTTTATTGGGCAGCAGCCCTGGTGAGTTATTAGTGAGTGTTTTGTCCTGCTGTGTGCTGGACAGCAATCAATAATGCTCCATGACACAGACAGAAATCTTGCTGCTACCATAAAGATTTGCCATTTTCTACTGTCTTACAGAACTCCCAGGACTTCAGCTGGGTGGTGCCTTTTTGCACCTTTTAAATCACCTGCCTGCTTGGAAGCAAGACAAGATCACTCATCTCTGTGCTGGTGATTGCTTAGGAAATGTTGTAGTCCCACACTTAAAATATGAAATGTAGTTAATTAGAAAGGATATTATTATATATGCATACATATATAGATATATGCTAGGTAAACATTCCTATTCTCTGCTTGAAGGAATTTAATAATTACCAGATGAGAATGACACTGTACATTTTTTTTTAATGAATTACATTCAAATAGTGCAGCACTGACTCAATGTTCTAAGATATTTTTTTGTTCTTTGCCTTTTCCTAGGCTGACAATACAAAGTAAAATCACTTCTTAAATCTTAAAGCCTTCTGAATCTTAATTTGAGCTGTCTTCCATAGTTCTGAGAGGGAATGAAGATTTAATTTTCCTGAGGCATTATTGTTGAGTCTTAAAACAGAGGATAGAAGCTTGCTACAGCTTTACCCAGAGGTACTTAGCTTTGACTTGTGAATTCAAACACAGGGTATTTTATAACAATATATATATTAATAAGAAAAAATGTATGTTTCATTGTCTTTTGGTTTATTTTTTATTTCATGATTTTATTACTTTGTTCATTATATCTTTTAAGACATAAATTCTGGTTCTCTACACATATAAGGGTAATGTTAGGAGAGAGTCCTTAAAAATAGGTAGTAAAATCTTTTGGATTTTTTTTTGTTTCTAAATTTCTAAGAGAACACAAAAAAGCATTTACTGTATGAAGTTATTAGTTCCTCTAAAGACTACTGTTCTGAAAAAGCTGGAGAGCCAGAATCATTATTTTATTCATGAGGAATAATCACTGTGTCATAGAGATAAGTTTCATTTTTATAAAAATCTCCGTGACCATAATGAAACTTTTCAAACTGAAAAAAAAAAAAAACAAATAAGTCTAAAAGTACAGTTCCAGTAGCTTCTCCAACTCTATTTGCAGCTCACGT
Source organism: Serinus canaria (assembly GCF_022539315.1). Taxonomy (NCBI): domain Eukaryota; kingdom Metazoa; phylum Chordata; class Aves; order Passeriformes; family Fringillidae; genus Serinus; species Serinus canaria. Next base: position 7,571,943 of record NC_066317.1, on the reverse strand, counting down.
GCTTAGTAACTCAAAGAAAGTTATTAGGAAAGTTAAAATACATGCATACCTAGAGCTATGCATAAGCAATTTCCAAAGGCTCTACAGCATTCAATTTTCTCCTTGATGCCTTCCTTTAATTTACCTTTCTGCTCTCTGGGAGAGACTTCCTTTTCTCTCACCTGCCTCGATGATACCCTTCACTAAATACTCAAGGTTTGGATACCCTTTATGACCAGCACCTAGGAAAAAAAATGCCTCCCTCCTGTCCTCACCCTCCCCTAAAAAGTTTCTTCAAACACATTTAGTTTCCTTCAGCAGTGGAACTCTTGTCCTCCCAAAAGGGCTGGAAATTTTTTTTTTTTTTTTGCATCTCAACTGTAAGAAAAACACTTCTGGAGAGGAAATTCTCTATGCAAACATGAAAACAAAATAACTAGTTTGTTTTACACATTGAGCTTGAAAACATAGCTGTAGGGAAAAGACAAGAGAGAACCACACCATTTATTTCCTTGTCCTTTTTCTGGTAATGCTGGAGAGAGGTAAATATACCATTAATCCTGTTATTCTCTCTCAATCACTCCCAACATTCATCCAAGCACCCTTGTTCTTAGATATACAGATATCAGCAAAGGGCAATTCCAGGGGAAAAATGCAAACTCAACTGACTTTAAACCCACCTAATTAATTAATGATTCTGTAATTAATTTAATCTGTCTCTCCCTGTGGCCTCAGCTCAGTGGAGACACACTCACACATATTTCCAGAGGATGGTTTATGTGATTTCAGGACAGTTCCACTTGGATGATTTGCCATCCCAGAGCCAGATGCAGAATCAACAACTCCCTGAAGTCACAAAATGGGAATTGCAGGAAAAATACAAGGCTGTAGGAAAGATTTAAGGCTGCAGGAAAGTGCATATAATATTACTTGGTGACATGTTGTTTCACTGCTTTGGTTCCCCTGGAATGTTTGTGAAATCCCTGAGGTCAATTGTGTGTCAGCATACACACACACACACCCAAATTGTTGATAATACTGTAAAATCATAGAATGTTTTGGGTTGGAAGGGACCATTCCAACTCCCCTGCCATGGGCAGGGACACCTTTCACTAAACCAGGTTGCTCAGAGCTCCATCCAGCCTGGCCTTGAACCCTTCCATGGATGGAGCATTCACAGCTTCTCTCCACAACCTGTTCCAGTGTCTCACCACCCTCACAGGAAAGATTTTCTTCCTATTATCTAATCTAAACCTTCCCTCTTTCAAGCTATTCCCCCTTGCCCTGTCTAAGATAGTATCTAAGAAAGCCTGGAGCAGAGATGTTTGGTCTTACTGCTGCTGCCTGCTAATGCTCCCTGAGCCCACACCTTATGTAAGAAAACACTGATATTTCATTTATTCCATGCATTCTTTTGATCCTCCATTTTTCTGATATTTTAGATGAACTTCTGAATGTGATGTTTATAAGAGATGGTAAAATTTAAATGATTGGTGGGAGTCTTCAGTCAAGGATCTGAGTGCAGGATCTGAGCTTTAGGAAAGTATCAGCTCTCCCTCTCTGTGGACTGCTGGAAGAGTTCAGTAGCTCCCAGGAGATCTTTTGAAGTTTGATTGACACTGTTTTAATTTTTGATCCTTACCAATTTAATTCTTGCTGCCTTTATTAATATTGCCACACTGTCCCAGTGTTGCTCAGATTTGCCAAATTACCTCCCTGGGACCACAAACTTCAGGGTGGATTTCTGGTCAGCCAGCACAGAGCAGCTACAAGTGATCAGATTGACCCCAGTCAGACCCAAACAGCTGAGACCAAAGTGAGATTACCAGAATCCTGTTGCTGAAACCCTGAATCCTCCAGCCCTTCCCTCTTGTATTTTGATGCATTTAAAAATAAATAAATAAATACAATCCCTGGTAAGCGTTTTTTGATGTTGGGAAATGTCTGAGCTATTTACCAACTGCCTTTCTTGGCTGGCTTGGGAATCCTGATCTTCAGTCTGGACAGAGATTAGCTTTGTGTGTGCTGCTGGGGTTTTGGCTTTGTTTCTCTAGGGGGTTTATTTGGGATTTTTGTTTAGGTATTTTTTTGTTGGTCGGTTGGTTTAGTTTTTGGGTTTTGTTGGGGTTTTTGTTTATTTGTTTGGTTTGGGTTTTTTTGGTGGGTGGTCATGGGTTTGGGTTTTTGTTTTTTGTTTTTTTTTTTTTTTTTTTTTTTTGTTAGTAGTGGTGTGGTATTTTTGTTGTTTGCTGGTCTTGTTATGTGTGGGTTTCTTTAACCCCACCTAGGGATGTTGCATCAGCCTGCAGTGCCCTCTGGTGGGAAATGAGCCGGTGCTGAAACCTCGGGGGGGATCCTCATCCCTGGAGGCTGCAGGCACGGGTCCTGTGCCTGCTCTGGGCAGGAGGAGAGCGTCTGGGAGTCAATCAAAAACGAGGACCTGCTCAGCTCCCTCCACTCAAAGAGAAGGTGATAAAACCATCAGGAAATAGAATGGAATTTCCCTCTGAGTCCTGAGTACTAAAAAGTGTGATCAAAGTGATGGCCCCTGTACCAAAAGCCTTTAGAAATTTTTGTTGACATAGTCCTTTGATTCTATCCTAGTATACTCTTAATTCTCCATGTGATTAATTGATGACCTCCATAAATGACATTCCAAAGTGATGACTTTTCAGTCTCAGCAGATGCATGCCAGTGCATCTCAGCCTCCAGGAACTTTTCACACCCTAAAAAGTAAAGCAATGCATTCCCCAATGTATGGTTTACAAGTCATGAGTTGCTAAGGATAATCTTAGAGATTATTCCTCTCAAGGAGGAATTCTGTGTTCTCAGTAGCAATAGCATCTGCAAACCACAACTGCTTGTCAGTCATCCCACCCTCTGCTTTCAACCCTGCACAACTTCTTGTTTGTATTCTGCTTTGTCTTCTATTGTTTGTATTCTATTTTTTAAGGTTTAGCAGTTGGGTTTTATTTTCCCTTATCTGTATCACATTATTCCATACTGCAGGAGGAAATTCCCTCAAGGACATTTTTTTCCTGAAAGTTCTCTAATACAGAGCACAAGGAGACTTCAAATACTCTAATATATATGTGTATCTTTTGGGGTTTTCTTAGGGCTTCTTGTCCAGGAATATTTATTCTTGCTTGAAGTAGTAAGCATTCCCTCCCCCAAATATTCAATTAAACAGTTGATTTTTTAACAGAGAAGCACAGATAATTCAAAAATGAGTCCTGCTTGCTTTCCTTATTTCTTTTCAGCTACAGGATATCTTCAGAAGAGTTCAGAATCTTTCTGATCTATAAAACAGAGGTGGAAATACTTCTCTGGCAATAATGAACATTTTATAAATAAAATGAATAAGGATTTCACTGGGGAAGACTCTTGCTGCTGAAGAGAAATGTCTCTGGATATATATATATATATATTTGTTTATATTACTGTTGCATTTATTATATGCAGCCTGTTTGGAGGGGCTGCTGTTCACACAGAATGAAAGGGAGCAGGCACTGAAGCTGGAATCATCAGCCCATCACTAATGATTTTGGAGGCAGAAAGGTGTGCTTTCCACTAGGCTTTTTATTCTATGAAAAAACTACTCAAAGGCAAAAGCTTCATCCACACACAGGAAAGAAGTATTTTTTACTGTTTATTTTTTACTGTTATATTGTTTGGCAAATTCAATGTCTTTTTCCCAGCTCTAACAGGCACTACATTAATGCTGGAAAGGGGAGGATTGTTTATCTTTTGGCAGTCAGTAGCCTATCAAAAGCATGAAATTGCTATTTTGAAATGGCATTAAAAAAAATCTTTTCATCTTGGTACATCCTTTAAAATATTTGGCTTTTAAAGTTCCCTTTTTAGGCAGGGATGATCTATCTGTGCTTTAGCACCAAGACTTCCCCATCCTGGGCTTTTGGAGACAAAATGAAACATGTCTGAATAAAAGCAGAAGCAGTCCTCTGGAAAAGTTTTATCACTGCCAGCCACTAGCAGATATTAAGGTGTCATGAATTCTAGAATAAATCTGAGGAAGATGTTAGCAGGCAGAGGAAGAGGTCACAGGTAGATGATAAAGCAATGGTGGCAGGCTGAGCAATGGAAAGCATGCCTGACCAGCTGCTGGGGCATTGCCTCCTCCTCTGTACTCCATCCAAGTGTCAGTGGTGTGTGTGTGTGTGTGTCTAGAAAATAATTTACTTTATAAATAAAATGATTAATTTAATGATACAGCCACAAATTCAAAGCTATTCTAATTATTCTTAAACAACATTTGCATTTTCTGTGATATTAGGAGATGACCCTACCATCTAGAATATCTTTAGAAACAATGAAACATGTTTCTTCACATTTTTTACTTGTAATTTATATTAAAGGTTATTTTCACAAAATTTGGCAGGTCTGTGAACAGTTCCCTTATCTTTGTGTGGCAAGGTTTTGGGATCAGAGTGGGGGCTACAGGAGTGACTTCTGTGAGATACTGCCAGAAGCTTCCCTTGTGTCCAAAGGAGAAGAAGGGGAAGAATGGGAGAAAGCTGGTTTAAGACTCAATTTTCTCACTATTCTCCTTTGATTTGATTGGTAATAAATTAAACTGTTTTCCCCCAACTGAGTCTATTTTTCCCATGATGGGAATTGGTAATGGATCTCTCCTTATCCTCATCTCAACCCATGAGCCTGTTATGTTTTCTCCCTGCTGTCCAGCTGAGGAGTGACAGAGTGGATTTGCATACTCAGCACCCAGACAGGGTCACCCCACCACACAGCACCTGTACAGATCTCCACTGCTGCAGCATCATCCCCACACCAACTGCATTTATTTAATAGGAATTTATTAAATTAATTAATAGGAAATATTCCTTAAATTTGGAAGACTGTTCAGGTCAGCTCACCAAGTGTGCCAGGATCACTAAAAACCTCATTGCCCTTAACCATATTCACCCTTTTATTTTTTCTTTTTCTTTCTTCTGTGAAAAAATGTTTTTAGCCATTAATGTCAGAGCTGCCACTGGACCAAACGAGAAGCCTGATCATCTGCTTTCTCTGCAAAGCTTTTGAGAGCTCTCTGTGACACCAAAAAAAAAAAAAAAACAGGGGAGAAATCATCTCATCTCCATTTCCAAGAGCTGCTAATTACATACAGCATATTAAATCAAGTCCACTTGGGAAAGACTTCCCTAATTAATTAATTTAATTAGCAATAAGGCAGTAGAGGGAGATATGATTATCAAGAGATATGATTATCATACCTTTGGGACACTGCATTGCAAAGCTTTGCTTCATCTTTTTCATGGCTGTGGTTTACCACTTCCATGTGGTTTTGATAAATAACCTATAGATTCTACTGAGCAGCATTCCACTTGGTGGTGAGCCTACTCTGAAAACTTTTCCTTAGAACAAAGCAACTGTAATCAGAAATTAAACAAGTGATTTGCAGTCTGCTTGAGTGTAATAACTGGGGGAAATCATGTAATAGAATCTGGCCTTTTATAAGTTGTACTGCTGCAGAATAGACACAGATGGATACCAGGAAAAAAATTGAGAAAATACCCGTCTGCTTTTGGTATTTTTCCTGACACATTACTTTTTCTGGCAACATGAAAAACAAATGACTTCAAATTAATTATTTAAGTAAATAGTTTCTGACAGCTTTTCTATTAGATGACCACATTTCTTACAAGTTTGAAACACAAAGGAAATCTTTGCTCAGTAGTGCTCTATTCACGTGGGATTTGAAATTTTTTTGTGCTGTATCTTTTCCAGAATCTGCGTGGGCTGAGAAAAGCCAGGATGCTGATATGCCTCTGCACAAATCCCAGGTTTGCATCAGTTTATTTTGCAGTGTGATGCATCCATCTACTGAAGAGACACAGCAATACAGTGCCTTTAAAACTGCTCAGCATAATTCCTCCACAGGAGGGTTGCATTCTTAGATTAGGTGTTCAAGAGTTATCAAATCTGGGGAAACCTTGGCATAGAAAAACACATCTCTTCAGAAAGCCTTGAGGTAACTGAGCATTAGATGTTCCTACCCATGACAGGGTGTTGGAATGAGATGATCTTTAAGGTCTCTTCCATCTTAAATCATTATTTGATTTAACATGCACAAAAGAAGAAATTATCTGGCTGTGCTTAAAATCAGTCAATTTTTGACTTACTTTTGGTTTGTTTTGTTTTTTCTTTTTTATTATTTTTTCTTTACTGCAAGTTATTTCCTTTATCGGTGGAATAACTATGAGCTAAAGTAAATTGTTTAATTCAGCATTTAAATATTTCATATTCACCAAAATCAGGTCAAATTTCACCACAAGAATGTCACTCATGAGCCGGGGTCAGGGCAGGAACAGGCGAGAGGCAGAATTGTAGAAAAGGCAAAGAAAGCTTTATTCCAAAGAACCGCGCGGTTTTTATAGAGTGGTAAGATAGATTCTATTCTACTGGCTAATTAACAGAAACATCTTTCTCAGGCACTGTCCTTGAGAGGAACAGAAGAACAAGGTAGAAAAACAACATCTGCAAATTGTTTATAGCCAACAGGTTATCACATCTGTCCAGCTCCCTAAAACTTCTCCCAAGCCACTGTGAGAAACGTTTGCCGTTTCTCTCTCTCTGTCCCATGGCGTCCACACAAGAATTATTGAGAACTTTCTTACTCATCTCATTCAGCACTCCCCCTGAACCAAAATTGTTTCCCTGCTCTCTTTCCTTTGCTTTCTAATGTGACAGAAGGGCTGAAGTTTCCACCCAACAGTGGAGCAATTGTGCCACCTCGCATCCACGGCAGCACAGACAGCAGAGCTCTCCTCTCTCTGCTGCCACAACCCAAACCCTCTGGTGTCACTTTGCTTCCTCCCTCTCTGCTCTGCTTACTTTTCTCTCCCTCTGCTTTTCGCACTGACAAAGTCCCTTCTTTCTTCCATTACAGTCACCCTATTGTCCTGGCAATAGGAGAGATTGTGTCTGCTACAGAGGAGGTCCACGACCTCCTCCGCCTCTGCTCCCAGGAGTTTGTGTGTGAGCCAGCTCCAGCACAGAAGAGCTGTGCAACAAGGGTGGGATACCTAAACTGATATATTCTGCCTCTTATCCTTTCTGTTCTTCTCTCCCACTCCAGTTTTCTTTGTGTGTGTAAGTCTTTCAGGCTCTGTGATTTTCAAGACCCTATGCCAACACTTGATCTCTTTGTTATGCTTCTGGAGAAATCCAGCTTCTTCAAGTTCCAGCTGCTATCTGAGAGGTTAGAAAATACAGATTTCACCCCAGCCTCACCTCCATCCTTTTCTGCTTACCAAGTGAAGGTGTAAAGGATTGCTGCAAGCCTTTAACAAACCATTTATTCAGGGATACTCATGTTGATTCAATTCCTATCCTCTTTAGCACAAGGAGCATGAGGAAGAGGAAGAGAAAACCAGTCATAAAACAAGAGAAAAAGCAAATAAATGAACTATAACTCATCAACTGTATTAAAAGAGGTCAACTAAATCAACAAGGTGTCAGCAGAGTAATTCTCCTTGTGTGCTTTAATTAAATCAAATGATCCTCAAAAGTGACATCACCACAAAATAAAGTGAGATGTACTGCTGGTCATTTAATATTTCAGCTCCCATATCGTCAGGTAAAGGATTTAGGAGTCATCCACTTCCTGCCTTTGGATCTAATGAGTTGGATCTGCTCTGTCCTATTTGCCCTGTTGGCCTAAACAGAAAGCAGGCAACATGAGGCAAATCAGCTTCTAACTTTGATATCTACCTTTTCTCCTGGAGCATAATATTCTCTCATTATTGAGTCTCAAGTGAGATTCAACAATGCACAGCCCACAGGAAGAGATCAGGCATCTCCTGAAGATTTCTGACTTCAGTAGGAACAATGCTAAAATATTACTGCAATTTTGAAAGCTGCCACGACTTCTTGCTCCAAATAAAACTCTAACATGTCTCTCCTTTACTCCTGCTTTTATGTCGAGTGCCCCAGATGAAAGCTGAAAGTGTGCCTGCAGTACTGCAAAGAGGCAGAAGGTTCTGAAAATGACATCCAGGCACCATGAAATTACAGTCTTCAGAGCCTATCAGCAAGAAGATAATTACATATAATTTCCCACTCTAGTCACAGTTTTGGAGATGCCAAAGACTTGGAATATTGCCTTTTGTGATTTGTGCTATTTTGCTGTAGTACTTTGACCTTTTTAATAGGCTGCATTTTGGTGGGATGGACATTCCAGCCTTCCTGCTAAGAGTAAATTATCAAGGAACACAAGTGGCAAAGAAGTTGCACAGAAACGTTTCCATATGAGTAGTTTTAGGTGTGAATATGGGCTGGGGAGAGGGAGAAAGGTGAAGATTCAGCAGAACTTGGTTCAATTGTTCTGGTCCTCTCACCCTGCTGGGTGTCTCCTCTTTAATGGTATAATTACTTACAGAACCCTGAGGTCCTGCTGGTTCATCCTGTGGTGGGAACAAGGTTCTGCTCTTGGCAAGAAGTCCCAGGGAGCTCTTGGGTGGGACAATAGAATGTTTAGCACAAAAATGGTGCACCCTGGACTCTGAATAGAGCCAGTTCTTGACACAGACCGGTTCTTGACCCTGGCAGAACATTTCTTTGGGATACCTGTGAGAGACTGGAAAGGTTGATGTGCTGGGACATTTTGGGGTGCACTGTGTGAGGGAAGGGACAGGCTGGGCCTCTCCCATGTGAGCAGTGCCCTGCCCCACGCATCCCAGAGCCTGTATCCCAGCCCAGCTCCTGAGTGCCCAAATGACCAGAAATCCCTCCTGGGGAAGGGACCCAGAAAAGCCAAGGGGTGTTTAGGCTGAGCACAAGGCAACCACATGTCTTGACCCTGCCTGCTCTTGGAATTTCTATCAGCTGAGCACTGATGGAAACCAGGAGTTTGTAATTATTTGTGTGCTTTTCTACATCTTTCCTGTCTTTTTCCTTCTAATTCCCTCTTCTTGGCATTTTAGACTTACTTAAAATCAAGCAGGCTTAGGGTCTGTGGAGCTGAATAAGCTAAATCAATGCTTTGGGAAGTGTTTCATGTTGATTGAATGCTGCTCTAGACCTGACCTGAACTGGCCAAAGGGATATTCCATACCACAGAGCATGATGTTCACTGCATGAAAAAGGCAGGTCACCTGAGAGCCAGGGCTGGGCTGAGCATCAGTGAGGGGGTGGTGAGAGATTGTGCTGTGCATCACCTGTCTGTCCTGGGTTTTATTCTTTTCTCTCATTCTCATTAAAAACAAAAACAAAAGGAAAAAAAAAAACCTAACAAAAAAAAAAACAACCCAACAAAAAAACCAAAAAAACCCCACAAAAAACCACCAAACAAACAAAAAAAAAAAACCCACAAAATTACCCAAACTAAACCAAAACTATTATGGTGATAATAGTCATAATAGCAATAATAATAAAAATAACATGATTAATAATAATGGAATAATACTCATTATTTTACTTCTCAAACTTATCTCATTCCATAAGTTCTTGTCTCCACTTGTTCTTATCTCATTCCATAGGTTTTACCTGGTTTCTTATTCTGCTCCCCATCCTGTGGAGGGGGTTGAATGAACAGCTGGGTGGGTGCTGAGCTGCTGGCTGGGTTTAAGCCACAGCAGAGGGGTGTGATAGCTGCAGAAGTAGGATGTTTCAAGATAGCACTCCTTAGGGACAGATCCATTTCCTCCAGCCTGTTTGCCAGATTTTCACTGCCCATCAAAGACACCTGTTCAGATCCCCAGCTCACCTGCCAAAGCCCCATCCAGCTGAGCTTAGATGGGCCTGTGCCTGCTGAGAGTGGAGCTCTTCAGCTGTGCCCACCAGGAGCCCGGCTCAAGTGCTGTGAGCACACATCCTGCAGCAGCAGGGATGTCCCCAGGGCTCCCCAGAACATTCCTTGCAGGGCTGGAACTCTCTGCAGTGCCTGTCTGGAGGCTCTGGAGCTGTCTGATGTGCTGGGAGGAGCAGGCAGGATGTGCAGGATAGCTCACATGTACTAATTGCCCCCAGCTATTCGTGGGCAACCGCTGGCAAGCTCCTACAGACTGCTGTTTCAATGTGCCTCCCTAAAAACAGCATTTCTGTACTCCCAGGTCAGATGCAGACTGACAGGTCGTGGGAGCTCTTGGAAGGACACAGACTGGGATTGGGAGTGATGGGGAATGAGCTGGCACAATCCATGTCCTACTTAAGGAATTTTAAGTACCTGTTTGTGAGCTCTTGTCTCAGGTGTAAGATTTATCTGCCTAAATGCTGTTTAGTTACAACTTCCACTGCTATGCCTGCAAAATGGAAATACCAAACCTGTATAACACAGGGCAGTCTGTTAAACAGGGTAGGTGAAGCATGTTTACTGGTTTTTCACAGTGTTGTGAATACACAGTGTAAGTCAGGTTTAATTTCTTTAAATGGGATGAAAATTTGTCACAGATGCGTCACAATTTTTTAAAATTAGCTATTGAATTTTTCCTAGTCTGCTTTTCCCAGTTCTGGTTCCAGTTTCCTTTTAAATAACTCCTTAGATAAGACTCCATGATCAAAAATACTAAAAGTTTTACTAATGGGCTCTCTATTGATGAGAGGTGGGTGGTAGGAGTAGTTCAGATCTTCACTGCTGCATATTTGATACTCTTCATGTTTCTTAACTATCTATTTGAATATGAATTCATGTTATAGAATGAACACATTAAAGGCCTGCATCAATCACACTGAAAGGCTAGCAAAAATGAAATATAACATCTTGAACTGGGTTGGCATGGCCAGCTTTGATAGTGGGGGGCTACAGGGTGGGCTTCAGTGAGAAGCTGCTGGAAACTTCCTGCATGTCTGACAGAGCCAATCCCTGGGACATCCAAACAGATGTGGCCAAGGCTGGGCCAGCTGAACAATGGTGGTAACACCTCTGTGATAACAGATTTAAGAAGAAAAAAAAAAAGTTATTGTGCTGTTGTAATTGTGGCCAGATGAGAGGAGTGAGAACGTGTGGAACAGCCCTGCAGACACCAAGGTCAGTGCAGAAGGAGGTGCAGGAGGTGCTGCAGGCACCAGAGCTGGGGTTCCCCTGCAGCCCATGGTGAGACCATGGTGAGGCAGCTGTGCCCCTGCAGCCCATGGAGATCCACAGGGATGCAGAGATCCACCTGCAGCCCCTGGAGGAGCCTGGATGCCTGGAGGAGGCTGTGGAAAGAGAAGCCCCCCTTGGAACAGGCTGTCCTTGGGGGACTGCACCCCAGGGAAGAGTGAGCCATGCTGCAGCAGTATGAGGACACTGTTGCCTGTGGGGTGGGCTCATGCTGCAGCATTCTCTGGGATCTGTTGCTTGTGAGATGGACTCACATCAGGGAAGCTCATGGCTAAGTGTCTCCCATGGGAGGGACCCCACAGTGCATCAGGGGGACAACTTCTCTCCCTGAGCAGCAGGAGAACCAACAAGTGATGAACTGACCATAACCCCCATTCCCTGTCTCCCCGCACCACTGGGGAGGAGGTGGGGATGGGAAGGAGGTAAGGTGCTTTGGAGGGTTTTGTTTTACTTGTCATTGTCCTGCTCTGACTTTGTTAGCAATAAATTCACTTCATATCTCTCGTTAGAGCCTGTTTTGCCCATGACAGTGTTTGAGGAGTGATCTTTCCCAGGCTTTATCTCATGAACCCTTTGTTATATTTTCTCTCCTCAATCCAGCTGCAGAGAGGAGTGAGAGAGTGGCTTTGGTGAGTGCCTGGCATCCAGCCAGTGTCAGCACACCACACATGTGCTTTACCCCAGTTTACAAAGAATAATGTCTTCCAAGAAGAAACAGATGACATTTTTATACAAACAAAGTCCAGACTTAAGTAATTTCCAAAGGTATTTGAGACACTTTCAGAAGATTTCAGGCACTTAATGAATTCCTTGTAGCATAATCTCTCAAATGCCTTCTGCTGCAGCTATCTGAAAATATTTCATAGTTTTTCAACTTACTTGTAGGAAATTTATTATCCACCTGTGATTTAATATTAGTTTGAAAAAGAAGCTATGCAGCAAGAAAAAGTTTAAGAGAGTAATTTCCTTTATCACCTTTAATTTTCTCTGGAAATTATTATAAGCAATTTTATCTGAAGTGAAATCTTCAGCCAAGCTTTTTGAACCTGTTACAAAATGTAATTTAGGTCAGTTCTGTGATTTGGCTCATTAAATAATACTCCTATCATTTTGTCAACCTGATTATTTAAGTTGGTGTTTTCTGGGCAGAAAACAAATTACTGGATGAAGACCACAAATCTCTGTAGAAGGAGGATTTTGAACCATGATGTGACATTTTCATGTGGATGTGGAGCACAGGGCAGGAGAAGTTGCAGATTTGTGTGTGTGTGTTTTGAATAGATCTTTGAGTTTAATTTTGCCCGTGCACCCAATGCTCCTTCTGGCATCTGACACTCCTGACAGGCTGATACTAATGTGGAGTTATGCAGGTGCTTGGAGATCCTGGGAGTCATATCTTAAAGGTAATGCCATTATTTGAAGTTTATATAAAGCTGGAATGGAAACAAATTTATTAACCTTTCAGGTCTCTGTGACTGTTTTAGATTTACTGTTACAGAACTTTGTACAAAGGGTTTTATTTCAGGTTAGTTTCATCCTTGGTTATGCCTCAGAAATATAAAACTGAAGCCCCAAAGGATGATTTCCTGCTGCTGGTTTCCTGTCAGCCTCTGCATCAGCCACTGGATTGTTTGGGTGCTTGCTCCAGCTTAAAAGAGGAGGAAATTGAAATCCAGAGTTTCCATCTTGGCTCCAGGGCTGGTAAATAGATAATATAGCTTTTCACACCCAGCTTCACATAATTTTTACATTCTAGTGTCCACTCCTGGTGTTGCTTTTTGTGAACAATGCTCTGAAGATTTTGTGCAGGGCTTTGGACAGAGACCAAGTATTTCGTTCAGGTCTCTGCGTTCTGCTTTAGGAAGACAAATTCCTCTTTTATTGGTTTCATAAAATTCATTCTCACATTGTCCAAGAATCTTTGTAGGATCAACTCTTTGGTTCTATATACCCAAAAGTAAGATGGTATTCAGAGTATTTATTTACTCATTTCAACCCTGACTCAAAAACTTAAAAGGCATTGAATTTTTAGTTTTTCAAGAGCCTGATGAGATAAACACATTGCAAATCTCCAATATTTAACTCTCCAATTTTCTGTACCTTTCAATTATCTCTAGCTGTGACAGTAGATGGACAGTAGAAACTGGGTTTAGCATGTCTTTTGTGGGAAGCATGATCTTGCATGACAACCTCCAAGTGTTACTGAAGAGCATAAAGAGAAATTCCATGTCTTGGGCTGCATGTAAACACTTTGCAGAAAATTTCTTCTGAGTGATGCAAATCACACAGTTGGTGCTTGATTTCTCCCAAGAAAGTTCTGCAACAGCAAAGAGCTGCCAGCCTGGTTGACTTTGTTTGTCACTCCTTTTTAGAGTCTTTCTAAAAGTCAAATCTGGCACTCCTTGCCAGCCCTTGTGTTGGAAGTGACTGGAGTGACTGGAAAAGAATTTCAAGTTGCTTACAGAATATTTGGTGCTTTCTAGCTTTAAGAATTCCAACCCCAAATGCTCCACATTCAGCAGCTTTAATTCTCCTGACACTGCAGAAATTGAGCAAGGCAACCATGTTCACCCCACACTAAAACCAAAATTTCCTTTATTGTAAGAAAATCTGCAATGAACTTTGAATGGCTATTTTGATTGAATCTTTCTTGAGTCTCACAGCTTTCCAAATCTTTTGTTGCCATCCTAGATTTAAAACTTTAGGAAAATTGCTTCAGAGAATTTTTTTGAATGCAAGCTGACAAATACATATTTTGAACAACTGAATTTAAAATGTAAATTTTTTCTCACAGTTTCTTCAGGAATCTTTAATAAGTTGCTTCACTTTGCTGAGTTCTTGCAGAAGTCTCCACCTTTTAGGAAAGGCTTTCTTGTTCTCATTAGTAAATATTTTGAGTAAAGGCAGGATGCCTGCCATAGATGTCTGTATGTGTGATTTATGTGTCTGTTTTCAGGAAGATGTAAGCAACTCAAAACTGAGTTAAAATGAAAACATGTAATTTTTCATATAAATTAAATTTCTGATTCAGTGAAAAATATGGCCCTAATTTTGCCTCCAGATGTTGATGTCAGCAGAATTAGAACATAAACCTCATAAATGGGTCTGTGAGGAAGGCAAAATGACTAGCTATCTACTTGAAATTCTTTTAGATTTTAAACTTTGGAGATATGGTTGTTTTTTTCCTCCCTGGAAATATATCTATGCCTCTATGTGAAAGATAAGGATATGTGTGATTTGCTTCTCTTCTCAGTATTTGGCACCACCTGTCATAAGCCCTTTCTTCCTATTAAAAAAAAAAAAAAAAGGTAGGTTTCTCTGTAATTTGCTTTATTTTATGCTAATAAGAGGGGCTGTCATTAATTACCATTTTAATCACTATAGATATATCTGGTAATGGCATGTTTTCTTTGCTGTCATACACTCTTAGAGGAAAAATACTAATTCATAAATAGTCTTCTGAACTCATTTCCATCAAAAAAGCATCAGTGTTTTAGTTATTTACAGTGCTGGTGGTATAATTGCAGATCCTACTCATAAAAAACAAATGCCAGAAATATTTATTATTAGCAGAGCCATAGTCATGCTTTGGATCTGTGAAGAAACACTCAATAGGAGAAAGCTGCAAACTCAAACCAGAAGAAATTATGCAGGAAATGGAGGAGGTTGAAATAGTAGGCTTCAGTTTCCACTAGAAGAAGACATAAATTGGGCAAAACATCCTAAATCTCCAGAAATGCCATCCCTGTGAGGATTCAATCTGTTGAACTGCGCCCTCGTGATCCGAGGATGATTGCAAAAGTCGTACCCACTCTACATGCTAAAATCTGCCTCAAGGGGCTCTCAGCATAATCTAACCTCTTCTCTTTCATTTTTGCAGGAAGATCAAGTGTGTCACAGATATACAAGATATTTCCCACCAATTCAAACTACCCAAGGCTGCCTGAGAATCTTAAAAAGGTCTTTCTGTCCAGCAAATCACACCAGAGCCCTTCGATGCTCAACCATTGAAATTTAATGTTCAAGCAGTTATGCAATTTTCATTCTGAGAAAAAGCACATACCTACAAGCCTTGGATGAGGTTAAATCTCAGCAGCATCAGGAGGAAGTTCTGGAGGTCAGGAATGGCTGAAGTGACGTGGGGACACAGCTCCCTGTGGCAAATTTGTTGTCTAGTGCCACAGAAAGGACTCCACTGCTTCGTTCAGTGCAGTAGTTCAGAGACAGGAGTTACACATGAAATACATGAACTCTTACCCACCAGAAATTATCACCTATGTGGAAAAATGTCCTCTCAAGAAGCTGGGGGGCATTGCTTCAGGCCTGCTTACCTGGAGAAGATGTCTCCATCCCTACCCCACACTGCCTGCCACTTACAGATGTCACGCTGCTGAGTCATTCCAGCTGCTGCCAGGGAAAATGTGAAGTCTTGCCATGCTGTATCCAGCAGAGGGAAGGCTCTTGTCTTCCTTCTAAGTATGAATCCAAACACACAGAAAAGGCTGTGGTTTTCAGTGGCATCCCTTTTTATTTCTCATCTGCCTGCCCACACCTTCACCCACTGAGCCAAGCCAAGGCAAAAAAACTGAAGGAAATCCATGCATGCTCAAAAGCTGTGGGAACACTTTCTCCAAGGTTTTAATTGTAATACCAAGTTTGTCTGTAGTGATAAAATGTGGGCCTCATCTTAGAGAGCAGAGTTCACAGCTCAAGCTTTTAAAGTCACAGGGGAATGACTGCTGAGCCAAAGCAGCTAATTATTGAACACTCATCCTGCCTCCTCCCCACTCCCATTGGAATATCCAATGGCTTGGCTTGCTGGTTAATGCACAGTGGCAAGGGCATGCAGCTTCCACGAGTCTGCCTGAGCAGAAACTTGAAACAAAAGTCTTGTGAGTTCTTCAGAAAGCCAGGAGGCAGTGTGAGATTTGGGAGATGAGATCCATGGCTTTGGCATGAGGGCCAGCTCGGATGGGATCTAGTAGCCAAGGGTGGAGACCTAGGCAGAAGGGATATGCAAGGCAAGGAGTCAGACACAGCCAGTGTTGCATCCCAAAATTTATGTTGCTGTCCATCCAAATCTGATGATTCACTCACTTATGACAGAGTGAATTGGGTGTTTGTTTGCAAACAGGAAATTATTTATTGTGTAAAGACATTACTAATGCTATAATATTTTAGATGAACATGAATATTTAGAATCTTCAGTTTGGTTTTTTTTCCTATAAAACAGTTTTTTTATGCAGAACAAATGTAATTTTTTCATGCTTAAGTTTCATGAGAATTTGGGATTTTCCTTGAAATATTTGGTTGGATTAACACATACATTCATTGAACAAAAATTTTGTATTTATATGTGTTTTCAACAAGGCAGTCTAGAAAAATTCTGAAGACAGAAAAAACATAATGAATAAATATTTCCTGGCAGTTTGGGTTTTGTTATTATTTTATGAAGAGAAATTCTGGATTCCATTGAAAAATCAGAGGGCAATCAGCAAGTTGCTAATTGTTAAAATCTTTTTTTTTTTTTTTTTGGTGATGTTATTTTCCACTTTGAAAGTGTGAAAGTTTGGATGTGGCTGCTCAGAGCTTGCAAAATAATGTGTAAGATTGATACAGTTCCTGTGCTAGTGATGGATTGCCTGTGCTTGACTTTATAGACTGACACTATCAATGAAGAAATTTGGAAGACATCTCTGAAGGAACAAAAAAGACATAGGCTTAAATTCAGGAGGGGAATTATGCAGAGAAGTGTTGGAGAGAGGAGAAAAGTAAAAGATTTACAAAGACAGTCAGGAGAATTCTCCTCTTTCCTGCCTGCATTATAAATATCTGAAATTTAATGCAAATTTATTAGACTGTTATACAGCTTAACCTAGGTGGTCATCCTGCCATGGAATATGTTTCTTATCACACCTTATGTCAGGCTTACAGCTTTAAAAATGTTAATTATTCTTTTAGAAAAAATGCAAATATCTATTTTGTCACAATCAATAAATATATAAATAAACACTTTTATTCGGTTCAGTATAAAATAGACTTTAAATTAACCTTTTAAAAGTAAAATGCTCTCCATTATTGTAGGCAACAACTTGTCTGAACTGTCCAGAATGACTAATGAATGAGATAACAGAAATGTCTATCAATCCTTCATTGTGCACAGCATAAAAGTTTTTTTTTTTGTCCCTGAAGTCCCACAATAGCACCACATTTCATTTGAATATTAATGTTTAACTCTGAAATTATTAATTTAAAAAGAAGTTTTCTTCATTTGATACTGTTAGAGAATTCACACAGAAAGATAATGGAGTATAAAATATAATGAGCAGCATCACCCTAATAAATTATGTAGTAAGACATCAGAAAAAGTAAATACATTTACTTTTCATTTAATTTTCATGCCACATTTACCCATGTGAGACTGAAAACAGTTTTATTACATGCTGGTCTTATTTATGTATGTAATTTACAGAATTACCAATAGGCTCCTTCATACTTGAGCCTCTTGTCTGGAAGCAACGGGACCATTCTGCCAATGCACCTGCTGTATTTGATTTATTTATTGGGGCCCCAAGCATGCACAACTGCTGTGGAGCTCTGGTGGTCTAAGGAAGGCTGTGGGACACCAAGAAATTCTTGTGGGTGACAGATTGGTAAAAAGGATGCTGAGAAGTTGGTGCCCATGAGTTTTGAGAGTCAATCTGACAATCTAGAGGTGAATTCCTTAAGAGATATTGCACAGAAGTTGCTTCCACATAGTTTGCACTTTGTTTTTGTGACCTCATAGGGGATAAATTACTCAGGTTTCAAATGTGCTCATTTTTATGGTATTTTCTGCTTTCAAATCTGGATCATAAAGACTTTTAAGCCCATTTTTTATGTATTGCTTCAGATTTTCTTAAGAAAGACACTAAAGAATCCAACAAGATAAGTTTTGGGATTTGGTTGGCAAAGAAATAATCTGCTATAGATATTTTATAGATCTATAGAAATAATCTGCTATAGATAATATTTCAGATTAATGTCATAAAGGAGCACTTTAGATCAGCTCTAAATTAAAATTCCAAAGAACTAATTATCCAGAAGCCATCAGGAGTTTGGAAATGTCAGCAAGAGGAAAATATTAACCCCCCCATGTGGCTTTGTTCCTTCAGCCTTCCTCAAGATAATTGATATGTGATGTTTATTCAATAGTTAAATTTTCCTGAGGATGCCTGCTGGGAGGAAATGTTGAAGTCTCTCAGATGTTAAATTTGTGAGTGCAAAACGTACTGTTTAAAGAGTGGCTGAGGAGTGGAGATTAGAGTAAGAAAAGCTGGGTGTAAAATGATCCCTCCAAAGTGGTGATTCACATAGTAATTTTTTTCCATTTAAAAGCTGGCTCTGCACCTGAGATAAATGGCAGCAGTCATTTCTCAATCCTGCTAGCCCTCTTAACCTTAATATTGAATTTGAAGGATAACAGTAAGTGCCTATCAGACCAAAACTGATTAGCAGGACAGTCCAGATAGATCACAGGCTCCACATGAAAAAGCAGTCTTTGGTCATTATTGGACACAGGAGTTCATATCATATTTGTGTAAAGACATTATAACCTTTTTGTCATTCCATTATCCAGACCTGAGCACTTGGATTAGCATCCTAAATCTGGATGTATGCAGGGCTGAAATTCTGCTCTCCAGAATTCCTCTGGAGGATGGAGAGCTTCTGATCCTTCTGATCTCATCATGAAATGCTGCTCTCCAGTAATATTTCTAGGTTCAAAAAATTCCAAATACTGCACATGTCATGGGCTACGTTAAATGATTACACAAAAAAACAAGGTCCAAAAAGAAGGTGCATTAATTATGTGTAGAAATTTTGTCTGCTTTTATTTACTAAAATGAATAACCACCTGGTTTCCTGGGATTTTTACCAACTTTGGGGGCTAAGCATCAATGAATACAAAAAGCAAACAAACACACAGTTAATAATAATTTCCATAAGACTGCTGAAAAATAGCAAGCCATGTATTAATGTGCTGAAAAATGATTTAGGACAGTGCATAAATGCATCTGTTTCAACTCTTTTGCAAAGAGAACTTTGCAAAATGAACAAATTTATCTAAGTTGATGGATAATATTTCATAAAACCAGCAATTCTCCTTGCCAGAGGATACAAGCCAAATCTTTTTGACTGAAATATTGTGCAATAGTAAAACTGTAGAAAGAAATTAGTGCTATGTTACTATGTGGTGGATAAAGGTAGAGTGGAGAAAATATTTAGGGACATGCTAGGAATAAAAAGCATATAGAATGAAAAATCAGCCAGAGATCTCCTGCATGATGAAATATTTTTCTTTCTAGGCCAGCTGAAATGGGTAATTCAGGTGAAGAAACAGTGCACACTGAAATTACAGTAGCTACCACAGCTCAGATTCTTATTTAGTTCTATTAATGTATTTAAAATATAGTCCAACTCAAATCTGCACCACTAAGGAGGATATAAGGGTACAATCTGTCTCCTGAAAATTGTAAGCTCTTCTGCAGCATGGTTGGTATTTTAGTGAACTCAGATTTAAGAGAAAGTCATCATTTGGTCTTAATTTATAGTTTTCTTTCACTTTTCTGATGTTCTGCTTGTTTTAAGGCCCGTCACATCCTATGTAATGAGGTATTTCATTCTAAGGTGCAATTGCTGAGCATGGCAAAGGTATGACTCCTTTTCTTTTAATACTTTAGAGACTTTTCCAACATTCAAATGACAAAGGTTGCCACGATGTTCTAAACTGAAGAAATGACATTTGTTCAAACCCAAGGGGAAGGATAATCTACTGAGACATCTGTGCAGTTAGGAAGGGTTCTAGCACTATATTTAAGTAGTAATTCTGACCCTACAGGACTTCCACAACATTTTAGTCAGGCCTTCTCACTTTGGAAATGAAATAATAAATGTGAAATAATTGTTATTTGTCCATTATAATGTATCATAAATTTCACCATGTATATGTCCATGAAATTGTGAATTAGATTACTTTATTTCTGAATTGGAAATTTTATGACTCTTCCTTTGGTGCTTTTCATCTCTTGGCTCTCTTGCTTGGAAGAAATTGAGACAGAAAATTCTTGATATATTTCTGTTTTCTAAAATTACAGTGATTTGGATGGTAAAGAATATTTCCCTTCTAGGTGAAAGCTCTGCCTCTTCATGAAAACTGTTGTATGATCAGTCAAGGCAAAAATAAGAAGTCTTAATTAAGAATTATCTAATTTTAACCTAATAAAAAAGGTGAGGATTTAAAACCACAGTATACAGAGTTTCCAAAAATTACCATCTCTAACAAGTCCTTTTAGAATACAGAATTTTCCATTAAGTAGTTCTTCTTTGTCTTTAATGTTTTCCAAGAATTAAACTTGAAATGTCCCCCCCTTTTTTTTTTTTCCCCACTGTTTTCCTGGACATATTAAATCCTAAACAATAGCTTAGGGATTTTAATTTTTGTAGTTTTTTGTTACTCATTGATAGTAACCTGCTTTACTCTTAAATTTATTTATCTTAATAAACTTGCTAGCCAGTCACTGTAAAAAGCAAATTTTTCCCCTGTCCCCTTGTTTCTTTTTGAAGATTCCGAATTTTTTCTCCTCCTTGTTTATAATTGAAATGCTATGATTTTATCAGGTGGTTCTATTCCAAGATGGATCAGTGCTTGTCTTTGTCTAGAAAAAAATGTCTTTTAAGGTGTTTCACACCACATGTTGGGAAAGTTTACATTGGATATATGGGAATACGCAGTGACCCTTGTCTTGTTTATAGGGAATCTCACTGAAACATTTTTTGGGAAAACTTCCCCATTTGAAATTTTGATCCAGATTTAAATTCTGACTTTCTGAATTACTGCATTTTTGGAAGCCATCTTCAGTAGTTCTTGCCTTGGTTACATTGGATTGGAGTTGTATTTCACCATTGAATCCAAAACCAGGAGTTTGAAACTGTTCTTGTTCGTGAGATGGAGAGCTACACAATGAAGAAAGTGACTTTATGAAAACTACATACTCTTGCACAAAGGAAATGTAAACAGATGGACAAAAATTAAACTCTAACTGGAACAATCTAGAAGAACTTTCTATATTTTTATAGTCTATAAATTTTATAGTTCCTTTTCCCCTTGCAAGTAATTTGGATTTTTTAACATACTTATTGTTGCTATAATGCTAATAATAATTTTGAAAATCAAAATTATTTGTGTGCCAGAGCTGCAAGCTTTCTAATGAATTCTGAATCAAGTCCAAGACTCAACCATAACTTTAATATTTCTAATTAATTAATCTTGGCTATAGCAGTAGCAACCTGGAAAGGATGAAATTGCTGCCGAGTTCATCTGCATGAAAACAAATCCATTTTTATGTCAGAAATATCCCTAAAACTGCTGTCTAAAAGTTAGTAATGCTTTCAAATGTGTCCATATAGAAATCATCTTAAAAGAACCATTTAATTCTTTAAGTGTGGAGCCCAAACCATTCTCAAGGGAAAGGAACACCTCAGAACACTCACCTTCCTACAAAAGCCAACCTCAGGTCATTTTTTGTCAGTTAATTTAGAGAACTTTGAGTGGAAACAGAGTGTGTGCTGAATGCAAAATGCAATGGAGCTCAACTAAGTCCAAAAGCTTCTGTTTACCTTCCTATGCTACAGCAGTAAATAATGCACTGGCAAGGTTAATCCATAGGAAGACAGGCTGCTTCTGCATGCAAAACACCCAGAGAGAGATCAAAGAGACCCAAGAGTTGCCAGTTCTTCCTCTCACAGCTTCAAAACTTCCAGACTTCCCTTTCCCTGATTTAGGATGTCTGGGAGAATATCAGGCAAGTCTGCAGATAGGGAAAAAACCATTTTGCCAAATTCCTGCAAGCTGAATTCTTTGGACAGGTAGAGTCTGGGGTACAGCAGTAACTTTGAAGAACATAATTTTCCTGAGTGACTCTTCCCATGCAATGCAGTTTGACCAAACTCAGCTAAAATCTGCTGTACATGTCACAATTTGTGTGAATTTTTACAGTGTGAATGCTGCAACTTCCATAAATAACATCAGTTTGAAATTAATGTTTTGCTGTAAATTGCTGGATATTTTTTCAGTCAATTTTTAAAAATGCAAAGATTTTCTTTAGAAAATACTCTCATTTTGAAAAGAAGCCAAAGCAAATCCTAAAATGCCAAAGGCTCATAATAATAAAATTTACATGGTTTCACTATTTGTATGGAGGACTAGAAAAGAGATGGCATGATTTAGAATAGTAAAAGGATGAAAAGGAAAAGGTTTAGAAAAGCCATCAGAGTTTAGTCTAAAACTATTAAAATGATTTCTTTAAAAAATATATTATTATTATTTTGAATTACATCAGACCTCTGGAGGAATTGTTGTATTATAAAGATATTTAAACATGATTTACAGTGCAATGCAATCAGTTGTATCTGTTTAGTGGCTATAGATGATATTGGATGGAGTATTTTCTCAATAAAGCTGAAGAAATTTGTCATGACTGCTAAGAGCCAAAGTAGAAAACCATTATAATAAAACCATTTAAAAGAGAGAAAGTAATTGCTGATTTATTCAGATTCTTTATGAGCAACTGAAATTTTCTTCACTGAGTATCTGATAAATGTACAAAACCATTAGGCTAATAAAAAATCCTACATCATAAATGCAGAATAATAATTACAGCCAGAAGCATTAAATTAATTTATTAAATTGATTAAATCTCTTCTGAATCAATTTATGTTATAATGACTATAGTCACGTGATTAGGGTCTCTTAAAACAATATTTTATCAGACCATCTGCAGTAGAGCCAGGCAAGTGTTTCATCTTTAATTTTATTCTGAAAAGTTATGACAAAGAGAAATTTTTCACGTGCCTCATTTGTTTCCTGTGCTTCGAGTCAGATCTTCAGTCCCTTTTTTTTTGGTGCCACACTTTCTCAAGCACCTGCTGTCCTAGAGTGCCTGAATGCAGAGGCAGTGGAGATGAGAGATATACTGAGGATAATGCTGTCACTGAGGGCTTTTAGGCATGACAAATCTTTACAATATTTTAAAGTGCATGTTGGCCCAAAAGAAGTTAGTGGCAAATTCCTCCTGAATTCCAACAGGGCCAAAAAAACAACTTAGCACATTTTTCTGCCAGGTAGGAGCCTTCCACATCAGCTGTGACTGATGGCAAAGGAGCTCAGTTTTGGCTGAGAGTCCAGCCTTGTGTTTTTATTCATGGAATAACACTTTTAGGAAATAAGTTGTTTTAGTAGTAATATTTTCTTGAATCTTTTTCAATATGGAAATTATAGGATGGGTAGCTAGACTGGTATAGGATAGAGAAATTCTTTAGAAGTTTGATATCAGTAAAATTTATTTGTCCAGGAATTTTAGTTCAGTAATGCCTATTTGATTTTTTTCTTCTCAAGTCATCCAGAGCTTTGATTTCTCTCATCTGATTCTTGAGGAATGTTTGTTTCTCTCATGAATAAATGCTCAGTTACATCATAGAGTGTACCCATGCACATTTAGAAATTTTTTGTCAGAAAGTTCATTGAAAGGTCTCCCTTTAGCCAAGGTAAAACAGGCAAAGTTTGCAGGGAGATCAAATTCACATAAAAGAATGCAGTCTAAGCTGATGTTTCATGTTACACCCTCAGGAAACAGATAAGGTCAGCCTTGCTATGAACCATTTACAACATGGAAATACTGCTTATTTACTGCAGCAAGCACCTCCTTTTTTTTTTTTTCTGGTTTAGAGGAATGCAGGATGCTCCAGATCATTCAGTCCCATCCACTACTTAGTCCTCCTCATATTCTTTCCTTCTTATTTTGTGTGTCCCCAGATCCTCATGTTAAGAGCCTTGTTTTGCTTATGGGTAATTTGCTAAATTTGATTATGGAGCAATCTAGGCTTCTGGTGTGTACAGACCAACAGAAATGCCTCCTCACCTCCCCTCCAAGCATGTCCTTACTGCTAGAGATCCCTTCATATGGAATTTGTGCTGCCAGCTCCACATTGTCTCTCTTGTGGCAGTACCCAGTTGCAGCACATTTCCTGAATCATTTAAATTTGATCAATATTTGCTGCAGAACCCGCTTTTTCTTGCATTTGCTGGGAGGCGTTTGACAGCATCAAAGTTGAGGTTTCAGTCTTGTATTAAATGTATTGAACACTCTCCATCCTGTGGATCTTCAAGGGATCCTTAGAGGTGCATAATCAAGGCAAATTTCTAAGCAAGGGTTTTTCCAAAATTGTCCATAGGTATGTCAATATGTACTTGGATTATATTGGCTGGAAGATTGGCTCTCAGTGGTCTTTTTGCAGACTCCCAGAAGAAAGGGAGTTTTATTTAGCAAAAGCTCTAGAAGTGCTTAACTGAGCCCTGCTTGCCAAGCTGTTTTATCCACTCAAGTGGAGCAATTGAGCACAAATAGAAATTCCAAGGCTCTTGTGAGAGAACAGAGAGCAGAGGCAAAAAGAGATCATTTTTGGAGAGCTGATGTACTGTCCTTTAATATAGGTAAGAGCCAGGCAGGACTGTTCTGAGAGACCTTTCTGTAAATCTCTGTTTGTTTGTCGTGAAGGGAAGAGAAATGCCAAATAACATCCACAGCAGGTAGGAGCAAATGTGATAATGAGAAATTCCAATATAAAAATTGCACGGCTTCTCTTGAATTTCTGCAGCACATGATATTAAAAGCAATTTACTCACATTTTTCATTACATAATGATAATGATTTTATTTGTAGGCCATAATTAATACATGATGGGAAGGTTCCTGTGGTTAAAATGCATTATGAGCTCTCAGAGATGGAAACATACACAGCATGAGCTTTATTTCTTGGGATATTTTCATTGTTTTTTCTATGCTCAAGTAGAGATTCTGCTTTTTAGCTACATTTTCTCAGTAAAATTAACATAGCTGGTAATACCACAGCAAGAAGCAGCATTTTTCATCAACACAAAGCATATGATCCAAATGAGAGAGTAAACTTTGCATTTATAGAGCCAGTCTTTTGAAACAAGGTCCTGTAAACAGAGGAACATGCATGCAGAAACACAATGCCACTTTACAAAAACATAATAAGAATAAACTGCCATTCTTCATGTACTAACAGATCTGCTGTATTAAGTGTCATCTTTCACTGTCACTTCATGAAGAAGCAGCCAGGTTCTTAAGGTAATTTTTTTATTTGCTGCTAGCTTTTGATTTATTTGACACACTTGACCATGTGGTTATTTGATAATAACATTTTAAGCTGCCATCCTTTCCTCCACATTTGGTGAAGGTACCTTGGCTTGCCATTTCAGGCAGGTTGCCTTTTGCTCCTCTTCACATCTTAGTGCTGCACATCGATTTCTGTCAGTGTGTTTGCTTCTCACCTTCCTGACTGTCAGAAATCATCAGCTCGCTGCCTCCCATTCATTCAGGTGCAAATAGAAGCTGCACTTTGTCATATGAATACCAAGGGATGGAGCTAAAAGTCTTAGAGCTTTTAAGTGAGGTAGCATAAGCAGAGCAAGATGCACACTGATGTATCAGGAAAGGTTGTGCTCAATAATAAATTCTTAATAAATTCTCATTCACTAATTCACAACTTTGGCAGACAGTCCTCTAAGTATTGAGAAGATCCCATAGACATAATTGGCTTTGTTATCAAATGAGTGAAAACTATACAGACCCATAAAACAATGTTTAAACTTTTGGTAACACACATATGGTGTTGTAAAATTATTCTAAAGAGATATAAAAACCTGGTCCTCACTCTCACGTAGAGTTTTGAATGAGGGATGTACACAGCATGGCTACTCAGCTGTTTGCAGATTTCTTTGTAATTGCTTAACACCAAAGGGAACCTGCTCCCTGCTAATGTAAACACTAAATTCAGGATGATTATTAGTTCTGGGATGTTTTCATTCTGAGAATGTCACAGACCCTGAGAGATTTAGCTTCCCTGTCCTACTGACAAGGGAATGATAAAGAGAATCAGGCTTCAGCCCTGCACCTCTGCTTGGTGCTGTCATCAGGCCAGAAAATTTCTTGGTTGAGCATCAAAGTGCTCAAGTAAATCATCTTGCTCATGAACCTTCCCAAGGTCATTCTTGTATAGTTAAAATAAAAACAAGGTGCAGCCCTATTGCCTTCATTACTGTTAGTAACAAACAGAAGCATAGTGGACAAAAAGAAAGGATGAATTGATGAATGCCCATAACCAATAATAATCGTGCTCAATGGCCATGCTAATCGATACTATTCAAGGATTAACCAACCCAATTGTAAAATCAAATTCAGAATTTAAATTGAGTCAGTGTTTTAAAAAATGAATGATTCTGTTGAAGTCAATCCTATTTTCCTTCTAGATCAGCTTCTATCAGCATATGTCTTCTTGTGGTCAAGACTCTTCTATTCAGAAATCGGATAATAATGGTTTTTTTTCTTGCAAAAAGAATCACTCTGCAACGCTGGTGTTGAATTTCTGGCATGAATGATGCAAAAGTGATGTGGATAGGTTTGAGTATGGCTTGGGTATTTGCAAGCAGTCTATGACTGAATATATTCAATAAAATATTGTGATGGTTCTGTTAGGAAACAAAAATATCTGTGAGCTACTTGAAAAAAAAAAACAGAAATGTAACTAGACAATGACTTTACTTAAACACATATTTTCACAGATTCCTGCACCCATTTTCTTCTCATGGGCTACCTCTTTTCCTATATCCTGTCATTCTTATGCCCAATACTTCTGATTCCTGCTGCCAAGAATGCCTTTCCTACAACCTAAGAGGTTTTTTGACCTCTCCTCCTTTTGCTGGCACAAATTTTAGAGTGGCTTAGATACATCCTCCAGGGAAGAAAAGGTGAAGAGAAGGTAACTGGTGCTAGAACTGGGCACATTTCTGACTAAAATTTTGTTGTTTGTAATAAATACTGAATAAAAAAATTCCCTAACTTTTTTCAGCATAGTCCTGAAGACTGTACAGATATAAAGAAATTCCTCTTGCTTTACATTCTTTCACACATTTGATGCCATCTTTTAGAAAATTAAAAATTGATTTACTCCTCCCCTTCTCTCTCTATGTGAAGACTTAAAGTGCAGTTGTTTTGACATGGTTTGAGCCTATTCATTATCCTCATCATCAGAGCATAGCAAGATGTAGATTTTAAGAGCTATAAAAGTGCTTTAAGCGCTGGAGGCCTTTTTAAAAGGAATTGTGTCTACAGCTTTGTACAAAAATTATAATGGCCACAACTGACCCCTCTGTAGTTATATTTTCCTTCTCTCTGGGTTATGAAACCATTTGCTATATTCTAGATTTAGCACAAGATACCAGCATAGTTGGATCAGTATTGTCAACATTTTCTCTGGATGCTTCAGCACATGTCAGAGCTGTTGGGCAAGTCCAGGTTTATTCCCTCAGAAGTCAAATTTTTGTTGCTTAGTTGGTATTTAAATACCTACCTTCTGTGCTTAAATGCCATAAAATAATTTCTTGGGTCACCAGGCTTTTTTTTTTAATAATGGCATATTACTGTGATGTTAGACAAATTTAAATAATTTATTATTTTAATGAATCAGACTCTCATATATTTCAGAAAAGCTATGGGCAAAATTAAAATCTGCCCAATGAAATGAACATACCAGAATAAGGTTTTTCCCTTTTTTTGTTTTTAAGCTCCATGTACTTACCCATACAACTAAGAAGTGGCTGCTCTCATAACCTGTCAATGATGAAAAAAAAATCTGTATCTGAAACAGAAACTACCAACAGATAATCTTCCCAGGCCAGTTTGTCTGAGAATTCCACTGATGCCTTTCAAACTTGGGGTATGGCAGCTGAAGAGATGGCATTTTGGGGCTGTGCAGCAGATAAGGAAAGATTAGGAGCTCAGATAAATTGGCCCTGGGATTTTGAAATCTCTGTTGCCCCCAGTGCTGTTACCCAGTGAGTGCATAAGGCTAATAAAATAGATTATCTATGATAAAATGTTATCTATGATAATAGGTTATCTATCATTGTTTGCAAAATTATTATTTTTTCTATTATTTTTCTAATTATTAATTTGCTATCTTCTGACCAATAAGTTAAATTTCCTATATTACTTCTTTTAGAATAATTTCCTTTTTGACTTGTAACATATGCAAGACAATCAAAATGTTACCCTGAATATTGACCTTTTTACCAGGCTACACTTAAAATCTCAAGTCAGCTGTTTAATAAAGCTTTTCTCACCAACATCTACCATTTTGAACATTTATTTATCACATGAGTGTCTTTGGAGCAGAATGACTTCCAAGAACCAGAATGTTGCATTCACTATTGTCACTGGAATAATAATGGGGCAGATGCAGGAGAAAAAGTTTCAAAGACTGTGTTTTGAAGTTGCAGAAATACATTTTCAGAACAAAATCAAGTCATTTATTATTTTTTGTTTGAATTTATTACTTGCTTGTTTGAATTTTGTCTCAAGACTAGCTATTGTGTTTTTACCAAAATAATTTTGGACAGGATAAATCATCATTTCTCAACTCGACCATTATCTTATTCACAAGCATCACCTGCTAGAAAAAAAGCTATTTTAAGTGTAGAAATAACTGTGCAGAGCTGTGAAGAGGCAGATTCAGAACAACAAACTGGCTCCATGGCTCATTAATAATTATTGTTCATTTCATTGTTAAGTGAATAAAATAATAGATTTGGGGAAGAGAAAGATATTTTTACCTGGTTTAAGATAAAAATTAAGAAAGGATTGACCCTCTAAATAAACAGAACACACTGAGAATGTGGCCATCACTACAATGGCTATGATATAGGGCAAGTTTGGAGGATTTTTTACATGAAAATAAATCTCATGTTGCATACTCATTTGCATAGCCTTTAAACCCTTATTTTTTTGTTTTTGTTATCTTTTGAATTGTGGCACAGCTGAGAGGATTGAAGCTTTTACCCGAATCACCCAAACCTTTCTGTCTGCCCCTCACAGAGTGAAAAGATTTTGCCTGAGTCACAGAGGGCATTAAATTCTGTAGGCATCCTGAAGGTGGAGCCTGTGTGACTCCATTCCTCACACTTGCCCCACAGCAGGATAATTGGGACCTCATTAATGATCCTGAGCAGACCAGCATCCAGACTGGAAACATTCCAAAACCCAGGGTACCTAATTAATAGCAGTCAGCAATAGCTGTCTTGCAAGAATGCTACAAGTCAGGTTCTGGGACTGAAGTCAAGCATCAGACTATCCATTTTTCCATCCTAAACCCACAGAGACTTCTGTGGAACAGATGACATAAGCATAATAAATTTTGACCCTAAATGGAAAGGTAGTACACCTAAAGTCCCTTCAAATTACTTTCATGTAAAGATATTTGATTATATAATTTCATTTTTTTGCTGTTATCCAATTCACATTAAAAATCCATCGTGATAACACGATTTAATAATGCTTTAAAGGTTTTATTTAAACAGGACAGAACAAAAGTGTAACCAGCAAGCCAAGGGGGGTGATTCTGTCCCTCTCTTCCACTTTGATGAGACCCTACCTGGAGTACTGTGTCCAGCTATGGGGCCCCCTGTGTCAGTGTTGTGAAGGTCCCAGGATGAGGTGAGAGATGGGAATTGACTCCAAGTCCTCAGAAGGCTGGGTTATTATGTTATGATATTATATTCTATTAAAAGGAAATGATATACTAAAGCTATACTAAAGAAAGAGAAAGGAGACATCAGAAGGCTAAACAAGAATGATAATAAAAACCCGTGACTGACCGGAGTCCAAAACAGCTGGCTGTGATTGGCCATTAATTAAAAACAATTCACATGCTGGGTAAATAATTCCCCAAATCACATTCCAGAGGAGCAAACATGGAGAAGCTGAAGCTTCCCAGGAGAAGAAATCCTGGAGAAGGAAATTTTCAGAAACTATGTCAGTGACAGCCCCCAACACAGGATGTGGAGCTGCAGGTGTGATCAGGAAGGAGTGTCACAAAGAATAAGAGAAGGCTGGCACACTTCTGCTATGGACACAGGAGCTGGGATTGTTCAGCCTGGAGAAGAGAAGGCTCTGGGGAGACCCCACAGCTCCTTCCAGTACCTAAAGGGGCTACAGGGAAGTTGGAGAGGGCATGTAGTGGCAGGACAAGGGGGAATGGCTTCAAGCTGAGAGAGGGCAGGTTTGGTTTACATTTTGGGAAGAAATCCTTCACTGTTAGGGTGAGGCACTGGAAGAGGCTGCTCAGGGAAATTGTGGATGCCCCATTCCTGGGAATGTTCAAGGCTGGGTTGAACAGGGCCCTTGAGCAACCAGGTCTAGTGGAAGGTGTCATGGAGGCATGGGAAGTTCTTCAGCACTTTTACTGCTGCCTTTTGTGTGATGTGGTGACAAACAGAGGTCTTCACTGCCAGTTTTGAGAGGGGTTGTCACCTTCACTCAGCAAGAGATTTGGTGGTACTTGTATGTGATTTTGCAAATGGGGAGAGGGTGCAACAGTCGAAATGGTGGTAGGGTGAAAAGGAAGGCAAAGGAAATGCTTGCAAGGCCAAGACTGGATGTGAAAAAATATTACAATTTGGAAAAAAATAAAAAAAAGAATTTTTAAATTTAAGTGAGGAAACAGTGACCAAAAAAAAAAAAAGTGGTAAGTACACTGCATTTTTCTCCTTCCAGTTCCCAAGGAGATGTGGTTTTCCTCTGCTTAACTGGTGTGTTAACCATGGGCTGATGGTTGGCTCAGAGACCAGCATTGCTTCAAGGTGACAATCAGTCTGAAGTGGTGGACAATTTCTTAGGATGCACCAGTAGGAAAGGGGTTTACTGTTATAGATTTTAATGATGCTGAAGACCTGATAAGACTGAAATCTTTGTGTTTAATTCACTTTGCACTCTTCAACTGCAGCTCAGTATATTAAAGACAACTATTAATGTTAACTTTTTCCTTTATTACTTTGTTCATGATTTAGGCTGGTTAGGACAAAGCTTTCTTCATCTGTTCATGTACAGTCTTAGATATTGATTAGAGTAACAGCCTGGAGGGACAATTAGTATGTAAACAATAAACTACATTGAAAGGAAACATGGCCACCACTGCTCTTTTCAGAAAAAACTAATTTTTGGGATGATTGGCAGTGCTATGGTAATATAAAATAAATTTTAATGAGTGATTTAGCAATAAAAATCAAAGTTAATAGCATACATAATAACTGAGAGCCTAATTTAGGAGAGTTGATGTGTTTCAGAGGGTCACAAACAGCTGCATTTTATTATTTATGCAAGAGCTATTACTACATGCAATGCTAATTAATAATCACTTGAAGTAATAGGATTAAAACTTGACAAAAATCAAGCCAAGTGAGTTTTAAACCATATTAGCAGTGGCATTTCCCACTTAGATTTCTGACTAATGAGGCAGAAGGATAGCATGGATTTGTAATAGTTTCTATGCATATGTAATTATGGCTGAACTCTTGGAGGGAATGAGGGGACATTGTACAACAGCTCATTCCAAAAAAGGGGAAAAGATGAAAAAAGCATACAGGGCAGTGAATATTAGCAGTGCCTCTTGACCTTGTGTGTAAGTGCTATTACTGACTTCATTGAGAGTGAGAGAAACTATCATCAAATCATGATCCATGAAATCTCTTAGGCATATGTATAGCTTTAATGAGCAATACCTTAAATGCTTTAGACATATGTGTCCAATTTAAACATCTGGCAAGCTCAATCCAATTGTGTACAATCTGTTTCAGCAAAACTTGGAGTTATAGTGGGAAAAAAAAAAAGTAAAACATAATAAAAAAAGGGGTTTTTTTATAACAAGGTAGAAAAAAATAAAGTATGTGTTTGAAAGAATTGTGTTCAGGGACATGAAGAATGAAAGATTATTGGTTATCTGTGTTGACTTTTATTCAAGTTTTTGAACGCAAAAATAAAAAGTAAAAAGGAGGAAGAGTAAAAAGTAAAAAGAGGAAAAAATAAAAGAGGGATTCTATTAAAATGGTTTTTGAAATAGATTGTAAAATGTGGAAAGAAGAAAACAATTTTCCACCTACTTTCATCTACGTACAATTGAATGGGATGTCTAGGAAACTTTGGCTTTCAAATATTTTGGGTTTAACAGTTTTGTGAAAGATTTAAAGCTGTGGGTTTTTTTCTTTTTCTGTAATACCAGTTTTTGATAGAATTGGAGCAATAGTCAAAGTGATGGAGCTGGAAGCAGTGACTGCATTTCCAACAGCTCTGTATTTCTGTCAGGTTTTCATGTGAGTGTGACTGAAGCTGATGGTCACTGCTCTGTCACGGCGATGAAGCAGAGAAGCCACACCACAAAAATGGGTCTGGAATGAGAAACTGACCAGTGGATCAAAATCCAACACTTTTACACACAGCCTCCTCTCAGGCACAGCATCTTCTATAGGCACCAAGAAACCCTTACCAGGCTTACTGCCAGCTATGATCTCCCTCTTTAGACATCCAGATCTTCTTTCAACTTGGTCTGAGCTTTCAACTCTATTTATTGATTCTTTACAGTCCCTTAGAGCTTTTGCCAAACACAGAAATTAACCCCAAAACTTGGGCTAGGAGAGAATGAAATTATTCAGATTATGGAAGGAAAAATAGTTGAGATGTGGTGTTCAGTAGGAGACCATGTTGAGATAAAAGTCTAGAACAATTTGAACATTTTTCCCTAAATTCAAAATGGTTATATGTAGGTCAAATTCTCCCAGAATGTACTTTAAATAGATACTCTGGAATTAGTAGGAGGTGGGGGGGGAAAGCATGAAAAAGATCTGCTGGTGAAAAAGATACTGAAATATTTTCCTCACTCACCAGACAAAATTTTTGGCCAAGGTCCTGCAATCCCTTTGTGTTGTGTCTGAATTTGATTGATGGCTTTTTACAGAAGTAACTGAGTCAGACACACCTGGTGTTTAGAGCAGAGAGTTACTGTAAAAAAGAGTGATCAGAGCCAATGCAGGAGGGAAATGCTGAAATGGGAAATTTTACTTCAGATTGCTCTAGATGGAGCAATGATTGAGATGATTTTCAGCAGAAGCACTGAGCAATATTCAAGTGATGTGGTTCATGGGGAATGTGTTCAAAAGAAGGTAGAAATTACATATGCTTAACCAATGAATGTCAAAGTTACATTTCAAAAAGTAGTTGCTATGAAAACTGTGATCATATAGGGAGAACAAAACATTAGAACATCTTGGAGGAGCCTTCCTATAACTACCCATGGTAGTCTCCTTTTCACTGCCATTTATTTTGTAATTTTATCCTGAATATTTCATTTTAAAAGTGTTTCTCTTTTTCACAGAGAAAAAAAATCAGCACAAGTTCCTGTTGCATTTTTGTCACCATTTTCCTCCTAATTTTTTGAGACATGTTATCTTTCCAATATAATATTTTTTTTAAAGTCATGTTTTAGCATATAGCTTTTATGAAAACAAAATACTTTGACCCTTGATGTGGACTCTGATGCATATAGAACAAATTAGCAAAATCATGTTCGGTATTATGAAATGAAATTTGCATGAAGTTGTTGTCAGCATTATAAACAAATAATGTTTATAACTGATGACTGTTATTTTCATTCCAGGTGGATCCATATGATTTTGGGTGCTTCTGGTGAAAGTGTTTGGGAACTTGAAATTCCAGAGACATGTTGATCTTCCTTTTGTTTAGTATTTACAGTTTTTTCCTCTGTTAGATGAGGCAGACACATCTCCATCTAGTTGAAAAAATAGAAATAATACGTCTTCACTAAAATATTAGAATAAAAATTTGACTTGGTAGGTCTTAATTGATGAGAATATTTTACATTGCTTTGGGAGACATGGCTGGGACTCATCAAAGGAAATGAGGAGAGAACATATTCAATACAAGGAACTAGTTCTTCATGTAATGATCAATTAAGCTGTAGGAGTTTTTGTGCAGAATGCTCTGAGAGCTAAATGCCAATACAGATTTGAAACCAACCTAACAACTTCATAAAGGGAAAAACCCAGCTGAGGGTCATTAAAAATAATAGAAGTATTTTCCTGTCTCAGGAATACCCCTTGAACTGTAGCTTTTCAGGGGATAGGAGACCATATGGTGCTTGTGTTGTCATTTTCTCCTCTTCATATACATCCCTAAGTAGCCAGAAGTAACAAATGCCAGTGAGAAGACACTAACTTGATTTATTTTCCACCAAATGAAATGCTTTTCCTCTTAAGTTCTTAAGAACAGTAAATTTGTAGCTCATAATAGAATATAAAATAATATTTATGCTAAAATTCAAGTATTACAGTGTGCTGTGGTTGAAAATAAAAATTTAATTCATGCTTTAGGGGAAAGCAATCATTTGTTGATGAATAAATTAATACCCAAAATTTGAACAATATTCTCTAGAATCACTTCTGCATTAGCTTTAGTCTACTAGGTTATTTTATTTTCTAGATTAAAAATTATATAGAACCAAAATTCAACCCACATTCCATCTTACTCCATAAGATTGATAATGTAAGTCAATAGTATTTTTTTTTCTGATTTCCTCTTGGATTGATGCCACCAAGAGTATCAGTGGCAAATAGTTACAAGAATTTTAAAATTAATTTCTTAGAAATGGAAATTTTGGAGTTCACTTGTATGAAAATTACAGTTAATGAATATTTTTGATAATGGAAAAGCTCCTATCTAAGAATGAATTCTTTCCATGTAGCAAATGATGCAGCAATTAGTTAAAATATAAAGTTCCTACAAGGACACTGGAAGCCATAAAACAGTTGTTCTACTAAATTGATCCGACTTGTTAAATTGATGAATCTCTTAGAAATTCATTTTAATTCAGTGCTAACACTGTGGGAACACTTCTGATGACTATTTTATAAGATGCCATGGGGCTATCATTGCTTTGTAAGCCTTGCAAAGTCTAAGTTGTATTTTTTTTCATTTCTGTAAGAAGAAAACTCACAAGAAAAGTCCATTAAAACATACATTATTTTGCTCTTCGAGGTATAGGCATGCTTTAGTCCTTTGTTCTGGAGACTATGTGATTCATCAGCCCTCCAAAAGTACTCAAATATTTTCCATTTCTCTTTCTGCTCCTGTGAACACGAAGCCTGTATATGGTTATACCTAAATTTAAATCCAGCTCTTGATGATCGACATTATTGAGAGAATCAGGAGAATTAAAGAATTAAACAGCTGAAGGAGTAAATACAAAGTCAGGGTCTGAAAGCTTGCTTTCAGCTTTAGACATAAGTACACACCTCTCTCATCAGGGTGGCTCTATTTCAGGGTCCCAAGGACTTCTAGATTTCTTGGTGATGCATGGTTCATTTAGCTATTGTATTTAACAGGAACATGCCTAATTTTCTCTGCTTGTCTTCCACTTCTTATCAGAGTTTTTTTTTTTTTTTTTTTGTTTTTTTTTTTTTTTAATTTTTTTATTATTATTCCATAATCATACATGCCTGGCTGTACTTCTGGGAAGATAAACAAAAGTAACCCAAGCATGAGGAAGCAGGGACTTGCCACGGTGGATGGATATGCCTCTGGACATGCTTTTGGGAAATGGCAGCTTGATGCAGCTCCCTCCCTCCTGCCCTGCTGTAAATCTTGTGGCCAGGAGGGCACCAGGCAAAAGCATCATGTAATCAGCAGGTTTTCCCATTTAATGGTTTAATTTACATTTTTAATGAGGTTTCCTTTTCCAACTGGCACTATTAGTTGCTTTAAACACAAATTGGACAAGCAATGAATTCTTGGCCCCATACATGGGGTGGGTCCTCTTTTGAACATGACCAGATAGTGAATGTTGGAAGTCTAACAGTAGATACCCATTATTGATCATTTTTCACTGATGGGAACTCAGTAAAATTGTGAATAAACTCATACAGGGAGTTTTTGCTGAATGTAGAGATCACTACTTGCTACTTCAGTCTACCTCATCTCTTTATTATTTCTTTATAGGTCATATTTAAATATAAAATGTGGGAAGAAGTAAAAGTAATACTTTTT
Source organism: Serinus canaria (assembly GCF_022539315.1). Taxonomy (NCBI): domain Eukaryota; kingdom Metazoa; phylum Chordata; class Aves; order Passeriformes; family Fringillidae; genus Serinus; species Serinus canaria. The sequence continues at coordinate 7,535,881 of NC_066317.1, read as the reverse complement.
AATAATAAAGAGGAAACATATTTTCCTTGATTCCTTTTTTTTTTTTTAAGAGAAAGTTTCAAGCAATCAGTATTTTTACTGGAATGATAGAAGGATGGAAATTATAAGACAGAAATAAAATGTTTAAATTGTTCTTTATCACAACATTCAGTGATGTTAATCGTAAAGATACTTGAGGGGGCTGAAAGGAAAACAAAACTAGTAGTTAGAAGAAATCAAAATAACTCTGCTTAGCTGAAAAAAAACAACAAACCAAATATAAGATATGCTGCTTATATTAGGAACTTTTCATTTTTCCTAACTGATGAATTTAACAGTATGGAGACTTCAGTCCTCAGTGCATTACACAAAATACTGTTTTTCTTGTTTCATGCAAACATTCCAGCACAGACCAAGACATCCCCACGCCCGGAGAAGAGGAATTGCAGAGCAATTCCATCCAGCCTCACAGCATAAAACCCACTCACGCCCTGGGGACGGAGAAAAGGTGAGTGTAGCTGTGTGACTCAGAGCCCAGGGCTGGGAAGCAGGGCTGTCCCCACGGTGACCTTCAGTGGAACATGGATGTAGGGAGCAGATGGCTGCTGTCAGCGGCACTGGGCTGCTCCGACACTCCGCGCCAGCGCGGGTGCTGAGTGTCAACGCTCCGTGCTCCTTCCAGGTAGATTTGGCCTCTGGGAGAGGTTTGGGCTTTTTTCAGTCAGAAGAGTCAGAGTCAGCGCTGGTAGTTTCAGATGAGTTATCACCATGGATTTGGTGTGGAACCATCCACCTTCTTTGTTCATCAGGGAAATTTCAGCTCAGCATTAAAATGTCGCTCTCCAAAAGCGTGTTGAGTTCTTTTCTCTCTGGAACTTCAGAGCTCTGAAACACCAAAAGGTTTCATTGCTTTTCGCCTGACATCAAATATTTCTATTTTCCACAAATGTTCCAGCAGAACTGATGAAGATTTGATGAATTAATTCAATATTTTAACTTTACAGGACATTTAATATGATCACAAACTGCTTCTTCAACCTGCATCAACCAATTACTTTTTCATAACGTGCAAGACAATCCTGTCAGAACTAAGAATGAAATTGTCATCAGTGACAGTCCCAGTTCTACAAAAAGAGGTTTTGTTTTTTAAAAGGAAATACAGTTTTTACCTTTTTACCTTTCTATTTTATCATAGTGGTCTTTTTTCCCCACTGATTTTAATTTTTTATTATTTTGGACAACCTGTAAATTATAATAATTTTTGTTATGTTAATTCTTTCAGAACATGCACAAAACCTTACTGATACTGCTCTATTCTTATTGAAATATGGTCAAATCAAAAATTAACTGTAAATTCTATATGCTTAATCACAAATGAAATTACTGACAGGAAAGGTAAAAGTCACCTTCTGCTTCAATGGAAATTTTGATAATAGTTTTGATTATAGAATTATGAAGACCCATGCTTTTCTCTTTGTAAAAGAAGCTCTCAAACACTTATGTTTCCCAGTATTCTCTTAATCCCAAAAATTGCTTCTAAAAAACATTTAAATATTTTAGCCAATTCTAATCCCAGTCCAATGGTTTGCTCTACTAACATTCATAAATGATTGTCGAATTAGGACTTCGTGATTAATTAGATATGCAAAATAGATTTAATTTCTATTTTTTTCCTCTTTTCCCTGTAGACATATATGGATCTATAGTTTGCATGCATATAGAGAAGGGATGGTAATAGTTTTGCACAGACCCTGAAGAAAATGAGTTGTTCCCACTATTTAAATAATACACAAATGAGTCCATTCCATAGGTCCATGCCACTTCTGTTTCCCAGGAATATCTATTCACAAACCTGTTCCCCTACTAATTAGAAGGCAATGAATTACTGAGTGTGCTGGTTACTGAGCCTTTATTCATTTATGGCCTTCACATACCTGTTCTGCCCAGTGTTATGAAGTTTTGTTGTTTTTTGGCACAGAAAAGATATTTAGCCATTCTAAAGAGACTTTGCAGAAAAACTCTCCAAATAGATTTCCATAAATGCTACTTAATTCTTAAATCAGGTTTGAAGAATTATCTGGGACACAATTTCAATGGAAGACTTATAAAGGCTATAATATAGCAACTGACCTGTTAGTAATTAATAATTAATATTTCTTGTTCATGTGAATTAATTAAAATAACAAAAGAAAATAAAGTGTATAATGTCCTCCTTATAACTATCTTGTAAGATCTCTTTTTTCTCCACTATGTATTTCTCCACTTAATCTTGCCTTACAACCTTCCTGCTGCCACCAAGAGCTGTAGTTACAGCACTACTGATGGGCATAAAGTAATTTGCATGATTCTCATCCTTTCTTTTATGGTCTACAACACTGAGAAAAATCAAGTCACAGTTACTAAAACCTTTGACCGGGGTTACTATGGCAATAATAACAATAATGGTAGTGTTACAAGATCTTAAAATAAAAATAAAAGCTTCAATTTTTTGTGATTATTGGATTGACAGTTTCCCTTTATCCTAGGAAAGCAGAACACAAAGAGCATGGCTAACAAATCAGCCATTTCTCACACTGGGCTCTCTCTAGACCACTGCCCAATTTCCCTGTATTTTGTACTTTGCACTTCAGGAGAAGACAAAACCTTTTTTTACCTCAAATGTCCTTTTGAACTGAAAATTCTCCTCTCCAGAAATCTGGTCCAAGAGGAGAAGAGCAAATGGCACCCATATGTAAATCTTGACCCATCAAGGAATGTTCTGGGGAGTGTGAAAAGGGTGAACTGTTGAGTCCCTCTGGCTTTTTCTCCACATCCATTGGTGTGGATCACAGAGACCACAAATTAAGGGTTTGAGGAGGAAGTAGCAGATGAAAAGAATTTGATTTCTGCTTTCAGGTAGAGGGGGAATATCTCTACTTGGAGGAAGTTGTCTGTTATGGATACAGAGTATTTGATCTGGCTTGGCATGGCTTGAACTTTTTTTGAACTATATGATTTTATGAGGTTGGAGTTGACAATTTTTTTGGAGGTGTTTTGCAACTTTAATAATTCTATGATTTTGTACTTAACTGTGTATTTGAACAGGTCTTAGTTCTTCACTATTAAAACAGTACATGTGTCTACAATCTTATGAAATGTCTTAAAAGAAGAATTAACAATTTTTTTTTCCCAGCAACAAAATGGTCATGTCCAGTGGGATATGTTCTTCCTAAGCATGATAAAAGTCTCTGCCAGATGCTTTATTCCTTTAACATTTGCAAAGTTTTTGTTTCTGTTCTCATGAGTCCCACTCTTATGTTTAGAGCTGGAAAGGATAAATGTTGATGAAAACTCATTTCCATCAAAAATACCAAGCTGATCTCAAAGTAATCTATAAGCAAGTACCCCAGGCTCCAGAACACATAGTTAGTAATATTCTGTTTTACTTGTACAAAATGTACAAATAAAGCAGAATATTACTAAATATGCATTCATATTGCTTGCTCAACCCAAACTGCATTCAGAATCCAGAAGGTTTGAGCTGCTCACAGAAAAGAGACAAAGCTTTCTCCAGGGTAGATTTGAAGACAGCAGAATGGCATACTGATAAAAAGACAGAAAATTATATTTATTCACTTAGGACCAGATTTTTGAAGGCATTATTATACTTGGAATTCAAACAGAATGCCAAGGTAGAGAGTCAGATGCTTATTATCACTAATTTCAGTGGGGGTTAAGGGCTTTTCAAAACTATTTTTTTTTTAAGTGCTTGCAGTCCAGCTTGTGTAAGATGTGTATTGGTGATTTGATATGATGTTTCCTTACTTAATATGTAAGAAGTTTTTTAAATGCTATTAATATTCTAATTTCTACTCTGACTTTTTTGTTAAGAATTTTCTTTTGCACTTTATTCACTTATTCAAATTCTTTATTAAATTAGTATAACACACAAGGAGTTTACTACTTTTCTATCTTTTAGATAATTTTATCTGTAAACCCATGCTGTTTAATCCTTTCTACGTAAAGTTAATAAAATTATTTTAGAGATTTGGGCTTCTTTGTTTAGTTTATGCAGGGACCTGGAGAATAAAGCAGTTAAAATAATCAGTAAACTGTGCCCAATGATGCAATATTTGTTGTTTACACATCTCTTATTTTATAACATTCAAAACTGACCTTCAGTCTTATTTTTCTAAAGATAATACTGGAAATTAGGCACAAAAAGATGACAATATTGTCTGGAGTGATGAGCACTCTAAGTGCTGAATGAACTTAAGCATAGGTAAAACCAAAGGTTTCTGATTTGGGATACCCTAAAATATGGGTTTAGGTAACTCATTTCCTATTTTAGACAACTCTCAGCATCTTGGCCAAAGGTTATACCTAAACAGAAGTATTAAAAGAATTTTCTTTGGGTGCTTTGATTCATTTATTGAGACAAATGTGTGGGGCCTTTGGTTCTAATGTATGCATAAGGTACTGTAGCATTCTAAACCCTTGTGTTATTACCAGGCTTACCAAAGGCCATGGGTGGCATTGGTGATGAAAAAGAATTGTGGTGAAACAAGGTCAGCAATCTCCTTTCGAAAGGTGTGGTATTGGAGGAGAGTTCATTTATTAGATCCTTTTCTCAAAATTCTCTGCTCTCACAGGATTTCAGGGTCATGTTCTGTCCTCAGAAATCAGGCTACAGCCTGAACCAAAGAATATTTCACTGAACTTTTCGTTTTCATGGCTCATTTCTGAAACCTGTAATGGAGACATCTTCTTTGTTGCTTAGGCTTTCTGGCAGAAGTATCTTTTATTACACTCCCATTTTTAAAGACTGAGAAATGAGCTTTTCCCACACAAACTCAAATTTTGATTACTGTATTGTTCCATAATGTTGTTCACTAAAACCTTTGGGGTAACAATATCTCCATGTGCTGCTGCTTGAACATCTGCTGCTGGAATCCCTCATGCTGAGCATCCTTTCTCACAATGGGTTTCTCTGAGACTCTTGATTGACTGGCTCAATTTCCTGTCTTGAAGCCTTGGGTATCTTGGTATCCTGGACAATTCCAGTTAACTGCAGGCTTACAGTCTTCAGTTTAGGCTTGCCTCAGCAGTCATGCTCATATGTGTTATTTAGTTTATTTTTCTGCTCCTCTTGGGCTAAATGATACTGAATTTTACTCCTGAATAGAGTTTGCATGTACCCAGAAAGCTTTGAAGATAATAATAATACTATTTCAGAGTTGGAAAAAAAAATCTTTCTTTTTCTATAATTACAAGGCTATTGGAGGTAGATTTATTATACCATTTAAGTATGGCTCTTGTGCTGGCAAAGCAGAAAAGAAATGTGGAAAGATATGTTGATTCAGGAGGACACTAAAGCACAATTGTGAATCACACCATTAAAAAATGTCCCCTTCAGAGCCTAATTCAGAAAGAGCTTAAATAAAAGCCATTCTGCTCACCTGCTGCAGGATTAGCTTCCCACTCCATTATGCCCTAAGCAAAATCCAGTGTATTCCTTAGGTAAGAGTGAAGGTGTTCAGCTCCTACATCACCCCTAATCACTCCTACATAAGAAGAATTAAGGAGAAATTAAAAATAATTTTAAAAAAGACTACTACATTGCAATTAAAAACCAATTAGAGTTCAAGAGTTTTCATTTAATAACTTCTCAGGAATCTTTTCTTACCCTGTCACTTTGTGAAAATGCCATGGTATCTACAGAAGGGTAACACCCTTCCTTAGAAAGATGATTCTTAAATCCACAAAGAACATTAAAAATTTATTGTTCTTATAGCTAGTAACTATTTTATATGGATATTCACAAAATGTGACTTCTTTCTGTCAAGTCTGTCACAAAACAAATTTTATTAACCTCATTACTCATAAGAAATGAATAAAGGAGTTTAGAGATCCCACTGAAGTGAATACATTGCTTTTATTTAAGTGAGTAGCTATAAATAAATTTTTATGTTATTTACCATCTTGCAATTCTTAGAACTCATAAATGAACTTTATAATCTGCAGTAGCTGCTACATGAGTGTGAATGATTGAAATGCTGTAGTGTTTTGTAAATGTAATTTTAGCAAACACAATCTATCATCACTCAAAGTAAAACTTGATTTCCTGGGATGTTAGTTATTTCTCTGAAGCCTAGCTGGAATTTCCAGGCTGTAATTTTTCTCTCAAATGATTTGTTTGTTCTCGGTATTAACAGGTTATTAGGAGTCTCTGTCAGCTTCCACAATGATTTAAAACACAAACATGAAATTTGGCAAATGTAATGCAGGCTGATAACATGCATGTTTGTGCTCACATTGCTGGATGTGTTTGAGGGCTGTGATATTTCCTCCCTGCACAGAATTTGTAGAGGAAATAAATCTATGCCTTGAGTGGTCTTCTCTAGAGTTTGCACTGATTGCCTGCTTTTATGCAAATGGTGTTCAGTGGGAACTTGGGTGGATGTCAAATACTTGTCCCAAAGGGTAGAAATAACTGAGTCCATGTCATTGCCATCTTAATTTTCTGGAGTATCTGGAGTCTTTAAAATTAAGCTAAACCTCATGACATGTGTCTTGTCTGCGACTGTGATTTAAATCTTGATTCCCCCTTTCAATTTCATCACTCAAAGACATGACTGCTATCTTGGCATTTGTATTTTGCCTGGCAAGTTCTAATGGCTTAGAGAGGAGTGCAGATCACCTAATTAGAGGGGCAGCTGGCACCACTCCTCATGTGCAAGGTGAGGGAAAAGAGGCCTGAGAAAATACATTGATGAAAGCTAAGAAGGTAGATTTTGTTCTGCCTGAGCTGCTGAGTCCCCTAAGGATTCTTAAAATGTAGATGTAACTCTTGCTGGAATTCAAGACATTGTGTTTTAAAAGGCTCTGGCAGGTCCTTCTCTCTTTAAAGAGCAGTGACTATGTGGGATGGGCATGAAAAAGATAAAAGTAAAAATGGTCCTGGTCAACATCTTCTACTCCTGAAGCTTTCTACTTCATCAACCAATTGCAGTGACATCCTGAAAAAATTAAAGGTTTATTAGCCAAGCAGAACTCACTGCTATTAAAAATATTTATCAAATTAATTTGAAGGCTACTGTAACCTGTTAATGTCTTCACTTCTGACATATTATCAAAATATAACTACAATCTAATGTTACCTAGTAAAAAACAACAGCTACCATCAGGATTAGAGAACTACTTCTTAGCAAGATTTGAGAAGCATCTTTATTTGAGTTGACTTTGGAGAATAAGAAAAGGACTGATTTTTATAAAAATGTATAGTTCTTTTTTTTTTTTTTTCTGTATGTACTAACCTGTTTTACATAGGAAAAAAAAATCTATGAAATGGAGCAAAGAGGAGCCAATAAAAACATTAATTGTATTGGCCTTATGACCAGGAACATTTTAAAGAGTGATAGAAATTTATGTGTATTTATTGAGCTTTACTTACCCAAATTATCATTGTATTATGCTGCCCTACTATAAAAATTATTCACTTATTATTTCCTCCCTTTGTCCTGCTGTTTTTTGCCACGTCCTTGGAATGTGCACCTCTGACTCCACAGAGATGTCCCTTTCCAGAGCACTAAATCAGCACAAAAATGTGTCACTTTTAGCCATTCCTGTGCTGGGGCAGCTTTCTGCTGTGCATGGGCACCAGAGTAACCTGGACAGGGCAAGGGATGCTGGCAAAGGAGCTCACAGTGATCATGGGCAGGTGTCAGCATGGAGAGCTGCATGCTCAGCCCAGAAACCAGGGAATATCTGAACACTTCTCTAGAGACTTCTTAATCAGGGCTGAAATGTCTCAGAGATTATGCTGGAGGTAAAGTATCTTCTGGAATGATTCTGGGCTTCGTTTTGCTGCCACTGTTAATGAAGAGTGTCTTTTCCCAGGAGGGGAATATTTCACTTCAGCAGGATGATCATTTTGAAGGAGTGTTGCTTCACACAAATTGTCCTGTTTCAATAAACCTTGTTTGACAGTGAAGGCTGCAGTGTTCTCCTGTGCTTTCTGAGACTGCACGAGGATAGATGTGTCTGGGCTTTTTACAGTTCTTCCTGTCAGATTAATTTCAAGGAGTCGGGAGCATTCACAACTCCTTCACTTAAAGAGCTCTGGTAAGGATTTCTGGCTCCCTGTCTTCCATGCCTCTAAGAATTACCTAGCTCCTGGGAGAGGACTGTAGACCACAAATGCTGCACTGAGGGACCAAACTGATGGTGTGACTGAAGTATCTGTGCAGCAGAGAGGAGGGGACAAGCCACACAGGGTAAGGGAGCTCCCATCTTCTCTACTCCTTGGAGGGAAGGGACACTTTCACCCAGGTTAGGGACTGGATGGTGGTAGGGGAGAGCAAGGGAAGGAGGCAGCAAAGCTCTGAATCAGACCTCATGCTGAGTGGGGCATGAAGCTCTTAAGCATAGGAATTAATAATTGTCTGAGTTTAAATGTGAACAGTAACAACAAAAAAAAAATATTTCAGCTGCGTATCAGTGTCCTTGCCTCTTCAGGAGATCATAGCTCTGCCAAAAACACATTAAAAAATACATAGAATTTTCCCATTGTTTTGGACTCTTCCATGTTAAGTGGGGGCTTGTATGTTAATGGACCAGGAAGGTCAGCCCTAAACTGTGTGTTCCACAGGAAATTTTGCCATGCTGTTAAACAATAACCTGTACTGTGGAAGAGCGTTTATTTGAATTACATCCGTACATGTCAACTAACACTGAGCTGTTATTTCTGTATATATTTAACAGTCAGAAAATCTCCTTGATGTCAGATGTTATATAAATTACCAGGAATTTTGAAAGTAGTCTTGTTTTGTGCAAAGCTGTTTTGCTGACTCCCTCCTACCCAAGGTGTTCCTATTGCTGATAACATCTTGTTCTCTTAAGTGAATTTCTTGTAAAAGGATTGTCTGCTTTTTTCTGTTTCAAAATATTTTTTGTGGTTATACCTCCAAGCCATTTATGTTCCCCATTACAAATTCAATTATCTGGTGTGCCATAATTCTCCTCTGTAATATTTGACCATTTGGTATGCTATACAATGTTGTTGTCAAGTTTTAACATAACTATAAAAACTGGCATATTCTACAACTATTTGGAGACGCTGATTTTTAAAGAGATTAATATATCAATATAACCCTGAAAAACCTGCTAGAATAATTTGCATGTATTTACAGTTTATCTTTATCCCAGTTTCTCATTAACAGGCTCTGTTGATTTCTTACATTGCCATTAAATCACTTATCCATAAAAATGATGAAATTAATTATTTGCAGCTAAAAGGAAAGATGGGAAGTTGAAGCAATAGAGATAATCAACGCAGTTGTGGCTAAACTGGTATAAGCAAGAAAGAGCAGTAGGGTGTGAATTTTTCTTTTCCTTTTGTGCTATGCAGATGTGACTCTACTGGCACAAAAAATAAGAAGTGTGTGTTGGGTTGTTTGGTTGGTTGGTTTTTTTTTTTCCTTGAAAAATTCTATTACAGGCCAGTCATCTTATCCAAATTTCCCTGGCTGATGGAATCTGACAGGATCACTGCCTATGGGAATATGTCTGTAGGCCAGTAATTTTTTGTTGTTGTTGTTCTTGTCAGAAATGCTCAAAAGGGTAAGGCCATCTGCTTTCCAGCAATTAGATACTCCCCTTTCAATTGTAATATACTGTGAGTCAGATAATTTATTCATCCCAGGGTAAATGTATACACCAGCAGTACGGTGGAAATGGAGGGAACTAAGCCTGGCAGAGGAATAAATAGCTCTGCTGTGCCTCATCCCACCCACACAGATACTCAGCATGTCACACTGGCTGTCCCCCTGAGCACGCCTTCCCAGCCCCCTCTCTTGCTTTGGGACATGAAAGAAAGCTGTCATTGCCCAGCTGCTGGAAGATCTCAGAAGAACTGTGGCTATTTGGTTTAAAATTTTCAGTAGCCCATGAAGATGCAGATGGATTGTCTGATTTGGGTAGTAACACAACTGGTAACAGCAGAAGGAATACTGGCAGATACAGCACAACCAGTGTGTGAGAGAGAGTATCAGGGAAACCAAAGCAAACAAGCAGAATGTGCACCAATAAAGGAGATTTTTTAAATCTCAGGGCCACCCAGAGAGCAAAATTTGTTGCTGTTGCTATCAAAAAGCCACAGGCATGAATCAAAAGGCAGGACCAGGAGATGCTTGCATGGCTGTGCTGTCTCCTGCAGGTGCTGGCCCAGCAGTGTGTGTCAGGGGGTGAGGGGCTGTGTACCCTCATCCCAGCAGGATGCCCTTTGGCCAGTGGCAGTCTGGTGGGTGCCCAGGGGATGAAAGATGCTGATAAAGGTTGCAGACCTCACATGGGCATTGTGTGAAGGAAACCCAACAGTTTTCTCCTGTGAAAACCTACACCATCCCAGAGGAAGGCTGATGACATCAGCCTTGGGGCTGGGAGGGAAAGTGAGTGTGATCCCAGCCACAGTGGGCAGTTTGTAAGCAGGTTTTCTTACATTATATAACAATTAATATTGTCACTAATGAGGCTTTATTAATCAAGAGACGAGGGGTTGAGAGTATGAAAACTGGACTAATAATTATTACCTGCTGTAGTGTGAATCGGCTGCTAAAATGGGAAATAGGGAAAAAGAAAATTCTTGAGTCCTTGTTTATGGTCCATTCCCTTTTTCCCCATTGTCACCATGATATTTTATGAAAAATCTCTTTGCCAGGATTTCTTCTCCTGGGAAGCTGGAGAGCTTCAACTTCTCCCTGTTTTGCTGCTTTGGAATGTGATTTGGAGAACTGTTTACCCAGCACGTGAATTGTTTTAACTTCATGACCATTTCCAGTCCAGCTGTGTCAGGACTCTGTTCAGTCATGGGTTTTTATTATTCATTCCTTTCCAGCCTTCTGATGTCTCCTTTCTCTTTCTTTAGTATAGTTTTAGCATAGCATTTCTTTTAATATAATATCATATCATAAAATAATAAATCAGCCTTCTGAGAACAAGGAGTCAAATTCTCATCTCTCACCTCATCCTGGGGACCTCACAACACCACACCCCATGATGAGGTTTTGAGTGCTACCAGTAAAAAAGCTTCCTGCTGGAGTTAATTCCATGTGAGAATGAAAAATTTGACTTAGTGTAACAGTAGTCATATTTAAAGATCCCAAGCTAACAACAGAATTAGGAAAAAAAAATCTTGTGAGTACTAAGCCTCTAAAATTAAGCTGGATCTCTCCTCTTAACTGTGTTTCTACATAAATTATACAATTTTAAAGGGTGAGACGTCAAGTGAATATTTCTCTGGAGGAAAACTCTAGTTCCAAGCTTTTTCAATATTCAGAAAAATTCTAATACAAATCTAATCAGAAGTGCCTGGCTGTTGCTTTTTAACAGTAAAATAAAAGAAAATATAATAGTCTGCTTTGAATGCTGGAGAGACTCAGAACATTTTATCCCACTGCAATTAAAAACACAAGAATTTTATCTGGTATTTGAAAAATTGTTCAAAACAATAATGTGTAGCTATTATGAACACACATTAATAAAATTTCATTTGATGGAACTGATTTTAAAAAACTTGTATCCAAGATACAGATGCAACTCTTCCTAGAAATAGTCTTTAGTCTATCATTTGCTTGCACGACATGGGAGTTACTGAAGAAGTGAATTCAGAGACTAAAAATATCACAGAGCATTGATCAGAATTAAGATCAGTTCCACCAGAGCAGCCCTAGAAATCAGAGCGCTCCTGGGAGAAATTAGCAATACTTGGTCGTCGCAGAAGTCAATGTGCTAGACCCTGTGCTGGTGTAGATTAGCACTGAAATCAATAAAGCTCTTACTTTGCCACAGCTTTTGCTGCTGTTAAATGGAGGTAATATTTATGACAGCACTTTGTAGTGCTCTGTCTCTTGGAAACGTGTAGGTGGCCAGAAGGGGACTGTGCGCGGTGGAGATGCATCACGAAACATTAGCCGTGAAATGGAGGAGACTAATGGTGAAGATGACATGGTTATGGCTGCACACACTTGATCTGGAAGTACTTCAGCAGCATATTGTCCCATCAGCAGACTGAACCTTTAAGAGGGGAGGCAGTGTATGGAGCCTTAATGCAGCGTTTTCCATCTGCTGGGATGTTGGATGCCGGCATTAATTCTGTAGGCTCGTGATTTAGCACTCTCACACCTGATGTCGTGTACGCACCCCCCGGCAGCCATCAGTTGCAGTGGAGACTGGAATTTGTCTTGCTTTAGGAGAAACAAAGTGATTTTTACAGAAATATTAAATAGCAGAACAGATTGCAAAACCCCAGGCTAGATATCACTAGGAGCTTAAGAGACTTCTTCAGGGCAATTTTTTTCTACTTCACTTCATAAGTAGGATAAGGTAAACACCTACCCTTTATGAACAAACATTGCTTTATATAAACCCACAGACAGGAGACACAAAAGTTAAAGCCTGATAGAAATGTGATGTATTGAAATGTATGTACCTCTACCTTAATGGAAACATGAGGATTTGCTCTCATTTTATAGAATGAACTTGCTTCCCACAAATTCTTGGAAAATATACTTCTTCCTTTTAAAAACTTCAGTCTAGCTGAATTGAGGTTACAACCCTAAAATGTTTCCTAACACTAATCTCACATATTACCAGGGTGATAATAACTTTCTTCAGCTGAGAGTGGTGAAAAGCGAACTGGGAATAGGATTGCTGATCTTTCATTTTTGTTCTTCCAGTCACCTTTCCTGAACATATATGCCATTAAATCCTTAGTCTAGGAAATAGAACAAAGATTCATTGCCTCAAAGGAGAATTTCCCAGACACCAAAACAGAGGAAAATACGATGTTGCTGGTTTATAAAAAAGGGAGGCAAAGCATATGACCTACCTTGGCTGCTACAGTGGTATTTCAATATGTGCAGGTAGTATTTCAAAATATATATCTCAAAAGACATGTATTTTCTTCTCTCTCCTGAAGACCTATTATGAAACACTCATTTGAAATTTCATATCAATTGATAAACATTTTTTAGTTTATATTTGTGTTTGCCATGCTCTTAGGTGAAGCCCAAATTCAAGTAAGCATTGGCAATTTTTTTTTAAATTTATTACTTATTTTAATGTATGATAATTTTTATGATAAAAAAAAGTCATGATTAGTTCTTTATTCATCTGTCTTATGTACAGTAGTTCAGCACATCCAGGTTCCTTAGATGGTCTTGTTCCTTATCCTCTCCTACAGTAGGCTCAAGGTCTTCAATCTCCCAAATTCAGGAATTTGCCTTTCTTCACTTGGGTGGTGTAGTTGTAATATTTGCTGTTGAAGAACGAAGCATAGAAGTTTTTCAGAACTTTAGCCTTTTCTCTGTCCAGGAAAGCCAGGTCTCCCCTTTACTTCCAGAGAAGGTCCATATTATCTCATCTTTCTTTTGCTTACAACATCTGTACACAAACCCTACCCTACCCCTTATCCTTAGTATGCCTGGGCAGACTCAATTCCAACTGAACCTTGGCTTCCTTAACCTTGCCCCTAGCTTCCAGTGCAATTCCCTTATATTTCTCCCAGGCCACCTGCCCTTGTTTCTGCTCTGAGTTTTCTCAGCAGCTCCTTATCCATCTTTTAATGCCTCCTGGAATTTTTGCCAAATTTTGTCCTTGCCAGGATGAATTGCTCCTGAGTTAAGAGGAAATGATCCCCCAAAATTCAGCCAGCATTTTTGGACCCCTTTGCCCTTGCAGGGTCTATCCCATCAGACTTCATCTCTCCTTGGAGAGGCCAAAGTCTGTTCTCCTGAAGTCCAGGGCAGTGAGTTTGCTGTGTGCCCTCCTCACTGCCCCAAGGAACTCAAACTAGACCAGCCCGTGGTCCCTGATGCCCTGGAGCATCACATTCCCCACAAGCTCCACCCTGTTGATGAGCACAAGGTCCAGCATGGCACCTCTTCTTTTTGGCTTCTCAGTCACTTGTGTCAGGAGGTTTTCATTGACCCATTCGAGGAGCCTCCATGAGTCTTTGTGCCCTGCTGTGTTATCCATCCAACAGATTGAGGTTGAAATCCACGTGAGGACCAGGATTTGTGAGTCCCATCTGCCTGAAGAGGGCTTCATTGCCACTATCCTACTGATCAGGTGGCCTCTAGCAGACCCCCACTAAATATCCCCGTCCTTCCCTTACTCTTGACCCACAAGCTCTTGGCTTCCATAGAGTCCAGCTGGTCACTGACACACTGACACTTCTCCACCTGCTATTTGTGTTGGGGAGGAGCTCATCAAGAGGCCCCAAGAGTTTGGGAAACTTTAGTGTTGATTTCCTTTGTGGTGAAAAAGTGTTCTTGTCCTTGCAACAGGATAGACAAGTTGGAGTTTTGATAACTTTGAGAATTAATGACTAGAAACTGTCTTGATAGTTTAACTAACTGTCAGTATGCTCCCAACCAAAATTTTTCAGAACTATTGAGGAAGAGCAAGATACGATGAGTTTCTCATATTTTTATATGATGAGTATTTTATGACTTTGTCCTTGCCATTGCTGAGAAACTATATGGTTCCCCTCTGTAATCAGGAGTGCCTGGAGGGCATCTCTTATGCGTGACAGAGCAGCAATCCTCCTGCTCATTCATAGCACATTTCCTTGTCAGCATGGTTGTTTTTAACAACATTGCCACAAAAGAGAGAATAACAGCACCGAGGGTTTGTAAAACTTCTCAGGGAATTTGTGGCATTTGTTTGTTTAAGACCTCCATAATTGTTCTGGCATTTTACTCCAGATTGAGGATCATGAAGCAGCACATCTGAGAAAATAATCAGTATCTTATCTAAATTAAAATCTAAATGAAATCTATGTGCCTTGCAATTCAACCTTTTCTGTCTGTTTTATTGTTGGGCTGAATTCACTCTTGTTTCAAAGAAGGCGCAAAAATGCTAAAATCTCCAAAAAGAATCAGTCAGGACAAAGAAATCTATTCAAAGGAAGCATGAGAATAAAGAGGAAGAGCAAATTCAGCTATCCCATTAGTCTGTTCTCATCCTTTTCCTTCCTTTTTACTAAAGACATGACATGATGGGAATGCTGGATACTACTACTGCAGGTGGGTTTTAAGCTGGCTGAGAAAAGTAGGAAAATCATGTCTATGTTTGCCTGGCTATATAATTTAAGTGTTTCTAGATAATTTTAGGGATCACTCAGCAAAATTATACATGGCATTATGTTTTAATTGGCATCTACCTTTCAAAGTGGGTAGGTAGAGCCTGAACACGAGGTATTTCAGAAAACAAAACAAAACAAAGAGTGGTAACCACCATCTGTCTTGCAAACTATGAACTTAATCTTTAACAGATGAAATGTAAAATGTGAGTACTGACAGGGCTCTGACCAGGTCTGTAGATCAGCCAGACTGCTCCCATCCCACACCTGGCAGAAATGGCTGCATGTTTGCTCCCCCTGGCTGAGGACCTCAGGAGCTCCCATCCCATGGGGCAGGCATGGAGGGGCCATTCAAGCAGCCACTGCCCTCTCAGGGGCCATACTGATGCTTTGGGAATCTGAAGTTTGGCTTTATTTGCTCTTCTCTGTCCTTCCATGAAGGACCTTGTGTATCTCCTTGAAAAAGTATTTTGAAAAATCCATGCTATTTTAGTACCTAGCAGAGAACATGCTTGTACACAGTTTAAAGTCAGGCTTAGGTTATGCTAAAGATTTTTTTAACACTACCAAAAGAAGAATGCTATAGTAAAACTAATGAAAAAGAAACTGTACCAGCTTTAGCTAGTTCAAAGCCAGAAAATATTTTAATATTCTCTGTGTATGTCACACTATATCCTGTAAAAGTATAATGTTGCTGCTAACTTTGTTTTAATCTAATGTTTTCAATATTGGAAACAAATATTCAGGAGCTCTGGGGGGTTTGGTAGCTTACCTTTTCATTTTTTTCACCCCCTCTTCTGGACTGTGTGGGGAAAAAACCTACTCATTGTTCTTTGGAGTGCAGCATAAAACCTATAGTCAGCATTTGAGAGTTGGCTTGTAAATTTTATGAGCCTTTTTCACATTATGTTGATGCATAAAGAAAATTTTTATTTTTGAGTTTATAGTGAGCTTGCAGGGAGGAAAAAAAAATGCAAAAAAAGAGCTTTTTGTATTATGCCTCAGATTATACCTACTTTATAGAGCATGGACTATATTCAGGGCAAACAAATGCAATAAGCCAAGGTCTTCAGATGCAATGGTTCTGATGGGAATGAAATTGACTTTCTTCAGACCAGCCAGTATGGGGTGTCAGGGGTTTTGCAGAATCACAGAATGGTTTGGGTTCATTTGGTTTTGGTTGGAAGACCCCACAGTTCCCATCCTTCAGCCCAATCCTTCTGCCATGGGCAGGAGCTCCTTTCCCCAGACCAGGCTGCTCATTTGTGTGAAGCAGTGCTGCTAACACATCAGTGTTCTGGCTTCTGCTGAACAGTGCTTGCACTCTGTCAAAGATTTCTCTTAGTCTTGCTCTGTCCCCTCCAGCTTGTAGCTTGGGTTGGGCAAGAAATTGAGCTGGGACAGTGCCAGGACAGCAACCCTGAATTGGCCAAAGGGATATTCCATGCCAGATCACAATATGATCAGCAAAGAACTGTGCAGAGCTGTTGGGTCTTAGGAACAGCTTGGGTGCTGTTCTGCTCATGGTAAATGGCTCCTTTGCATCACTTTATTCCATCTCCTTCACTCACTTAGCTGTCTTTCATCTTGAACTATGAGTTTTATTTGTTTTTCCACTTCCTGTTCTCCCCATGGGATTGTGGGCTGGGGAGAGGCCAGCAGTGGTGTGGGTTGGCCAGCACTGACCACCACAGCTGCAGAAGTGCTGTAGCATGCTCTGCAAAGGCAGGCAGGAATGTGTCCATCAGAGATGGATATTTTATTATCACCTAGCATAGTTTTAGAGAGATAGTCAGGAAGTACTGGAATAAATATGAATTATCAGCTTTTAGAATAAACAGGAAGGAACACTGCTGTGAGACCTAGCTGTTTGTCTCTGAAGAATTTGTTTTGCATGAATCATGCACAGACAGAAGAATTTCAAGAGTTTACAAGTCACTGCAACAAAATTACTACTAGTACAGCTACAACTACCTCTGTGTCAAAAATATGTGAAAATAAATCAAAAGTGTATTTTACTACATCATACTGTTTGATAGTGACAGAAAAAGAAGTTGCTTGTTTGTTTGTTTCTATTAATTTACTATTATATTCTTCTTTTCCCAGGCAGAACAATGCTGCATAGTCCTTTAAGAATAATTATGATTGCAGAAACTAATTGGAATCTTCCAGAAGCTTGTTATTCACAATCATATGTTAAATATACTTGTCTTAAGATACACAGTTGGAATCACTGGTAAGTTTGTTTAATTTGCTGTTTGCATCAAATTGCACAGCATTTATACTTCCTGTTTTCTTGTAGTTTCACTGAAAAGCATTGGTTTGGCTATTAGATATTTGAACTTTAAAAAAACCCAACAAAACAAACCAACAAAACCAAAAGACACAAAAAACCCCAACAACAACAACAACAACAACAAAAACAAAAAAACAAAAAAACAAAAAAAACCCAAAAAAACTGCACCAAAACTGAAAAACAGCCCACCACCAAAATGCAATAAAACAGTTTCAAAGAAAAAACTACATCAAAGTATAGAAGTTTAATAGTAAGAAATGAAGAGGAAGCAATTTCTGTGATTCAACCAGTCAATAATGCATTGAAAGTTAGGACAGAAAATGAGAGAAGACCCTGAGCAGCCAATTAAGCATCATTAGAGGGTATTCTTTCTTTTTCATGTTGTGCTATAAAACATCTAAGGTGCAGTGGTAATGCAAGGACCTTAGACACACAGACTGATTTTCTGCTTTATCTCTTCTGCTATCATCCATTCAGTGTGACCCATTGATGGAGCAACTGCATTCACTAATTACTTAACTATTCTCTGTGCCCTTGGATCAACACCATTTGGCTCAAAAAGCAGAAAGGGAAATATTTCAAAGAGGTTTTCTGAGAGTCAAATCTGAAAATCCTATATATTGAACTTTGTCTTGAATTGATTTTGCAAAATGGAGTTGCCCCTTTCTCTGAAATTCAGCAATTATTTTTTCAGTGATAGGCAGAACTTATGCAAGCAATGATAACTTGTAGATAGACTCTTCTTTCAAGCATTACAAAATCTAGTGTTTCAAGCAATTACTTTTCAAAGAAGCATCTATATTCTCCTAAAACTCTCCTCAGTAGTGTGAATTGTCCCATCCCTTGCTTCATTTTCTCATTGCAAGAGGGAGCTGCTCAAAGAATTACATTTTGTGAATGAAGAAAATTCTCAGCATCCTGAGACTTTGTCTGACTTGCCAAGCCTAGAATAAGTGCTAAAATAAGACTGAAATAATAAATATTCAGTGCCTAAAATAAGACTACAGTTGATGGGGTTCAATTTCACTGTGACTTTCTGAAATGATAAAACCTTACAGCCTGTAGGGATGAACTGTTGAACAGTTGGCAAACTGAACTGCTGCCAGAGCAAGTTCAGAGCTTCCTCTTTGTAACGTAGTGAGGTACATGCTGTGGCTAAAAATTCATCATATTTTCTTCCTCTGTGCCAATGAAAATGTAATTTGGGAGACCATCTTGTTATACAAACACAGCACATCAACATGCAGATCCTAACCTGATGTAACACTAATGTGAACAACAGTAAAGACTGAAGTAGAAGAGTTTGCTGAATGCATGCTTTATTTTAATTTGCTGTCTTGCTCAGCAGAGTTCATCATAAAAACACAGTCAGTTAAAAATAATGTGCATTTCTTATATTTTTTACGTATGTTCTCATACAAATTGTAAAAGAAATGTTCCTCCAGGCATTCCCCAGATAATGCTTTCTCCTTCTGCAGTAAGGCTGTTAACCTGAAAGAGTATCCTATCTGCAAGCAGGCCTTTATTTTCAAGGATGAAGCTCCACTGATTCCTTTTATAACCATAGATACTACTCTTTTCATTCACATTTTCTGAAAGAACAGCTGTAAGAAATTTTTTTGGTGTTTAGTCTGTTTACTGCTGTGAAAAGTAATTGAAGTACAACTGGAAGAACCTATAATTTATGATTTCCACTTCAAACATTACTGGCATTTTAGCATTAGAGCTGGTTAATGATATAGCAATGTGCTCTGCAGATGCTAACTCTGAATGGCACAATTCTAAACATTTCAACACAGGTGCCCAGAAATGCTGCTTTATATGTCAGCAGTGCTCTGTGGTGTTCAGGATATGGACTGCAGGATATGCACAATGAAAACTGACTAAAAAGAGTTACTCTATTTTCTTTGGTAAATTTAAGACACAAGTGCTTCATTTTACATTATGCAGAAATACCTGTCTGCTGGTGGTCTCTGAGGTAGCAAATTAAAACCTTATGAGCTGTTATGTTGGACAAACTCTTTTTTTGCTGATTAACATACAATATCTAGCTCTGTTTTCAGATTGGGTGCACATACAAAGTCACCTTTGAGCTGTTCCTCTAAGTGCATCACATAATGGATACTTTTTCCTGGGATGTGAGCAGCCTGCTCCCTTCTAAAAGACTTTTGTCCTTTTTGCTTTGTTCCTTCAGTACCACTACATCAGTCAGTTTTAAGTTTTTCATGTTTGTTTCCTAAGATATCTGGTGTGTTCTTTACTTCGAGAATTATAGATGTAAAGAATTTTACCATCTCTTTACTTGGCCAGACTTTATGGGACTTTAGAAACATTTTATAATTTAAAAAGTGTATCAGGTGTTTTTGTGTTTGAGAAATGCTTAATGCAAACTCCTGTTTAACAATTTAGTATGCTCTTTGAGCAACTCTGAATTATAACACTGAAATCAGGCAAGTGCCCCCTGCCACAACCATTTCTGTTATGGTCAACAGCAGCAGAAAAGGAACATGTAGAGGGTCTTCTAAAAAAGAAATATTATTACCTCATATTTTAGCTTTGCTAAATATAGAAAATCCAAAGATGTGTGTGTGTGTTTATTGAGCTCTCCAAATGTTCATAATAGGGGAAGTTTTAGATTAGACATTAGGAAAAGTTTCTTCACAGAAAGGGTGGTCAAGCACTGGAGCAGTCTGCCCAGGGAGTAGTGGAATCCATGTCCCTGGAAGTGTTCAAAACACCTGTAGATATGGTGCTTAGGGACATGGTTTGGTGGTGGCCTGGCAGTGTCAGGTTGGTGGTTGAACTTGGTGACCTTAGAAGTCTTTCCTAACCAAATTCCATCCTTTCTATGTGCAGCATATCAGTGCTGAGTCACCTGCAGAGGAATATTTTTATACAGATGCCTGTGAATGAAATGCTTTGTAGTGCTGGCCAGCAAACAGTTCTGAGGCAATGTGCAAACTTGGCTGATTGACACAAGAAACATGTTTGCAGCTGGTTGTGGATGCAATTATTAGATGACAAAATTGGGAATCCACTGGTTTATAGCCAGAAGCAGGACTTTTGGAGACAAGAACCATAATTTTTCAATCAATTCTTACCAAAGCTTACTCAAGACTGCCAAAAGGTTGCTTTAAAAATTATGAGGAGTGATCAAGGATCAGGAAATTTGGATTATAAAGTACTGACTTGGACAGGAACCACATAATCACCACTCACTGGGGTGTCCTTGGATTGTCTCTCTAATGGCTTGGACTTCCTTGTGTTTGAGAAGGAGTGGTAGGCAATGGAATTCAGGTTGCCATCTGCAGAGGTTGGCCAGCTGGAACTGAGGCCACCAAGAATTCATTGGAAAAGCAGCAAGGGAGAAAGCTGGAAAAGCTCTGTCTTGAGAGCAGAGCAAGTTTTCTCAGGTCTTTAAAATGAGCTGCCCATGTAGCCAGGTCACTATTCACACATCTTCCCCTCACATGGAGAGAAGTTACATTTATCAGCTGACATTAGTCAGACCGAGTGAAGGAATTCATTAGAAGCTGACTCTGAGCGTGCATATATTTTTCATGCACTGTAAATCAATTTTTCATTATTTCAAATTGTGTTGAGAGATGATATATTCAGTTAAAAAAAAAAACAAAAAAGGAAAAAGTAAAGGGAATGTAAATCTCTCCAGGGACTGGTGCAATGTAATATACAACAGTGCTGCACAACATCTGAAGGGTCCCACATTTATCAGAATGTGATGTCCATGTAGGATGCTGAGCTGCATTTTGAAGTGCTTCCTCTTTGAAATGTCCTCTTCCATTAACTCCAAAAGAGCTAATGATAAAGATTTCCTGGCAGCAGCTTCTTCTCTTAAATATGGGATGTGATGTATTTAGCACGTATGAGGTAGTTAATTTGTACAAGAAACACATTACTTAATAGGCTGTAAGCTTGGGTATTGCATGATAAAGATGGCAATTAATTAATCAATTTATAGACATAAATAAATTATAGTTCTAGAGAAAAAAAAACCCTCAAATTTAATTTTTAAATTAAAACAATGGTGTGATGCAGTCATTTATTTGATTGTTCTTCAGCTGCCTGACACATGGTGAGATTACTGAAGTATGGAGCCAAACAGGCAGCACTTTATTTAGTTTTGCTTATTGAAATAATGAAGGGGTATTAATGATGGAGTACAAAACTGTGTAATAGAAAGTAATGTACTGTGAAATAAATTTATGTTTGGAAATCAAGAAAAATACAATCAAAAGTTCAAGGCTTAGATGTATTTGGAATCCACTTCATATTGTTTTTATAGAAGAATGGTTGTGATATGCAAGCTATGAAAAATGGCAGGAATGTGTTATGGAATCAAATTAATTTCTGAAAAATGAATTACTTCAGGCTTTTCTTGAAGTATAGGAACTGTAAAAAGTTGTTGGAAATGACCTCATGCTATCTAACTATTAACTTAGGTTTGCATTTTCATATAATAGATTTTTGTATTCTGTATTTTAGGAAGCTGGTGAAAGTGATTGTTTGTTAAACTTGAGTCAGGGGAAACACAGAGAAATATGGGTAATGGATATGATTCCAGTATGATAAAAATAATGGATTATAACTTTAAAAAAATTTTAAAATGCATGAACACACCATGTGCTTCCACATTCTTCAAACACATTTATCACAACTCAAAAAATCATCTCTCTTTCAAATAAAGAAAGTGTTTCTTAAAAAAATTCCACCTAAAACGAATAGAAATTTAATAGTAATGTAATAATTAAATTATTGGCTGACAAGACAGCTAGGTATTTGGTTAATGACAGCATGATAAAAATATATTTTCTTTTTACCATGTTGTATTTTAACAAAATGACAGACAAATTAAAATGGCACTACTGAATATGCCATGTGCTCTAATAAACTACTGTCAAGTTTGTAATTATTAGCAGAGCCTATTTATGTTTCACTTTTTGATACAAAGGTTTCCTGACAGAGCTTGCAAGATCTTAAATCATGTGCTTTAAACCACTTTCTTTTTCTGAATCTCTAAATTCTGAGCACTTATGTATTATTACAACTGAAAACTTGACTTGTTGGAAAATCAAATAAACACCTGCTAGTAAGCCTGAAGTGTTGTTCATTACTTTTCAGACATTCACAATATTATTTGCTTTTAAAGATGTATGAAAAACTAAATAAAGATCCGTATATATAAAAGCACATTTCTCTAGCATCAATCTCTTGATTTCATGCCCAAACCCAAGCAATTTAGACTATTTTAAACATCATTTTTCAAAATAGTTTTCTCATATTGACCCCAGTGATTAAATATTATCTTAAGCGAGAAAAGGTTAAATTCATTAAACTCTTCCCACCTTCAGAGAGATAGCTCTGATCAAAATCACATTTGGCTTCATTTTCAGTGCAGTGGTGGTGCTGATGGCAGTAATTAGAATAAATTCATTGGAAAGTGACAAAGCTGTGTAAAAAAAATCACTGCAAATGGATCATGTATGGCAGTTGCCTGGAGACTGAGTGGGCATCCTTTGCAGTCCTCAGGTATTCAGCAGTTACAGCTGGCAAATATTTCAGGTCAAGGAAAACACCAAAGGTTTTATGTTCAGTCATCATGTTATCTTCACAGAGAAGAATGGTTTTGGAATGGGTTTGAATGGTTTTGCATGAGATGGAATGTGAGGTCACACTTCTTAGCTCTGAATCCAGTTGTTTTCATTTCAAAAGATTTCTGCATTTTCTTAGCTGTGCTCTTTTCTAAGCCACCCTCCAGTGATGAGGAATGAGCAGGAGATGGGATTTGGGAGACCTCAGCATTACCCTATGGAGACTTCCTGTATAACATTGGAAATATTACTTATGTTCTCTGGTTTTGGGTTTTTTTTCACATCATTGCTATAAAATCAATTTGTGCCATGACAATTGCATTCTCTAAAGTCAAAAGAGTGAGAAAAGATCTGAACCTGACCTAAGAACACCTGGCACCCTCTGCAGTCAGTAGACTGCTGTTTATGGTGAGTCATGCATTTTGACAATATCAATTTTTCCAATGGGGGAACAAGAGTCAGGACTTATGAAAAATCATGAATAAGGCCACAGTGGAATTAGAACATCATGAAGAAAACAGAGAAAAAAAAATTTCTTTGCCATAGCCATGGAAAGAGGTAGCATAAAAAAAAGGTAGCAAAAAAAAAGAGGTAGGAAAAAAAGAGGAAACAAACAATATGAAATTAATTTTAAAAAATATAACCTGCTTTGATCTTACTGTGACATTTAACCATCAAAGATTCCTATGCACCAAAGGAAACAAAAGCATTGATACCCTCATCATCTCCTGAGGCCGTCTCCACTGGAAAAGCATAGTGGCAACAAAGCACAGAACTCTCTGTGTGTCATTCAGGAGAACAGTAATTAAGAATCTGCCTGGGAAGCAGGCACTATTTTGTGGCACAGTGGGGACCTATAGGCTGCTTTGTGGAGTAGGGGCTGCTTGCACCTGGAAATCAACATGCTTCTAACTCTGCCAGTACCAGAGCTGGGTATTTACAAAATTGAGACTTTCTTTCAGAAGGCAGGAAAAACAAGCATCAACCTTCACTCTTCACATTTACATAACTTTTTGGTTTTTTTCTGTTGGTTGTGTTAAAGGAAAATCAAACATAGACAATGTTGCTCCCTAGAGAAATTTTAATCCAAAAATAAAGCCAGAAGTTGCAAATACCAATTATTTGCCAACAAAAAGGAAACTAAGAAAGTGTGTAGGCTTTGAGAAGAAAACCAGCCTATACTGCATATTAGGTGAGCATTATTATGGTTCCTAATTATATTTAATGTAATTTCACTTAGTTTTATATCCATGAAGCAGGCATAAATATTAAGACAATAGTATATTGACAAAATATTTTAAGTCATGCATATCAATCTGAGATGCTCAGCTGCTGCAGGATAATTCCTCAACAAATACTGAAAGAGATCAAAAGAACTAGAAATATAAAGAAGAGATGTGCACACTTCACTCTGAATTGTTCAGTGGAGCTGTTTCCTGTTTAGGTAGCTGGTGTCTGGTTTCTCACAGGTTTAGATTTGTACCCCACCAGGTTTCTAATCTCAGTGCTTCTCCATCTTCACAGCTCCCCAAGCAACATCAAGTTTCCCAACCACGATCTTCACACCCCCTTTTCACCAGCAGCTACCAGCTGGGGCTACTAGAACTCCTTGACGCCAGACCATAACTTCCACATTCCCACTTTCCATCCACTAACTCAACAATCAGTGAGGGAAAAAAAACTGATGGTATGAAACCACACTGCTTAACCCTGTCATTCCCATCTGCACCCTCACCCCATGCCAACTTTAGCTGCACAGCACTGTTGATTTCTGACAAAGGAGCAAAATGTGGGCTTCTCTCTACAGCATGGTAGAGGAAATTGCTGGTTTGCCTTTGTTTCTGCTGCTGCAAGAACTTCAGTCTAGAGATTGCTTTTTTATTCCTACATGATTTCCAGGATAACTGGACCATGAACACCTGAGAAATAACTTGCAATGGTGCTTATTAAACTTGGATAAATCTGATTTTTATGGAGCCCACGCTGTGACTTTCACTTATTGAAAGTAACAATAAGAAACTAATGGGAAATTGCAAGCAGGTTAGCAGGTTCTTGCTGGAGAATGTTTTAGAATTTATGTCCAAGAAAGAGTCTGAACTCAAATGGCTTTGGTGCTTAGACTGTAGCTTTCATTTCAAGAAGTAGGAAAACTGCATGTAGAGCTCCTTGGAGATTCAAAATGTGCCTTGTTATTTACTAGAATAGTAGCTTATTTTTAGGAGGGGGTTAGTAAAACACAGACACTACTATTTGTTTCCAACAGGTTGTAATGATAATATCAATATGATTTGAGACCTGCCTAATAGGCAAGGAGTCCTTTCAGACTGCAGCTTGACAATGACGAGTTTTCAAAATTGGATGGGATGTGGAAATTCTCAAACGTATTTCTAAAACCTTAATTTACTTCTTTGGATTTATATCTTTCTACTTTAGATGGATCTATTTCCCAGAAAGTCATGAATCTACAATAGATATATTTTTAACTATTTTCTTCATTGGAACAAATTCAGTTCATACAACAAACAAAGTTTTGAGTAACTGCTATAGCAAATGAACAAAAAAATCAACATGTAAAAAGGTGATACTCTGACCAAAAACCTTTTTCCACCTTCATCCATCAGTTCTGCAATGTTATATTCTACTATGCCTGATAAGAACAGTGCCTAGACCCTTGGGGACTGTTGCACAAGGCCAGAATTTACCAATTTACCAATGATTCCCAGGCTTTCTAGGGTACACCCTGTGCAATTGACATATGAATTCAATATGAAATGTCAGGAGAGTAAATTAATACAGCTCTACACATGTTAAGACTGTACAAAAGAGTTTAAAAAATATTTTTACAAAAGCATGTTGGGTCTTCTCTTGTAAAAGATACATTTCCATTTAGCAATCATGTTCACATTTTATGCATGCCATTGCTGAGGTAAAGTGCAAAAATATTCAAGAATATTGTGTGCAATGAGCCACAGTGTTGGCTACTCTTATGTGGCAGAACTAGGAAGAGTACAGGGGAGGGATCTGTACCTCTTTCCTGATTTACCCATAAACCTACTTGCTTACAAACACAGAAATCATGACAGTGACTGCAACATCCAAATTGCCAAATGTGTTGGAGGAAGTTAAGGTATTCCACGTTCTCTGTACTTTCTTGAGAGCTTTTGCTTCTCCTTTCCTTGAATAAAACTTGATAATTTCCTATTATCATATTATCCTATGAAATAAGCAGTTATCAAAGAAGCCATAAAAAAGCCTTTCCTCTGAAACTCCATTTTATAGCTTTGAAAATACTATCCCACTTGCAGGAGAAAACATCAAGGGAAAGAGTCTTGGACTGACTTCCTTTAAAGGAATACTATTAAAAAAAATTAGGTCTTTAAAATTATTAGGAAAGATGAGCAGTTCTCTGAGCTGTCAAAAATTACTTTTACTTATTCAAAGGAAAAGATGGGCCAAATTGTTTTGGAATTATTGACCTGTTCTGATAAGAGTTATCAGATGTGAACAAGAGAAGGCAGACACAGCTCCCAGGTCAAAACTGCAGCTGAGCAGGGAGATTGAAAACATACCACAGCGTACACCAAACATGGGGGAACAAGCATCAGCTCAGCCTAGACATTAATTTACATCAAGAATTGACTTTGCAGCTTGAGGATTTCCTTTAGCAACCCTCTGGTATTGTGCTGGTGTTCCCAGGGGTCCCAGGACAAGGGTAGAGATGGGAATCTTGACTCCATGTTTCAGAAGGCTGGTTTATTATTTTATGATATATATTATATTAAAAGAAAATGATATATTAAAACTATACAAAAAGAATAGAAGAAAGGATTTCATTAGAAGGCTAGCAGGGAATAGAAAGGAATGATAATTAAATCTTGTGACTGACCAGAGAGTCCAAGACAGCTGGACTGGGATTGGCCATTAATTAAAAACAACCACATGAGACCAATTAAAGATGCACCTGTTGCATTCCACAGCAGCAGATAATTATTGCTTACATTTCATTTCTGAGGCCTCTCAGCTTCTCAGGAGAAAAAAATCCTAGCAAAAGGATTTCCATAAAATATGTCCATGACATGGTATCACACAAACTTTCTAGAAGAAAATAGCAATGGAAGGAGGGTTCCAGCATGGCTGTACTGCCCTCCATGAAGGAATGCATTTCAGAAACACCTTGCAGTGGGTTTCTGGAGCCAAGGGGATGTGGTTGTTATTGGGAATCTGTAGGAGCAAACAGCCTCCTGCCCATCCTAGCACCTCCCCTATGGGATGCACCTGCCAGGTTTGGGGATGTAGTGCAGAAAAATGTCATCTTGCGTTTTGTAACGAGCCTTTTCACTTTCTCAAGAAAAGTGTGGATTTTTAGTGTTCTCTAAAGCTCAGGACATGGAAAACAATCAAATAAGGAGTATTTCTCAGGGGATGGCTCTGCAGAGACACGTTGTTCTCTTTCTGTGATATGTCTGTAATTATGAATTTCATCTTTTGACGCTGTTATCATTTTTTTCCCCCTAGAATTCCTCAGTGTAGGAGCATACCTACTCTACAGAGAATTTCTTCATTTAAAAGGGCTTTTCAGTGTGAGTGGCCATCCAGTCAGCTGAAGGTTTCTTGTCATCAGATGTTATTGCAGTGTGGTCTGCTTTTGAGCTTTTCAGGTTTTTCCTCAGAGAAGTGGGTCACCCTTACTAAATTTCATTGGATATTTCTTTTTTGACTTAGTCTCTGCTTCTATGTACCAAGTTCTTTTTTTATTTTAGGGTTTTTTTTCATTTGGATTTTCCCCCACAAGTCTTCTGGATCAGGATTGGGGTATTTCCATGTGCACTCATACAGGTACATACAAATATCACCTGTACCAGGAGACCTAGTGCAGGGTGCTTAAACCTACCTCTTCAGAACCTACCTCTTCAGAACTCACCAGTCTGCCAAGCCTTATGCCATCTACAGATCTCCTCCAGTAACACTTTAATGTTGTCCATGAAGTAATCAGCTAGAATTTAGGATAATTTTAGCACAATAACTGCCTTGTAGAGGACCCTGCCAGTCTCAGGGCTTTGCCTGCCTGAATATGGGGGGGTACTAAATTGGAGAGTGCCATTCCTAAACCATGGCACTCAAATCTTGGGCCTATTTTAATTAAAGTAGTATGTTGCACATTTTAGAAATGAAGATATTCTGGTTGGGGAGGCTTTTTAAAGTGAGTTTCATAATTTTTCATCTTCTATTGAACTCTCCTTGGTTTCCAAACAAAATTCATAATACTAAACATGGAAAGTTTTATCTGCTGTGAGATATTGCTCAAGAAAATGATATGATTTGGGTGCAAATTGAGATTCAAAAAGAAGGGTAGTGCTCTCTGTGTGTTTAGGTAGCTGTATGTCATTATTCAGCTTGGTTGCACAGTCAAAGTGTCTAAAAGAGAGTATGGTTAGAAAAAAGAAAACACATTTAATGGACTAAAGGGGACTTGCAAGAGAGCTGGAGACAGAGTTTTTACAAGTGCCAGGAAAAGGAGTAATGTCTTCCCACTGCAAGTGAGCATCTTTAGATGTGAGGAAGGAGTTTTTTACCATGGGTGTGGTGAGGCACTGAAACAGGCTGTGCAGAGAAGCTGTGGATGGTCCATCTCTGGAAGCATTCAAGACCAGGTGGGATGGAGCTCGGAGCAGCCAGGTCTAGGGAAAGGTGTCCCTGTCCCTGTCAGGGGACATTGGAAGGAGATGTTCTGTAAGGTCCCTTCCAAATCAAACCCTTCTGTGATTCCCTGACTGTCAAGGAAAAAAAAAGGTGTCATGCAACTAAGAGTGCCTTCATGTGAGCATCTATGTCTGCATACAGGCACACAAAAAATGTCTATTATTGACACAGCTCATTGTTGAAGCAAACAAAGCCAAATAAAAATGTATTTTTTACAGCACAGGTTGCTTGTTTCCCTCTGTGGGTTATTGGTATGTTCAGTGGCTTGTGTCCTCCCACACTGGGGTTGTGTAGCTGATTTCCAGCATTGCTGAGCACAGTTTGGATTCATTGCATGTGTCCTCAGGAACAGATTAATGTTACTAGGTTGAAAGGAAAGGCAGAGAAATATTTCTAATAATTTTCATTATTTTGCAGTGCTATTTTTAATTAAAAACCCAACTTCTCTGTGCTAATTTCTTCTTCTGAAATTCTTAATAAAATACAGGAAAAGAGGCCCTTACTCAAAACATCTCACAGTATATTTTATTACAAATTTAGGTATAACACTAATAGTTCCTTTGGGAAATAGTAAAGTTTGGACAAGAGTGTTTACTAATTAAATATGTGGGAAAGCAATGTGCAAAAAAATAAAATAATAAAACTAGTAATTACAGCAAATTATTTTGTCTTGGGGAAAAAACATGCACCTTTGCTGCATTTTCTTATTGAGCTGCCTGATGGAATGGGAAAGCATGTGGGTAGGAGATTAATAATTCAGTCAGTAATACAAATAATGTGATTTATTCTACTATTAAGTTAACATGCACTATATATCACACTGGTGTATTACTACACAAAAACACTGTTATAAGAGGGAATTTAAAACATTTTGCTGTGATAACTTCCATAAGGAAGTAGGCATCTCATTATTCCATTCAGGAGTGAAAATAAAATGCTATTTCAGCTTTTTAAAAGATTAATTTTGCTGTCTACTGACATGATAAAAAAGGGGGAAATTTTAGGTACATTACCAGAGTCATGTAGGCAGGGAGATTTTCCTTCTCTCTCTTTTTAATTTTGAAAGCTTGGAGAAAGGAAAAGAGATGCTAGGAAACCTCAAAATTTCCTGTATCTTTGGGGTTGGGTTTTTTGGGTTTGTTTTTTTTTCCTCTCCTCTGACATGGATAAAGTTGATAAAAATCTGGGACCAGGAATTCCAACATGTTTAAATAGAATTGAAATCTGCATCCAGGCCTACTGAAAATCCACTCTGCCAAAACTGTGCTCTGTGGTACAAAATAATCTTTTTGAGTTGCTTTTCAGGCAGACAACTTGACATGCACCAAAGACATACAGATATATTAAAAAAATGTTATACTTTCTAGATTGCATAAAGGAGAAAAGGGGGTTAAAGAGCAAAGATTACACCTTGACTTTCTTTGCTCTGGTGTGATAAAAGCATGTAGTTGTGTTCACAGGGGCAACAGCTAACACGGACTAAAAATGAATTTTCTTTCTCATCTCCAGCTGTAATTGACTTTCATCTTCTCTGTGGCCAAGGGCTATTATTCTGTACACCTGCACTCAGCCAGGAGTGCAATGAAAAAGAATCAATCTCTGAAAAGAAAGTTATCCCCAGCCAACAACATTGGGCCACTTTCATGGGTCTTGCAGTGTTTCATCCAATTGCCAAAATGCGAGCACAAAGTCACAGTGTGCCATGCAGGGGGTCTAGAATCTGGTGTTAAAGCAGGGCAAAATGAAAGCAGTGTTAATTTGTGTACCCAGAAAGCAGTGATGGGCAGGAGAGCATGAAAAGCATTATTTCTGAGGAGATGGGTGAGTGCTTCTCTATTCCCTGTGCATTGGCTTTTTGGGGTTCAAAGCTGCTCGTGCTCTGTGATTTTCTGAGTTTAAAATTCAAGTATTGCAGAAATTTATTGATTATTAGCAAACTACCAAGGCATTCACTGAGAATATTTGTGTTCTAGGCTTTTAGATTGCATGTACAAGCATTCTTATCATCACTGGGTAATCATTGCTGCTAGATTCTGTTTCCTGCTGTTGACATGTATAATTTCAAATGATCACTCTGCAAATTTGCCACATTGAATTCATTTATTTCAGCAACTATTTCTGTTCCTGAGCTAAATTGCTTGAATCCAAATATATAGGTGATCTGGATATTTTAAAGATAAATATAATCAGTTTTTGACTGCCTGGGGAAAGTATGCTTACATTTTGTATAGAAGAGGTATATAAAATATACCATCACTACTGGAAATGGGATATTTCTAGAAGTGGGATATTTCCAGGTTCATCTCACAACAGATCTGAAAAGAATGAGTCTGCTGAGTCATCAGTTGAACAGTTGCCATTGACATGTGTTGGATACACCACAATGATTGACTTGATCTCCAAATCAAAACTGAGCAGTAGTTTAGGTTGTGTCATAGCCCTGCCACAGAGCCTGCTGTCAGGAGAGAAGAACTCTTTGTTCCTCTGCAGAAGGAACTCGTTGTGATGGAGTTGTTGGGATCCCCAGGACGAGATGAGAATTTTACTCCAAGTTCTCAGAAGCCTGATATATTATATTATATTATATTATATTATATTATATTATATTATATTATATTATATTATATTATATTATATTATATTTATTATATTATATTATATTATATTATATTATATTATATTATATTATATTATATTATATTATATTATATTATATTTAAAGAAATTATACACTAAAACTATACTAAAGAAAGAGAAAAGAGACATCAGAAGGCTGGACAAGAATGAATAATAAAAACCCATGGCTGACCAGAATCCCACACAGCTGGACTGGGATGACTGGGATTGGTCATTAAGTCAACACAATTCACATGGGATCAATCAAAGATGCACCTGCCACATTCCAGAGCAGCAAAACAGAGGGAGAAGTGACCAGATAATTATTGTTTACGTTTTTTTGTTTTTTCTGAGGCTTCTCAGCTTCTTAGGAGAAAAATCCTGGTGAAGGGATTTTTTAGAAAATATCATGATGACGCCTCATAACTGGAAATATTATCACCAGGTTTTTATCACCCTCAAAATCTGCAATTGAAAAACATTTCAGAATTGGTTGCAAAAAGATTTTGAAATCTTTTCTTTGGTGAAGATGCTTCTGCCAGAACTCTGCCACAAAAAATTAAGATAAGACCTCTTATCTCAGGTAGAATTTCTTTCCACAGAGTCCAAGACAAATCTGTCAGCATGAGAACCAAACACCAACTCCCAAGTTTCTCCAGTTTAAATTCAAGCCCACAGGTTAAATTCAGCCACTCCCCACATAGCTTCAGCCAAACATGGTGGTGTTTCACCTTTCCCAGGAGAGATACCTGGCAGAACCTGCCTGTGCTCAGGAGAAGCTCAGAGGGGGATGAGTCCTGTGAGAAATGTGCATTTTGCTTTCATTTGAGGGGGTCTGAGCTCTCACAGAGGAGGAGCTTAGCAGAGTGAGTTGTCAGAGCTTGTTTGGGCAGACAGCAATCCACCAGCACAGACAAAGATTTAGACAGCTGGCAAATCAGAGCTGAAGAGGTTCTGCAGATGACTGAGACATTTAGAAAGGGACTCCACACATTGACAGGCACAATCTCAGCTGAGATGATGACATTCTGCATTTCTGAGCTAGCAGGATAGTTATTCCAGCTGTGGTCTGCTCCTGTGACAATTTATTGGTCTGTCTGCTCATAAATCCTGTGTGACTGGCTGTTTCTGTGGTATCCCAGATGTTAAGGAATTAAATGGGATGAAATGAAACAAAAACTCAGTTAATAGATACATCAAAAAGCTTTGATTAATTGTTTTTTAATGCTCTTTTCCTGACACTTGGATTATGGTTGGGTTTAGTTAGTGTTCTCTGGCTGGCTCATGTGGGTTGGGGAGCCTGGCTGAAATCACCTGGCTTTGCCTCTCCCCCAGAGAGCTGCAGGGAAGCTGTGAACACATTAGCCTCTGTCTGTAGATGGAGCCACCTTCCTGCAAACCTTCCTGCAAATCCCACTTGGAATCTGTCTGCTGAAGCTGAAGAGAGCCTGCTCCCTGGGTCATCTTCTTTGCAGATTTATTTAGACTGAGGCTGGTCTAAACGAAAAAAAAATGATGTCATCTTCATGAAGATAAAAAGAAAAACTTTGAGACCTTGCCTAATCAGAGTGGTTTCTTTTAAAAGTGTTGTGACTAGATGTCATCAATTAACATCATATTCCAAAACCACTCATTATAAAGCCAATTATATGAGAGCCAAAACCACACAGCTCCTTCTGGATGCAGTGGAGATAAGTCACAAAATTAACTTTTTAACTGCATTCACAATCTGTAAACAGCCTCTCAAAAATTAATTCCCCTGGCTGCCTTCTTTCCTAGCACTCCCCACTGTGGTATTTGCTGGGGTCCCCAGGATGAAGGAGGAATTGGGAACCTGATTCCATGTTCTCAGAAGGCTGATTTTTTATTTATGGTCTATATTATATTAAAGAATGCTATACAAAACTATAATAAAGAACAGAGAAAGGATACAGACAGAAGGTTACAAAGAATGATAATGGAAACTCGTGACTCCTCAGAGCTCGGCAAAGCCTGACTGTGATTGGTCATTAGGTCAAAACAATTCCCATGTTGGATAAACAATCTCCAACCACATCCCAAAGCAGCGAAACACAGGAGAGGAAAATGAGATAATATTGTTTTCCTTTTTCTCTGAGGCTTCAGCTTCCCAGGAGAAGAATCCTGGGCAAGGGGATTTTTCAGAAAATATGAATGTGGCACCCCACTGCAGTCTTCTCCTCAGGCTGTCACAAAGCTCTACCAGCCCAGCAATTCCACTCTCTTCAGCTGAGTTCAGGGAAGCTGATTGCTATTAATGTGATACCCTACATTTATATCCCATTCCATTTATATTGGAAATGTCAGGTGGTGTTTTCCCACTGCCATGGTATGCTGCAGCTGTTTTCAGAACACAGATTTAAATTACAGCTGTAGTGCCATCAAATGTGATTTCACTTTCACAAATCTGAAAGCAGAGCATGTGCCAAATGGTTCCTACACAGCAGTTCCCATACACACTCCTTGTGTAGCTGAAGTGCAGCTTTATCTAGAGGAGAGAAATTTCCTCAGACACACACAATAAAACAGTTTTAAAAACCATAAATCTGCTTAATGTTGGCTCCTTGTGCACTCAATAAAATAAATTGATGTTATAGTGTATTTTTTGGTACAGTATTAGCAGACAAACAGCTTTATTTTCCTGTTGTTGGAGAAAAGGAAAGAACAGCAGCAAGCAGGTAGGGGTTCTGCACTTCCACTGACCCATTTATTCCTCGCTCCTCACCTCACTGCCTGTGTTCCCCACCTTCCTGGGGTTTCCCATCTCTGCCAGTATTAGGCTGTGTTTTGAAGGTTTTCAAAAATAATCCTTTTCACTGGATGACAAATCAGGAAGTGGAGCTAATCAGAATATCCCAAAGGAATATACCAATATGGCAGTTTTAGGTATTGCACCTGGAATCACTCCTCTATTGGTCATACTACATCAGAAATCTTCCCTAAGCACACTGATTGACAACTCAGTTTTTATGATTTATGTGTTTTTTTTTTTTTTCCAGGAGCAAATTTAGTGACAGCTTTTACTTGGAAAAAAAAAAAATTCTTCCTCATTGAAGCCCTTGCTTTTAGGAAGATCAGCACTAGCTAAGAAAACATCTCAGGCTCTCTTGAATATTCTAAACCTGAAAACCTTGTTCAAGACACAGCAAATGGAAGAACTGCTGAAGTACCAGGCTCCATATGAGCAAGTCAGCAGATACTGCCTGACTCATATACTTCTCTCTGAACTTGTTTTCTTGGTAATTCCTTCAGCTTAATGAGCTAACATTTGGCAACCACAGAGCAACTTTGATTTAGTGATGTGACAGCCTTAAAAATCTGCAGCGAGTGTGCTCAGAGCTGGCTGCTGGCACTCTGGCATGCTAGCAGGTACTGACTTCAACTGGAAACATGTATTTTGTTCCTGACAGAAACTCCACGTTGCTTCTGTGCTCCTTGTGCTGAATGTCAGCCCCTGTCAGTGTGGGACTGCTTGCTGTCATCACATGAAATTAGCCTAACATAGAAACTTATTGACGTGGGGGTGTTAACAGCCAAGGGAGATTTTTAATTCAGAATGAGATTCCAAACATAAGGAGCTCACTCTGTGTTTCCAGTCTAGTTGGATTTTCTGATACTTTAATTATTGCAACCATACTTCTTGGTGTTTGTAATTCCCTTGATAATACTGATTTCAGGTTCTTAAAAAAATCTGAAAGCTTATCCTTAGGAAAAAAACCAAAACCTTCATTGGCTTTTAAATCATAAATTTATAGTAGTGAGGATTGTTATGTAACAGACCCCAAAGAAGTATTAGTGTTCATTTCTAAAAAGTGACACTTCTCAGTATTATTTATTGATTTTCTCTGATACAATTGTACAGAAGTCAGTGTAGGCAAAGGTTGTGAAACAGAACCAAAAAAAAACTGATAGGAACAATTAACCCTCTGTCTCCATATTCAGTGAAAAAACTGATAGGAACAATTAACCCTCTGTCTCCATATTCATCAACAGGTTTTTTCTCAAAAATCTGGGGGACTTACAAGTTTCTTAGGATTAGAAAACAGATCTTGTTGCATTAGCAAAGTTATATATAGGTGAAAAAAAACCCACATGTGTCTTTGCCATGTAGAACATGATGTTTACATCTTCTCCATCTTTTGGACTGCTTTTAGACCTTTTTTTTGGAAGAAAATTCTGAATTGTGATATTAAACCACTCAGGTGATAATGGGGAAGTAATATTCTGACAGCACAGTGCAGTTCACTCTGGCTGTCATCAAACAGGAACGTGGAGTTTCAGGAACATGTATCCAAAGGTCTAAGTTGTTCTGGTGATAATTACTAAATATTTCTTTTGTGCTTCATCACTGCAATTGTCAGCATCAGGTCTCCATGATCTTATTATCTCCATATTGAGTTTAAGTAACCCTAAAAGTAATTTATTTTCTTTCCTTGTTGAACTACATAATATGTCAACAGAAATTTGATGAAATGGATACTAAAATCCATTTTAAGTCTTCTGTAATTGGGACTTACTTTTATTTGTTTCAAGTTGCGAAAACAAGTATTTAAGACAGAAATGATTTTTAGTATTGTTATTTGGCTAAAGGCAGAATTTCCTTTAAAAGAATGGATAAATAACATAGTGCTGTGGCTTAAAAATGGAATTCTCTCATTTAGTTCTCCCAATAAAACCATATAGCACTCTCTTTCACCCCTCCAACTTCAGGCACAAAAGGCAGAGGTCACAGGCTGAGACAAGAAACTGGAAACAGCAATGAGCTGAATCAAACAGTAACAGCAACAATGTTAAGTATAAGAGGTATAAAAAAAGAAACTAGTCACAGAGAAAACAAAAAAAGCCCAGTACTAGACAATACCAGATGTCTGCCCCTACCATGTGGTCTCCATCAGACAGAACCCTTTCTGTCCCTTTGCCTTGCCCCCAGCAAGGACAGGAGGTGGTGCAGAATGACCTCCTGGCCATGCCCTCTGTCAGCTACTGCAAAATTAACCCTGTCCTGGACAGAACCAAGATGCCAAGGAGCACTTCATCTCAATGAAATTAATTGGAATGGCATAGGAAGATGACTTTTTTTTTTTAATCCTTATCACAAAAGGAATTCCTAAATAAGTTTCAGTGCCAGACAAGAGTAAAACAAGTGGTGTGCTCTGTTCTCTTGCTCAGAGATCTCTCTAGTGAAGCTGATGAAGGTGTATATGGTCCAGTGTTCACAGCCTTGTGGTTAAATTTTTTACCTTGCCCTCCCCAAATTAAATATTAATCCCATATTTTTCCTAGTGAAAATCCTTATTTATAACAGAAGAGATCAGAAATGGGTTTTGTTTATGCATTTACCTGTATTTAGGTGAAAAAGAAACCCCATACCTGTCTTTGTCATATGGAACCTGATATTCACATCATATAAATTTTTTTTACTGCTTTTAGACTTTATTTGAAGAAAATTCTGGATATATTCATATAAATAGGAATATATTTTTGCTATCTGGAAATACAATAGAATTATAGTAAGATGTTGCTGGTATTTGCTACCAGTTTCTGTAATGAAGTTGGACAGTCTTCTCTGGATGACATTTTGCTTTATGCCTAGGAAGAAATGGGTTTCTCTGGCTCCCCAGACACACTCTTATCAGTGAGTAAAATTTGGCTAAAGAATGTGTTATAATTGTTCTTCTTTGTGGGAGTACAAATAAGATACTAGATTTCTCATGCAAAGAGATGCCAGGAAATTCTTTGTGTTCCTGGAGATTTCAATAGTCTGCTCAGATAAGAACCATTGATTTGGTTTGCTATCTCCTGTGTAAGCAGTCATGATTCTTACTTTTTAACACTTTTTCTTTCACATGGAATATGGATGGGACATGGCAACACATATAAAAATATATATACAGATATAGATCTATCTGTTTTTTTTAAAAATTTCAGGAGTTTTTCTTAAACTCATGGTCTTTATCTACAACCAAAATAAGGCCTATATTAATGGATTTTTCAGTGGGTTATGGACTGGCTTTTCTGCTTTCCTATGTCAGCTTACTGCTCTTTCTTCAGTGAAGCTTAACTTTCAAAAGATCTGCAATAAGATTTAATTGCTGGGAATTAATTATGACCTTTAAGTTTGGTAAAAATTACTCAGAATCATGTTACTTCATTAAGAATAATTAAAATATTTATTTGGTCTCTTGAGGAGTGAGAAAGTACTTCTCAGTCATCTTGTTGCACAGGAGTAGCCCTTTCACAACACTGTGGTATTTTCGGGTTCCCCCGTGGCAGGAAGGAAATGATGAATCTGACTCCATGTTCTCAGAAGGCTGATTTGTTATTTTATGATTTGATATTATATTAAAGAATGCTCTAATAAAACTATACTAAAGAATAGAGAAATGATACTTACAGAAGGCCTAACAAGATAATAATGAAAACTCCTGACTCTCCAGAGCCTCAATGCAGCTGGACCAAGACTGGTCATTAATTAAAAACAATTCACATGAAAACAAGGAAACAATGACCAGTTGGTAAAAAATGTCCAGACCACATTCCAAAGCAGCAAAACACAGGAGAAGCAATTGAGATCATTATTGTTTTCATTTTTCTCTGAGGCTTCTCAGCTTCCCAGGAGAAGAATCCTGGCGAAGGGATTTTGCAGAAAATACGACGGTGACACAACATCACTGATATCTTTTGTGCAAAAGGAGGTGTTTGTTTGCTCCCAACTTTTCCAATCCATTTTGCTGAACTTGAGGAACCTTTGCCAACTCACACAGCTATAATAGCCCTTGACAACAGTCTGCATCTCATCTTTCCAGACTGGCACCATCTCAAGAGGAAAACACTGATGTCAAGAAGGCCAGTGTGACAATGGCAGGTAATGTGACCCTGAGTGAATTTCAGCTTTTCGGCCAAAACTTTTGCAAAAAAATTTAAGTTCCGTCATCTCCAAGCACTTGCCAAAAACAGCCAAAATTTATGAAATGCTATTCATAGACTGGAAGAGGGGACTAGAAGAGAGAGAAGAAGGGGGAAAAGAAAGGCAAAGGGACAGGGAAAGAAATCTCTCCCCTTTGCTCTTCAGTCCCTGTGATTAGATTATGGGTTTGGTAGCAATATTTTTTGATTGCTTTCGCAGAGTATTTCTCTTTTGTTTTGCTTTAATGTTACATTTATCATGTCTTTCACAACAAGTACATTGGGATTCTGAGAACCCCACTACTCCTCCTCACAGGTACAGTGTAATTATTCTGTTTTGGTTTGGGGGTTTTGTTTCTTTTGCTGTTTTTTCACCTCTGCTCTCTTTCTTTGCTCTCCTGCCCCTGCCTAAACAAAGATTCACTGAAATAGAAAGCAGGCTTGTAATAACTGCCTGTTATGTTTTTGCTTAATGTACTGTGCAAAATATGACAAGGGTGACTGTTAGTAGATGTAACAGCAGTCAAAATGTTTCCTTATTCCAGCTGTTGTATCCTCTACATGCAATAGGTAGAAAAGATGTTAAACAAACTGGGACAGTAAGCTGCAAATCTTAAGGTCAAAAAATGCAACTCAAATTTTTTTTTCTTTCCATAAATAGGAAAAATTGTGATGAAATAGTGTAGTATCTAAGCCAAATATTTTTTTTCTACTGATTGCTGTCTTAACTTTCCTGAATATTTATAATTTACTTAATATTTTCAATACATATTGCAGAGATGTCCTTGTGCCATATTGAAATTGATCATGACTGCTGGGCCCTGCAGCTAGATGCTGTTTAACTAAGAAACCTTTGTGTTAATTTATTTCAATTTAAATCATTCTAAGCATCTTACTAACAAACTACATTAATAAACCATTCCAGTCCAACACACATTTTGCAAATTGCAGTCTCTGTGAAAACATTATTTAATGTGTCTAATTGCTACACATTTACTTTAAAAGCTAACCTGTCACAACACCACATGTATTTCCTACATTTCCTGAAAGAATATGCTGTATTTCAAACCTCCATACACAAGATATGAAACAGTTGCTGTCACCCATATTCTTTGGGTTTCTGGCTTTGATTCTTGTACTTGAGAGATATCTGCATGCCAATTTTTTATTGCATTGCTAATCCAAATATATTCATCCTGGATGCATTCATTACCCTGGGCTATCTTTGGTATTCCAAGAAAAGATGCAGCATGATGTATATTCATTTTTTTTCAGTTCTATAACTTTATTTGTTTGTTTGTAAATCAATCTATTTCAAGCCTCAAATCGAGGCTTGCGATGTCAGATTGAATCAAGAATCAAGCAATTCCCTGGCTTCTGTTTTGACAGAAATTCCAGGTTTTTCTGCAGACCTTTGGATAAGATTTACTCTGGAAAGAAAAGGTATCTCTGTAGGTGAGAAACAGACAACTGTATTAGCAAAAGCTGCCAACTAGGCTGACTTAAAAGTCAGTCTTAAATGTAAATTTAACTTAACACACACTTGACACCCTTGTTATATTTAAATGAGACTCAGAGAACCTGCTTTGGGAAGTATTGAGAGCTCAGGGCACTACAGTTATCATGATCAGATGCATCTAGAGTAATGGGTAGAAATGCTTATTTTGTAAATGAACAAATGTGTGTAATTGCTTCAACAATAAATGTCCTGCAGCATGTCTGCATGTGGGAACTTGATTATGTTACATATATTCCTGGATAGAATCTGAAAAAGCAGTTAGTCCAGAGTTGTGTGCAATCACGTGTGCTTTTCTATGCTTTGAAAGATAAACTGCTTCTTTCACTGAAAGAAAACACAGAGTTGTTTAAAATGCCAGTTTAGAAACCAATTTATATTTCTGGATTCATCCTGTCCTACATGCCTTATTAATAGACACAGAGGAGCCAGCCACAGTCTTCATTCCCAACAAGATTGTTCAGCATTGCCTTTGGTGGCAATGGCACGTGGCTCTTACAGAGGAGTGCAATGCCTTGCACACATCTCCATCCCCTGCCCATCTCTGTTGGAACTCCTCCCCTGAAAGCCTGGGTCACTGATCCAGCAAGGCTTCTTACTGCCTTACAACAGGGTATTACATGGAGAAAACTTCTGGCTGTTCACAGACCTAAAATTTTGGCTATCAGCAACGTCCTTGCTAAAATCCATCCTCAGAAGGACATTGCTAATAACCAAAATTTCTCTTTGCTCCATGTGCCAATAGAAATGGGCTAAAAATGTCAGCTGATAGGATTGATTCTTGCTGTTTTCTGTGTTCTGCATGTTCAGTACATATGTTGGCATGATCCCAGTGCAATCACCAAATGAGCAATCCCATGAAAACTTTATGGAGTTTTTAAATAATTTATATTTCAATGCTATAGAAAAAGAATAAGTTTCACAGTTACCATTTTTCATACAATTGCCTTTTGGAATCTTTAAATTCCTTCTATGGAGTCAGAGAAATTTTATTTTTCTATCAGGACAATAAAATAACCTACCCAAGTGGAATATTTTAGGTTGTACCACAATGCTTCCATTTGGTGCTGAATGTTAACATTTCTTCTAAAGGTTTTTCTCCTGAGATGCATCAATGAGCTATTTCCTCTGCTTATCTCTTCAAGAATCTGAAAATGTAAGATATAAAATGTATTACCTCATAGGAATTTTTTCTGTGAATTATTTTGCGAGACACCTGACTCTGAGCCTCAGGTTTTGCAGTCATAACATTCTTATTTTAAAGCTGTGGAACTGTCTCCTGCTTTCTCTTCAATTTCCACACTTCCTTTTGGACATTCCTAATTAAGAGCAAATCTCAGATTTTATTTGATTTCTTCCTAATCCTTTCCAGAAGCTGTATGGGAGACACTCACTTCACAATCCTGCTGATCAGAGCTGGGTAAATGACTGTTTCTATCAGGAGGGTTCATGCCTTTGGAAAGGTTTAGAAAAAGGCTTTATCTGAAAATACAAGACAGACAGTTAGATGTTAGTCTGGGAACTTCAAAAAAGAGAAGCCTATCTGTGCCTCTCTAATTCATTATGCTGCAAATGTTGAAATGTTTCCCCTTAAGCCTTCCCCAGCAGAGTTAGTATTTACAAGGCATTACATGAAATAAGATGTCATGCCGTGGGGAAAGCATGATGGAAGGGGGAAAGAAGATAACTGTATAATATGAATTTTAGGGGAAAAAACTTGCTGTTTTCCTCACAAGCAGGGAGAGTAGGTGGAGTGCAAATCAAACCTACCAAAAAAGATCAGACTAATCTCAAGGTTCAGGTATGCATTTCTAGAAGGAGCACGCTTCCAGGCAAAAAATATCTTGACCAATGGCTGTTTTGTGAATATCAAAGTGATAAAGAGGTGGGGCTGACTTGCTCTTTGCCCTACCACTCCTCTCAGCACTTGTGGGGCTCCTTGACTCTCATTAGCTGTGCTTCCATCTTTCCAGTGGCACCCATTAGGGACTTTGTCTGAAGATACCAATTAAAAATTTGAAATGTTAAATTTTTCACTGCTGGTTGAAGAGGGAGGCTTTTATGGAAGCTGAAAAGATGGGGAAGCCTACCAATTGCTAAGTGCCTGTGTACTAAAATAAGCAGGGGAGTATTTGGGAACTGAATTTCTGGACTCCAGCACCAAAATTCTTCTTTGTCTTTGTCCTCAGGGTGCATCAATACTTCAGCTAATGATGACAAGAGCTCTTTTCTGGCTTTGGGGAACTTCATGGGGATAAATGCATTTAGAAAGAACTCCCACTGTCATGGATCCCATGATGAAAGAGGCCAGCTAGCTGTCTGTAGGGACATGATTTGGCTGTTATGAGCTTTGTGTTTGGCCATAACCAACTTGTTCTCCTCCTAGCAGCCAGCACAAGACCTGTTAATAACCAGCTTTGAAATCATCCAGAAAACAATCTATAACTTGCACATAATTAAATAAGACTTTCAATTTGGATGGTTTCCATCATTCTTTCTCCTTCAGCTTTGAAGTATTTTACAAGGTGAAACCATAGTTTAAAGAGACAGTACGTAATAAAATCTGTCTTGAGGAAAAAGGAGATGGAGGCAACTTGGGTTCACAACCTAGTTTTGAAGTGTTGGGTTTTGCTGCAGATGTTTGATTCTCTGTTTTTTAAAGCAAAGCAAACTCTCAATGTAGGAAGAAATAAAAAAATAAAAAGAAGAAAAGAAAAGAAAATGCAACCTCTCTCTGTCATCTTGTGTCTCTGGAATTTCCTTCCCCTGCAGCCTTGCTGCTGGGATGCTACAGGCACGGTGTAATGGCTTATCAGCCACTCTGAAATTCAGCAAACTTTTAGCAGCCTTATGTTGTTTAATACATTGCTTTTCTTTGGGAGGCTTATGGCTCTGTTGCAAAAAAAGGAGGTGTTTCTTTACTGGCTGATATTAATGTATGTTAGAGAGAAATCAGGAAAAGAACCACAAGAGGAAAAAAGCAGGAGGAAAAGTAACATGCTGGGGAAGCAATAAAAGCTGGAATCAAAGGGTTGTACCAAGTATTGTCAGAACTAGTTGGAGCTGGTGGAGGGGAAGATGCTGTTTAATTTCCCCTCTGCTTTGAGTCTGCTGGGATGCATTTCTCAATTAGAATAACAAAGGCACTGCTGTAAAATTAATTTCTCACATTTGCTACAGTTGAGGATATGCCATCTCCAAAAGGCAGTGACAGGTCCTTTCCAAAATATTGGCCTCTGAAAAGTGGCTCATGGTAATTTCAGTATCCAATATATGACCCCCTTTTTAGAGCTAGATGTTGTCTGGCTGATCAACAGCATGGTCAGGAACACTGAGGGGAGTTTAGATCATCTGCAGT
Organism: Serinus canaria; assembly: GCF_022539315.1. Taxonomy (NCBI): domain Eukaryota; kingdom Metazoa; phylum Chordata; class Aves; order Passeriformes; family Fringillidae; genus Serinus; species Serinus canaria. The sequence goes on along the minus strand of NC_066317.1, from coordinate 7,492,762 downwards.
TTGTATCAGACTTTTCTGCTATTTCAGTGCATTACTTTGGAGAGAAAATATAAAATATAGGTTGAAATGGACTTTGACAAGAACAAGGGCTATAGGGTAGTTATCACTGTGTGATGAAATAAGACTTGATCTTTTGACATGGTTCAGTCTCCTCTCAACCTCTAATTGCATCTGTTGTTCTGCCTTCAAACTGCAGCAATATGTTAATATCTTTTAGTAGCTGAGCCATTATGCCTAAATAGGGGATTGCAAACAAATAGGGGTGGACAATTCCAAACATACACATAAATAGGGAGGGACAGCTCTCAGCATATGGCAATGAATGCAGCCATAAGGTCTAAAATATGTATTTTAACTGCCAAATTTCTGAGCAGCTTCCAACTGGCTTTCATTTGGCTTCAACTGTATGTCTGACAGAGATTGTAAACTCGGGTTTTGTGCCATATCATTTTCGTGCTCCATGGCTGGTACTTATTTGGGCAACATTAATTTTCACTATAGGCTGAGACTGTTCAGAAAATAAATATTTTATGTTTGAACTCGGTATACTGGATGCAACTATTAGTGCAAAGTAGTTGTTCATGGTGCTGTTACTTTCCACATTAATATATAGCTAATCATTATTAATGTCTGATACCAAATCTCAATGCTCTCTCTCTCCATCTTTTCAGATTCTTTACTCATAATCTAGAAATAATATTTGACTGTCCAGTCTTTATCAAATTACTATCCAATACTAATCAAGCAAATCTTATTAATTTGTTCTTCAAAGTAAAATAACCACGGTGGCATTCCAACAGAAAAGAGCCACTGCATCCATATGGCCTCTTTAACAATCCCAGTTTCAATTCTTACATAAAGAAGAACAAAAATTTCTTCTCCAAGGCTAATCTGCAATAAAGGAAGAGAGCAGTAAGGTGCTGAGCAAGCATCTGTGTCTTGCAGCTGGGATTATTCTGGACACAAACCCTCCCTGGTAGAGGAGGGGGAGTATGAAATTTGAGGTTATTTCTGACTATTGCTGGGGAAGGAAGCCTGACAGAGGCCATGGGCTTGGGCTGATGCTGCCAGTTTGGAGAGGATGTCCCAGCCCTCCCTCCATCCTCCCAATGGAGTCAGCAGATGCTAAAGGCCCTACAATGAGAAAAAAGGGATCTCTTAAAAAATGTGCTGCTCATCCACCCAAGTGCCCTCTCCTTCTGTACTGACAGTGTAGTAAGCCTAGCAGCCATACTAACTCACTTTTTCCATTCTTCTACCCCAAAGAGCATTTTCCAAATTTTCCTAAGCCTTAAGTGAGGCCTGATGCTTTCTGTCTGTGCTCTTATACTGCTAGTTAGCTCTTGAGGGTGTGCTAATTTCAAATTAAGAAAAAGGGGAATAATACTATTTTTTAACTTTAAACACCTCATTTTCAGAGTAACATTAGTACCTAACTACAGAAAGCAATTAGGTCACTTAATTTGAAAAGTTAATTACTTTTTTAGAAATTATTTTGCATTTTGAAACCCTTTCTGTCCAAACAAAAAGCATCTTAGGGCTCTTCAAGCAGAATATCATACCCTGATGTCACTTGACATCAGGGTGTTATATTCACTTGAACCTTCTCTGCTAATAATCTATGTCATCAGAACCAATCAAGAATGAAGACCAGAAATCAAGATGGTTCCTAGGGGGGAAAAAAAGGGTTTAGCTACAAAATATTGTGCAACCAAGATTAGGAGGACAAAGTTTCCAAGGAAAAATAGGGAAAAAAAGCACTATGGTGAGGACACTCTGTGCAAAATGTTTTTTACAAAGTTATTTTGAAGGAAAACATTCTTTTTTCGTGGGAGATCATTTAACAACATTTTAATGCTAGAATTATAATATCTGCACACTGTCAAGTGCACCCATTATATGAACTATTTTTTTATAACTTGCAACATGTAAGGTAAATTAGCATAATAAATGTAAATACAATTTCAGTAATTATACTATTGCAAACCTTAAATTCATTCAGGTAAAGAGTGAATCTGATTAGCATCTGTGAAATTCAGTTCAGTATTTCCAATGAGGAAAATCTGAACCTCTAATGCAATCCTGTTAATTGGAAAAAGAGAGGTTATTTTGGAAATCATATGACATCATGTTATCCCTTCCTTTTGAAGTGACAGGGAGAACAACCTGGGACCTTCTTCTTTCTTGCTAATACAGATTATTTGCTTAGGGCATTTGTATTTACCATTTCAAATTTTCACCTGTCAGCTCTAAAATATAATTTAAATTGAGGTACCTGAAAATCATTTCATCCTCAGCTATTTGTTTCTGCTGTTTCCTTCACTCATGGGGCACTGCTGAAGCAGAGGAAGGTACAGAAGCAAGGAGAGCCTGCAGGGGGATGGGAGTTGGAGCTCTGACCTTGCACCTCTGCAGTCAGCAGCAGCTTTTGCCACCTGCTTCAGTTATGAAGGATGCTGAATGGCATCTTATGTGTTAATGGGAATTCAGAGAATAATCATCTTTCTGGGGAAAAAAAACTCTTTACAACATGTTAATTGCATTTGTCATCAAAATGAGGATGCTTTGGGCCTTATAAATTGATAACTTCCATGCAAATTACAGGGTCTGCTGAATTGGAATGAGAGTCTCCCACACACACACAAGTCAATTTTAAACTTCAACTAACACTCTGCTTTTGCAGTTGGAATTAAAAATAAGTTCTACATAGACACACATATATACAGACATATATTACCAAAGTAATAACTTCCATTGTAATCTTTATAGATTTGACTCTTTTGGTTCATCATAACCCATATGTGTTAGCAGATGCTAATCATTGCTAGGATAAGAGTTTTCATGAATATACTATTGCTGATTAATGGCTTTTTGCATTTTCCTTTGAGGGGATATTTTCAAGGTCTGATCAGTTCAGTCTCATGGTTTTTCTAGTCTTTTGCTTTTAGCTGTTTTAGCTACTACTGTGTGAAATAAAGAAATATGAATAAATGATGGCTGAAAAAGTCTATGAAAAAGGGTGAGATAAAGTCCTTGTGAAGGAACACACAGCAATCAACTTTACTACTTGCTTAAAAATTAAAGTATTCATAAAGTAATTTTTAAAATAATAATAAAAACCCCATCCTGATTGAGAGAGGTAAGAGGTGAGATTTATAGCAAAATGGTCATTTTGTCTTGCTGTGTGCACATTAATATGTTTCTGCATGATGTCATGGGCCTGGAAATTAGTTAGTATAACATCAAAATAAAGATAAAATAGTATAATTTCAGAAAGTTCTTCTCTTTAAGCTGTAGTGCTAAACTATTTCTTTATGGAGATTATTGCCAGTGTGATGAGTTGGAAACATCAACTTTTACACAGAGAAGCAGAGGTTGGAAATGAGCTTTTCTAGATATAATTTCAATGTTTTTAATCTATACCTATGCTGGTAATGGTTCTCAGTAGAGAGAGCATTTTCTTTAAGATGTAGATCTTTTTATTTAAATCAACATTAAAATCCTCAGGAATGCTGGAATTTTGGAATAAATTCACCAGAAATACAGTGATATTTTCTTTTGGTCAGCTCTATGGAGGACAACTCCCCAACACATTCTAGAATAGTTATTTTTCCATTCTGACACTATTTTATGTATATTTTCTTGGCACTATCTGCATATCTTATTCCTAATTTAAGAACTTAATTTAGAACAACTGACAGCTCCCTTTAGCACCTCTAGCAGACAGATCTAAGAAAATATAGGCTTTGCCACACACATATAGAAAATTATAGCACTGCTGCTCTTCAAAAAGTTATGAATGTTTTCTCATACAATAATTTTTTACCCTGAAGCTGTAGTCCACTGTGCCAAGATGACCCTCACAAATAATTGTGCTGGAAGTGGTGGGAGTTCCACCCAGACCAGTCACACAGAATAGTGCCAGCAGGCCAAAATGTTCAGAGTGTTACTTTTAACCAGATTCTCTTTTTATTTTTGGTTTATATTATCATTAACAATGAATGAAGTACTTATTTGAACTAATAGAATGACTGCAAGCTCAAAAACTGAATTGGTTAATATGAAATGCAAAATGGAATGGTGATGAGCTTATTTCCATTGTAAGTAATGGAAAATACATCAAGTGTCTGCTCTTTGGGCTGCAAATGAAATGAACTCACCTCCAAATCAGTTCATAGAAGTTAGCCCTAAAAAAATCATCATTTGAATATAACTTGTGGCCCCTTGAGCACCAGCCAAGCACCTCCCAGAGATCTGAAGTGGGTATGTTTAATCATGACTCTGCTTTCAGTCTGTATTACTCTACCTGGCTCAATTTAACTCAGAATTTTACATCTTTTTATATCTTAATTCCACTTCATGGCAGACCTGAGGAAAAGTAAGTTGGTGTAGCAAAAGGTCCTTTTTTTCCTCCCTCTAATGATACATGTGAACAGGACTTCTGCTGACCTTTGCTGATATCCTCTTCAGAGGAAAAACATGTCCTTTTACACATCTTTTCCCCATCATAATAGTGCAGACAAGACAAAATAGGAAGATTAGTAGATCCTATCTCTGTTCACTGACAACAGAGAACATTAAGAGCAGAAGACACATATTTAGGCAGACCTAAAAAATCCTGGAAAAACAGTTTAAAAAAAAAGAGATAATTCCTGATTATTGAAAATTTGGGGAGGCAGAGTCACAATGCTACATATTTTGAGCCCTTGCATAGCAAAAGGCAGTGGAATATAAAAGGGAGTGAAATAGTTTTGACTTATTAGCTCTTATTCTGGAAGATAAGGTCTTATTCTGAATGTTCCTGTGTGACACCAACTCCGGCAATGTTGAAAATCAGCTTTTACTGGAGTGTTTGTTGTTTAGAACTGACTGCACAAAATCATTCCTGCTGAATTCATCCACTGCTTGATGAGTTTTCTTCCAGAATATCTTCCAAATATTTAGCCCATTTATGAGACTTTATTTGCTTGGATGATGAGACAGAACTTTGGGGTGATTTTTCTTGCTTCATTCTTGGATGGCTGTACATAATTATTATTAACAACATCTCCTCATTTTTATTTCTTGTATTTCTTGAACAGTTAATTCTCAGCTAATGACTGTTAGCAGTACCAGTCATGTTTAATTAAAAAACAAAACAAAGCAAAACAAAACACACACAAAAAAAAAAAAGCCCCCAAAACCCCCACACAGCAAAATAAGAGCCTGTAATTAAAATGTTTAAATATTCAAGCAATGAAGTAAAATTCAATCAGGGTTGAATCATAATCTGGCCATCCATAAGACATTTAGATTTCTGTGTCTTGATTACTTATGTCACACATGAAATAATTCCAAACCCATTGTTACTTGGTATTTTCTCGGTCCTACATGGATTTAATCAACATTAATTACACATGAGTCTGGCAGTGCTGACCTATTTAAATAGAGCAGGTTGTGTTTCTGAGGCACCAGGCCAAAATTACAAGCCATTATAAATTCCTCCTGACTTTTCTCTAAGATTTATGTGTCACCACTGAAGTGTCACTGGTGGGAGATCTCCAGAGAATTGGTTACTTGCTATATACACACCTCAACCTGTCCATGTAGACCATAAACAAAGAAATGACACAGTAGATATCACACATTTTGTTGTTAAGAAACATCAAATATTTAAATTTCTGCACTTTATTCAAAAGCATGGCATCTGGCCACACAGACCACACAGTGTATGGCTTATATTTTCCAGAATTCGAAAAGAAACCTGAATTCTGTGGCAAATTTAATTAACAGGATCTTTTTTTCTAACAAATAGAAGCTTTTTCTTTGCCACTTTCCTTCCTGGATTCCAGTTCAGATGACTAATAGAAGTAATTGTGGCAGTTGGGATCAAGAGAGAGACACGGTGTGCCATGTTTGCCAAATGCTGTCCTTAAAGCAAGAGGAATTCCATATGTAACTACAAAAATTGGGCATTTCTCAAATGATGAAAGAGCTACTTTGCTCCAAGGCAACTTCATGGGGCACCATCTGGCTTCACAAATCTTCAGAAGTGAGATTTTCCTTGAATAAAATGTTTCCAATCAGCCTGTGTGAAATGCAGGAAACCCTTCATTATGGCATTTGTTTGGTGCTCCTTGATAGTCAGGATGAGACTGGGTGCAAAACTGAGATTCTTTCTGTACTGAAATGGTCTGAGTCTTGTTTCCAGTGCTTGGTTAAGGGCAGTGTTTTACAACTTTATTCTCCCTTTCCTTCAAAGAACTAATTTCAAATGACAAACAACTTTTTACCTTTATTAAAGAATTTCTTTCAAATTCCACTGCCCTTTAGAACACAAGTTTAAGAATTCAGATTTCTCCAATGAAACTGTGAAAACTTTAACTAGTCTATTTCGGGCAGCCTAGGATGTAAGGTATCTCTATTTAATATTCTTTAAAGATGATATTTGCATTTTAAGCCATGGTGAGAGTTTTTCCTATTACTTTATAGCAAAAATTCTGGAGCCGTAATGTGAGGTGCTTGAGAAGGGCTGGCATATTATTTCAAGGCAATTTTCTTCTGATTATAGGCTAGAATAAACTGGAATAAAAGTTCAAAATCTTTATTTGCATGGGTCCAAGTTTGGCCTCAGACATCTGGTTACAGATATTAAAGCAGTTTGCTATTTATAGTGGTATTACACCCCTAGCTCACTCAGTGAGTTTTTTAAAGGGACACAGGAGTGAACAACAAACTTCTCAGGAGGTTGAATAGCAAACTTTTACTGGCAAACTTTAGACATAAAGGTACTTGGCAAATTTTGAAGCAAACATCCAATCAAAGTAAGACACTTCACAAAGCATTCACCAAGCAAACTCTAACCAGTCCAACTTCAAGTTATCCAGATTCTGAGAAGAGGAATTTCGGAGAAGAAAGAGAGAGAAAGAGACAGAAAAGAGTGAAAGATCACCAGTAAGGTGTCCAATGGCTTGGTAAAAAAATAGGGTTCATATCAATATCTTGACCTTGTACATAATACCTTGTGCACTCTGACACATCATCAGTACCAACAATGAAAATATATTTTATTCTTGTATATAAAGAGAAGAAAGACTTTGTGAAATTCATTTATTATTTTATCTACAGCAAAGCATTCACTTCTGATTGAGACCATTACACCCAAATAGCCCTGGACTGATACAGAAACAGAGTCTCTGAAATGTCTGGCCACAGTTTATCCCTACTGCATATGTGAGAGAACCCAAAAAGCTGCCTCAAGGGAGGCTTCACCACACTGGCTCTGAAGAAGAGAGTAGTTTGTCTTCTCTTCATATAGAGAAGATAGCCAATGTTGTTATTATATAGGAAGAGATTTGAAATATGAAGTGTCAAAATAATTCAAGATAAACTGTTGTGCACTAAGTTTAGGATCTCTACATCACCTCAGAAATTAAAAAGAGATTACAAAAAATTTGGCTCAATCCTAAAACAGGTTTGTGTGTCCAGGTTATTGTTGGAAAATGTCTTTGATTTATATATTTAAACCTTTTTTTCCCTAAAATAAGGCATTAATGTAAACCAATGTGAGCTGGAATGAGCGCTGTTTAAAAGAGATGTAGTGAAGTGCATCATTCTGCCTTTTCAACAAATTTTAAAAGAATGCCAAATATTGCTTCTGGAACTTGTTGCTGATCAGATTATATTTCTGCAAAAAGCCTCTGCAGAAGTGGGAGAAGAGAGAACTGAGAAGGAGCTTCATCAACAGCATAAGATTCCAAAAGGAGGGTGTCAAGAGGTGTCACCAGGCTCTTCTTGGTGATGCCAAGCCACAGGACAAGAAACAGGTAGAGATTGATGCTCAGGAAGTTCTGCCTGAATATAAGGAAGAACTTTACTGTGTGAGTGACTGCACTCTAGAGCAGACTGCCTGGAGTGTGGAGTGTCCCTCACTGGAAGTATCCCAGAACCATCTGGACAGAATCCTGTGCCACGTGCTCTAGGATGACTCTGCTTGAGCAGGGAGGTTGGAACAGGAGACCCACTGTGGTAGGAATTCCATTGAAGAGGGAGAAGAGACGAGTGAGAAGGGGCTTCACCAACCTCATAAGATTCCAAAAGGAGGGTGTCAAGAGTTGTCATCAGGCTCTTCTTGGTGATGCCAAGCCACAGGACAAGAAACAGAAAAAGATTGATGTTTAGGAGTTTTTGCCTGAATATAAGGAAGAACTTTTACTGTGTGAGTGACTGCACTCTAGAGCAGATTGCCTGGAGTATGGAGTGTCCCTCACTGGAAGTATCCCAGAACCATCTGGACAGAATCCTGTGCCACGTGCTCTAGGATGACTCTGCTTGAGCAGGGAGGTCCCTTCCAACCTGACCCACTCTGTGATTCTGTGAACCTGTGAGAGTTTGTCTTTTTGCTGCTAGGCCAGAATAACCCAACAGGTTTTCTCAGCACCAGTACACAGTTTTTAATTTTATTTCATCCACCAATGCTAATACAAGACTGCAAGGCAAGAATTTAAAATGACTCATTACAATACTGTAAAAGATGAAAAAGAATCTGTGTGTGTCAGTCATCTTCAGGGGGCAAGGAATAATGAAAATTAAATGCACACAGGGATGAGTTTTCTATTGTCAGTGATGAAAGTGATAATAGCCCCAAGTCAAAGCAAAATGACAGATGAAAGGAACCTATAGAAAATTGCCTGAGGCAGGTCCTGAGGCCAATGCTCAGCACCACATATACACATTCTAGACTGATATTTAATGAAGCTCTGGTTGACTCTGTAATGAATGTTGAAGGCTCTCTGGAGCATCAAACATTATTTAAGGCTGCTAGAAGTGAATGCTTTATTTTTTGTTTGGTAGTGGGAGGGGGAAGGGAAATTTCTGAAAGAGCTTTTCAGCTCTTCTAATGAATAAATTCAATTTGGAAGTGGAGAAAAATCCTTTCATGATGCAGAGTGAATTAATTTTTATGTTGTATTTGTGACATCTTAATACAAATAAAATGGAAGAGGAAATAGATCCTAATGGGTTAAGGAGAAAAAATTAGCCTGGTTTTGAAGTCTCTATTATTTATGTCAACAAGGGACTAGTCTGACCCTTGTGATATAAGGAGAAGCCTAGAGATTTATAAATCATGTCTGTATGGTCTGTGCTCAAACAGCTGAAGGTGAAAAAGAAATTGAAATATATTCTCCCTCATGATTTAACATGGGTGTGATGACTGTACTGTATAGATGTAACTTCTAAAGACCTTTGGGACAGTACAACACTAAATAATGGTTCAAGTTAAATATTAGTGCTGGTGCTAGAGCCCATAGCACTGACAGGCAATATTTCCTATCTGTTTTGATCTTAGTCAAGTTATTTTTCTGCCTTTTGTGGCTCTCCAGAGACATTTTTTGAAGTTAACATCACTACACCAGCTTTTGTCCAATTGTTGGCCCAAATTATATCAGATTTTCTTTTCTCCTCCCCCATTTTTTTTCCAGCATACAAATTTTGCTGTTGCTAGAATCAATTTAAGCAGAATATGGTCCAATCCAGTCTCAACTAGCAATTGGCATTATTTGCATTTGTAAGGCTCAAAATGTGTTACCCCCCCTGGAGAGGAGATACTAAATTCCTGTCTCTATTTTTTAGCTACCTTGCCCAGGCATGCAGTGTGTTAAAGACACAAACATAAAAGGATTCTGAAAAAAAAAAAAATCTTATTGAACACTGGCAAATGTCAGCTCATGTTTATTTTAATAGGAAAAATTTAGACTTCTTTAAGTGAATGCCAACTCTTGAGATGCTAAAATTTGTGAGTTCACCTACTTCAGCTGGCAGTTGTGTATCTACTTCCCACAAAGGAGACTTAAAAGAAAGAAAATGAGCCATTTTATTCTACATTTTTTTTTTTTATATTGCCTAGACAGGATCTATTTTAACCATCATTCCAAAAAAGACATAATTTCCTTCAGTGAATAATACATAATAGCAGGCCCACATTGTTGGGTGTCCAAATTCTTTGCTCACAGGTCATCTTAAGGGCTCTAAACCATCCTGAAAACTCATTAGTATTTCTAGACATTGAACTTGGTTATAAAATGGTGTAGAGCATACATAAAAAAATTCAAAGTAGTTGACATAACATGAATGGGCATGGTTGACATTGAAGCAAATTTAACCTTCCTGTATAATTACCAGACAGTAGATTTTCTGTTTTAAACATGAAAAGTGTGGGACCCCCTCACTGCCATCCAAAGATCTGATAGTTTACCAAATAATAGTTTTTACCAGAACAATATCTGGGAACCACAACATTCTGGAAAGTAAATAAATTGAATTAAGAATAAAATAAAGTAGAGCAACAAATTGCCAAGAATAGTTTTCAGGTGATGGAGAACTACATTTCCCTTTTATCCCTGAGGAGCTAAGAAAATCTCTTTTCTTTCCATCAGGCTTACTTCCCCCCTACAGTATGAAAAAGAGAGAATATGGCACAATGAAACTAAACAGTGCATATTTATTGCATATTTTGATATAGGACAGGACCAGCTAAGCACACATGGCTTCCTGAAGCATTTTTGTTATCACTAAGGGAATTTCACTCTGTTTCTGAACAAGTTTGGGTAAGCCAGCCATGAGCATTTGAGTCCAGGGTAGAAACTGAATTTAAAAATTAGTGGTCAGGAAAAAAGTTAGCTAAGTATTTTGATGCAGTAAACCCAGGAGCAGGAAGCCTGTGGTGTGTTCAACAGCATTTCATGTCTTTGTTTAATCAAACAGCATCCTCCTGCCTAGGAGTGGTCCATATCTAAAGTTTAGTGTGAGTCTACAAGGAAAATTATACATTAGTAAGATTATTCCACTAATTTCTCCTGGCATTAAAATTTTTCTTCAGTTTTTTTTGGTTGTTTGTTTTTTTGTTTTTTTTTTTTTGCCTGCATTTCCTCTTTTCTTCAAATCTTGTGTAACTTTTGCTGGAGGTAGTGACCAACCTCACAAGTGGAAAGCATGCTTCCCAAGAGGACATTATATGCAAAACCAATTTATAATACCTGGAGTAGTACTGGGAGGGGTTGCAGTGTATGACAATGTATAATTTATCAGCTAGGATGGAGCAGTACAGTCTGCTCTAAATGTTTTATTTTATATATATATAGATATATATATATATATATAGATAAATATAGATATATAGATAAAATATATATAATATATATATAATATATATAAAAATTATATATTTTTATATATATTTAGAATCTATTATATATAATATATAATATATATTATATATAAATATATATTTTTATATATAAATATATATAAAATATATAAAAATATATATGTTTAGAGTCATATACATATAAGACTCTAAATATATATAATATATATTATATATATATATATATAATATATATAATATATATATAAATATATATTATGTATATATATATTATATATCTATCTATATATATAGATATATAAAATATATATAAGACTCTGAAGTCTTCATTTAAAAAAAAGATCTCATTTTAAGAAATAAAATAGATATTTAAAGTGCAGAGATGTCAGAGAGACTCTCTGTTAGAGCAGAGTCAAATAAGAAGCTTTAAGGAAAGTGAATTTCTGCATGTGTGTGTGAATTAAGGAAGCAAGGAAAATATTTGCAACTCTGGCAAAGCAAAATGATATTTCAAACAATAGTGATTTACAGAATACTATGCTGGTATGTGTTTCAGTGATTGCTTCCCAGGGAGTTTCTGCAAAAAATTTAGTCAGTTTGGAAATAAAAATTAGCTTTTAGTTTTCTTTGCCAGCTTTTCCTTCAGGCTGGGGTCAGGCTTCTAACATGGGATTTTTTGAAGAGGGTATTAAGTGATCTTCAGTCTGACCTCAGCATCTCCTTTCAGAAACAGCTCTTTACTGCTAGAGTTAGAAGATCATCATACATTCTTCTTCAAGGTGGACTTGAAGGACCTCAAAAACTCTGTTTTGGTTGAGAATGAGCCACAGAATGAAGCAGCTGGGTGCTGTGAGGGTAATGGGGTGGCCCTGAGGTGTGTTGGAAGCCTTAGGGTTTGTAAGCTGAGTTCCAGCCTCATTTCACAGCCTGGGAGGACCTTCAATCATCTGCAAGCTGCAGAAAGCCCTACTCTCTGAAAGGAAAATTTGGAATTTGTTTTCTAATATCCTTAATTTGCTTGTCTATTTAGAGAGCTGAATCGCTCATATTTTTAATCAAATGCAAACATTTATTTTATATTGCTTTTTAATTGTATTTGAATTGCAAAACTCCCTATGATATGCTTTGTTAAGAATACTGCACATCAGTATGGATATGGTTGTTAGCAACAATAAGGATCAAAGCTTGCATCTCAAAATAGTGTTGATTACCATGTTATTCAGACAAAAGTATAAAATCACATGTATAAATTTAGACATGCTGAGACTGCAGTGCATTACTTGCCCCTGATATTTCCAGAAAGACACAAATAAAATCTGAATTGGAGCTGTGAAACCCTCACAACTTTATGATTCATTGGGAAGGAGTGGATGTATACAAATGCATGCACAAAAGGTAACATTTCAGAATAAACTGAAATAAAGTTATTTGCAATCCTCATTACCTTTGAAAGGTGGGAAAATATCATGTTTACACACACATGTATGTATTTTAGAGCTCTTGTAGGATGATGTAGAACAAGAAAACACTCATGAGGATCAATATTCTATGTGAGCAAATCAATGCACATGAACAGTGAGGCTGCTCATTTTCAGAGCTCCTAAAGGAACAGGTTTTTTGGATAATTTCATGACAAAAAGACCTTTTAGGATCTATGAAAACACACTCCAAAATGTCAAATGTGTAGGAGCCATGTGTCACCTGCAATGGTGAAAGCAGTACATTCTGCAACCTTTCCTGAAGCAGATTTACTAAACAAATTGCCTGAGTTTCACAGCACTGTAAATGTCTCTTGTGCTGTACTGTTAGGGAGTTGTGCTCCACAAATAATGGTGTTCTGTTATATGTCAGCCTGTTGTGGGATGCTTTGGGATTTTCAGTGGAAAGGGAATGCAGCCAGGGTATATTTGGTGGATGCCAGATGGGACAGTCAAGTCTGGGGAAATTAACTATAAGGGAAGGGTGATCAGAATTTCTTATTGGGGTGTTCTTGCAATATGGTGCTTTAGAAAGAGGAAATCCAACAGCTCAGCCCCACACCCCAAAAAAGCCCAGCAGCACACTGTGTCTTTCATCACCACAGCATCAGCTGCCCCTGAATTAGATACCTGTCACTGTCATATTTTATGGAAAATCCCTTCGCCAGGATTTTTCTCCTGAGAAGCTGAGAAGCCTCAGAAAACAAATGTAAGAAATAATTATCTGATTGCTTGGAATGTGATTTGGAGGTTACTTACCAACAGGGACATCTTTGATTGGTTCCATGTGAATTGTTATAAATTAATGACCAAACCCAGTCCAGCTGTGTCAGACTCTCTGAGTCTCTCACGTGTTTTTATTGTCATTCTTGTCCAGCCTTCTGATGTCTCCTTTCTCTTTCTTTAGTGTAGTTTCAGTCTATCATCTCTTTTAAGATAATATAATAACATAATATAAAAAATCAGCTTTCTGAGAGCTTGGAGTGCATTCTCATCTCTCACCTGGTCCTGGGGACCCTCACAACAGCACCACAGCATTTGGTGACCACAGACACCTGCAGCTCCTGTGCAGTGCACTGAAGTAGGCAGCATCCTAGGTTGGCATTATCAGAGTTTGTCAAACTCAGAACTGCAGAAGAGGAGTGAATTCCTTGCCTCGTTCCATCCCCTCCTCTGTAACTCTTTCATATGGAGTGCGACAGTTTGGGGGCGGATGAAAGTGTGAGAGTGCTTCCACCCAAAACAGCCCTTGCTCTGGGGGCAGAGGAAATCTGCATTTCTCTATCTTCCTCCACAGCAGAAGCCCATCCTGGTCTCCACGTTGAAAGCCTCTCCATAGGTCTGCTTCCTCAGCCTCAGATTCGGGGATTTCAGGTGAGAAAAGAAAGAGACGTGCCTGGTTTTCAGGCTCCCAGGTAAGGCAGCAGCCACAGCTCAGGCACAGCAGCAGCAACAACTCACAGACTCCTGTTCAATGTTCTTGTCCTTGTCAGATGTCTCTGTATTTAGCAATGTGGCATTTTCCAACTTTGGCTGGCAGAACTGGGCAGCAGTTTGTCACAAGGATTAAAACCAGCAGGTTTTGGCTTAGATCACTACGTGATCGATCAAGTCAAGCACCCCCTAATGAAGAAAGATTAAAGCTTTAAAAAAAAATTACATCATCACTTGCAGTATATGACAAGGTTTCACATAATCAATGTGCCCAACAAAGCCACACTATGCAGAGAGTGTACTTAAACAGATAAAATTACTTGATTCTTTGTTTCTTAGAATTTAACAGGAGTTACAATGCATAAGAAATCATGAAACCACATTTTGGTATGTGCTTGCTAACCCTACACATTTGCAGTATGTGTATCACTTATAGAGAGTGCATTCCTATTCAGACAAGCCTTTGGCATCAGCTAAAATAAATGTGTGATGCTGTTAAAACAAAGTTTTTGCTGCAGATTATGAAGCTGCTGTACATGAAATATGCAATGAAATGCCTCTGTGATACCAAAGGCAGAGCTCTGACTCACATTGCTAACTTTCCTCTCAGACATGCCTGAAGATCTGACAGAGGCTGGTACACAGACATGCATGCAGATGGAAGTGAAACACGAGGAGAGCTGACCACAGGAACATCCCAAGCCATATCCCTGCAGCATGAGGACACACATGAAGGTGTGCAGTGGTTGTACTCCTGCCTAATTACAGGAGAAAGCCAAACTGAGCATTTTCCTTTAGGGGTAGGATGGGTTTGAGTTTCTGTGCAGAGGAAATGCAGACATGTATTATGCAATTATCTTCCAGAATGTTTAGCAGCAAACCAGAAAGATCTTAGGCTTTATCATCATCCCAGGACTGTCCCCTCCTGAATTCTCACTTGCCCCAGTTTCCATTGGAAAATAAAAGCTCATCCTAAGGTGAAACCTGAGAAATTTTATTTCTCAAACTTGAGAAATTTTATTTACCAAACATGATAAGGAACAAGTTGCATCCGTCAGCAACTTATTATGTAGATACTGAGGTGCTGAGTCAGTAAGAATCATTATGGATGTTTTTCCTGGAGAATGTCAGAATTTACTGCCTCTTACAGACAGATGGATATTTATATAATATATATTTATACACAGACATACATATATACACACACTTTATATATATGTATATATATACATATATATAAAGTGGTTTTTTTACTACAACATGGTTAAGAAATGCTATTTTACTATAACAGTTTCTGTTTCCTCCACCAGTGTTTATAGACATCAGAGGAGGAATTAATTTAACATGGCTTTAGCTTTATCATTTGAGGCTTCAAACTTCAAGATCTCCTCTGTCATTAAGCCTGTCCACCACTTTTCAACCTATTTCAGCCAAATTTTGTTACAGCTGCCAAATTTGACACAGCCAGGGAGAAGGACAACTACAAAATATGTTGTGTCTGGTTGGGATTAGAGCCAGATTATTAACAGGATATTTTGTGAGATGAAGTGGAAAATTCAATATCACCTATACCTTCCCTCACCTCTTTCCCTTCTGATGCCTGGAGCCATTGAGTAGATTTTTTTTTTTGTTGTTGTTTTTTTCAGTATTTTTGAATGTATAACAATCAAATAGTGGCATTAAACTGAGAGACACCTTCATGTTTCACACAGAGGTTCCCCTGCTGCCCATTTCTTCATTTTAAAAAAATATACTTGAATGACAAGCTGCTGATAAAAATAAATACTTTGTGACAAGGGAAGAAATATGACTTGAGGGTGCCAGTGCTGGAATGAGTCTCACATAGGTCTTCCATCAAAAATGTAAATGTGGAATGGCATCTAAAACTGCACAGCTCCACAAATGGCCATTATTCAGCCCATGTCTGTAATTAGGACACCCTGTATCTACTCATGCATCAGGCCAAAATATTCTTAATATCTGAAATTTACTGCACCTAAGCCATGGCTTCCAGGCAACAATGGGTTACTTTCCTAAGGGATGTCTTCCTAAATGAATTTTCTTCTTATCTTTGTTGGATTATTTTCACAGTGCATACCTAATGGTCATTTATTAAGGCATATGTTTTGATTTTTTGATTTTGAATAAGTTTAAAGTAGGAAATGAGGGTTTTAAAAGATTTTTATTCTGTAGGAGTATTCTCTACATGGTAAGGGTGTGTCAGTATGAGAGCATGAGAGACACCACAAATCAAAAATAATGCAAGGTGACAGAATCTTCTATTCAGCATTGAGCTTTCCTTTCATTAAACAATACCTGATGATGCTACTTCCTTTGTATAAACCACCAGAAATTGGTTTATTTCCTTCAGTGGAAAACAATGATTTTCTAGCAATGTGTAACATTTTCTATTCTGCTTTTTGCTCATATAATTTCTTCCATTTTTCACACCTCCCTGTCCCCAAAACCTGAACTTTCTTCTCAGTTTGCATTTGTTTTGGAAATGCTTTCCCTCTGATCTGATGAAATGGCTTTTATAAAGTGCAATAGCTTTTTATTCCTGCAATCTTTTTCTTTGATTCTACTGTTTTAATTTTTAATGAAGATTTATTAATAGTTTTAGGGGGGTCTTAGAAATTGCATTTTATCTTTTACAGAATTTGAAGAGACTTTTGTGGGGTTTAAATTATTCATGCTGTTATTATCATTGCCATTATTATTAATTGTACCTGTTTACTTTTAATGGTGTGCATTTTTTCATTTAAATCATCATCTTATAAAACATTAAAGCCACACTGGAATGCATGAGTGGCAAGAAAGCCAGTCTAGCTCAACTTCTAGCCAGAACATCTTCAGAAATAATCTTTTTAAAGTTACATAGGGAAAGAAATATCACCAGCATTCAGATCATCTTTAAACAAAACCCTAATATCCCAGATGTTGGAACTGGAGCTGAAATTTCAGAGCACCAAGGCTGTAAATTGTAAGAGCCAAAGGAAAGCCTGTGGAGTGATAAAAAGTACTTCCAGTGGAAACACATTAGAAAAGAAAACAGAAATATAAACAGAAATCTTGCTGACCAATTTTTTTTTTTTCCTTTTCCCTTTCTGCCTTCTCTTGAAGTCTGGTATTGCAGAAGAATGCCAGCTCTATCTTTGTGCTTTATATTTGGTCCCAAAAGCACAGTCCAAGCAGCTAGCTCTAAAATCACAGTGATGTTTAGAGTGCAGGTTTTCTACTCTCTGTTTTACATCCTGTGTTTTCTAACAGAGGGCTTGGCTGCCCACAAACAATACAGTTGTACTGCAGAGGCCATACCTATTCTTACAAACCCCTAATACTTCCCTCCCACAGCCACTCAAAATTCCCTTTACTGTGTCAATATTGTCCCGTGGCAGGAAGCTGACAAGTTCATTTTACACTATGCTTGATCCTGGCAAACAATAATTAGTTTAAATTTTTCAATTAAAAGGAAAGTGTGGCTAAAAAAAAACAACCCCAAAACCTAAAACAAAATGCAAACTGAACCCACATCAGTCTAATATTTCTTTTTTTTTCCTTGTAGCCAGTGCTCCTCTTTGGTCCATTTCATGGTTATTTCTGACTCTGTGCAATAAAAGCCTGTTGATGCTTAAACAATGTTTTGGTGCTCACTCAGGGAATTCACTGTGCAAAAGTCAAGTATGACCTAAATATTATTAATAATTTGTTGTGCTGTTGGGCAACATATGTTTGGCAAAGAGCAGGAGCAATAAGCTTTGAAGAGTCTATGTGTTTTGAGAGAGGATTTTTCACAGGTGCTGAAGCTGCCTGGGTCTCAGATGTTCTTAAGGATCTAAGACAACAGAATATCTCTCCAAACCATTAAATTTTGAAAAGCAAGTGAACAGATGTTCAGTCTTTTAATTTAATATTTCAGCCAGCTGTGTAACTTTACCCTGTTGGGGCTTTTTAATTTTTTTTTCCACCTTTTTTCCCCTCTAACATTTAAAAAGGAAGCTGGGTTTAAGGTCAGGCCTGATGACAGGTTGAGAAGGCTCTGGCAGCTGTTTAAATGTTGGTGACATCTGGCTCAGAAGCCAGAGCTGCTGCAGCACAGTGTCCCTGTCATTTCCCCAGGCAACTTCCCCTGGTGAACAAACGAAGGCACAGGTAAAATATTCTGGCTTTTTTTTTTTTTTTTTAGTTGGTTGATTTGGGCTTTTTTTGTTTTAATTTGGGGGTTTGTTTGTTTGGTTTAGTTTGTTTTGTTTTGCTGTGTCTTCTTAACTGCTGCCTAAAAGTCACAATACCACCAAGGTGATGAGAAGAGCCATGAAACAAGGCTGGGGAGAAAACTAATCGCAAAATCCTGTGGGGACAGGAGGAGGCACAGCAGTGTAAAGGAGTTTCTGGGGCTCACACAGTGCCTTTGCCTGAGACAGAAACATCTGCTCCTTTCTTTCTTCATGCTGAAGACATTTACCAACACAGAATTCTAGACATAACTAGGAAGAAGTGTTATTTTTTTTTAAATACACTCCATATAACAAATATCATTATAAAGAAAAGCAGAGACATTTTACCAGGGTTTCCAGTGGTAGGTCAAAGGAAAATGGTTTTAAACTGAAAGAGGGTGGGTTTAATGGGGTATAAGGAAGAAATAGGTTTTTTTATGAGAGGGATGAAATAATTAAACAGGTTGCCCAGAGAAGTTCTTGTTGTCCTGTGATGGTGGGGTTTAATGGTCAAGTTGAATGAGGAATAGAAAGGAAGTTGAAATGGGCAAGAATATAAAGTTTAAACCATAAAAACCCTCTTAGAAACTAAGAAAAGAAAAATTTTTGAAGATAACCCTTACAAAATATAAGACACTTTGTGCTGCTTTTGAAAGACTTATCACTGCACTGGTGATGAGATGTGGCAAATTTTGCACAGGAGGCTGTAACAATACAAAATATTGCCTTTCTTCTTTGAAAAGCCTACAAGAAAACCACCTCCCAGACAGCATCTCTGAGAAAACTGGCACAGAACTTCTGATTTCTGGATGATATATCCTTAATGCTCACTTATTAACTCTCAATAAGGCATGTTTCCATGTAAAAATCTCATGGAGGAGTTGTAAGAGGAAGAAAATCTGGAGACACCTGGCCCTTCTTTAAAACTCTGTGGCTAAATGCAAACCACACAGTGCAGAGGAAGGATTGAAACCACCACAGACACAATTTGCTTAAATTGTGATCTTTCAGTGTGAAATTCCTTTTCTTTCCTTCAGCACCTGTGTCTCACTGGAATTGATGCTGTTATTACTGTGCCATCAGTTATTTTCTGGATGGCTGTAAGGTGTCCAAGGAGCCTTTGTTCTTTCGGTGGTGACACTCTGCCAGCTGACCTTATCCCAAAAGGGGGGCCATGAAACTTGTTCCTGCCCCAGGGGTGAGCCAAAAGTTCAAAGTCAATATTTCTTCATCTAAACAGATGTGTCAGTAGCCATCCTTTCTCCTGGGATGACTTTCAGCAGACCATTTCAGCTGGTTCTGACCATTTGCTCTCACAGCTCAGCCTTTCTGCAGTTACTGCAGTTTGGATCCATCCAAATTCCACCATTTCTCCTTTTGGCTCTTTGTTGCCATGCCGCTAGCCCACAGAGTCACTACATTTGCTTGGCCTTCATCCCCCTTTGCTGCTTTCTGCCACCACAACTGTAAATTTCCCAGCTGTGCATGACAGGGATGAGCAATGAATGCAGATAATATCTGTGTGCATCCCCAGGGATGCTGCTGACTCCTTGAAGGGTATAGGGTGTTTGGGATCAGAATTCAGCAATGCTTCAGGCACTGGGATTTCTGCTTTGCATTAAACCCTTGGCTGTGCCTGAGTCACACTGGCCATGGGACTGCCATGGCAAGCAGTCAGAGGCCAGCCCTTCTGCTGGTTGCCAAGAAATCTTCAGGTGATTTCTCAGTGTTTCCCTCACCAGCATCCCAGCACATGCAGCTCATTCCATTTGTTTCTCTGGACTGGCATATTGTGTCTCTTTTGAAAGATGAACCTCAGCTGCTGTGCTGAGCTGGAACCCTCCAAGGAAATTCTCCATGTGCTGTAGAGGTTGTCCTAATTTCCTATATTACACCCACAAGAGCAGTTTATTCATATACAAGTTCACCTAAGGATTTGTGGTTTGGTTTGACTTTTTAGAATTTTTCCTGGAGTAAGTTTGTAGTTTTGAAAAGCAAGAACAGCACTTAGATTTGCTGTCCACGTGATGGAAAATTTGCACAGGCTGGTGGAAACATCACAACCCCAGGGTGAGGTGTGGATGGGTTCCTGCTCTGGCTCAAATCCTCCTGTGTGCTTTTTTTGGGATGGTTGGTGTGGGAGCCATGGCTGATTTCTCAGTGCAGAACTGCACCAAACCCAAGCAGGGTGTGATGCTGCAGCTCTGCAGATTATCTCTTTCTGTTCTCCTAAATCAGCCTCCCTTTACCTGCAGGATTTATCAGTGACACTGAGTTTTATCTCTAAGCATGTCACTCAGCATTTCCTGACTCTGTTTCATGCCTTTTGCCTCAATTTTGCTTCATGGCTTTTTTCATCTGCTGTTCCTCTTGGTGCTGGTGAGACCAGCACTGATATCATTCAACCTGAACTGGTATCATTCAGCACTTTGGGCTTGTTTGTTTGGATGTGTTTGTATATTTTCATGGATAACCATATTTCCAAAGCATTCCTAAAGCCTTCTCCGTACTGAGAGTATTTTCAGTTTGTTTCTGATTTAAATCCCAGAATCTCCTGACCTAGTGAGTTCAACAAAAACATCTATTTTCATGGTTTATACTCTCCTTGGGATTTTGAGCATCTCCTTTCAGTTCTTTGCCTGTGCAGTGAGGGTGTGTGGAAGGGAGGGTAACTTGTTGCTCCTGTCACTCTGTACTTTTCCCTGCCCTGCTTTCTGTGTTACCTGCTCCATTTTTGGCTTGCACTGATGCAATTACTCAGTAAAAACAAAACTGAGCAGTTCTCTGACCTGCCTGTGCTCACTCCCCCAGTGACCTGTTTCTCTGGAACATGGGCATCAATGTCATTAATATAAAGTCTAAACTAAAACTCCATTTTAGGATAGGAAGGAAGGCTCCTAGGCCAAGCAGGCAGCCCTTGAGCTGCTCTCAGACAGGAGGCACAGAGCATGCCTGCTGGGGATTATTCCTAAATACATCTTGAGAGACCATATCAGTGTTAAAAGCTAATCCTGCTTGCCTGCAGGCCACACCTGAAAGGATCACCATGTCCCTAATGCTTAAAGCAGACATAAGCACCTCCTGGAAATTAACCTGCTTTAGATTAGGGATGATCTGGTGGAGCAAATCTCCATCAACTGATGTTACACAGTGCTGAAGTTTCCTTGGTCTGTAATTACCAGGATTGTCATAAGCAGGGAAAATCCATAAATGAATGTAAGAATGTAAAATAAACCTGTAAAATTGGGTTGGATTTCTTGCTGTTGTTTTTCCTTCCCAATATTCCAGTACTGCAGCACATCATGTAAGGAAAAAATTGATACTGAGGCAGGAAATCACACAGGTGGGTACACAAAAATACATGGTATCTCTGATAATATCACTTACAAGACACAAACCAAATAAAGAAAAGAAAAACACTGAGCAAATCACAAGGAGGGGGGGAAACCCCCTTCAGACAACAGGATTATTATCATAGTCACCCACTTGTTAGCAATTCACAAGATAAATCAATATATTTGTAACAGTGCCACCTGCTGATACCTACTGCTACATGACATTATGCTATGTTTTTTGGTATAGTTCTAAAATCAATATAATAATTTTCTGGTTCTTGCTTGTTAGTTTGTATTCAGAAAGCCCTAAATAAAATGTTCAGTTGGATTTAGGTGACATTTTCCAGCTTTGGCAATTAAATTTTGACCTGAGACCAACGATTTTACAGTATTTCATAAGAAAAATTATATGAAGATATTCCAGCAGTTATTTTCTAGGAGTGGCAGAGTTTTATAATCACACACTAGGTACTATATGTGCAGTAGATAATATGCAGATTGTTTTTCTACCTTGTGTAGCCCTAAATAAAAACAAATTCAGCTGAAGACTCAGCATGTGTCCCAACTGTGCCCTTCTACTTTCTTCAAGTCCTCAATGCAGGTCTAAGTTCCACAATCAAGAACCACATCCAATGTTTTTTTCCAAGAAAGTGGTGCAATTTTCCTCAGTTATAATAATAGCTTGAAACCTAATGTGGAACTGCATGATTCTGAAAGCCATGATCATAATCTCCAGAAAAATTAAGGAGTAAGATTGCCATGAGTAATTCCGTAGCTGATAGTTGACCTTTTATTCATAAAAAAATATATATAAAAAGAGCCTACTAAAATTGTTTTGTTACCATGTACAGAAAAAAAGAAAAAAAAATAGTTTGTATTTATTTTTCCTCATTTTTTTCAATATTTTGTGGCCATTTGGAAGAAGATTTCTCCCCAGCTATATTCCAAGGCAGGTATGCTTAGAAAGGATTTCTCTCACTCTCAGTTACCACTGGGCAGTAAGCAGAATGATGTATTCACAAACATGATTGCTGAATCCAGCAAAGTGATCCATCTTTGTTGGTAGCTGAGCCCCTTTGCTTTTCCATGCACTTTGGAGAAGGTGCCTTTATTTTTTTTACAATAAATGTTCACATAAAAACTGCTTATGTGTGAATGTTTTAGCATTTAGAAGAATTTGTATGCCAACACTTACAGAAAAGCACTCATGTATACAAGAAGCTCTTTCCTTCTTTTTTTTTTTTTACTCTTTTCCTACTCTTTTCTCATTTAGAAGAATGAAACAAAAGTTAAATCTATAAGGCAGGGATAAAACTGATTGTTCTTTTCATATTTTCTAGTCTAGAATTTGGAGCTAATATACTTGTTTAATGTGATCCAGAGCCCAGAATTTAAAAGAGTCATTCTTTGCCATGGCATTTGAATCATTTTCTGCCTGAAATACATTTTTTGTCTGAATGTGATAGAAAATACAAACTGCAGTGCTGTTGTCAAATAATAGAAGGGCAATGCTGAATGGTAGAATCATGAGCCCAGCTGCTACTTGAATAATTAGGAAAATTGACACTTGAATAACTAGGAAAATTAAAACATTTATAAAAAGCAGCCTGCTACCTGCAAAATGACAGATAAGTGTAACAAAAATTAATAAAGCCACCATGTTGAATGATGATGTCCAGTAGCAGTAGTTTCAGAATTTGCATGTCACGTTAAGACAGAGAGCTTCAGTTCTATTCTTGGTGTTCCTAATCAACACTTTGAAAAATAGAAACACAAAAACAATAAAAACAATACCAAAAAAAAGCCAAACAGAAGCTAATTTTTGTAGTGCTGGGACACAAAACAAGCCAACAATAGCAGTTGTTCACTGCAAAAAGATATGCAGAAATGTCAATTGGTGGTAACAGAGTCTCGTGGTGATTATCAGAACAGACTTTCAGCTCCCCTTTTGGACAGAATTTTTCAGTGTGTTTATATTAATTCACATTTATAGTAGGGTTTGTAGAGCTGGAAATCCATGGACTCCACCTAATTAATGCACAAATTTATTTAGTTCAAGAACAATTTGACAACATTTGAGTACTTTTTATAAAGCTAAAAGGTAATGCTGCTCATAGTCAAATATGTGAGCCAACCTCTAGAAGAGTTAGTTAAACTGAGAAACACTTTCTGAACCCCAAAATAAAAGCATTTGTCCAGCATTAGGATATATCAGAGCAAAAGGTTTTTTTTTTGGAGTAACTGAACCCTGGGGCTGAACTGAGCCATCATGTAGGAATTGCACCTTCATATTTCAAAAATAAAGTGTTTGTTATGAAATCTTTCTAGAAGTAGACACTGCACTGGAATCATTACTGAGAAACTGGTGTTGGGATGGAAGCATTGATGTCCATTTTAACATGGGATGTTTCCTACTGGCATGCAATTTAATTAAGTTCACATGTGAGAAATGCCTTCTAAATTGAGACAACTCCCCGTCCACTGAATTAACATAATTTTTTACCCCAAAGGTGAACTAAAATGAGAATAAACACTGAAGCTGCTCATCTGCTCAGTTATTTCCTTGGTAAACACTATCAGGACCTGAATCATATTAAAATAAAAGTGAAGAAATTTATGCATCCAGAAGTTCCTCATTTATTTTATTCCAGAAAATGCAAAGGCTGCTGTGCAGTGCTTCCCATCCTGCTTTATACCTGTTGTGACAAGGTAAGGCTCTGGCTTTTTTTTTCACTTCAGCAGTCACAGTTACCATTTCACTCTGGTGACTTGAATTCCATTTGGAAAAACTGTTTTCTGTAGATAGGTGTAGCTGTGTTTGCACAGAGGGAAATACATCTAAATGAGGAAGTATTTGAACTGGTTGTAGCAATTAAAATACAGAGAAGAAAAATTAAACTGTGTGTGACATTGCTACAGAAGGATTAGGGTGTCAAAAGTGAAGGACATAAAGCACAATGTGAAAGAAAAATGCAAGCAAATTAATATTGATAGTCTCTGCTTTATACAATGATGAACAGACACAGGTGCACATGTATTGTAACTTATCTGACGTGTTTTAACCAGCAAAAAAAATAAAAAATGCCTTTGTCTGCAAAGAGAAGTCTAAAAAGGAAATAGGCTACTTGTGAGTTTGTACTTTTGGCACTTGGTACTTGATTTCCACCCAGAACATCCATAAAAACCCCAAAACAAGCAAGGTTTTTTTTCACTTTAAGGACCTCTTAATTGTGTCAAAGTTGCTGGCAGGAAGTTCAGCAACAAATATCGATGACCTGAAACCCAGGAAAATCTCAGAGTTCAACAGAAAGTGTCATCCCCTTCAAATTACTGAATTCCTGCACATCCTGCATCCACTGCATGTCCCATCAGTCCATCTGACACCAAGCTGGAAGATATTCCTAGTTAACCTTTATAACCTTGACAGTAAAAGTGAAATCTCTGAGCCAACATATGCACCCAGCTTGGAGGTTTATTGGTGTCCAAGTCATTGTACCTACCTGTAATGGTCTTAACTAAAAAATAAAAAATGAAAAACCCAAGAAGTCCTCACTGGGGAAAAAGTTAAGACTGCTCAAGAACATACTCTGTTCCTTTTCTTGGGGTGAAGGTTGAGAAGGGAAGGAAGGAAGGAAGGAGGAAGGAAGGAAGGAAGGAAGGAAGGAAGGAAGGAAGGAGGAAGGAAGGAAGGAAGGAAGGACGGAAGGAAGGAAGGAAGGAAGGAAGGAAGGAAGGAAGGAAGGAAGGAAGGAAGGAAGGAAGGAAGGAAGGAAGACAGGAAGGAAGGAAGAAGCGAAGGAAGGCAGGAAGGAAGGAAGGCAGGAAGGCAGGCCGGCAGGATAAGGACAGGAAAGGAAGGAAGGAATGCAGGACGGCAGGTCCAGTGAAGGAAGGCAGGCCGGACGGCAGGCAGGAAGGACGGACCGTGAAGGCAGGGCACGGAAGGAAGAAGGAAGGAAGGAAGGAAGGAAGGAAGGAAGGAAGTTTCTGTCCCAAATACCTCCAGAACACACCCTAAAATCTTCACACTGAGTAAGGATAGACATGTACAAAAGAAATACCTGTTAAAAGAGCATTTCTCCATTTGTAGCAAGGGATAGTGGAATTTTAAACACCCATACCTTAGCATTTTCACCAGTTGCTATGGTAGGGCAAATGCTGTATTACTAGCTTTTTTTCCCTCTTGAGCACCAGTGTTCTTTAACATTAGGAGCATAACCATCTGTAAGTTTTAAAAGAGGAGGAATACAGGCCACAGCCACTGGGGAAACTCATCTTCCATGTCAAGCAGGCCTTTATGCCAGTTCAGGAATCAGGGACACAAACAGTGGAGATCTCCTAAAGCAAAAAAATATCTCTAGAGAAAGCCCTTCTTGCCTCAGAAAACATAATTCCAATCTATAGCCCGAGCCCATCTAGGTGATTAAGATAAATGATGTATCAGTCTTCAAATATTTTGTGAAAAGTTAGATTTCATATTAAGGCTTGCACCATGGTTAAACATAGAGATTTTATTGAACCAAGAATTCCAATAATACAGGTATGATATTGAAGCTGACATATGCATTAGCTTTGTGTTATTGATGCTGTGGCTCCTATTTCTTTCCACCTTGAATGTAATGTGGATATCAAATATAAATTCAGCTGGCATCAAGTTTTTCAAATTGAGCACAAGGTTAAAATCTAAATCTTAATTTATTTTTTCTAGGTTTTCTATCTTTGTGAATAAGGCAGTCTGCTCTTCAGACAAATATTACCTAGGAAGGTGGCTGTACAAACAACCTTTTTAGAGGGAAGAAAAGCAGCCTCATTTCACTCACGCTTCCCCAAACATGGAAGAAAGCTCCTGTAATTCATAATAATCAAAATGTGATTAAAATACATCATGTTCCCTTAAATTCTATTTCTGCTTCAAATGCAGGCAGTCATAGAGTTAAAACCAGTTTTTGTTCAAAGCTGTGTGTACTTGGAGAAGATGGAGAAATTCAGCATAGGGTGCACATGGATGGAAACAGAACTCCTACCACACCCTAATACACAGAAATGCAGAATATAGGTTTTATCCTATATACACATGTGCATGTATAAAAACTAGACATATAGCTACATGAACTCCTGTATCCTTTTCAGGTCTGCACCTTGTAGTGGCTAACAATAAAAAAAATCAAAACAAAACAAAACAATGGAAATAAAATAATAAAATAAAATAAAATAAAATAAAATAAAATAAAATAAAATTAAATTAAATTAAATTAAATTAAATTAAATTAAATTAAATTAAAGTTGTCCTTATAAATGCCTGACATTGTAAGATCTTAAATTTGCTAGGTATATTATTGATAATGAAGAAATTTTATTCCCTGGTGTCCTTGGCAATAAAGTATAACAGTAAATTCACAAGGTTTCACAAAATGATTTTTCTGGTCCTAAGTCTGTATGGTGTCACCTAAGGGTTAATAACAAAAGCCCAAAAGTAAAAAACAACCAGTTTATTTAACCTCCAAAAGTGCAAGGAACTCCATTTTTATTAATAAAAATGCATGTATAATGTCACAAGCACCTTCACAAACATGGAGGGCATGTTTATTTTAAAATAATCTTCTCCCCTTCAAAGTCTAAGGGCCACAGCTGTGTTTGATACCCACTCTTCCTAAAACATCAAAGTGTGCATGTTGCATGCAAGTGAGGAGCTCCTGAGTTCTCTGGGGCAAGAAAGCCCCACAATTTCAGAGTTCTTTGTCCATTGCATCTCCAGACTCTACCAGTTTTATTGGGAGGTGTCCAGTAGGGTCCTGGACACTTAGAATTCTTTCTGGATTAAAAAAAAAATCATTAAAATAACACTGAGTATTGTAAATTGATATTAAACTCCTCAACAGAGCAAAAATCTGCCTGCAATCCCATTTTTCCTGCACATTATTGTTTCCACTTTGGTTTGTATTGTTGTTAAAAAAAATAAACAAAACCAAACCAAAACAACAAAAAAAAAAAACAGATTAAAACTTTATCCATGTAATTTACTTGTTGTTTCACAGGTTTTATTTTCCAAAGGCAATCACTCTTCACATTCAGTTAGGTTTTACCAAATTCTACCTACCATTGACATGGCATCTTTGGAACAAGCATGGGTTTCAAGCCCATACCTACAAATATTCCTCAGTTTTCCTACATGCTTCTCCCTTGGAATGAAGGGTTCATTCATAAAGTGAAGTTTTCTGTTCTGAAGGAGTGGGATGTGTTAGCTTTTTGTACTGCAGGAATTAAAATTCCTTTCTCATTGCCATCAGTAATCTGATGTGCTTGCAAAAACTCTGTCCCACCTTTCCATGCACATTCCTGGTCTTCTGTTGACAGTCTTATTTACTTCCATTTGAACAGCTTCAGTCATGCCCACTCACACTGAATCAAGCTTTGTGCTTGGCTGATCACACTGAATGGAAACCTTCCTTTGCCTCTTGGATGTTGTTTTTCATAACCATTGGTGTTTCTTTATTCATATTCTCTGCTTCCCACATCCATCATGCATTATTACCTCAAGGTATTTCCAGCCTTAAAAATTTCAGACCTGATTTAGGGGGAAAAAAATCCATGAAACTGACATCTTTAAGAAAAAAAAAAAATAAAAAGTCCACTTTTTGGATTTTCTTCTTTCATGAGGAAAAAAAATGGAATGTTTTAGAAAACTGGGAAATGCATGGAAAAATACTGCAGTAGGATGATTGTTACACTGCTCACCAGCATCTCTAATAATGAATTCCAACAAATATTCATTAAGATTGATTAACTTATTCCCATCTTCACTCCTGTAAAGAAAGAAAGTTTGATCCCTACGTCACACAAGTTTCTCTAAGTATTTTTCAAATAGTTGCAGTCTGAACTCCAAAACACTCTTTCTCCAGCTCCACTATTTTTTGATGCTTTATTGTTCTGCCTTGCACCCTTACTTTTCTGCAATACAGTAGTTTATCTATTGCACCTCTCATATTAATCTGATAGTTGGGAATATACTATGCTATTGAAAAGGAATAAATCTATAAATATTTATTTCATTTCTTCATTTATCAGATGGTAAATAGATAAATACTGTAAATACTGTATATACTGTATCAGTACTGTATCTGTTTAGACTCTATTTTTTTATAAATTGATTAGGCATTTCACTATCAAGTCATCCCCTGTGAACATTTTAGTAAAAAAAATATTTGAGTGCTGAAGTTTATGTTTCATTAACATTTAACAAAATAATTCTCAGAATATCACACTATGGAATCTAAATGAGGTTCCTACTTATAAATAGGTACAAACAGGCTGCAATTAATAGGCAGATATAAATATAAACATGTGAATTTATGGCATTACTAAAAGAGTAAATATAGATTATATAATATTATATATATATAAAAAATATACATGAAAAAACCTTTTGTAACTTTATATATATTCAATATATTTGCAATATAGTTTTACATATGGTATATGACTACTATACAGCAATAAATTAATTACATTAATAACTAAAATCTATGTATATACAAATTAGATAGGCCACATAGGCACCTTATCTATGTAGCTACATATATATATATATATATATATATATTTTTTTTTTTTTTTTAATATATCTATATATATGCACACAAAATAAATCTACCTGCATGTATTCATACATTTTAAAATTAATATCACTTTTCTATCATTCCTAGTTAGGATTCATAGTGATAATGTTGACAGACCCTTAACAAATAAAACATGACAAGCACTGAAGTTTTGGGCAATTATGCTACAGCTCAGGTGGTGTTAGCTGGCACTAAGCCAGCCACTATAATCACACAAGAACTCAAATAATCTCCCTGTGATGTTTTATTTTTGAGTTCCTTGTTGCTCTTTTGAAATGCTGTATGATACATGAAGATAAGAAAGAGAAAGGGTTTGTTCCAAACTTACTGGGGGTGGGATCATGGGAATGGCATCAATGTCAAAGAGTCCAAAAGGCTCCAATGTCTTCTGGGCTGTGAATTTTTTAATTATCTACAGCACTAATAACTGATGTCACTCTAGTTTATGATTTTTTTTCATTGTGATCTCTGAAAATGAATAGCTTATCTTAAAAGAAAATGATTTTGTTTCTTTACAGGCAAAAGCAAATTCAGATGAGATTTGGAAGAGCTCTTTTATCAGATCAAAACATCTGTGAAGTTAACAGCAGCTGGGCACAATTTCTGTAAAAGCCCCTGCCATTCCTGTTTGCAGATGACTGATCACTACACTTTCTTAGGAAAACAGCTGGATTCTAAAATCCAGCCATAATCATGCCTATAAAACATACTGATCAAATTGTGTGTTAGGACCAGGCCAAGGAAGGTATCCACCAAATTAATTAGTTAGTGCCAATTTCTTTACTTAGTAATTAATTAATACCTAATGAATTCCTCATAGTTGAATGCCAATTAAATGCTTTAACAGATCTTCCATGTTTAATAAAATAGTAAAAATTATTAATTTATAGCATATGCATTTTTAATAATTACCAACTGACTGTTCTTATCACCAATTTTTATTCGACCTATTAACAATAATTCAGTATTTAAAATGCACAATTTTGAAAACTTGTTGTTATTTATCTGTATTGCTTATTTTGAACAATTTTATTCACTGTCAGTCATTTGTCAACACACATGAAATTCAATTCTAACTGCTGGTAAAAACTTATTTTGGACTTGAAATTCTATTGTTCTGCAATGTAATGATTTTTTTATCTGTAAAATATTAACATTTGGGTAAATATGAGACACAAAATTCAAAGTCCTTGTTTCTGAGGGGCTTACCCACTTTTTCCAAGCCATTTGATGTGTATGAAAGAATATTAATCAGATCCACTTACACTTTCAAATGCAAAATTAGTGATAAAATGAGAACAACAGGACTTAATTTATTTCTTCTTCTTTGGATCATCTAATTGTTATGATAATCAGAAAAAATCAGTTTAGATCCATATAGTAGATAATAAATGTATTTGTCTTGGAACTAACATTTTCGTAGCTAACATTTTAGGAAGTTAATCTAAGAAAGAAATAGATGTGCAAAGCATGAAAATGCATTCAAAATATTGAAAGTGCATTAAAAATATTGATATGTATTAGGGCATACATGATCATAAAACAAGCCCTGGGGAATGCACACTTCCTCTTTTCAGAGTAAAAACCTCTGCTAGGACTAAAAACTAATGTGCAGGATAAGTTTTTGTACTTCCTGAAGGTAAAGGATATCTTTCTGTGGATAATCTGAAATTAATAAATAAAGCAGGTCAGCTCAGGTTCCTGTCTCATTAAAACCAAATGACTTTGGCTAATGTGCTCTCCCTCCTGCTGGACCATCGGTGCTGTGCGGGCTGCGATCCATCCTCTGGAAGCAGGGTCACTAACAGAGAAAAAAAGAGAAAAAAGAGAAAAAAGGCACAGCAATTTCTCTTTGGGAAGCAGGAGCACCACCAGGAGCCCATCAGTCCATGGGCAATCTGTTTGCAGCGAGGTTCAGTGCTGGGAACTCAGCTGAGCTGACACAGGAGCAGCTGCGGGTCCCACCTAGGGGGTGGCAGACACAAACACAGCCTTTGTGTATTTCCACTCAGATGGAGCCTTGTTCCTCTTGTCCTGACGTGCAGGATAACAGGAGAGAGGGGTGACTGGCAGAAGTTGGAGTTAAATAACTGTGGGACGTGGAATTGTAGAGAATTTTTAAAGCTTGACAGAAGGCTCACGTAGTATGTATCTGTATGTAAACTTTGGGATAAGAAATGCTGACTTAGAAATGCCATGGCATAGGACAGGCGTTGTTGAGAGAGAAAGGGAGCTGGAAACAGGTTTCAAAGGATGGCTTTGCAAATAAGACTAGGTACTTTAGAGAAACAGAACTAGGAAAGATGCAATGTAGTAGGGCCCACAAGGGGTCATTTGAGATGATTGACTTTAACACATTGACAGCATGGTGTGGCAAAAGCTGATAGACAAGAAAAGCTATGTAACAAATACTAACACTATATTGATAAATAACAATTCGAGTTAGCATTATTTTTCTTCATTTTATCTGGCTGAACTGTGTGATACAAAAAAGACTAATTGAGTTAATGCATTGTCTCCAGGATTTTTTTGGGTACTGCAGATGCCAAAGTTTGTCCTTCTATTGGTTTCTCTGGATCTGGATTGAAGGCACTTGAGACAGTAGTTCATGTTCTGATTCAGGTGTTTATTATTTCTTATCAGTAAAACAGTCTTACAAGCATGGCAGCTTTTCATTAGCAAGGCACAGAATGGCCAACAATCTCTTGTTACAAGGTCTTTTAAGATTAAACTATCCCATTAAGAAAGGACACCTAGATTATTTTCCCTTTTAACCCAATTACTGATCCCTAGAACCTGCAATGTGGGCTTTTCTGTCCAATTACAAAGCATCACCCAAACCCATGAAGAAGAAGGAAGAAGGTAAAGAAGAACAACCTGCCTCCACCCTAAAACCTCCATTTTGCTTCATATTTATTTCTATATTCTAAAATCCCAAACTCAAAGTTTTCCACCCTGTGATATTACACACTTCTAATCAAACTACACACCCATATCCCAGTGCTATCAGTAAATTTTGGAAGCCTCCTCCACAGCCTCAGGTCAAATGCGGTGTTCTCTTGTGGGTCTGTGCCTTTAGGCACAGAAAGTTTAAAATTCTCAGCATCCAGGATTCCAACATCCTTCTTATACAACTGAGGATTTCAAGGATGTGTCTTATGTTACAGAAGCTGTCCTTGCTAGGATAGCTAAAAAACAATGAATTTTTTCTATGAGTTAGTAAATCTGTGGCTGAAGGAGATGTGTTGTTGAATTTAATTAATAATTTTAAATACCTGTTGAGTATCAAAGAAACAGAACATCCATGGCCTGAAAAAGAGTTGATCTTGCCAACTCAAATCCTCAAATTTCCCTCAAATGTCTTTCCTTCCAGTTTTTCAAGTTTGGGTCTCATTTTCTTCAAACAATATTGTTGCACTCTAACTGTAAATTCCTATAGCTCTAAAAATTATGCATATCCAAGTAGGGACATTGCATTGTCAGTGAAAAAATGTAGGAACCTTCAGGAGAAAATTTGTCTTATCCACCTTTAAAAGGTTATTTTGAAGTGATACTCACCCCTTCTGAACTTGATCACTGTCAACTTTTCTTTGTTATGTAGGCAAATTAGACCAGCCTGGACAAGTGCTTCAGTCAATGCCTCAATATTTAACTTTCAGACATTTGAGACCAGATGAATCAGTTCTCACTTGGTCCCTTTCTGTTTGGAAAACAGAAGGGCTGCTCTTTTGGCAAGGCCAGTTCAAGCAATGGGTGAGCATGGAACTCTTGGACTCACTGGTCTCTCTGGATGGTTGCCTCCTTCACCTCAGAGCTGTGACACCTGATTGGAGAGGGCTCCCTGGGTGCCACTGTAAATAATCTCTTTATTAGCAAGCTCTGGCTCTGCTGGGCTGATGGCAAAAGGAATCAAAAAGGACAAGTGTCCCATTCTTCATTCCTTCTCTCCCTTGAAGAGGAGAAGAGGGCACAGAGGTTTGGAAGGGCAGAGGGGTGAAGAAGGACAAACTTCTGCACCCCTCTGATCATCCCAGAGAACACTGATAGAGGCTTTCTCTATCCATGTGGAACAACTCAAAGAAAGGTGGGCAGAAAGGACAATTTTTCCTTACCTTCTAGTGCTTAAAACTTAGTGAAAAAATAGGTCCTAATTTATTATATTGCCACTAAATAACAAATTAAGAATATGTATTAGGGCAGCTTTCAACCAAATCTATACAGTATAATAGGTACTGATTGTACATATTGAAATATAGATTGATGGAGCAACAGGATTAATAATTTTCCTGTAATTTGTACATACTTTTCATGTATTTTTTCCCCAATATCATTCTACAGTGTGTGTCTGATATTTCAGGAGAAGTGGGAGCATTTAAAGCAAGTATTTGTTTTATTTTTTGTTTTGTTACAAAACTTGCAACTACTGGTTTTGCTATTTCATGGGAAATTGGTGTAAATCCATTAGAGGGCCCACTGTATCCTGCAGTGGGTAGAGGTCTAACAAATCCAATTCTCAGCTTGCAACTTTAGGGAAGCTTTCCTTTAAAAGTTAATCAGTGGGCAATGAAAGCAGCAATGAGCAGCAGGCTGACTGCAATAGGACCTCTGAGCTTTTGACATGTTTTCTCTAATCAAAAGGAGTCAATTATTTTCCAAGTCGTGCAAAAAGTCTAGTGGGCTGCCTGAAAGTTGTGGAGACTGAGAGAAGTGTAAAATTAATCAAAATCCTGTTTTAAAACATGGACCAAAAAGAATGTTATTTTTCCTGAGAGATGGAGCTCAAAAGCATCTCTGTTTTTTAGAGCTGGGAGTTAGGGAAAAAAATGTTTGCAGCACTTCAGCCTTGATCAACAGGAGGGTTGTGTGTGTCCCCTGAACATTAGCAGGTATATAAAAAAAATGCACTGTAATAAAAGAATTTGCAAACTGCAACAATTTGTATAAGAAGAGAAGACATTTTTTTCCTCAAATTACTTGCAATTTGCTAAAATTACTGGACTTTTTTAAACATTTTAAATAGCAAAGACTTTTTTCCCTTTTATTAAAAACAATCTTCTCTCTTCAACAGATGTCCATAATAATCATCATCATAAGAAACAACAGCTAGAAAGCACAACTGTAAAGCAGTAAAAAGATAAAAAAGGTTTAAGACCTCTTGACCATTTAATATCTTTGTTTGTTATTTTCTCCAGCATATGTTTAACCCCAATGTTTTATGATTACCCAGGAGATTTTATAGCACAGAATTTCTGCAAAGCTCTGCAGAGCCCTGAGATAAAGTGTATTTCATGTAAGAATATTGAATATGAGACACAGTGAGAAATAAATCACTCTCTCCTTATTTCATCTCTTTCTTCTTCATCTACCCTATTCAATTCAAGGGTTTTTTTTTCTTCTGTATCAGGTTCATTTCTTGCAGCAGGAGTGTAAGTCTGTATGAAGTTGGGTATTCTTACATTTGTCAAAAAGAGTGTGATATAAGCTTCAAATTCTGCTTCTTGCTTACAGCACAAGAGCCAAGTGGCCTCTTAATTTGCATTGTTCCTTTAGCATGGCTTTGGTTTGTCACCTACCTTCCTTCAGTGCAGTAAATTTTTTGCCTAATATTTCTTTTAGGCTATTTTAAACTTTTAATGAATGGACTATTGCAAGGCAATGATATTTTCAATGGCACAGTGGCTGCATGGTGGGTCTAGAGAGACCTGTGGATGCAGTGGTTTGGGAATGGGATTGTTTTCCTGTGTCACTGGACTAGAAAAAGAGTTCAGGTTTCAAATTAAGCCTTTAGAAAATGATACCTAATGATACACTTATCAAACAGGTGAAGAAGATGGAAAAAAATTTAGTTTTCCCCGTGCATTGCAAATGAAAATATCTCACACCATCAGTCTTGGGATTAGGCAGTCCTGTGCCTAAGGAAAAGCTGGGACAGGTGTCTAGACTGCTGCCTTTTTATTTCCCAATTGCCCAGGGGTTTCTCGTTTTTCAGGAGAGGAACACCACCTTTCTCAGACCATCAGAAATTAAAACAAACTAACTGAGCTAGCAAAATTCAAGGTGTAGTTTCTGTGGTAACGATCTGCCTTTGGCAGCTCTCAAACCTGCCTTTGCCTTCCCAGGATTATTTACTCTTCCAGCAGCAAAGGAAGCAAAGGTGAGGCTCTCTGCAAGTTGCACACTGATCACTCATAGCATAAAGTGTGGAAAGACAAGTGTAGGAAAAGTTGTTTTATGCAAGGAAAGAGGAAAAATAAAACATTAAAAAAACACTTGGGATATGATATTAATTAGTTCTTAAAGAACTGATAACTTTATAAACACCTTTATATACCTATAGAACTTTGTACGCCTATATATAAATATACACATATTTATACACCTATATAGAACTTTATAAAACCTAAAACACATATATAAATTTATAAATACTTTTATAACTTTGCAGCCAAGGTAAGGCACTGTGCAAGTTGCACAGTGATCACTCATGGTATAAAGTGTAGAAAGACGAGTGTAGGAAAAGTTGTTTTATGCAAGAAAATAAGAAAAATAAAAGATTAATACAGCAAGTAATTGCAATCAACTGTAATCACTTTTTTTTTCTGACCTGTCTTTTCCTCCAGTTCCCTCTCACAAGTCACTGAAATCTCATCACTGCTGTCCTGTTGTCCTTGCACCCTTGGTATCCACTTTTAGCACGTGTTAACTTTCTGTGTGAATGATGAGTTTCACATCACAGAAGTGGCACTTACTCATTGCACTTTATTAATCCACAATTTTGTGGAAAACCAGACCTTTTGCTTTTCACAGGATCAGAGAAGGGAACCCACAAGGACCATCAAGCCCAACTTGTAAGTGAATGGGCCCAAGTGGGGATCAAACCCCCAGCCTTGGCTCAGGATATGATATTAATCAGTTCATGAAGGACTGATAAATTGATAAGCACCTTTTTTCAGTGTTGCTGGTTTGAAGCATTAAGTTTAAATTTCCTTACACTACAAAGAATGTTGTGCAGATTCAATTCCCTGCTTTGCCCACTCAGAGCTGATGAAAATACACAAATGCTGAGTTTGTGGCCGTGCTGGAGATGCTCTGAGCCTGCCCTGCCCTTGGTGGGACCTGCAGCTGCTCCTGTGTCAGCTCAGCTGAGTTCCCAGCTCTGAACCTCTCTGCAAACAGATTGCCCGTGGCCTGATGGGCTCCTGGTCATGCTCCTGCTTCCCAAAGAGAAATTGTTGTGCCTTTTTTCCCTTTTGTCTCTTTTGGGTGGGGCTGGGAACAACACAGGCATTGTCAAATTCAGCCTGATAAAGCCAGCACTCTGAGCCAACCTCATTCAAGCCTGCTTCCCTCTTTAGTTATTTAGTGCTGCTTCAGATGCTTTTCAGAGATATTTACATGTGATAAATTGAGTTTCATTGGTGCCTTCCAACAAGTAGGAGTCTAATTATTGAATAATGCCAGAGCCTAAGACAATAATGATAGTAATTATAAAAACACTCCACATAAGCATGTAACTTTTGATCATTACAAAGCCAGCCTCATTAAATAACAATGTTGGTTATTAAGGAAATTGCAAAGAATTGATTTGGTGAAACACTGGCAATTTCAATGCATCTCTAGCTTTTTTTTTTTTTTTTTCCCAGAGTAGCACAATGGGAGTTACATGGAGGAGAGCTGAATTCCTCATTCCCTTCACGCATTCATCAGCAAACCATAAAGTGACAAATAATGGCAAGACCTTGGATACTGGCTGGTTGAGGATCATCTTTCAAAGGCATTTGGCTGAGTATTTAATATCACACCAGTGGGATCTTTGGTCACTAGGGATACATATTTCAAATGTTACTAGAAACTCTGGAAGAGCAGAAATCCTACCAGCCAAGATAGCTATGGGTAAAGGACCAACATTTTGAGTTTTAATCATGGTTTTTGTAATAGGAGACTACAAAGTCCTGACTTATGCACTAAAACAAGGATGAGTTATGAATCAAACTAGTGAAAATCCCAGTTCTTATTTTGCAGAGCATTTAGGTGCCCATGAAAGTGTTTTTGTAACTACCTAGTGTTATCATGGTATCAATCCAAACCTTTCAGTCTCAAGGCTCCTTTGAACACTGTGTGCTTAGTGTAAGATTGTTGTCTGGGATGGTTGATGCTCAAAAGGCTCTCCAAATTCCCAGGGATGAAAGGAATGGGGTGTATGAGCTACTGGAGATTCCCATCCTCATTGACACTAAGGAAAAATCAGCTGAATGGCTCAATCCAGCCCTGGATGTTGATACACATGAGGTAGGTGAGAGTGGTGGAGCTCTTTTACCACTGGCATTAGTCTGGAATGTATTTTTAATTTCAAAATGTAGCCTCAAGGCTTCTACCAATTGTAGTTAGGAATGCATGTCCTCTGTTTGAAATAACTCCTCCTCATGGAGCAAAAAGGCATTATGAATGTCCTTTTATTATTTTCTTTATTTAACATTCTCTTAAGCTAATGAAACGTCCTCAATATCCCCTCTTTGGGTCTACTAAATTTGGACTAAGTTAAAGGAAAAAAAATACATGAAGAGTGCTGCTAAAAATAGGACACAACTTTCTGATACCTCCTCTCACAGGTTTGAATGCAGATGTATTATACACATAGAAATAGGTACTACATTCATCCATAGCTCTTTGAAGTTTTTTTGCCAGAGGAGAAGTTGTTACATGCAGATGTTTCATTCTGATCCCTGATGTTTCATCAGGCCACATTGTCTTTGGAGATATAGTTGCTATTTTTCACATAAAATTTAATTATTAGGACTATTCCAGCCTGGATTGAAAAATTAATTAGAGGAGAAAATTATATATTGGTATTTAGTATAATTTTTGATGTTTCAAGAGAGGAGAGAGGCTGCAAAGTACTTGAAAGCTGTGTGCATAAGTCCTTGGTTGAGTTGGTTCCAGCCCTGAGAGACTGATATCTATCTCCAGCCTATTATCTTTGCAGAATATTCACTTTGCTTTTGGCATTTTGTTTATCAGATTGCTTCAGGCAAAATTAGATTACTGACCTCATCAGATGGAGTTTTGTTTTATTCTCAATAGAAAGCAGTTAGGTCCAACTCACATAAAGGATTGGCAATGAAATTGGCACTGGGAGGATTTTATTTTGTGTTGGTTTGGGAGTTTGTTTTATTATATTCTTTTTATTTCTTTGGTGAAAGAGTTTTTACTGAGCTATGGGATCTGAGTGAAAATTGAAAGCTGGGTTAAACAGGGATGAAACAATTCAGCTATTTCCTCAGAAGCAGGAGAGGGAAAATGTGCAGCTATTTCCCTTACTGTACATTAATCTGCTGTTGGAGTTGGTGTCTCTGAAAGAATACTGATTATTTAATAAATACTGCAGGTTCTTGGGTTTGGAGTTGAGACAGACTACATATTTTCTACAAAACAAGACTTGCACCTATTGAATAACACAATTAATGGAACTGAGAACTGTGAACAAGACAGTTGAAATAATTGGAACAGTCCTTCCTTATCCTCTTCTTGTGTTTACTACTGAGATACTCATATTTAAAAATATAAAAAGGATAGCTTTTTTGAAGATATTGCTATAGTAAACCAAATCCCAGTTTCCTGTTTCTGTGAGTGTCCAGATTGGATGGTTCAGAAAGAAGCATGAGAAAGCAAGAGCAACTGTGTGATCATATTTATCTATTTATCTCTTCTTCTTTACAATTAGCCCAAAATTGCCTTAGATCCTGAGACACTATAAGCAGTCTTGGCAGATAACTGTAACAGATGAAAGGAAAGCAGGAGCAGTATATGAAAATCAGGAAGAAAATGAAAAATCTATTTAATATTTTTTCTTTTCTCACCCCTCTAATGTTTGGACAATAACTGAGTGCTTTCAGCATTAAATTGTGTTTCATGTGCTCTGATCAAATGCAAATTCCTCTTCTGTGCATCAGCTGAGGCAGAAGTGTCTCATCCACTCACCTGACACTCACATCCCTCAGCAGTGGCCACAGAGTCACCAATGTGCTCATCTCAGAACTTTTGTCCCTTTTATCCCTGCCCTCCTTCCAGAGCTGCCAGCCAACCAGCCCTTCTCCTGACAGCACAAGCTGTGAGTGCAGCCTGTAAAAATGAGCAGAGCATGAAGACAAGTATGGAGACAGAAATGAAATGTGATGCCATGGAGTTTGGGAATGTGACAGAACTGGCTGTGTCAGCGAACCACCAGCCAACAGACAGCCTTCATCTTTTTGTGCTAACACAAATGACACTGAGACTTCTTATCCTTTTGTCTTGTTAAGCATCATCTAATCAAAGTGCTTCTTTAGCACTGTCTAAATTACTTCTCATTGTGTCCAAAACAAGGAGCCAGGATCACTGGATTCCAGCCATGGATGGGGATGAAGACGTAAGGAGGCTGAGATGCGATGGAAACCAATAATTATAAAATGTGTTGAATCTTGTTACTGGTGGGATGTGGGAAGCTGTAAGAGGATAAAACTGCTTCTAAGGATGTCCCTTTCAATGTCTGTAGGCAGCCTGTGACAGGAGTTCAGCAGCAGCATGTCACCTGCCTTTCCAGAGCTCCACAGAGATCCATCCATGTGCCATCCCTTGCCTGCTCACCCCAAGCTATGTACTTAGCACAGATACATTTAGAACTGGAACTGATTCAAGGCTGTAATTAACTCAACACATTTCTACAGTTTACACTGTTTAAATAAACCTACCTGATATTTTCAGGTGCTTCTATGCAGAATCCACTGAAAGGTCACAGGTTTTTATTCCACATCCCTAGCTGATTAACTTCTTTAGCCTCATGGAGGCTGCTTCATAGAAAATTAAACTTGCATAAAATAATATTGACTGACCACCACTTTTTTTCTTTGGTCTGTTTTTCACAAATATTTAAGTTATCTAATTTTAATGATATTAACATGGTGGAAAATCAATTTAAGATCTGAAAACACAGAATCCATGGAAACCAGCTTCTAAATTCTGACATGAAAAGGAAAGAGGCCAAGAGGGTTTGGAAAGTCTTCTAGGAAAAAACTAAAACCAATTTACAAATAATTAATGCATTAAATAAAAGCATTTTAGTATAGTCTAAAAACTAAAAAAAAAAAAAACCACTAACAATTAAATTCATATTATAAAACAAATTTTCAAGTATATCCTACAACGTGAACAGACTAAGTTTAGTTAGTATAGAGAATTTATTTATGTGAGAATACAACATCTCTGTGACTTTAATAAATTAGTTCCTCACCTGAGAGAAGTAATTTTCCATCACTTAATCAATCTGTTCTCACAGCAATATCTGTCCTGGGTGGTGATAGACAGAGAAATCTGTTCTAAGGCTTTGTGAAGGGAGCCCAAATATCAGAGGAGGGATTTGCTGGCATGCTGACCACTTCAGGCTGCCTTTGGCTGGCTGGGCAGGGATCTCATATGGTGGCATCATCTGGCCAGCTCACCAGGAAAGGTGAAAGCCAACGAGTTAATGCTGTGGCACCCCTGCTCAGGATAATGTCACAGCACAGAATCTTGTCAATGAGCCACACAAAGCAACTGGAGCCAGCCTGAGCTTTAAATAACCTTGATAAAAATGTTAATATCTGCCTCTTCAGAAAATGCTTCTTTTGCTCAGTTTCATCTCTAAGACACAGGGAAGTTTGGAAAGTTTCTTCTCCTGGATGAGCTTGTTTCCCAAAGTTCTGCAGCAGCACCAGAGCTGCTGTACCAGCAGCCAGTGTGTGCAGCTGATTGGCACTAAAAAAGAGAGAATTATCCAGCTGTGACTCTGCAAATACCTGCAGTCTTCTTGGCCATGAACAAGGGCATGTGAACCTTCAGACTTGGATGCTTTTATGACTGTTCAAAATTGTCCTTGGTCAAGCCTCTTGACATTTTTTCTTGTATTTTAAACACAAGCTTTCACTTTTAGCACCGAGACTCTGACCTGAACTTTGCTTCTTGATAGTTTTCGTTGTTGTTGTTTTCTTTTGTTTGCTTGTTTTTAAATTCTCTTTCATTTCCTCAAGTATCATAAACCAGGGCATTCACTGAATACATTTGATTTGATTTACAGTCAGAACAACTATTTTACTAAATAGCAGTCTTTTTATTTTTTTTCTGAGATATGTCATAGAAATGTGTAGAAACATTTCTACTAAATATCAGAGAAGCTTTCCTGATTCAGGTTAAGGGCAAAAGTGTAAATCATATTTGAACAAGATGTGCAAAAAAGCCACTGAGATTAGCTCAGCTGATTAAAATGTGGTGTTAATAATGCCAGGGCTGGGGGTTTGGCCCCCACATGGGTCCATTCACTTAAGATTTGGGCTTGATGGTACTTTTGGGTTCCCTTCTCTGATTCTGTGAGAAGCAAAAGGAAAGAAAGAGAAAGAAGTCACTGATATATTAAATTACTAGGTGAGCCAATTGAGTTGGTCTTGTAACTTATGCTGATTCAGAATAAATTAATCTTTTTTGCCAGTTCTTCAGAGCTTCAGTCCTCTCTTCAAGCAAAAGGCTTTGGTGCTGCTCACTGTCAGTCTTGGGACCCCAAGGATGAAAAACTCCCAGCCCATTAAAAGGATAATCTGTGCCACAGAGAAATTACTGGGATTTTATTCCTTCTGTTGGCATCAACCAGATTTCTCAGTGATGGATTTCCTATGATAGACTGGAAACAGAAAAATAAAAATGGAGATTTTTGTCAGAGAGGAGTTATACTTTAAAAGTTAAGTGGGGATATACAAAAACAAAGCCAGAAAGCAAGAGCTCTAACTCACAGACTGTGCTAGTTAAAGTTGAGAGTTAAGAAAAAAAACCAAAAACAACAGGTAATTAGGTGGAAAAAAAGAGTACAGTTCTAGTTTTATCCACTTAATAATTTCCACCAGTTCTTTATGAGGTTTAGAGATTTAGTGTTAAAGGTAGGGAAAGCAGAGAGAAGATCTTTATCAGCAACTTACTCCAGACAGTTTTGATCAGGACACAAAATAATCCACAATCAGGTGGAGTCAATCTTATGAGAAAATCAACTACAAAGTTAGATTTGGATATCTTTTGAAAATAATAATCTTAATTTATGTTTGTATTTCTCCCAAAACATCTGACTGACTGCAGGGATTAACTCTGCTTCTCTTTTCCTTCCCTGGAACATCAGGAAAAGAGCAGTGATAGTATTGAGCTACTCTTCATAGAAGGAAAACAGGCATGGGATGTACAAATGTTGACTTCTTTATGTCAATGATATTTAACAGTATTTCCTAAGCATTGACTAAACCCAATATATAAAGTACAATCCATCTCCAATTCCTATAAAAAAGGGATGAAAACATCAAGGTTAGGTTCATAGTGCAGTAGGTTATGCTATTTCATTATTAGTTTCACAATTATTATCCATTATTTAGGAAATAAAGTCTAGAACAATGTGTCAATGCAGGATGTCTGTCACAAACAGGGTGGCATGTGAATGGCCAATATTAAAGTGCACAGAGCTCTTAAAATCTTATCATCAATTCCCTTCATTTCCTGAGTTTTCACCAGTATCACCTGAATATTTAGTTGAACTGACCAAGAAATTCCTTAATTGCAGTAGTGCCTCTAGTTTCTAGGAAAATCTGTTTCCAGAATTCAAAGGAAAGGAAATATTTGCCTTCCTTCAAAGGAAGACATTTGCCAAGTGTGAGATATGCTAATATTTGTGTTTAAAATATTTGCAAACGATGTTCTGACCATTAATAACCCTGTACTTCATCCACATGCAGATGTCCCTCTGGGAAAATAAAAGCCATCTGTTCCTTTCAAGGGCATTGTAAAAGTGTTTTATAGATGGTTCTAAGGAGATCTTTTCATAAGGTTAAAATCCTAGATTTGTCACAAAATGGATTCATTTCTCTTGCCATCATCAGACCTCATTATATTTTTGGCACAAAGTGAAATGGGTTTATGTCATTTTTCTGTCAAATTTTTTACAAACACAATTTTTTTTTCCCTGATAATGCCTTGTAAATTTAAATTTCCATCAAATATTGACCTTGTGATGATTCATTCTTAGTGCAGAGCAGCACTAAGATAAGAATTGATAATTGATAAGAATGGCCAATTGCACAAAATCAGTTGACTCCTACTCATAAATATTGTGGGGGATGGTGTAAGTATTGCTTGCTTCTTATGGTAATTTATAGCCAGTTTGGGAAGGAAAAAAGTTATTGTTAAACTTAAGAGACACCACAGTCACTGATGCTTTAAATTCCTGAGATGGCTTCCATTTCAATAGAGTGAAA
Organism: Serinus canaria; assembly: GCF_022539315.1. NCBI lineage: Eukaryota > Metazoa > Chordata > Aves > Passeriformes > Fringillidae > Serinus > Serinus canaria. The sequence continues at coordinate 7,449,242 of NC_066317.1, read as the reverse complement.
ATATATTAAAAAAATTACAGTGACACAGAAAATTATGGTTTTTAGAAAGTGGAGTTTTTAGAAGCCTTGTAACACATAATAAGAAAATATTGTCCTAATTTTGCAGAAGGAAATTTGGCCAAATCCCCTTAGCAGCCATCTCAAGCTAGACTGGCCACAGGAGAGTTTGCACCAAGCAGCCCTTGAGGCAGAGCAAACCAGGCTGGGAAAGACCTTCTTCCACCACTACAGGAATTTGATTCTCTCCAAGGGAAGCTGCTGCCATAAACAATGGTACAAACAGTGTGCATTTCAGGGCCAGCAGTGTATTTGGATTTTCCTGAGTTTGTGTCCTTTGCTTTGCACATTTCTGGCCATGAGAGGGGCATCAAACCCAGCAGGGACATTGACAGTCCCTACCCTGCCACCTGGCACAGCCCCAGACCAGCTACTGAAGGCAGCAGGGTGTTTAGGTCCTCTCTGGCACAGATTTGAATTCTGAAAGTGTTTTCCTTGATAATGGGCATAAAAATATAAATAACAAGTTTTTATGAAATTTCTGACGAGGTGAGGTGAATGCTGAGAAGTTACATGGACCCTCAGGGTAGGAGTTCAAATCAAAATGTGACCCCTGAAATTCCTGGGTGATGAATTGCAGGACTCTGGGAGATAATTTGTGGAAGAGTTTCATATAAATTTTACATGTTATTCTACCCTTTGTGAGCCTTCTCTTTTTAGATGTATTTTGAGAGATGGCATGGGAGCAATGATTGTGTCTGGGATAAAGCAGCTGTAATTACATTGCTGTGTTTTGGTTCAGCCTCTCTGTTTAGTGGTTATCACTCCTGTTCATTTCTTCTCTACCTCAAATCTGCTTAAAGAATAACTGCAAAATTCTATTTGCTCCCCCTTCTCTCTTCCTTGAGGAAAAAGAAAGCAGAGTGGGAGCCAAACACATTTAGCACAGATGCAACATAATAGAAACTAAGCAATTTTATTCTTTATTTGAGGTGAAGGGGGAAAAACAAAAAGGGAAAAAAGAATTACTAATTAATGATTTATAAAGTGCCATTAAACCATTTAATTGAAGCTAATCAAATAATTACTCTAAAAAAAATCAATTGCCCAGTAAGCAGAATACAGGTGGGCCTGGCAAAAGGTAAAATCAACCCACTTAGTATTTTTTATTTATACTTTCTGATACACTTCTCTGCATTCTAAACATAAAAATACACTATCCAAATACACTTTTTCTTGGATCAGGAAGACACAGTGTCAGTAAAACTAAAAAACTCCATGTCCAGAGTCCAGTTTATTATAAACCAGGTCTTAGTTATGCTGTGTTTGCATACAGACTCTGGGCCTTTTTTCCTAATGTTGCAGCATCATATAAATGCAGCCTTGTGAAATTTAAAATAAAACCAGTTTTATTTAGCTGTGTGCCTTGCTGAGCAGTGTTCTTCCAGAATTCTAGGAAAAAAAAAATATATCCATAAATAATCATAACATTTCTTTTGTTACTCCCTACTTGAGAGTGGAAAGCATACAAAAGAAAAACAAAAGGGGGGAAATAAAAAGGAATAAAAAAAGGAAAAAGCACCACCACAAATTCCCCAGGTCCCTGAAAAAACCTGGAAAGCTTCTGTTTGGAAACTTGTTTCCTTTTCTGGAAAGGAAAACTAGAACTCTACGTTCACCTGGTTTTCATCCAACCAATGTCACACAAAAGTAATAAAAACTGCTTTGAGATCTTCTGGAATTGCTTTTTCACTGCATTAATGAAGAATATGATGTTGTTTTAAACAAACAAACAAACAAAACCCCCAGCAAGCCAAACAAGGGATACAAAAGTCCATAATATGTAATCTTACACTTAATACTTTCATGCTCACTCTAATATTCCATTGGCACTGGGAACAACACAAAAGTTATTGGCTCAGTATAAAACAGTCTCTCAGTTTAACATTGAAGCAATATTTGGCCCTCATACAGGCACACAAAATGACTCTTTTTTTTTCAAATAATTATAAGATTTGTCTTAGGGAAGTATTAATGACTGAGAAGCCAGTTAGGCTGCATACCAACTTGTATTCAGCTCCAGTGTGATTGCCTATTTTTAAGTAATAGGATTACATGGAAACTGAGACAAAGTTAATTTCCTGTTTTATGTATTCATAGAACTGTGAAATAATAGCTATTGGTCCCTCTGTTTTCTCATAATGTCACTCAGAAAAGGTGTTGAACCCATTTTCATAATTTTTTTTTTCTTTAGATAAAATTTAACACCCAGTTCCTGAAATGCCATATGGGTTTGTATATCCACCTACCTAGCCAGATAAGAAATGAGCTTTTTGTAGATCTAAGAATGCAATTGTGAATGTTGATTATTTCCAGTGGTTTTGGCATCATACAAATAAAAGCTGTTTAGCATCTTGTGGAATGGTGTTATTCATTTGCTAGCTAAAAACTCCACAGAAGGTTGCCACTTGTACGATTTCTTCTAGTGTTTGCCAATTGTAATTAAAATAATGTGTGCAACAAAGTGGTGGTTACTGAATTGATTTGATTGCCTAACCTTGCATCCCCCAACAGTGTTGGAGAAGTGTCTCTGTAATCAGATTCATGACAAATTTAACAGTAAGGCTTTCTGCTAAGTGTTTTGGTGTGTGTTGTGTGCAGCTGAGGGTTTTTTCCAGCCTATGCTTCTTTATTGGCCTTTGGGATCTTTGACTGCTTTCTTTTTTTTTCCATTAATCTTTCAGCAATCCAGACAGATGCCCTGCTGTACAGCACTTCTGCACCCTTAGTCTCTTGACCCTGAAAAGCTGACATGTTACAGAGCAGAATTATGTTCTGGTTCCAAGAAACCCAGATCTTCCTGAGGCAGGACACTGAGGGCACTTGAGCCACGGTATTGCTGAGTGCTTTACAAGTTTCAGATGGTAAATATTTAACTGCTCCCCTTTGTTTGCCTATTTCCAAGAGTGATATTGTCATTCTAGCAGCAGGCTGTGACTAATTTGTACCATCTTTCCAGTTTTCTGTTTCCTTCTCAATTTGAGAATACTGACTGCAGCCTATTAAAAGGTCAGGTTACCAAATCTCTTTTAGCTCTGGTAAATACCCCTTCCCTGTAAAGGCATCAAATTTATTTTGTATTTTTATGAAAACACTGATAAAGTTTACTAATAAACATAGGTGTTTGTTTAGGGTTCTTACAATAGTTTTTGGCATTAATGGACACTGTGCTCTATGCAGTCAAATTAAATAAAACCTCTTCCCTGAAAGACATTTTATGCAACAACCATAATGGGCAAATCCCTTGGAGGGTTTGGGAAGTGTGACATTTGGGCATGGTTTACAAAATTGTAGACCAAACAGAAACTCAGCACTTGCAGAAGTCAGGAGCAGGACCTCACTTTCTTTGCCCTGGGTTAAATGCTCATGATGAAGGAGCAGTAGGTTTTAGGAAAATGTAAGGGAAAAAAATCTATCTAACCCCAAGGGAGTTTATGCCACAAGCATTGTTCCAGTATTCAGACAAACCCTGAATGATGTGCTCTGGAAATGCCCTAGCTGGGGAAATCACCTTGTAATGACAAGAAATCCATCCTGCTGTTCATTCTTAATTCCTGCCATCCCCTGTTGCACTGTTTGTGCTCTTTCCCTTCCTCACTCACTGGAGCAGTAAGCTATTGTGTTGGGTTTGCACAGCCTGGTTTGGGTAGAAGGGGGAATGCAGAGGTGGCTCCTGAGAGGAGCTGCTGGAATCTTCCTCCCTGTCTGGCAGAGCCAGCCCTTGATGGCTCTGAAGATGGACATGCTGCTGGCCAAGGCTGGGACAACTTAGAAATGCTGATAACAGCTGCCTCTGTGATAACAGATTTTAAAATAAAGAAAAAATAATTGTTGAGCAGAGATAGTTATGGGCAGAGAAGAGTGGGGTGAGAAGATGTGAGAGGAGCAGCCCTGCAGACACCAAGGTCAGTGCAGAAGGAGGTGCAGGAGGTGCTGCAGGCACCAGGGCTGGGGTTCCCCTGCAGCCCATGGTGAGACCATGGTGAGGCAGCTGTGCCCCTGCAGCCCATGGAGATCCACAGGGATGCAGAGATCCACCTGCAGCCCATGGAGAAGGCTCTCTACAGAACAGATGCCTGAGAGGAGGCTGTGATCCTGTGAGAGGCCCATGGAGACAGGGGCTCCCACTGGAGCAGCCTTTCCTTGAGGGACTGCAGCCCAGGGAAGAGATGGAATGCTGCCCATGGGATGGACTCACATTGCAGCAGATCACAGGGGCTGCTTCCCATGGGATGAATCCCCAGTGGAGAAGGTAATGGAGAACTGTATCCTGAGGGAGGGACCCCACTGTGGAGCAGGGAATTCTCTCCTTGAGCAGCAGGACAAACACAGAGTGATGGACTGACCATAGCCCCCATTCCGTGTTCCCCTGCCCTGCTGGGGAGAAGGTGGAGCTGGGGAGCAGGGAGGGGTGAGGAAAGTTCTTTTTAAGGGTTTTACTTGTCATTATCCTCCTCTGATTTTGTAAGCAATAAATTCATTTCATATCTCTGATTAGAGCCTGCTTTGCCCTTGGTGATGTTTGATGAGTGATTTCTCCCAGCCCTTAGTTCAACCATGAAATAAAATTCATAAAATTTTCTCTCCCCCATCCAGCTGCGGAGGGGAGTGAGAGAGTGGCTTTGGTGGGTGCCAGGAATCAGTGTCAAACCTCTGCAGCTATCCAGCATAACAAAGCAGCAAGCACAGCAGCTCCCCTTGAGCACTAACAGAACCTTGTTTTCTATTTATCTGTGTGCTTCAAAAATTCTCTCCGGTACAATTTCAAAATTAATCTATTTTGCTTATGATTCTCCTGATGAAAGAATGCAAGTTTAGAGTTTGTCCTTTGACAGACTTAGAATCATTTCTTTCAGATGATGAATGACTGTCATTTGTAGTCTTTTGCTGGTTGTTTTTGCAATGATTGATGCCCAAAAGCTCCCAGAACAGAATAATTTAGAAGAAAATATTCTGGAGACAAATATTTAAGCTAAAATGACAAACAGAATGTTTTAGTAAAACAAAAATAACCAAAGAAGGAAGAGGACCATGAGATGTCTTGTATTCTTTTCTCTGTGAACTATAATACTTTAAATCTTTTGTTGGTCCCATTCCATATGGCATTTAAGCAGTACCAGAAATGCTGAAAGTAAAACACACACACAACTTTCTCAGTATTAGAAAAAAATCTCATCTCAAAGATGAAAAATATTTGGCCTTTTTTTTTTTTTTCTTATCCCTGCTCCTAGCTCTGTTTCAAAGGAGTTACTGTCTTTCCTCATCTTCAATCACTGGACATAATTATTACAGTGCTCTTTCTGCTAAAAATAAATGGTACAGAGGAAATGTCACAGCCTGGTGACCCAGGCAAGGACAAATGAAATGTTTTCAAGAGTGTCCATTAACTATCATTTCTCTTGAATGTTGAATATTGGAGCTCTTCAGTAAGCAAATGTTTTTATATCAGAGATCTAATCATTACCAAAGTCCCTTTGAAGCCTCAGAGAAACACATTAGCAAAGGATTTATGGCAATTTTGAATTGGTTTCAGAAAGGTACATCACATTTACAGCTGGGACTCAGTGTGTAGAACAGCTGTCCTGACAGAGTCCTTGTACTGGCATGATGACATCCTGCCAGCTCTTTAAAACATTAAAGCATCTGGTTCACATTTAATTTTTGGACTCAGATGACTTCTCTGCATTGCATTTTGCTGCAGGGTATTTCATTCATTATTTATTGTACATAGGTGTTAAAAAACCCAGCAACTTTGTGTGTGCCACAAAGCCCTCACTGGCTGTTTACAGGACAACACACCAACACACATTTTCAGTAAATCAGGTAGATTAAAAAAGCAAAAGCTGTTTTCCCTGAACTTATAAAAAAACTTATTCAGTCTATTAAATGCCTGAAAAATTTCTTGAAAATGCCTGAATTTCTTACTGGGAAATTGCTATTACAGTTCTACTAGTGCTGAGCAACTTACAGGGTGTATCTGAGCTGAACACATCTCTAACTCTGAAACTCCTTTCGCCTGTCATGGGCATAATGTGATGCTGACAGCAGCCAACTCATGTCAGCCTTGCTTTGTTAAAAGCAAATGATCAGCATGAAATACCATAATTCCCTAATTTGATTTTTGAGGGCACATATCTGGTACAAAATGAGGAACAGCCTGTTGCCTCATCACCTGTTGCCTCATAAATCTGCAGACTGTTTCCAGTTCCAGCTGCATGGAAAAATGCATTTCAGATAAAGCAATTCCACAAGGAAAATGGGGATGTGTTGGAATCTGAGTTCTGCAAGCACCACTTTTTGCACTATTGACAGATATTGACAGAGCATTTGGAAGAAACAGGGGTTTGGCAGAGCAGCTCTCCAGCTGGAAGAAAACAGAATAATGTTAGAAGAGTGGCTGGGGGCAGCTGAAATACAAAAAAATCCTTTAGCAGCAGCACTTTGAGATCACCAGGTGACCCTGCCATGGCAGGGGTTTGGGAACTAGATAATCTTCAAAGCTCCTTCCCATCCATTCTGGGATTTTGTGGTTCTGTCTACAGGGAAATAATTTCTTGAAGAATCTCAAGCAAATTATTTTTTTTTATTTTGCTACAGCAGCATAGCAAAAAGATGCTTGTGTAGCAACATTATATTGATTTACTGATATTCCTATGGCAAGAGCCCTTACATTCCATACAAGCCATGGACACCAGTTTCCAAACCTCTCCTGACATCATTAAAGATGATTACAGCATGATCTTTTCCTTCTTCTTAAATTATTAAAATATCATTAGAAAAAAATAAAATTGCAAAACTGTTGCGAAATGCTGGATGCACCTGCATTTTCCAAGTTTATGAAATGAGGTGTTATATGTGTTTGGTATTCCTTCCAGAGAGAACCCAGATCAACAAAGGGTATCTAGAAGAACTGTTCTTTTGTTTTTGGTCATGTAATACATTAAATTTAATCATTAAAATTCCAAATTTTTTTACTTTGTTTTGATTCAAAGCCAGAATTAAAATTAATATCTAACTAATATAAATACATTCAATAATATACTTAATACATTATGTGATACATTATGATAAGTTGAAACAATGGCAATTTTTAGGACACACAGGCATCTTAAAATTTAGGAATATGCATTTCCAGGGATAGACATCTCTCCAGCTATATTGCTGTGAGCTATTAAATTGAGGATAGTGTTTTAAACAGGTATTTTAAAGTTCTCAAATGAAAAAAATATTTATGTTGGCATAAGAAAATACAATCTGAAGGTGCAAACCAGAAATAGCCTTCAGTCAGAAGTACCATATGAATGACAACAGCAGAAGATCAAGATGAGATTTTTCAAGTGTCTTCAGAGGATATTGAAGCCCAGAGTAACTTTTGAGTCATGAATATACTTCTCAAAAGCAAAGATCCTTTTCCTTCTGTTTTTGAGGAATTTTCTGGTTATTTTATTCTGGCTTTAGGAAAATATAGAAAATTTATTTCACCTAACTTTGATGGTTTGGGTTTTTTTTTAGATATCTGAGCCATTTAAATTTTTTACCAGAGCTTCTTTATTTAGGCTGTCTATTTAAAAAAAAAAAAAAAAAAAAAAAAGAATTGATGAACAGAAACAGTCATGTAGAGCTATGGGACAAAAAAATATGTCCATCAACTGATTTTGCTGTTGGATCTTCCTGTGAGGAATCCATGCAGAGCAATGCTGATGCTGTCCCTGGAACACACCACTCCCCATTTCATCTCTGCTCTGATAAACCAGTGTTTGAATGGCTGCACAAACTTCTTTAGGAGATGGAAAGAGACACTCCTCCTGATCATTTCCAGAACAAAACAAACCAGAAAATTATTCACTTTTTAGTAGAGTTAACTCTGCTGTGAACCTTTTCTGAGGAATTGTTTGAAGGCCAAAGAGCCAGAGTGCTGGATGTCAAAGCTGTAAAATTCCTGACAGGGGACATTACAGTGCTTGTTAATTGCCAAAGGCTTGTACAGGCAGCTCTGGGAGAAGATAAACACAGGCAGCATCCCTGCTACTGTCATGGTGTGTGCTGTATAAAATTTATGGCCCCTCAGTTGTTGAAAGCTCTTTGATGCAGAGCCTGTTATCTGTGTGCAGGCAGGAGAGAGGCAGAGAGACCTGGAAGTGCCTTTAGGCTGATCAGCTGCAAGGAAGCTGCTGGGAGCCAGAGCTCAGGAGTGATGCCTCCCCTGAGCCCCCACATCAGTGAGCAGTGTGGCGTTCCCATCCTCTGAAAAATCCCTTCACCCAGGGTTTTTCTCCTGGGAAGCTGAAAAGCCTCAGAGAAAAGGAAAACAATGATTATCTGATTTGCTTCTCCTGTGTTGTGCTCATGTGGAATGTGTTTGGGGATTCTTTACCCACAGGTTCCATTGGGTTCTGCTCTGAGTTATTTTCACTCATTGGCCAATCAGTGCCAAGCTGTGTCAGGACTCTGGAGAGAGTCAGGAGTTTTCATTATTATCTTTTTAGCCTTATGAAAGCATCCTTTCTGTATTCTTTAGTATTTATAGTTTAGTATTTTTTAATATAATATAGTATCATAAAATAATAAGTTAGCCTTCTGAGAACATGGAGTCAGGTTCATCATTCCTCCCTGCAAATTCAATAGAGCAGGATGAGTGTTCTGGAGGAAATCAGTGCAGGCTGGATCCTCAGCAAGGAAAGAAAACATCTGATGTAGGAGTACCTACAGAAACATATATACTCCTTTGATGCAAACCCTGGGATTGGGCATGATTTAGGATTATGTTTCCCCAGCTAAAGTGAAGATATTGCTTCATATTGGAAAAAAAATGTTTATGCATGGTAACTTTGGAATAAAATAATTCCACAGTGCTTCGATAGCTGTTATGGTGAGAACCAAAGGAAACACTACAGAGATGCATAATTCACACAAAATCTGAGATGCCATTTTTAATAATTTCACTGCCATCCCACTGAAACTGCAGAGCAAATAATATACATCTCCTGGAATTTACAATTACTGGTATTTGTACTGGCCTCAGGAAAATAATTCAGATGCATAAGTTGTCTTCTCTGTTCCCTCTCCTCAACCCAATACAGGTGCTTAGACAATTCAGTTTTCAATTCAATTTTCCCAAAATAGACATTAGGGGAGTTAAATCTAAACTACACAGGTAAACTTGAAAGTTAAAATGTTTAAAACTTAGGAAAATCAAAAAACTATCTAACCCTTGGTTCTGAGTTTAAAGCAATTTCCTTTCTTATTTCAAAACATATATCCTTCATTATAGCTGTTGTACCATTCCTACTGTGCTGATTTATCAGTTGTTTTATGTGCTTTCATTTGGGACTGGAATTATCCCACATTCCTGCTTCCAAAGACTGCAAGCTCTTCATGATTTAGCTCCTACCATGATGCTGCTGAACCTAACTTGCCTGGTTTCTGCTCTGCACAGGGCAAGGAGTCTTGTTGGACACAAAACTAAGAGAAAGTATCACAGAGCTAATAGACTCTCTAATTTCTCAATTTCAGCACAGCTAGTTGGTTCAAATTTTAAATAAAAGAAAGAAGAAAAAAAATTAGGATTTTTTTTTTTTTCAAGTTCTGGTACAGCATGAATCAACCTCGATTTCACTTTGTCACTGTCCTACACAGATGTCTCAGAGACAGCAAGTGAAGTCAAAACATCGTGTGTTTGGACAGCTCAACCATACTCCCAAAGTTTGTTTTATTGCATGAATCAGTAGCACAACACTATTACACTTCAAGACTGTGGGTGAAAGGGAACATGAATTTTCAGTGGATGCAAGTAATTAAGGATGCATTAGGGTTTTGATAGACAAATCAAAATGCAGTGGGCACTTGCTATCCGCCCAGTCACAGCACTGCTAAGTCACTGTCCAAAGGAATACAAACCCCCTCCCCCCAAAAATATTTTAAAATTATTTAGCTATACTTTCACCTTCAGGTATCTATCCTTTTTCCTCAGTGTAACATTCAGCCTTGGGGGTCACCATCTGGATCCCAAAATCCACAGTACCCATCAAGGAATTTGGAGGGGAATCATCTTATTAGTAGCATCCCAAGAGCTTTGCTGGGAAGAATGTGACATTTATGGGGAGGTTTCTGTCTCTTCAGTATTGGGCTTGCCCTGTCACTGACATGTTTTATGAAAAATACTTTCCTTAGGATTTTTCTCCTCCTGAGAAGCTGAGAGGCCTCAGGAACAAACGGTAAACAATTCTTATCTGCTGCTGTGGAATGCAACAGGGGAAATCTCTGATTGGCCTCATCAGGCTGTTTGCAATTAAGGGCCAATCACAGTTCACCTGGCCGGACGGTCTCAGTCAGAGACAAACCTTTGTTATTCATTCCTATTCTATTCTTAGCTTAGCCTTCTAGTGAAATCCTTTCCTCTATTCTTTTAGTATAGTTTTAATATAATATCTATCATATAATAATAAATCAAGCCTTCTGAAACATGGAGTCAACTTTCTCGTCTCTTCCCTCATCCTGGAACCCTTGTGGACAACACCACAAATGGTGAACCCCGAGTGAAAAAAGGAGCACCACCACGAAAGGTGAACACCAAGGACAGAACTGACAGATGGTGCCTCGAGTGAAGAAATCACCACAATTGGACCCTGAGTGAAGAAGAATTCTTCATTTGGTAAGCCCAGAGGAACATTGCTAAATTTGGGTAAACCCCGAGTGTTTAGCATTGATGGTCACCTACACAAGTGACCACAGGAGTGGCTTCTAGCCAGGAGCTGAAGAACTGAAGATCCTGAAATTGGACAGAGTTTACAGCCGAGGCTGGCCACAGAGAGAACCTTTTGAAAAATCTCCCAGACAAGATGTCCAGAAGTCTTCGCAGCACAGAGCAGCCTGCTGAAGCCCAGAGGACACTGTCGCAAGGTACTGTTTACACCGCCCTTCCTAAAAATGCTGCCCTTCATGCAAGGTGGGCTAGGATGTGGCAGAGGGTGCCTAGGGAGGCAGAGGTTCCATTCTCTTTCGGAGATGAAAGAATTATTAACCTCTGGCAAAAATGGGGTCATCGATGTAGAGTTCCTATGGTGAAGAGACATTTCTGTGAGTTTTTCAGATGGACAAAATACTATGTTTTTTTCCCTGATCTGTTGTATTCCCTTGATTCCTACATATGGGACTGCATGGCATTGGTTTTCGAGGATGCTTTGCACCATGAGGGATTTGGAACTCCTCACTGTTATCCAGCATTCAAAACTCTCTTCTCAATTTTGAAATTGATAAAATATTCATTCGAGAAGATTGCGTATTTAAGAGGCCGTTTTTCGCTGGAGCTGGCAAGAGTGGAATTTGTGCAAAACCACAGCCTGCAGCTTCCCACCCCCCCGAATGGTGGTGGGGGGGCGAAGCTTTGCCCGCGGCAGAAGAAAAGTTTTTTCTGCACCTTTGGAGCATGCTCCGACGGAACCGCTTCCCCCCCCCTCGTTGCTCTCATGGGGGAGGTGAGTTGGCTCTGTCACCTGAGCCGGACCCACGGACCCCACCCCAGCCCGCCCTGCAGGAGGTGCCAGTCCCCGCAGCCCCTCCCGCGGGCCCGCTTGCAGCCAGACCAGACCCATCGCTTCCAGCAGAGTCTGTTGGCGTTCCCGTGGCAGAAGCACCGCCTCCTGCAGCTTCGCCCGAGTTTCTAGGCGACACACTTGACAGCATCGATGATCGACGGCAGCCCGTCCCGGAGTCGGGACCTGCAGCCCCTGTCCCTTCTCCTTCTGCATCGCAGCCGGCAATTGTGTTCACAGCGGTGCCGGCGGGGGTCGGTCCCACGCCGTCCGCGCCAGTCCCTCCCGCGTCCGACCCTCCAGCAGAGCCCGTGAGGGCTCCGACCACGGCGGCCTTGCCTTCACCTGCCATGCCGGTGGAGGAGGCCGAGGTTGAGAACCGCCAAGCGGAACCAGCATCGGAGCCACCTGTGGCCCCGCTGCTCCCCACGGCGGCCACCGCGACCCCTGCGATCAGCTTGGATTCCCCCCCCGAGCTTTTTGGGCTGTCCCGAGGCTGCTCCTGCGGGGGGAGCTGGGACAGGGGAAGGGGATTCCGGCCTGCCCCTCCGTGGGGGGTTGTGGCTCGACAGCTGATCGCAAGCTCGGCCCGCCTGCTTGCCTTCAAACTCGGTGTTTTTCGCGGGCTGACTCGGGTTTGGTTCGGAGGTTTCCGCTGGGGGTTGGAATGCCTGACTCCCCCTGCGTGCCCCAGTGGTGTGGGGGAGGGGGCTCCTGAGCCTT